>NW_027361803.1:5977500-6590000 GCF_039654945.1 Dendrobates tinctorius | reverse complement strand
ACAGAAAAAAAGCAATTTCAGTAACATTGCCGGGCTGAGCAACATTAGCAATTTATAGCTGTTAAATTAAATTCCCTTTTCCCTACCGTTTTACTGAAATTTATCTGTAATCTCATGCGGCTTCTGTGAAGGCATTAACAACGATACTTACATCTTATTAACAGAGAACTGGATTATCCAGAACAATTACTTGCTATTTCTTTTGCTTTGCTCATGCATGTTACTTCGCCAGCGAAGGCAAGATATTTCTTAATGTCTGCCTTTATGCAAATTAATATCCTTAAACAAATGTTCTTATTGCTTCTCTGTTCTTTATTGAAAATGGAGTGGAATTTCTTTTGAGAGGCAATTTTCTCAGAGAAAATATATAAGTCGAGTAAAGTTCGTGGAGAGCTTATTGGAGTGGGTCCGGATAGATTTGTTTAGTAGAATTATAATGGTAGTTCTTGCTGCACATGAAAAATATCTATCTATTTATCTATCTATCTATCTATCTATCTATCTATCTATCTATCTATCTATCTATCTATCTATCCATCCATCCATCCATCTATCCATCCAAGAAGAAAACATGGGAAGCAGCACTCCAAAGTTTTCAAAAGTAGAGGTGGACTTTATTAGTTCCACATGGCGTAACAACGTTTCGGCTTCCAAAAGCCTTTCTCAAGCCTTGAGAAAAGCTTCCCATTTTTTCTTCTTAGATGTTTGGCAAGTATATGGATTAATTGCTGGGAGGCCTGTGTTCCAGTTTTTTCTTTCTATCTATCTATCTATCTATCTATCTATCTATCTATCTATCTATTGTAAGGATTCGGACTCGCTTAGGTGCGGCGGGAGTCAAACATGAGGCACGTTCCTTTAAAATTTCACAGGGTTTATTACTCCATAAACCAGAGACAGCACATAAACAGTCCTTAGCTGGGCTGTGTTCCCTCAGGTCCTGTGCACACAGGTCAGGGCAATGTCCAGAGCAGTGCTCTATCTGCAGCCGCAGACACAGGAAGGCTTCTCCTTCTTTGGAACACAGACCACTCTCTGTAGTGTCCCACCTGGACACATGGAAGTCTGTCCACACTCTGACAGACTCCCTCACAGTCTCTCTCACATGTGCCAAACACCTTAATTACATAGCCCTGTAACCACACCCATAGGTGAGGTATGGATCACATGAGCTGGTCACATGGTCAGGACTTCACCACAGGTCCTGAACATACACATATCTTCAGGCAAATCGGAGTACATTCCGCACCCAGTGCACTAAATGACATCTTTAGTGCTCATGTACACTATAGACAAAATACTCCGGGTTGCATCGCAGGGAGCATCCCTCCATGTGACATATCTCCCATTAACCACGCGATCACCTGTCACACCACATATCCCCCTCCTCTGCCTAAAGCCGTGGGGCTTGGCACTTTCTATTACTCGACCAGAGATCCTTCTCGGTCGTCTCTGCCAGTCAAATCGTCTATCAAAGTCAGGCCCTGCTAGTGAACTCTTCAGTAGGCGTCCCTTATCCGACTCTGTCTTGTTCTTTGATAAAGATGGGCCCACGTCAGACCACCCGCATCCCTGGCGGTCAGTATGGTGTTGCGACTCCCTTGCCCCCATACCTCTTGTCTGGACTGACTCTTTGTCGCCACGTCTTCTACAGGGTCTCCTGCCTAGGTCACTCAGCTCTGAGCTAACTGAGGCATCACTACTTCCTCTTCCATCAGGCCACCTACTGTCCTCTCTCTGCTGGCCATTTCTCCTAAGGTCTATAAGGTCCCGAGAGCAGCCCTTCCATTTATCTCTATGTACTCTCTTATCTCCATCTTTAGGACTTCCAGTCTTAAGTGAACCTCTTTGCCTTTCTATACCGCGAGTTGAAGGAGGCGGCCATCTTCTTTCCATTTCCTCCAGCTCTCTACTGATCTGCTTCCTCTCAAGTCTTAGCTGCTCTACTTCTTTCAGGTATGACACGCGATACTCCAGGAGCATCCGGATATTCCCAAGGCTCTCCATGGACCCGACAACGAGGAATGGAACCATCCCATCTTCACCCTTGTCCTGGGTTTCGTCATTAGCCGGAATCCTCACTCTCATCACGCCAGACCTGTTCACCATGTCCTGCATCACTTTCCCAAACCTTCCGATGACTTTCCTCACCAGACCTCCGGGCACTTGAATGATGTCTTCTGCAATGCCCTGCTGACTTTGAACTTTCCTCGCACACTCTAGACATCGAGCGGCTTCTTTTTTTCCCAACAGGATCATCTGCCTTGTGCGGAGGCATTGTAGATGCATATCCCTCAGGATAGTAACCCGCTTCCTTGTGACTTCCTTAGATGACAGTATGACCAGCTGCTTCGTCTCTGGTGCCCAGATCACACTACATGCTTCTATAGCCTTCCTAAAGGCCTCATGCACACCTTCCTCAGCACAGGCTTCCTGCATGTCTTCTGGTACATCAATTACAACCTTGAAGGTCGTGGACTTGCTCTCATCCTGAACAGATGGCTCTGGGTTCCCTACGGACACTTCCCTCAAGATATCTGTCACGATTGGATGACTGTCTTGTGCAGCCCTTGGCTCACCATCTTCCTGAGATTTACAGTCTTCAGGACCCTTTTCCAAGATGGGCTTTGGCAGTTCTGCCTTGCTATCAGGCGGGCACGGCTGCTGTACGTCTTCGCCCATCCACTTCTCCCGTAGAAGACCTTTTCCTACTCCACTGAGTTCTTGCAGAACTTTATCTCGCTCCTCTGCCAGGTAGCGACGCTCATCCTCTCTCCTGAGAATCTCCTGTTGATACTTCTCTTGGGCCTCTCTGAGCACCTCCATATCTTCCAACAGGGTCTTGTTCATGGTTTTACACGCTGACAGGTGACCTCTGAGCTCAGAGACTTCCTTCTCCAGCTCATCCACTCTGTGCTCAGTCACTTGTCTCAGTGCTTTGCCTGCCAAGAGCTCGGACTCTAGGTGGTGCAACCGCTCCACCTGCGCGGAGTTGGCGACTTCCAGACTCGCCTCCTTCAGACACTCCCTCGCCAGCTGCTGACACATCTCTTCGCGCCCTTGCTCCAAGTCTCGTAGGTGCGCTTCTACCTGGTGCAAACTGTCATTACACTGGATTCGTGCTTCTGTCTGACAAACACTGTCTTCAGCCCTAGTGGTTGCTACTGGCAATAACATATTACAGTCACGCCTGGTACCTGTGTCACACCCCACCGCATGGGAAACGTTCATGTTGCTCTCTGTTCGGGTGTCAGGTCCACTCTTTTTAATTACCACACCACTATCAGTCTCTCTCTGGTACCCGTCAGGTGACATCATGTCCGTAAGTGGGGCCGACGCACTGTTCTCTCTGGTCATGCTTAACTTAGGCCTGTCAACTTTAGGAGGCGGACTTTTCACACCATTACCTCCCATACACATTATATCAACAGACACTGCTCGCATTCTCCACCAATTGTAAGGATTCGGACTCGCTTAGGTGCGGCGGGAGTCAAACATGAGGCACGTTCCTTTAAAATTTCACAGGGTTTATTACTCCATAAACCAGAGACAGCACATAAACAGTCCTTAGCTGGGCTGTGTTCCCTCAGGTCCTGTGCACACAGGTCAGGGCAATGTCCAGAGCAGCGCTCTATCTGCAGCCGCAGACACAGGAAGGCTTCTCCTTCCTTGGAACACAGACCACTCTCTGTAGTGTCCCACCTGGACACATGGAAGTCTGTCCACACTCTGACAGACTCCCTCACAGTCTCTCTCACATGTGCCAAACACCTTAATTACATAGCCCTGTAACCACACCCATAGGTGAGGTATGGATCACATGAGCTGGTCACATGGTCAGGACTTCACCACAGGTCCTGAACATACACATATCTTCAGGCAAATCGGAGTACAGTCCGCACCCAGTGCACTAAATGACATCTTTAGTGCTCATGTACACTATAGGCAAAATACTCTGGGTTGCATCGCAGGGAGCATCCCTCCATGTGACATATCTCCCATTAACCACGCGATCACCTGTCACACCACACTATCTATCTATCTATCTATCTATCTATCTATTTATATGTAAGGGGGACAACCGGAACGCGGGTACCTGCTTGCGGGGCTGGAACTATCGAGGCTGCATCCCCTGTTGCCTGGGGGAAGCTTTAGCAAGGCGGACCTTCCCTTGTTGCCTGGGGAAAGCTTTAGCGAGGCGGACATTCTTCCTGACTGAATGGGCGGGGGGGGATAAAAGGAAAGAGCGCGTGTAGCAGCGGAGTTTGGCGCGAACAGAGGGCAGCGCGCATTCATGCGACTGGCACACTCCGCTTCCCCTCCCCACTAAGTACTGGTGCTGCAACAGGGCCCCACCGTCTGCAGAGGGACCGCTGCCAGAAGAGAAGCCGGGCGTGCTGCAGCAATCAAGAGAGAGGGTGACTGCTGTGCTCAGGGAAGCCGCATGTTTAGCAACAGTCAGGGAGGGAGTGCTCCATCCTGGGAGCACCAGCAGCGTGCAGGTCAGCGTCCGCCGTCTTCCGCCGCCACAGCGGGGACCAGAGAGAGAGAGGAACGTGCAGTGTGCGCCCGGTGACTACAGAGCGAGGTGCAGTGTGTGCCGGGCGACTACCAGAGAGCAAGGCGTAGTACGCTCCATGTCCGTGAGTACAGTGCACGTGCCATAGAGTCATAGAGTGGTAAAGTTGGAAGGGACCTCCTGGGCCATCTGGTCCAACCCCCTGCTCAAAGCAGGATTCACTAAATCATCCCAGACAGATGTCTGTCCAGGCTCTGTTTGAAGACTTCTATTGAAGGAGAACTCACCACCTCTCGTGGCAGCCTGCTCCACTCATTGATCACCCTGTCAAAAAGTTTTCTAATATCTAATCTGTGTCTTCTCCCATTCACATAAGAGTGACCGGGTACGGGACAGACACTTGCGCCATGACTTTGCCAGTGTTTATTTGTTGAACCACATTGGGCTCATACAGGACTGTGGCCCGCACCCTTGTCAGCTACTGCAGCATATGGACTAGTGACAACGGAAGGTACCGGAGATCGACAGCTGCCACCAGAAGACGAGGCATTATTGTCTAGAGGATCCCACTGCGAAAGACACTGTGCCTGCTATTGACTTCATAGTCTGAGGGACTACTGACCTGCTAACCGTATTCACCGGAACCGCCGTTACCTGATCCTTTATTCTTGAACTGTGCATATCATTTTGCAATTAGACTGTTTATTCCCCTGTTTAACCCATTACCTCCCTGCGTGGAGTATTCCCTGTTTATTAAAAATTGTTAACCCTTGCTCTGCCTCCTGTCTGTCACTGCATCCAGCAACCTGCTTACATATATATCTATTTATCTGTCTATTATCTATTTATCTATCTATATATCTATTATCTATCTAATTTTATCGCAGCTTTATCCCACAGATACAATATCATAGCCTCTAAGTTGATGTACAGAGTTAGTGTAATCCCATCTACTTTTACATAACCCCAGTTATTTAACACATTTGGTCTCTACTTCCGCATTGCCCTCTCCCATGTATCTCATCTAAGCTGAAGAATTTGCCACGTTTCAAACTCATAATTGACAACAGTGGATAAACTTATATTTCTAAACTTTTCCTTTGCTTTTTACATCACACTTTGCTCCTCCTTCTAACATGTCTTCTGACTTTTACATAACTTGTGTTCCTCCTTCGAGACCTGTCATCCATATTCAACATGACTTCAGCTCCTTCTTGTCATGATCCAGGACGGGGTTTCACTTTGGCCTGTCCTGATCAGACTGGGGGTTAATTGTTCCGCCTCTCTCTGGCAGAGGGCGGCTATTTAATGCTCACTGGACCTATGTCCAGTGTCAGTTATACTCCTGCCCTCGGCTGAGTTAGTTGACCTTGTGCGTACGTGTGCCTTGTGCCTGATATCTTGCTTGCTTGTTTGGTTTTGATCCGCTTCTGTCCCTGTTACGAGTTCTGCCTGCCCCTCTTGTACTGCGCTACCTCTCGTGTATGACTCTCTGCTTGTGACCTGACTTCTCTCTGCTCGTCCCCTTGGTACCACGTCGCCCTCTTGTGTATGACCTTTGGCTTTGTCTGACCACCCGTCTGTTTGTCCCTCCTGTGCCTCGTTTGCCCGTACTGTTGTGACCTCCGTTTTGAATGACTCTTGTTATGAATGAGTCACCGTAGGAGGCAAAACAGAAATACTAGCTAAGTCCAGAAAACCAGAGAGGTTGGTAGCTATTGGATTGCAGACCCCTGAACCTAACAACAACAACTAGCAGTAGCCGTGGGGGGTTCCTACGGTGCCCTAGACCCCTCGATCACAGCCGGAGAACTACATAGCCTAAAGACAGAAAGGGAAATCTAAACTGCCCCAGAGCAGACCCCAAAGCAATAGGCAGCCCCCACCATATAATGACGGTGAAGCAAGATGAAAAAACACTCACACAGATAGAAAGCTAGGCTGAGCAAATGATGGGGCCCAAGCTAACTAAATAGGACAGAATAGAAAAGCTGCTGTCTGCAATCCGCCAAAACCCTCTCAAAAACAAGAGCCAACAGACTGATAGGGAAAAAAGCCCTGAAGACGCTAGGCTTCAAAAAGACTATATCAGTACTCAGGTAAGAGCAAAAAGGAAATCAGCTCACCCAGCAGGGAAAGGCAGAAATCCAGAAAAACAAGGCAAAACAAAACCAAAACACAAATGCAAAAAGAAGAGCAGAAAACTTAGCTTTTGAGGAGCAGGAATCAGACTGGTCTCCAAGAATCCCTCAGAGTAATCACCCGCAAGGCAGAAGGGCGTCGGCTGCCTTATATCCAGTCAGCAATCCCAGTCACCCAGTCATCATCATTCTGCTCAGGTGCTTTGTAATCAGCCTCACTACCTTCCTTCACCAGAAGAGGGAGTTCTTCAGACCTCAATGGTGAAGGGGAAAATGAAGTCACAACAGACTCTGAGTTGTTGTATGGTGTCCTGTCATATCTGAAAGCAGGATGCTAAGCCCCGCCCCCTTGCAGTCACCTGACCATAGGTCCTGTGCCAGCTTGCTAACTTCAGTGTCCGCAGGTCCTGTGCCTCTTTACTTTCCGGCGCTGACTGGACCCTGACACTAATAGTTTGAAGCACGCATTGTCACCTCTGCTGCCCTGCTCCACAGGTATCTTTTAGCACTGTTTCTGTACTCAGGACATGCGCACTGGCTCTGTGACCATACCAATTTTTTTTCTCTGCTCCCATTCTCCTGTGTATGTGATGGATCCTATGAACGCTCTTTCTGAGCAGGTGAGGCACCTGACCCAGATGTCTCAGAAACTCCTTGGAGAACGAGTCCTGGCTCAGTCTCAGCAGCTGATCGCTGACACTGTGCAAGGGGTATTCTCATCGGGGGCTCGGGATGTTACATTAGTTTCCCCTGAGTCTCTGGTTAAGTTACCAGATACCTTTTCTGGAGATAAAAGGAAATTCAGAGTTTTCAAGGAGGGCTGTAAACGTTTTTTTTTAATTGAGACCACACTCTTCTGGGGATGAAGGTCAGAGAGTGGGGGTCATTATGTCTCTGTTAAGGGGAGCCCCCCCAAGCTTGGGCTTTCTCCCTTCCGACCACGGCCCCTGAGCGTATGAATGTGGATGCATTTTTTTGAAGCCCTGGGGCATATTTATGATGAGCCTGATCGAATGCATATGGCTGAGGACATGGTGATGAGTGTGTGCTAGGGGAAGCACTCAGCCGAGTGGTTTTGCTCAGAGTTCAGACGCTGGGCTGCTGAGGTCTGCTGGAATGACGCCGCCCTCCGGGGTTTGTTCCATAGAGGCCTGTCTGAACATCTGAAAGATGCCTTGGCTCTCCACCCTCTGCCTGACTCCCTGGAAGAGGCTATGACACAGGCCGTCCGAATGGATCACAGGCTACGGGCGAAGGGAGTGGTGCAAATTGAGAGACCGTTATTCTCCCAAGGAAGGGGAGCCAGTCATACATTGGAAGTCACGGAGATGGGAACCATCGACCTCAAAGAAAATGAAAGGAGACAACGGCGAATGGGAAAATGCTGTTTTCATTGTGACGATTCTGGACATTGGAAAAAGGATTGCCCCTCTGGTCCACTGACCAACAAGCGACTGAGCCCGGGTGATTGTCATGGAGGTCACCCAGGCTCTCAGGTAACCTTTTCTGCCTTCTCTAAAATGTTGTTACAAGTGGAACTTTGTTTTGGGAGTGTCTCTACATCCACTTCTGCCTTCGTGGATTGCGGTTCATCATTGAACATTATTGACTCGGACTTGGTGGCCAGGTGTAAGTTAGGGACAGTTAGGTTGGAGACTCCTATTCACATTGTTGCCATTGACAAAGCACCACTGGTTAAGAATAACGTTATGTTTCGCACTGAAGAGTTTCTCCTTAAAGTGAGTTCCTTACACCAGGAACATATTTCATGTTTTGTTATGGACAACCTGCCTGCGGGACTGGTGTTAGGGTTCCCCTGGTGACAATTGCATAATCCTGTAATTAATTGTGAATATCGGGTCATTGTTAAATGGGGTCCGTATTGTTCTGAAAAATGTCTTGTTACGGTGTCTGTGTCATCCGTGGGTCTGGAAGGTATTCCGGAGTGCCTGAAAGACTATACGGATGTTTTCTCCGAAAAAGAGGCTGAGGTTTTACCACCACACCGCCCATTTGATTGTGCCGTTGACCTGGTTCCAGGTGCTAAATTGCCCAAAGCCCGCTTCTATAACCTTTCGGGTCCAGAACGGGCCGCGATGAAAGAATATATTTCCGAGAGTCTCCGTAAGGGACACATTCGTCCTTCTGTCTCTCCCGTAGCGGCGGGGTTCTTTTTTGTAAAGAAAAAAGACGGTTGTTTACGCCCATGCCTCAATTTTTGTGAGTTAAATAAGATAACTGTGAGGAATACGTATCCCCTTCCACTTATTCCTGATTTATACAATCAGTTGTCCGGAGCTAAGTGGTTTTCAAAGTTAGATCTACGGGGAGCGTATAACCTTATCCGAGTCTGGGACGGAGATGAGTGGAAAACCGCTTTTCTCACTACTGTAGGGTTGTTTGAAAACTTGGTCATGCCTTTCGGTCTGACCAATGCTCCAGCGGTTTTCCAAAATTTCATTAATCATGTGTTCTCTGATTTCATTGGACGTTTTATGGTGGTATATTTGGATGACATATTGATCTACTCTCCTGATAAACAGACTCACATTGGTCATGTTCAGGCAGTTCTCCAAAGGCTCCGGGAGAACTGTCTCTTTGCTAAATTAGAAAAATGCTTATTTTTTTTCCCAGAAACTGTCTTTTCTGGGGTTCATTGTGTCTGCTGAGGGGCATCGCATGGATCCTAATAAGGTGCAGGCCATTGTCGAGTGGGTTCAGCCTTGTGATTTGAAGGCTCTGCAGCGTTTCCTAGGATTCGCCAATTACTACCGTAAATTTATAAGGGGGTTCTCACAGGTGGTTAAACCCCTCACAGACATGACTCAAAAGGGGGCCGATATCAAGAATTGGTCAACCGCAGCGGTAACGGTGTTTCAGTTTTTAAAAAAATGTTTCATGTCTGCCTCGGTTCTTATTCAACCGGACCCGTCGGAACCATTTATTGTTGAGATAGACGCCTCAGAGGTGGGGGTGGGGGCGGTATTGTCCCAGGGACCCGCCACTTTGACCAATTTGAGACCTTGCGCCTTTTTCTCAAAGAAGTTCTCCCCTGCGGAGAGAAACTATGATGTGGGGAATCGAGAACTTCTGGCTGTTAAGTTGGCCTTTGAAGAATGGAGGCATTTTTTGGAGGGGGCTGTCCATCCTATAACAGTAATTACGGACCACAAAAACCTAGCTTACATTGAGTCAACTAAAAGGTTGACTCCCAGACAGGCTAGATGGTCACTTTTTTTTTCCCGGTTCAATTTCTCGATCACTTTTCGGCCAGGATCTAAAAATGTCAGAGCGGATGCCTTGTCACGCAGTCTAGATCCGGTGTCCCTCCCGGAACCTCTGTCCTCCATTCTTCAGCCTGGGGTGGTGGTGGCAGATATTTCTAATATGTTGGAACGGGAGATTCGGGACGCTCAGTCTCTGGCACCTCTGACTAAGCCGGTGGATAAGCTTTTCGTGCCAGCTCAGTTTCGCCTCAAGGTCCTCCGGGAGTTCCATGACTCAGTTCTGGGTGGACATCCAGGGATCTCAGCTACCCAGAAGGCCATTGCTAGAGTATTTTGGTGGTCTGCTTTAGCCTCTGATGTTGGGGAATATGTGTCTGCTTGTGATGTTTGTGCCCGTGCAAAAACCCCCCATAACCGGCCGGCCGGGGAATTGGTACCACTGCCAATTCCTGAGAGACCATGGACTCATTTGTCCATGTATTTCATCACCAACCTTTCCCCCTCCAAGGGTAATACCGTTGTTTGGGTTGTGGTGGACAGGTTTAGTAAGCAGGCACATTTTGTACCTTTGGCAGCTCTACCTAATGCGGAAACGTTGTCCAGATTGTTCGTTGAGCATGTGGTGCGGTTGCATGGGGTACCCTTGAATGTGGTGTCTGATAGAGGAGGGCAATTTGTTTCCAGATTTTGGAGGGCTTTTTGCAAGAGGTTGGGTATTGGGCTGTCCTTTTCATCCGCTTATCATCCTGAGACTAATGGGCAGACCAAGCGGACCAATCAATCTCTGGAGCAAATTTTGCGTTGCTTGACCTCAGCCCGACAGGATGATTGGTGTTCTGTGTTACCGTTGGCTGAGTTTGCATTTAACAACCGCATTAACCAGTCTACGGGTACATCTCCCTTTTTCTGTAATTATGGGTTTCATCCTCATTTTGGAGAATTTTCCAGTTTGAATTTGGGTGTCCTGGGGCGGAAGAGACGATTCAGCGGTTGGGGGAGGTATGGCGGGAGATCCAGAGTAACATTACGAAGGCCCAGGACAAATTTAATTTTTTTGCGGACAAAAAATGATCCGCGGGACCGGTGTTTCAGATTGGGGATAAGGTATGGTTGTCCACCAAGAATATAAGGCTCAAGGTCCCCTCTGCGAAGCTTGGACCCAAGTTTATAGGTCCGTATGTAATTACCGAAGCAGTTAACCCGGTGGCTTTTCGGTTGTGGCTCCCGCCATCTCTGCGGATCCCAAATGTTTTGGCCCTTTTGAAACCTGTGAGGTCCGGTGGGGAGGGATCATCAGCTTCCCCACCACCAGTTTTGGTAGACGGGCAGTCGGAGTACGAGGTGGAACGAATCGTCGACACTAGGTTGGTCCGTCGTGCCCTTCAATATCTGGTACATTGGAAAGACTACGGTCCGGAAGAACGGTCGTGGGTTCCTGCTCGATCGGTCCATGCGGATCGGTTGGTCCGGGCCTTTCACGCCAAGTACCCTGAGAGACCTGGGGGTCTGGTGGCCCCCATTGAGAGGAGGGTACTGTCATGATCCAGGACGGGGTTTCACTTTGACCCGTCCTGATCAGACTGGGGGTTAATTGTTCCGCCTCTCTCTGGCAGAGGGCGGCTATTTAATGCTCACTGGACCTAGGTCCGGTGTCAGTTATACTCCTGCCCTCGGCTGAGTTAGTTGACCTTGTGCGTACGTGTGCCTTGTGCCTGATATCTTGCTTGCTTGTTTGGTTTTGATCCGGTTCTGTACCTGTTACGAGTTCTGCCTGCCCCTCTTGTACTACGCTACCTCTCGTGTATGACTCTCTGCTTGTGACCCGACTTCTCTCTGCTCGTCCCCTTGGTACCTGGGCTGTGGAGTCGGTAAGCCAAACCTGCGACTCTGACTCCTCAATTTCCCTTACACCGACTCCGACTCCAACTCCGACTCCACGACTCCGACTCCCACATATATTGCTTATATTTAAGTGAAAAATGTATTCTAGTACAATGTGAACATCAGACATTAAATCATTTTTATGATACAATAATCAAGATATTTAGATAGAACATAATATTTATTGGAATACAACTTTAGAACACAAAAAACTGTAATAAATTGTAAATATGTAATACACTATGTAATATCGATTACATATATATATATATATATATAGTGTGTGTATATATATATATATATATATAACACTAAGTAATAAACTATAAGTGGCAAAAAACAGTTTTCAACAAAAACATGCTAAATAACATTTGTGCAGTCTATGAATTTGTTCTAAGAAATAAAATTGCCTCCATCAGATCCTCCTTCATAGATGACCTCAAATCTGACCTAATAATTTTAAGGCTAGAGAACAACCTCTCTACAGTAACTTGGGTTGGAGGCCGTAACCACGTGGGGAACATCTCTAACAATTTCCGGGTATAAAGGAATTGCCTCCTGCACAGTCAGTTTTGATGAACGGTTGAATTTTTCTATTTCTTTGAGAACAAGTGAAACATTTTGCTGAAATATGGTCAATCTGCTTGCTATAGGAGACAGAGTGAAATCTTTTTCATTGCGGCAACGCTTTGCCTGCTCCATGTCATACAAATACTTGTCAAAGTCAAACTCCTCATCTGATGAGGATGAAGATATGGCAGCAGTAGCACTGTCAGGACCCAAGTCCTCTTGCGCCTGGCAGTCCTCCTGTAGGCCACTCTTCCTAACTGCTACCTCAGTCAGAGCTTCTTTTCCTTTAGTAAGCTGTTGATCATCAAGCAATGTACGATGACTTGGGTCCACATAAACAGCTGCCAGAAAAATTTTATTTTCCAATAGCTGTGTCTCTCTCCATTTCATTGAAGCAGAAATGCCACCTGCGATTAAACAGCAAAATAGCAAGTTCTTCCGCTCCCTCATGAAAATGCCAGGAGTTAAATCCTCAGCTTGGAATTTTTTAGTCATGGTAAATGGGTGATTAAGCAATTCCTTCAATTCAGCCACCTGTGTCCATTGACCTTCATTTAGGGTTACCTGAGGGTTCGCAATATCTATAAGAAACGGTTTTAGTTGTTCAACAATTGCCCTTTTCCAGCACGTCTCTTCAAGATGGAATCAATTTTAGGGGTTCTGGCGGCAATAACCAGATTGCAGATTTCCAGCATGTCCCTCTTGCAGACTATCTCTTATTGCCAGCTGCAGCGTGTGCACAACATAGCGCATGTGATGAATAGGAAAGTGTTTTGAAGCAGCTTCAACAAGATCATCTATTTCTACAGTATAATTTTGCTGTTCTTCTGTATTAATATCTGTTTGTTCCTCAGTTACATAAACAGCACTGTGGCCTTCCATCTCACACATACTGAATCCTAAATGTTCCTCTAGCTGTTGTTCATTACTCTCATTCATCAGTGTAATTGTACTTATGTGTGATGCATTGTCCGTTACAATAGCAAGAACCTGTTCTTTTTTGAGTTCGTAATTTTGCAGAACTTTTTCCACTACGGCCTGGAGAAACTGGCTGCTGTGATGAGCTTTAGTATCTTTTACTGCCAGCGTGTTGGTAACAATTTTTGTTGTCACAAACATATCGAACATTGATGGCAAAATAGTTCACTCTGTGACGTGTGCATCCATTGTAAGAAACGTGAAGCGTGTTTTGAGAGTCTTTTTAAGATCTTCCTTTTGTTTAAGGGCTTCTTCAATCACTAATTTTCTATTACTTTCTCTTTCCAGAGAAACGCCAAGTTTGGGGGCCATTTCTCCATTAAGAGCTGTAAAAGTCGGTCGTGCAAATAATGTTAATGGTACACCGTCCTTCACAACAAGCTGGAGGAGCTGTCTTTTAGACATATCTGCTGTCATTGTTACAGTAACTTTGTCACTTACAAAATATCTTGTTAATGATGTTTGAGACGCTCTTTCCTCCTCCTTTGCCTGGCAGGAAGTGTCAGTCTGTGTGCTATCCGGCTTTCATTCTTTTTGGTACAGATAAGATATGGAGACAGATATGGATAAATGGATATATAGATAGAGCAGATTTCTAATCTGCTTTTGCTATTGAAAACATTATCTATGAGCTCAAAAACCTTTCAGGTGATGCGTTTTTTTAAAAATCTGATCGGCTTTTGCAGCTGAAAAACGTATCCACAAAAAACGCAGCAAAAATGCTGTGTGTGAATGTAGCCTTAGATCAGGAATACAACAGCCATTTATAGGGAATTTCATAACTTTCCCAAATTCCTATGAAAAAATATTCAGCACATTCTGCATTGAACTACTGTACCCAATTTATTATAGATTTTAGGAATCGGAGTCCGTCCATTTTATACCGACTCCAACTCCGACTCCGACTCCACCAAAATGAGCGCTGACTCCGACTCCACGACTCCGACTCCACAGCCCTGCTTGGCACAACGTCGCCCTCTTGTGTATGACCTTTGGCTTTGTCTGACCACCCGTCTGTTTGTCCCTCCTGTGCCTCGTTTTCCCGTACTGTTGTGACCTCTGTTTTGCCTGACTCTGAGTTGTGGTATGGCGTCCTGTCATATCTGAAAGCAGGACGCTAAGCCCCGCCCCCTTGCAGTCACCTGACCATAGGTCCTGTGCCAGCTTGCTCACTTCAGTGTCCGCAGGTCCTGTGCCTCTTTACTTTCCGGCGCTGACTGGACCCTGACTCTAGTAGTTTGAAGCACGCATTGTCACCGCTGCTGCCCTTGCTCCACAGGCATCTTTTAGCACTGTTTCTGTACTCAGGACATGCGCACTGGCTCTGTGAGTGAGTGTAGTGCGGTGTCTCTGACACTTCTAAACCCACCTTCTATCTTCTACATAACAGTTTTGCTTCTCCTAGACCTTTCTATTATCTTTCTACCTGAGTCTGTGCTCCTCTTTCTTTATATGTCTTCTAGATTTCTGTTTTCCTCCTCCTACATAGGCCCTGGGCTTTTACCATGGCACCAATCTTCTCCTTCTAGTGGTGGTTTCGGTGCTGCAGCTGCTAGTAACTCTCAAATTCTTAGTTGTGGTATGCAGGGTCGGACTGGGGTGCCTAGGGCCCACCAGGGGAATTGACTCTAGGGGCCCACCCCATGGCTACCATAAATAGTTTTATTACGTGTTCATTTTTTGGCCTCTCCCACTAAAACATGTGCCATTTAGCAAGCTGTACAGTGTGCAAAAGAGAACGCTCTCAGCCTCCTATATATCGTACACACTGTACTCTTGGCATCCTATATCACATACAGACCACACTCTCGGTCTCCTATAACAGATACTTTCTATAAGAGGCTGAGAGTGTGGTATGTACAGTATATAGGATGCCGATATTGCGGTATGTACGGCATATTGGCCTCGTATATGACATGCAGACTGTCGGCCTCCTATTACGCCCCCTATAAGACAGAGTGTCGTCCTCCTATTAGGCCCCCTATAAGACATACAGACTGTCAGCCTCCTATTAAGCCTCCTATGAGACATGCAGACTGTTAGTCTCCTATTAGGCCCCCTATAAGACATACAGACTATCGGCCTCCTATTAGGCCCCCTATAAAACATATTGAGTGTCGGCCTCCTGTTAGGCCCCCTATAAGACATACTGAGTGTTGGCCTCCTATTAGGCCCCCTATAAGACATACTGAGTGTCGGCCTCCTATTAGGCCCCCTATAAGACTTACAGACTGTTGGCCTCCTATTAGGCCCCCTATAAAACATACTGAGTGTCGGCCTCTGTACAGACCGCACTCTATGCCTATGTACGGCATACAGGAGGATGATAGTGCGGTCTGTACGGTCAGTATACTGGCCTCATATGACATATTAGGCCATATAAGAGTGTGGTGCGTCTGTATCTTATCTAGGAGGCACTGGCAGAGATTGTGATCTGTGATGCTGCATCATGTCATGTGTATGACCAGGGCCAGATTTGGGATTTGGATGTTTCGCCCCCAGCAGTTGGCCCCCAGCAGTTGGCCCCCAGCAGTTGGCCCCCGGATATTTCGCCCCCAGCAGTTGGCCCCCGGATGTTTCGCCCCCAGCAGGTCGCCCCCGGGGGTTTCGCCCCCAGCAGTTCGCCCCCGGATGTTTCGCCCCTGGATTTTTCGCCCCCAGCAGTTCACCCCCGGAAATTTTGCCCCCAGATTTTTAACCCCGGGCAGTTCGCCCCCGGATTTTTTGCCCCAGCAGTTCACCCCCGGATGCGTACCCTGTTTTGCCATGTTTTGCCTATATTGCAAAATATCCGGGGGGGCGAACTGCTGGGGCGAAAAATCAAGGGGCAAAACATCTGGGGGTGAACTGCTAGGGGGTGAAACACCCAGGGGCAAACTGCTGGGGGTGAAAAATCCGGGGACGAACTGCTGGGGGCGAAATGTGCGGGGGCGAAATGTACCTGGGGCGAACTGCTGGGGGCAAATTGCTGGGGGCGAACTGCTGGGGACGAAACTTCCTAAAACCGCCAGATTTAGGCAAAGTGGGGCCCTAGGCCAATTTTAAAATGGGCCCCCAAATGCTAACATATTGCACATCACACAGAAGCATTTCGGTTGTAGTTACATGCGCTGAGTTCAGGACGCTGAATCAGTGTGATCGACAATATTGAAGTCGTTCAACACTTGTTTCCCGGCTTCTTTCCACCGTCTGAGAAAGAATGATGGGGACAGAATAATCACTAATGGATTAATCTGTCCCCATACAGTATCATGTTATCAGCAGTACATCTACAGTTTCCATATAATATAATGTCCCTCATAGTCCTCCATATAATATATTCTGCCCCATAGTCCTCCATATAGTATAATACACTCCTCAGTCCTTCATATATTAAAATACACTGCTCAGTCCTCCATATAGTTTAATACACTCCTCATAGTGTTCCATATAGTATAATAGACCGCCAGTCATCCATGTAGTACAATTCACTTCCCATAGTATAATGCACCCCATAGTTCTTCATATAGTATAATGTATTCCTCATAGTCCTCGATACAGTATAATGCAGCCCACATATAACATAATGCAGCCACCCCATAGAACATAATGCAGCCACCCCACAGAGTATAATGCAGCCCTGCCATACAATATAATGTAACCCCCATAGAATATAATGCAGCCCCCCTCTTATAGTATAATGCAGCCACCCCTTAGAGCATAATGTAGCCACCCCACAAAATACAATGTAACCCCGCATAGAATATAATGCAGCCCCCCTCATATAGTATAATGCAGCCCCTCCATAGAATATATGGCAGCCGCTTATATAGTGTAATGTAGCCCCTCCATAGAATACAATGTAGCCCTCCTCATATAGTATAATGCAGCCCCAATAGAATATAATGTAGCCTGCTCATGAAGTATAATAAAGCCCCCCTACAATATAATCTAGCCCCCATAAAATATAATGCAGCCCCCCATAGAATACAATGTAGCCTCCTCATATAGTATAATGTAGCCCCTTCATAGAATGATGCAATCACCACCATAGAATATAGTAAAGATAATACAGCCCCCCCATAGAATATAATGTAGCCCCGAATAGAATAGAATACAGCCCACCTCCCCATAGAATATAATGTAGCCCCCCATATTATATAACACAGCCTCCCCCATAGAATATAATGTATAATGTACCCCCCATGGTATATAACACAGCCTCATAGTATATAACACAGCTCCACATGGTATATAGCACAGCCCCACATGGTATATAGCACAGCACCATGGCATACAGCACAGCCCCCCATTGGTATACAGCACAGCCCCTCATTGGTATACAGCACAGCGCCATGGTATACAGCACGGCCCACATGGTATTAAGCACAGCCCCACATGGTATAAAGCACAGGCCCACATGGTACACAGCACAGCCCCCATTGGTATACAGCACATCCCCCATTAGTATACAGCACAGCCCCCCATTGGTATACAGCACAGCCCCCCATTGGTATACAGCACAGCCCCACATGGTATAAAGCACAGCCCCACATGTTATAAAGCACAGGCCCACATGGTATAAAGCACAGCCCCACATGGTATATATCACATCATCACATGGTTTACAGCACAGCCCCCCATTGGTATACAGCACAGCCCCCCATTGGTATACAGCACAGCCCCATGGTATACAGCACAGCCCCATGGTATACAGCACAGCCCCACATGGTATAAAGCACAGGCCCACATGATATAAAGCACAGCATCACATGGTATGCAGCACAGTAGCACATGGTATACAGCACCATGGTATACAGCACAGCCCCACATGATATACAGCACAGACCTCTTCCTCCTCTGGACCCCTCTTCCCTTCTCTTCCTCCTCCGGACCTCTCTGGCCTCCTCTTACTTCTCCAGACCTCTCTTCCCGCCTCTGGACCCCTCTGGCCTCCTCTTCCTCCTCCGGACCCCTCTGGCCTCCTCCGGACCCCTCTTCCCTCCTCCTGACCCCTCTGGCCTCCTCTTCCTCCTCCGGACCCCTCTTCCCTCCTCTTCCTGCTCCAGAAACCTCTGGCCTCCTCTTCCTCCTCTGGCCTCCTCTTCCTCCTCTGTACCCCTCTGGCCTCCTCTTCTTCTTCCCTCCTCTTCCTCCTCTGGACCCCTCTGGCCTCCTCTTCCTCCTCTGGACCCCTCTGGCCTCCTCTTCCTCCTCCGGACCCCTCTGGCCTCCTCTTCCTCCTCCGGATGCCTCTGGCCTCCTCCGGACCCCTCTTCCCTCCTCCTGACCCCTCTGGCCTCCTCCGGACCCCTCTTCCCTCCTCTTCCTGCTCCAGACCCCTCTGGCCTCCTCTTCCTCCTCTGGCCTCCTCTTCCTCCTCTGTACCTCTCTGGCCTCCTCTTCCTCTTCCCTCCTCTTCCTCCTCCAGACCCCTCTGGCCTCCTCTTCCTCCTCCGGACCCCTCTGGCCTCCTCCGGACCCCTCTTCCCTCCTCCTGACCCCTCTGGCCTCCTCTTCCTCCTCCGCACCCCTCTTCCCTCCTCTTCCTGCTCCAGACCCCTCTGGCCTCCTCTTCCTCCTCTGGACCCCTCTGGCCTCCTCTTCCTCCTCTGGACCCCTCTGGCCTCCTCTTCCTCTTCCCTCCTCTTCCTCCTCTGGACTCCTCTGGCCTCCTCTTCCTCCTCTGTACCCCTCTGGCCTCCTCTTCCTCTTCCCTCCTCTTCCTCCTCCAGACCCCTCTGGCCTCATCTTCCTCCTCTGGCCTCCTCTTCCGCCTCTGGACCCCTCTGGCCTCCTCTTCCTCCTCCGGACCCCTCTGGCCTCCTCTTTCTCCTCCAGACCCCTCTTCCCTCCTCTTCCTCCTCCGGACCCCCTGGCCTCTACCATGGAGACTTTGTTTCCCCTCCTCTCCAGGGACACAGACCACCCGTCACCCACTCACTCTAGACTTTACTCACCGGACCAGAGCAGAGTAGGAGCGGGAGCAGCAGCAGGGAGAGCGGAGCTCGGCGGCGTCCTCTTCTCTCACACGCTGGCTGCTATGCTATTAGTCAGCCAGCTACAGAGCCGGAAAGCAGAGCGCGGGGTGTTTCACCGCCCATCAAGAACAGCGCTGACGTCACGTGGCAAGGTCCTGGGGCTGGGTGAGTCATCAGAGAGACCCAGAGCCAGCAAGGGGGTCGCTCGACGCCGCGTCAGTGCCTCAGACGGGGTATGCTGGGCCCGCGCCGCCTTGCGCTATGGTATGTGCACGCGTGCGTCCCTTCAAATCATGGGACACTCTTTTAAAGGGCCCATGCACTTAAAGGGGCAGCATTTTAAAAGGGCCCCCAGCGACCCTCGGGGCCCACCGTGCATTTACTCGGTACCTCGCCAGGCCAGACCGAGCCTGGTGGTATGTTTTATTTTTCTTTTACACTACCACATCTATTGACAGTAGCACTTTTTCTTTTACCATATATTTTGTACAATACTATGATGGGTAATTTTGTTTGGTATTTTTAAAAAACAATTACCACATATGCTCGAATATAAGCCGACCCGAGTATAAGCCGAGGCACCTAATTTTGCCACGGAAAACTAGGTAAGCTTATTGACTCGAGTATAAGCCGGGTATACATTGTCCCCTCATCCTTATCTTGCTCTGTGTGGCTCCCCCGTCCCATACTTCTATACATTGCTCAGCTCCCCCTAGTCCCATCCTTCTATGTATGGCTTGGCTCCCCTTCCTTCTCTGTGCTCCCCCGTCCTCCTCCGTGCTCCCCCGTCCTTCCCTGTCATACTCACCCTCCTCGCCGCTGCACGTCCCTGCGTCTCAGTTGTCCCGGCTTCCTGCAGCTCTCCTGCGCTCAGCGGTCACGTGGTACAGCCCATTAAAGTAATGAATATGCGCTCCACACCTATGGGAGTGAAGACGCGTGTATATTCATTACCTTAATGAGTGGTACCACGTGACCACTCAACACAGAAAGAGGTGCCCTGCTGGGACAATGGAGATGCAGGGATATTCAGCAATGGCATGAGGAGGGTGAGTATGATGTCACATCCTCTGGCTCCTGACGCTTCCCCCTCTCCCGCCTGCTTTCTGCACAATTACTCATGTATAAGCCGATGGGACATTTTCAGCACAAAAAAATATGCTGAAAATCTCAGCTTATACACAAATCTAATCAGTACCGTATTTCCCCTTCTCAAAAAGAATTGCAGAAGAAATGCAAAAACTTTGTTCAGTTGCTTGTAATTGTCTCTGACTGACACTGATTTCAGATTTTTTTTCTGTGAAAACTATTGTACTGTCTTGCTTCAGTTTTCTAGTCCATTAAGAAAGGAAAAAAATGTGTAACAGTAATTCAAATCCAGGAGGACATGACTTTCTCCTTCTACATGATTCGATGCTCCTTCTTCTGGACCTGTAAGTCAGCTCACTATGACACTCAATGGCTGGGATCAGAGATAACTCCATTCTTGGCCATCAAACATCTTATCTCTATAAAGAGATTAGACAGATACATTATTGCTGTGATTTAGCCTATTGATTACCTTCACACATTGTGAAGTTTCTTAGTGAAATAAAAAAAATACAAAAACTGATGCAAAAATATACATAAAATGTTTAAAATTTTCCTGCAAAAAATGTCCTAAAATCATGTGGAAAAATAAAAAAATGTAGTGGCTCCTGGAAGGCATGGATGAAAAATTAGGAATAATCAGCACTTCCTGTAGGTGCTAAAAAAAAATAAAAATATTGCCACCTTCTTAAAGCCCAAACTAGGCTGTATCCTCGTAGGGTAAGGTCGCCCTCTTAGTTTAAGGGAAAGCTGATTGACAGTCAATATGGCTGCCATTACAGCTCCTACTTGGTTTATCAGGACAGCTTCTCCCTGCGAGTGTACACAGAAGTCAAAGTCCCCTACAAAGCTATACAGATCTGTCTTCAGAAGGATAGGGGATCGGGTGACAATATTTTTGACTTTACTCTTGACCATATATTTGTAGCACAGCTTTTCCAGAATCAGATTATTAGAAATTGCAGAACATTGATTGAGATGTTCCAATAATTATAATTTCTGGTTTACTAATTGCATTAAATCTGATATTTAAGTTAGGGATCTCAGAACACCTGGGTGATGTGACAGCCGCACGTCTTACTTTTTACATGTCAATTAATATGTTATATCTCCTGCAGGATGTGCAGCTCTGAAGGCCTCTAAAATGTGGAGATTTTATCACACCGCTGAGTACAGAAAATTAAAGCTTATAAATCAGAGCAGAGGTCTCGTGTTTGTTTTATGAAGCAGCGCGGTGGCCTTGAGTGACCTGTATAGACTCAGAGAGCTTTCACTTGCGGGTGGAACAACTTCTGTCAATGAGAAATGAGGCCATAAAAGTTTAGGTTAAATAATCTGAAATAATGGAAATTTAGTCAATGATTGATGAAGCAAAATCCAAAGCATATAAGTGATTCTTCAGTCTACTGCGCTGTCCTCATCGCTCACGGCAAAACTTGTACTTTAAAAAGTTCAGTAACCTCACTGCAGACGTAGACAATTCCTTATTGTAGGAGTAAAGTAAATCTTCATAAAAAGTCGAGATAATGTATGTATGTGTATATGTATATGCAGTGTATATATACTGTATATGTACTAGCTAAAGAGCCTAGCGCTGCCTGGGCATAGTAACTAACTACGGTTAGTTATAACAAATTATAATGATTATATATATATATATATATATATATATATATATATATATATATATAAAACTGAGTGTAGAGCCCCGCCCACTCTGCATAGCCACATCTATATATATATATATATATATATATATATATATACGCCTTATCATGTCTGTCTGTAACTGAAATCCCGCTGCGCTGATTGGTCGCGGCCGCCAGACCGCAACCAATCAGCAACAGGCGCAGTGCGCAGGCGCAGTCCGCAATTAGCAGGACGCACGCCACAGCTATTGTGCTGTCGGGAGATCAGCGGCGCTAGCCGCTGATCTCCTGACGGTTGCCGCGGGTCATCTCCGGGCGCACGGGCGTCAGCAGCGACGCAGCCGGAGATGCCCGGCGCTAGCCGGTATCCAGGGTCCGGAGGAGAAGAGACTCCTTCGGACCCTCGGTACCATAAATGTGTAAAAAATAGAATTAAAATAAAAAATAGTGATCTACTCACCTTCCGACGGCCCCCGGAATCTGTCCCTCCTCTCTACGCTGCCGGCATCTTCCGTTCCCAGTACTGCTTTGCGCGAAATACTGCTGATGTCATCGCGCTCCCGCGAGAGGACATCAGCTGCGGTCTTTGGCGCAAAGCAGTACTGGGAAAGGAAGATGCCGGCAGCGTGGGACAGATTCCGGGGGCCGTCGGATGGTAAGTATATCACATTTTTTATTTTAATCTGCCACTGGCCATATTCTAGAGTACCCGATGCTTTAGAATTGGGCCAGCAGCTAGTTCACTACAATATCCCACATCATCCCGTCAGCCAGAGCTACTGGACTACTACCCATAATATCCTACATCATCCCGTCTGCCAGAGCCACCGGACTACTACCCCTAATATCCCACATCATCCCATCAGCCAGAGTTACCGGACTACTACCCCTAATATCCCACATCATCCCGTCAGCCAGAGCTACCGGAATACTACCACTAATATCCCACATCATCCCGTCAGCCATAGCCACCGGACAACTACCACTAATATCCTACATCATCCCGTCAGCCAGAGCCAACGGACAACTACCACTAATATCCCACACCATCCCGTCAGCCAGAGCTACCGGACTACTACCCCTAATATCCCACATTATCCCGTCAGCCAGAGCCAACGGACAACTACCACTAATATCCCACATCATCCCATCAGCCAGAGCCACCGGACAACTACCACTAATATCCCACACCATCCCGTCAGCCAGAGCTACCGGACTATTACTCATAATATCCCACATCGTCCCATGAGCCAGAGCCACCGGACTACTACCCCTAATATCCCACATCATCCCGTCAGCCAGAGCCACCGGACTACTACCACTAATATCCCACATCATCCCATCAGCCAGAGCTACCGGATAACTACCACTAATATCCCACACCATCCTGTCAGCCAGAGCTACCGGACTATTACCCAAAATATCCCACATCGTCCCATCAGCCAGAGCCACCGGACTAGTACCCCTAATATCCCACATCATCCCATCAGCCTGGCGTCAGAACCAGAGCGCTGAGTGTATTTGCCCTGACTTCCATACTAATGATCCCTTTAATAGAAGCCTGAGGTGAGAATCAGAGCGCTGAGTGATTTACCCTAACTTCCATACCGGAGATCCCTTTAAGAGAGGCCTGGGGTCAGTACCAAAGCGCAGCAGAGTGGATTTTCCCTCACTTCCTTACCAAGGATCCCTTTAAGAGGGGACTTGGGTCAGAACCAGAGCGCTGAGTGGATTTGCCCTAACTTCCATACCGGGGATCCCTTTAAGAGAGCCTGGGGTCAGTACCAGAGAATTTGAAGGCAATTGCCCTGACTTCCATACCGGGGATCCCTTTAAGAGAGGCCTGGGGTCAGAATTAAAGCACTGGATGGATTTGCCCTAACTTCCATACCAATGATCCCTTTAAGAGAGGTCTGGGGTCAGTACCAAAGCGCTGGATGGATTTGCTCTGACTTCCATACCAATGATCCCTTTAAGAGGGAAGATGTGACTATGAAATGGAGGATGTGTGATGTGTATATGGGCACGGGAGGGGGGATTCATTTCTGTCATGTGATCTCTGCTCCTTTCAGGGGGGCAGACAATGGCTGGGAGCTTATGTTCCCAGGGATGCTAGATTTCTCCCACCATGGCAGTGTCTGCTGAGGTGTTGTCAATTGGGAAAACTGTTGGTCATAGCAACCAATCACAGCTCAGCTACTTTTAACCAGCTCTGGTGAAATGAGAGAGATGCTTAGTGATTGTATGTAAGGAAAACTGTTGCTCATAGCAACCAATCACAGCTCAGTGTCTTTTGAACAGCTCTGGTGAAATGAAAGATGCTTCGTGATTGGTTGGTGATACACACACACACACACATTCATTTTTATATATAGACATATATGTCACACAAATTATCATGTACTGATCCTGAGCTACAGCCTGTATTATACCCCAGAGCTGCTCTCACTATTCTGCTGGTGCAGTCACTCAGGGTCGGACTGGGGTGTCTGGGGCCCACCAGGGGAATGGACTCTAGGGGCCCACCCTACAGGTATATGCAAATATCTGTCAGTCGTTTATCCTGATTATAGTGGAGCATCGGCTGTAAAACACAGGCAGCTCCTGCACATCTACTGTGCGCCCCCATAACTGGATGTATAATTACGGTAGTTTACATTAATGGGATTCTTTGGTTAAAACAAGTTATCACCGATCCATGGGTGGACTCCACAGGATAGGTGATCGCTTAGGTCCAACCATTAGAAACTGCATCGATTGAAAGAATGAGGAGGTTTTATCGTTGATAGAACACTTATCCTCATTTTAAAATGGAACGGCAGGTGGCATGTCTGACCACATCTACATTCATTCTCTTTGGGGCTTCTAGAAAAAAACAAGTGCAGCCACTGAGGGAATTAATGGATCATTGGTCAAGTCGGACATGCAACTCCTGTCTAATGGGGATGAAAAGTTCCACATTTTGCTGAATGGGTCCAAGTAGTCAGACCCCCACCAATCAATACATTATCACTTATCCTGTAGAGAGGTGATTACTTTTTTTCACAGGCGAACCCCTGTAACTATATCTCTGACGCTGTGATCCAAGTATTTAATCTCTAATGGAAATAAAGAATCTTCGCCTAAGTAATATCAGAGAGAACAAATGACTTCCATACACAACACAAACCCTTATACCAAGACCAATACCACATACAGGGAACAAATACAACCACACCATGACCAGACCACAGTGACCGTATAACACTGCATACAAGGAACAAATCCTGTCAGACCATGAACAGACCACGTAGTGACCAACTAATACCACAATCAAGGGACAAATACAGCCACACCATGACCATACCACATATTACCACCACATAGTGACTGCATAATATGACATATTACCAGCATATAGGGACAAAATAATACCACATACAAGGAGAAATACTGCCACACGGTGACCAGACCACAAATTACCACCACATGGTGACCGAATACTACAATACTGATCATGAATATGTGGCGCCCCTGGGGCTCAGTCGCCACAGAGGTACTGCACCTCCTCCTGAGGTGTGGAAGCCCACCATCCAGGGAAGGTGGTGACTCCTGACCATGCTCCAACACCTGCACCTTATACCACAAAGTAGTGTAGCAAAGCACCTTTGGCGGCTCCCTGCTTGGAGTGCAGCAAAGCACCCCTTGGTGGCTCCCTGCTTGGAACACGAAACATGCTGGGAGGTGGGTGGAGTTAGATTACATTTCAAGGAGTGGGAAGAGTTTAAGTTAGTCAGTCAGTAGTTGGTTGGAGAGAGAAGATCCCTAGAGAGAGGGATAGATGGATGGAAGTGCTTCAGCAGATCCCAGTGACCTGGGTCTGCTGGCACGGGAAAGGGAGAAAGAGAGCAACATAGACTGAAAGCCTGACTCTCCCTAGAAAGAAAGGATTAGTACGGAACGTGAGGAGTAAAAGAGAATAGAGGACGTGGGTGAGAAGAGAACCCTTCCTAGAAGTTCTAAGCGCAAGGCCGGGCCCGGTCCCCGAGGTTGTATGGATACTATTGGTCCTGCAGCAGAAACCAGAGGAATAGAAGTATTGACCACTTTATTCCCACGTAAGACTTGGGGGCACAACAGCAACTGGATAGTGAGCCGGGACTCAGTAGCAAGGGGTCCCCGAAGCAGGCTACAGCTGTCTGCCGTACAAGTAGAGTTCATAGGAACATAAGACAAGAGGAACTCCAGTGTAACTAAGTACTAGGAGTACTTCATCTAAAGGCGCTATAAGAGGAGACATTCAGAAAAGCACAAGTTGGCGGAGTGTTGGAAAGGAGTGCTTCATCTAGCCTGGAGGTTGACTGAGTCCCTGACCCGGAGGACACGGCACGGAGGCAGGCACCTGTTTGTACAGCAGACTGTGAGTAAAGCTTTGGAACTACATGCCCTGGTGTCCTCCACTTATTCCTGCGCCAACCTGCCCAGCACTGCTACATCCCTTGCGCCTGACACTGCACCATCTACATGTCACTTCACCTACTCTGCCCTGGGACTACAGCCCTGCATGTGGAGGGCTATAACATCACTGCTTCACCACACCATCTGTCCCAGAGGATCTGTCTGCAGCATCGGCTTACATCTTCATTGCCGAACACCACAGGTGTTGTCACGACTTACACATTGACACTGAACATTTACAATGGGCGCCCAGGGCCACGGGCCGGGTTCCAGCTACCATGACAACTCCCATTGAGATCCACCGGGCCCGGTACCCAGTAACCCACAGCCCTGGGTGTGAGGGCGTCCCAAACTTGGCGTCATGAACAGGATGGCGAGACCTGATACCATCGGGTTCTGTGTGCCTACGATTTATTGAACTTAAAAATTTGTGGAGATGTGCAGAAGACCCAATTTGATAGACTGTAAAATGAACGCTAAAAATGGCCGCTGGCGCGGTGAAGAAGGGCGACAACATGGGTGGTCCTAAGAAAAGACTGCGAACTGTCCTGGGCCTCCCCTGTCTGAACTTCTATGCGACTGCATCATGGCCCACCCCCCGAGGGGTTCGTATACTGGCTTGGTATGGAGGAGTAGGAAAAAGACGCCGCCCTCAGAAGGAGGGGCGAAGGCCAGTGGCAGGAAAAGAGCTCAGGCAGGAAGAAGAACGCCAGAACGCCATCTTGGAAGGAGAAGGGAGGAGGCCTGTAGAGTGCACGGAGGTTGAGTTGGATCTCCCCGGCGACATGGCTGAAGGCTCCAACCCCGTCTCCGGGATGAACCGCCAACAGCTGGAGGACGAAATAATCCAGCTGACGTGCCGTCTGCGACTGAGGCAGGAGGCCTTACGGAAGTTGAGCAGGCAGCACGCCCAGGAGGGGCCTACACCACCGGCACCTCTGGACCCGGTACCTTCACCGGTGGTACCTGCCGCCGCTGCACCGGACTACCCTCAGGCAGCGTGAGTATACACCTCTATGCTGTCTATACGGCTGGCTGCGACCTGTCCGGAAGGGTCACCGGAGACCCCGGGAGCCGAGGCCGTGCTCCCGCCTGGACCTGACGCGGCTGCACAGGTCCCACCGGAGGCCCCGGCGGACCCGGAGCCGCCATCTGCTCCACCACCGCCGGCACCCGGACCAGCCATTCCAGTGGATATCCCTGCAGCTGCCCACTGTCTCAAGCCTGCACCGGAACACCGTCAGGAGGTATGTCTGCTGCCCCTGCACCTGGGAAGGCCCTGGGGTGTACGCCTGTGGCAGCGTCAGGACAGGTCGTGCTGGACCTTGTCTGGGACCGGGACGCTGAACCCTGGTGGGAGACATCCGAACCTCCAGCAGGGGCACCCTTGTCAACAGTGGGTGAAAGCAGGTCCCGGGAAGAAGAGGAGGAAGAGCCTTATTATCAGCAGACCCTCCGCAAACTGGCAGCGGAACAGAGGGAGAGGGGACAGCAGAGATTGGCTGTGTTGGGTCCTGATCTGGACCAAAGGAGAAGGTACGGGCTGGTCACTATGGTCCCCGGAATGCAGCTGGTTGGGGGAAAGTCCTAAATGTGAACCACGAGAGAGGCTTCGGATTCATTGCAGACCCCAAAAGAATTAGTTACCTTTTCTTTAATCGGCGGGATGTGGAGTCGCACTTGAAGAAGGGGCACCCTGCTAGAGACCTGCAGCCAGGGGAGTACGTGACTTTCACCCGGCATGAGGGGTTGAGAGGTTGGTACGCAATCAATATCCGCCGCATATGTGAAGAGCTACTGGCAACCTATACAGGAAAGAAGCTATATGTACCACCACTTCGTCTCATGTGAATCCAGCAGCAGGAAGAGATCGTCAAGAAGTTCTTCCATTGAAGCAACAGCCCAAGTCAACAGCTTCCAGTACCCCAGGAGGGGACAACTAGCCATAACCTGCAAAATAACAAACTTTGTTACCCAGGAGGGTATTTGCACTGTTGTGCCTTCTTCTACTTTGTTCATCATGTTTTTCTGTTTCCAGTTTTGTTGTCCAGTTTGATTGGCAGCGCTTCTTCATTTGGAACTGTGGAGATCATGGACGCTGAATGATCCAGGACTGTTTGTAAATAGTTTGCACCTCTTTAGGTGCCCTCTCTTGGTTTTACATAGACACTTTGCGAAGATAGGGTCTACCTCATCTGGAGCATGGCTCCAATCAAAGGACACTGCAAGAGATCCCGGCTGGGAGCGGTGTCCAGCACTTACAAGAATTATTGATGTTTTAATGTGAAGTATTTGATAATATGTCTTATAATAGCTTTTATATAGGATTTAGGAATGTTTTAATAAAGAGATGAGAGATTTGAATAAAGAATGAAGATTTGGAAGATGCAGGTGATGAACCAGGTATCAGTGGTTGTCACTTTAAGCTAATGATAGAAAATGTAGAAAATGTGAACAAGGAAGGTGATGAAGAAATGTGTTGATGAAACTTGCACTTTTGAATTAAGATTTTAGATAGTTAATTAAGAATTGTTTGCAACGTTCAAAAATGATTGCCTCTCACATTGAGAAGATTAGATAAGAACTGTTTACTAAGCACTGCAAAAATTTAGTATGTTCCTGTGTCTGTCAACTTTGTTTGCCTTGCAGCCCGCGGACGTGCTGTGTTTAACAGGGGGGGTATGTGGTGCCCCTGGGGCTCAGTCGCCACAGAGGTACTGCACCTCCTCCTGAGGTGTGGTATTATTATTATTATTATTATGCATTTATATAACTCCATTTATTCCATGGCGCTTTACATGTGAAAAGGGGAAATATAGACAAGTGTAATATATACAAGAATAATAAACAAGTGTAAGACAAGGGACACACAAGTACATAAGGAGAGGGGACCCTGCCAGCGAGGGCTCACAGTCTACAGGGATGGGTGAGTATACAGTAGGAGAGGATAGAGCATGTCGTGCAGTGGTTCAGTAGACCAAGGATTATTGCAGGCTGTAGGCTTGTCGGAACAGGTGGGTCTTCATGTTCTTCTTGAAGGTTTCCGTTGATGGTGAGAGTCTGATGTGTTGCGGCAGGGAGTTCCAGAGTATGGGGGAAGCACGGGAGAAGTCTTGTATGCGGTTGTGGGAAGAAGAGATAAGGGGGGAGTAGAGAAGGAGATCTTGGGATGATCGAAGGTTGCGTGCGGGTAGGTACCTAGAGACCATGTCACAGATGTATGGAGGAGACAGGTTGTGGATGGCTTTGTATGTCATGGTTAGGGTTTTGAATTGGATCCTCTGGGCAATAGGAAGCCAGTGAAGGGCCTGGCATAGGGGGGAGGCTGAGGAATAGCGGGGAGACAGGTTGATTAGTCGGGCAGCCGAGTGTAGGATGGACTGGAGCGGTGCCAGAGTGCTAGAGGGGAGGCCAGAGAGTAGGAGGTTGCAGTAGTCGAGGCGGGAGATGATAAGAGCGTGCACTAGTGTTTTTGTAGTTTCGTGGTTGAGGAATGAGCGGATCCGGGAAATATTTTTGAGTTTGAGGCGGCAGGAGGAGGCGAGGGCTTGGATATGTGGTTTGAAAGAGAATGTAGAGTCGAGGATCACCCCAAGGCACCGGGCATGTGGGACTGGGGAAAGAGAGCAGCCGTTGATAATGATGGATAGGTCTGGTGGAGGGGTAGAGTGAGATGGGGGAAAGATGATGAATTCTGTTTTGTTCATGTTCAGTTTGAGAAAGCGAGCAGAGAAGAAGGCTGAGATAGCAGACAGACATTGTGGGATTTCAGTCAGTAAGGAGGCGAAGTCGGGTCCAGATAGGTAGATCTGCGTGTCGTCGGCATAGAGGTGATACTGCAAACCGTGGGATTCTATGAGCTGTCCCAAGCTGAAGGTATAGATGGAGAATAGTAGCGGTCCTAGGACAGAACCTTGGGGAACACCGACAGACAGGGGGCGAGGTGAGGAGGTGGTGTGTGAGAGGGAGACAATGAATGTTCGGTTCGTTAGGTATGATGAGATCCAGGATTGGGCCAAGTGTGTGATGCCAAGAGATGAGAGAATCTGTAGCAGGAGGGAATGGTCTACGGTGTCGAAGGCAGAGGACAGGTCCAGGAGAAGGAGGACAGAGAAGTGTCGCTTGCTCTTGGCGGTTAGTAAGTCGTTAGTGACTTTAGTTAGGGCAGTTTCAGTTGAGTGATGCGGTCGGAAGCCAGATTGTAACCGGTCAAAGAAGGAACAGGAGGAGAGGTGGGAGGACAGTTCAAGATATACATGCTGTTCCAGTAGTTTTGAGGCGTAAGGGAGAAGAGATATCGGGCGATAGTTGGACACAGAGGATGGGTCAAGGGATGGCTTTTTGAGGATGGGTGTGATTGACGCATGTTTGAAGGATGAGGGAAAGACACCATTTGTAAGTGAAAGGTTGAAAAGGTGTGTTAGAGATGGGATGAGGACTGTGGCCAAGTTAGGGATGAGGTGGGACGGGAGTGGGTCGAGGGCCCAAATGGTGAGGTGTGATCTTGACAGAAGGGTGGAGAGCTGATCTTCTGTCATGGTGGAGAAGCTGGCTTTTGCAGAACAGGGCTGAGCGGTTAAGAGGGGCATTGGGGGCTGCGGGCCAAAGTTTTGTCTGATCGTGTTGATCTTCTGCTTAAAGAAGGAGGCAAAGTCTTCAGCAGAGATGAGAGGAGGGGGAGGAGGTGCTGTGGAACGGAGTAGAGAATTGAAAGTGTTGAAGAACTGTTTAGGGTTATGAGACAGGGAGGATATGAGAGATGTGAAGTAAGTTTATTTTGCGGCAGAGAGCGTGGACTTAAAGCTGGCAAGGGACTGCTTGTATGCGCTGAAGTGCTCAGTAGAATGGGTTCTCTTCCATCTCCGCTCAGCGGCCCTTGAAACCCGTCTCAGTTCTTTGGTCAGGCTGGTAAGCCAGGGCTGCCTGTTGATTGTTCGAGTTTTGCTCTGCGTGAGGGGGGCAGCCGAATCAAGTGTTGCTGTTATTGTGGTGTTATAAAAAGTTGCAGCAGCATCTGTGTCATGAAGGGAAGCTATGTCTGTAAGAGGGAGAAGGGATTCAGAGAGTGATTGTAAATTGAGGTGTTTGAGATTCCTGTGAGGGTGAGCGAGTTTATGGAGCGGGGGTTGCTCAGTAGGAGAGTAGAGGGGAGAGAATGTCAGTAGGTTGTGGTCAGACAGGGGGAGGGGTGAGTTATTGAGATTAGTGAGGGAACACAGACGGGTGAAGATAAGGTGCAGTGACCATCTTTGTGAGTGGCCACAGAGGACCATTGAGTGAGGCCGAGGGAAGCCGTGAACGATAGAAGTTTAGTGACAGCCGGGGTGGAAGTGTCAATGGGGATGTTGAAGTTGCCCATGATGATGGTGGGGATGTCAGCAGAAAGGAAATGGAGTAGCCAGGTGGTGAAGTGGTCGAGAAAGGTGGAGATGGCTAGTTCTGGGGGGCGGTAGATGACAGCCAGTTGGAGGTTGGAGGGGGAGTAGATGCGGACAGAGTGCACCTCGAATGAGGGAAGAGTAGCGGAGGGTGGCAGAGGAATTGGGGTAAAGGAGCTGGAATCAGACAGGAGCAAGCCAACTCCTCCACCACGTTTATTGCTGGGGCGAGGGGTGTGAGAGAGATGGAATCCGCCATAGGAAAGCGCAGCTGGAGAGGCTGTGTCAGAGGGAGTGAGCCAGGTTTCAGTGATGGCGAGGAAGGAGAGTTTGTTGGTGATAAAGAGGTCATGGATAAATGATAGCTTGTTGCAGACAGAGCGTGCGTTCCATAGGGCTCCAGGTAAGGGGGTAGGGGGAGTGGGGGCTGGATGAATAGGTATGAGGTTATCATGGTTGCGAAGACGTGTAGAGGATCGTGGCAGGGTGGTAGAAGTGAGTGTAGGGATGTGTTGAGGAGGGCCAGGATTTGGGGATACGTCGCCAGCAATAAGGAGTAGTAGACAGAGCATTAGAAGGTGGGAGCAGGATAGGACATGATGTGGTCGTGCATGTCTGGAGAAAATGGATTGTATGGGGAGGAACAGTTGTGAGGAGGTTAGGTGGCTGGGGAAAATGGAGGGGGAGATGAATAGTTCCTTACTAGGAGGGGGGATTGCAGGAGTAGTGCTCCTGAGTGACATCCTGTATTATACCCCAGAGCTGCTCTCACTATTCTGCTGGTGCAGTCACGGTGTACATACATTACATTACTGATCCTGTAGTGATCCTGAGTTCCACCCTGTATTATACTCCAGAGCTGCACTCACTATTCTGCTGGTGCAGTCACTGCGTACAAACATTATATTACTGATCCTTAGCTACAGCCTGTATTATACCCCAGAACTGCACTCACTATTCTGCTGATGCAGTCACTGGGTACATGCATTGCATTACTTATCCTGAGTTACCTCCTGTATTATACTCCAGAGCTGCACTCACTATTCTGCTGGTGCAGTCACTATGTACATACATTACATTAGAATAATATGCTCTATATGTGTTTTCAACTATGCAAGCTTATATCTGGTAACCACCTCTTTCAATCTCTGCTCTGAATCAACTCCTCCATTCAATGACAGCAAGCAGTTAATCGTGAATGCTATCTATGTGTTTTCAACTATGTAAGCTTATATCTGGTATATAGCTATTTCAACTTACTATGCTTGTCCCCTTATGTAGTGAGGTCAAGAAATTTTTCAAAGTGCTTTATGATCCATGTAGTGCTGGACATCTGTTTATCTGACCACAACATTTTATTGGGCCCTGCTGTCTCAATTTAGTTTGATTGATTAACGAGAAGAGAGAGAAAAAAAAAATCCTTAGCTTCCTATATATTCAGACATAGTTTGGGGAAAGCATTTATACAGGGGGCATTTATGTACACTTTATCGAAGTACAGTTTATCAAAGTACTGGCAGTTATAACATGGCAGTTAGACAGGACAGGAGCCAGGTAAGACATTTATATACATCTACTCCCTGTACATTTGGAGTACAACAAATATATACCATATGCATTTGTGTAATTTGTATCCTGGCCGCTGCATTCACACACATCCACCACCCTGGCATTAACTCTCTACACTCCATTCATATCGGCCCCCCACTCCTTTCCTCTCCTATGTATAGCACTCACGCTCTTTTCACATTGCTACACAGCACAGATCCATTCAGTCCCCCCATTCAACATAAGAGACGCTCTCACAAATAACTTAACCATCTGCTCACTCTTTTTATCCTCCTCCTAGTCGCAGGAGACATTGTTTATAACCCTGGTCCCCCATGTTATAGAAAGTCAAACCTCCCAACTGCTACACTCAGAAACCCCTCTAATCTTATTAATATTCCCTGCATGCCATCTGTCTCTCTTAATTGTGCACTTTGGAATTCTCGCTCAGTGTGTAACAAACTCTCCTTCATTCATGACTTTTTCCTTTCTAATTCTCTTAACCCCCTGGCTCTTACTGAAACCTGGATCCAGCAGTCAGACACTACCGCTGCTGCTGCTCTTTCATATGGGGGATTACACTTCTCTCATACCCCAAGATCAGACAATAGAGCAGGTGGAGGCGTTGGTCTGCTTCTATCACCAAAATGTACCTTTCAGGTTATCCCTCAACTACCCTCACTTGTCTTCCCTTCTTTCGAGGTCCATGCCGTCAAACTCTACACCCCCTTCTCCATGCGAGTGGCGGTGGTGTATCGTCCTCCTGGCCCCTCCCATCAGTTCCTGGATCATTTTGCCACTTGGCTTCCACATTTTCTCTCCTGTGACATCCCTACCCTCATCATGGGAGATTTCAACATCCCCATTGCTCTTCCCCTCTCCCCATCTGCTACTCACCTTTTATCTCTAACCTCCTCATTTGGCCTTTTGCAGCTTACTAATTCTCCAACGCATGAAGATGGAAACTCCCTCGACTTTGTCTTCTCTCGGCTTTGTGCAGTGGATGATTTCACAAACTCCCTTCTCCCGCTCTCTGACCACAATCTTCTTTCATTCTCTATCAAGAACTGCCAGGCTGCTCAGGTTACCCCCACTGTCCAAACTTATAGAAACATACAGGCCATTAACACCCAGAAACTTATGAAGAACTTGCAATCTTCATTGGCCACTATCTCCTCCCTCTCATGTCCTGATTATGCACTGAAGCATTACAATGAAACACTTCAAAGTGCCCTGGATGAATTTGCACCCGCTATAAATAGAACACCACAACACAGATGGCGACAACCCTGGCACGCCCTGCAAACACGTTTCCTGCAGCGGTGCTCCAGGTGCGCCGAACGTCTGTGGAGAAAATCCAATCTACACGAAGATTTCATCCATTATAAGCTTATGCTTCGAACATACAACACTGCCCTTCACCTCTCCAAACAAAGCTATTTCAACACCCTCATCACCTCACTGTCCAGTAACCCGAAACATCTCTTTGACACTTTTCATTCTCTACTCAACCCAAGAGTACAGGCCCCAACCACGGAGCTCCGAGCTGACGATCTTGCCAATTACTTCAAAGAAAAAATTGACCAGATCCGACAGGAAATTATCTCCCAATCACCTCATACCATGCACTGTCCTCCCTCCCCCACTGCATCTAGCTCACTCTCTGATTTTGAACCAGTCACAGAAGAAGACGTAAGCAGGCTCCTTGCATCTTCTCGCCCAACCACTTGCATCAGTGACCCATTTCCGTCACATCTCCTCCAGTCCCTTTCCCCTGCTGTCACCACTCACCTAGCTAAAATATTTAACCTCTCTCTTTTCTGGTATCTTTCCCTCCTCATTTAAGCATGCCATCATACATCCACTACTTAAAAAACCATCCCTCGACCAAAACTGTGCTGCTAACTATAAACCTGTCTCTAATCTTCCCTTCATCTCTAAACTCCTGGAACGTCTGGTCCACACCCGTCTTATCAGCTATCTCTCTGATAACTCTCTTCTCGACCCTCTCCAATCCGGCTTCCGCTCCTTACACTCTACTGAAACTGCCCTCAGTAAAGTCTCTAATGATCTACTAACAGCTAAATGTAATGGTCATTACTCCATGCTAATTCTCTTGGATCTCTCTGCAACATTCGACACTGTGGATCATCAGCTCCTCCTCACTATGCTCCGTTCCATTGGCCTCAAGGACACCGTTCTCTCCTGGTTCTCCTCCTATCTCTCCGACCGCTCCTTTACTGTATCTTTTGCCGGTTCCTCCTCCTCTCACCTTCCCCTTACTGTTTTGGTTCCTCAAGGATCAGTCCTAGGCCCCCTCCTCTTCTCCTTGTACACTGCCCCTATTGGTCAAACAATCAGTAGATTTGGTTTCCAGTACCATCTCTTTGCTGATGACACCCAATTATACGCTTCTTCTCCTGACATCACGCCAGCCTTTCTAGAAAACACTGGCGATTGCCTAAATGCTGTGTCTAACATCATGTCCTCACTATATCTAAAACTGAACCTGTCAAAGACTGAACTCCTTGTGTTTCCTCCCTCTACTAATGTACCTATACACGACATTGCCATTTCTGTGTGTGGCTCCACTATTACTCCCCAGCAACATGCCTGCTGTCTTGGGTCATACTTGATTCCGAGCTTTCCTTTGCCCCCCACATTCGATCACTGGCTCGCTCTTGTCATCTGCACCTCAAAAACATTTCTAGAATTCGACCTTTTCTTACTTTTGAGTCTGCAAAAACTCTTACTGTTTCTCTTATTCATTCTCGTCTCGACTATTGTAACTCTCTTCTAATCGGTCTCCCTCTTACCAAACTCTCCCCTCTCCAATCTGTCTTGAATGCTGCAGCCAGGATCATATTCCTCACCAATCGTTACACCGATGCCTCTACCTTGTGCCAGTCATTACACTGGCTACCCATCCACTCCAGAATTCAGTATAAACTTATTACCCTCACCCACAAAGCCCTCCATGGCTCAGCACCACCCTACATCTCCTCCCTTGTTTCAGTATACCACCCTACCCGCGCCCTCCGTTCTGCTGATGACCTGAGGTTAGCATCCTCAATAATCAGAACCTCCCACTCCCGTCTCCAAGACTTTACATGTGCTGCGCCAATTCTTTGGAATGCACTTCCCAGGTCAATACGATTAGTCCCCAATCCCCACAATTTTAAGCGTGCCCTGAAAATGCATTTATTCAGACTGGCCTATCGCCTCAACATATTAACCTAATCTATCCCTGTGTGGCACAGCCAAAAGTTTTACCATAACCAGGTTCCTCGCATCATGTTCCCACATGCTTTATGCATCCATTAGCCCTCTGTGTCTGTACTGTCACACACTTAACATTATGGATGGTCCATACAATCAGGGCAACTGTTACCACCCACCTTTCATGTCTCCCTTTTTTCCTCATAGATTGTAAGCTTGCGAGCAGGGCCCTCATTCCTCTTGGTATTTGTTATAATCTATGTGATTATTGTTATGCTGTAATGTCTGTACAAATCCCCTTCTGAAATGTAAAGTGCTGCGGAATATGTCGGCGCTTTAGAAATAAAATGTATAAAATGTACTAAACACCCCACACTCAAGCCCACCATTCCCAACCCCTGCACTGACCTGAGAGCTGGTCCTGCGTCTCATGCCTCAGTCTATGTCCAACGTCCAGAGGTCAGATCAGTCAGTGCTCGTTTTTCCCCCAAACACCCCAGTGTCCCATAGTCCCACAAGATAAACCCACCTCCCACCTTTTACCACCACTCAACCTAACACCTACACCCAAATCTATATCCCTATATACAATATATACAGAAACATACACTACAATATCCACAAATCACAAATCCCCAAGTTCGGCACCTGCAGCCCTACATGACTGTATAAAGATCAAACAAAACAAAAATCTACAGTGTCAGCAGCAGCCCAACACCAGAAAAGGAGATGAAGAGACTAGGGTACACTAAAAGAAAATCCCCTCCAGAGGAGAGCGGCGCTACGTGTGCCCAGTCTCTCATACTCCAGAGAGCTCACCTTCACCAGGTCACCGAGTATAGTCCTAAACACATCGTTCACTGGAAGGATTTTCCGTTGCGTCGATACTAAGCACCGTGCATTCCACGTGTGATACCTAACCACTACGCTAACTAGAAATAAGGTGCACTGATCCTGACCACCAATGTCTCCGAATGCTCCATAGGCCCATTCCGCATTGGAGAGAACAGGCAGCCGACACCAGCCAATGGAGGCGTCCACCCTGTTGTACACCTCTGTGTTGAAGGGACAATGAAGCAGGAAGTGGTCCATCGTTTCCAGCATGGTACCACAATGCTCCTGAGGACAGTTCCTGTCCTCAGAGCTCCTACACTTCAGATTGTTCCTCACACACCTTTTCCCATGGAAGCAGCACCAAGCCAAGTCCCAAAACTTTAAGGGGATCCTGATAGAATTCAAAAGATGCAAATCCACCCCAAAATCCCGACTTGGGCAATCCCTGAGCGCCAGAGACCTCTGGAAATGCGTCAACAGAACCCTATTGTCAAGGAGTTTCCTTGGCAGAGTCCTGATCTCCCACATTCCCAGACCCCACCGGTGAATTACCTTCAGAACCAAGGTAGCGTAAGCCGGAAGATGTCCATGCGGTGTGCGAAGATCCTTCACTTGCCCTCCTGTCTCCCATTCCTGGAAGAAAGGCTGAAACCATCCCCTACAGGAGAATACCCACAGAGGAGCCCTCTTTCCAGAGGTTTGCAATATTGATCTTAATGAAGGTATCAACAAGGAATACCACAGGGTTGACCATACCCAACCCTCCTAGTCTCCTCATACAGTAATTAACTTCCCTCTTGGCCAGGTTCAGTCTATTCCCCCATAACAGTTGGATGAACAAACTGTAGACCCGAGTCCAGAGAGACTCTGGCAAGATACACACACTGCCCAGCTAAATTAGTAAAGGGAGCAGGTAAGTTTTGATCAAGTTTACCCTTTCCCTTAGGGTCAAAGGCCAACCCTTCCATTGGTTTACCTTCTGAGTGGTGATCTATAGCCAGCTGTCCCAATTCTGTTTGGGGTAATCCCCCTGGCCAAATTTGATGCCAAGGACTTTTGCAGAGACTTTGGGACCTGGAAGGGTGTCCGGGAGATCAAAACTACGATCTCCTCCTCCCAGCCAGAGACTCTCACACTTATGCCGGTTGATTTTGGACCTGGTTACTTCCGAGTAGCGATCTACCTCTGACATCAGCCACTCTGCCTCCTCGTTAGAGGAAACAAAAACAGTGACATCATCGGCATACGCCACCACCCTCAGAGTGGTTTCTGCTGCTGTCCGGTCCAACGGTCCATGCTCCACCCTCCAAAGAAGTGGGTTGATCACAAACATGTACAGCAGCGGACTCAAGGGAAAACCCTGGCGAACACCAGATCCAATCTCAAAAGAGCTGCCAATCCAACCATTCACAAGTGGGAAACTCTCTGCCCCACCGTACAAGGTCTTAAGCCAATGAACAAACCCCCCCGGCAGGCAATATCTCAGAAGGACAAACCAGAGGTACTCGTGATTTACCCGATCAAACGCTTTTGCCTGGTCCAATGACAGCATGTACCCCTTCCAGTGACCAGCCCTACCCTGCTCCACTGCCTCCAGGACACAGAGCACAGCACTAAATGTGCTGCGGCCTGGAACAGAGCAATGCTGAACCTCCGAAAGGAGTCGGGGTGCAAATTTCACCAGCCGATTAAACAGCACCTTTACCAGAACCTTCCTGTCTGCATTGAGAAGCACCGTGGGACGCCAATTCTTAATGCAAGATGGGTCCTTACCCTTTGACAAGATGATCAGGGCAGACCTCCTCATTGACTTCCACCTGATGAAGACGGGTTACCGTTGAAACGCGTTGTGGTTAAACACTAATCTTCTAGTTCTGGTCTCATTCCTGCGCTCCTATGACCGTCATTTATTTTTGGTCTCATACTGATCCTCTCTGAAGGCATACGACTGGTGCCGCGGTGGACCCGAATCTGCATTGTAGCTCCCTGCCACCTTTACAGCGCTCCTATTTGACCGCTTTTTCCTGGCTTATATCTCCTCATTGACCTTGGCAGAGTGCCCGAGGAAAGAATACCTCAGTCAAGAGGGGAACTAAAGCGTCCTTAAAGGTTTTATAGAAATCAGTTGTTAAGCCATCTGGACAGGGTGATTTTTTTTTTTTTGGGCAAGCCCTTCAATCACCAACTTAACTTCCTCTTCCCTGATCATCTGTCAAAATATCAAGAGAGGGGTCTACCCCTGGTTCAGGGATGGCTTTAGCCAGGAAAGCCAACATCTCATCCCAATCAAGATCCCTCTTTCCCAAGAGGTGTGAGTAGAAGGATCTGACGACCTTCAGTATCCCTGATCTGGATCACCTCAGGGACCCCTTAGTGTCGACCAGTTCTGTAACCACTTTACTATTCACTGACATCTTGCAGTTTCTGTAAGGGTTGGGCGAGCGGTACTTCCTGTAATCCCTCTCAAAAACCAAAGATGCGTGTCTATCGTACTGACACCTCATAAGCAAAGATTTCACTCTGGAGATCTCCTCGCGGCTACCTCCAGTTGAGACCAGATGCTCGAGTTTTCTCCTCAGACCCTGATAAAGGTGGCACCTGTTCAGACTCCTGAGGCTTGAAAGCTTGCGGAAGAATCTCACCTCCCTTTTATTCAACATCTTCCACCACTCTGACTTACTACTACAAAGATCCAGTAATGGTACCTGTGTTGCGCCCCTGAGGCTTCAGTCGCCACAGAGGTACTGCACCTTCTCCTAAGGTGTAGTGCCCCACCATCCAGGTAGGGTGGGAACTCCTGACCATGCTCCACACCTGCATTCCACACACAGGATAGTTCAGTGGGTCCACCTAACAGCTTCAGGCTGGGGGTTAGCAGAGCACCCCTCGTGGAACCCTGCTTCGTAACACGAGATGTGCTGGGAGGCGGGTGGAGTAAGATGATACAAAAGAGTGGGAAGAGTGAGAGTTAGGGGGAGTAGAAGAACAGAGTTGGAGAGGAAGGAAGATGGATGTCTGAAGGACATGCTGCAGCAGGTCCCAGTGATCTGGGCTGCTGGCACGAGAAAGACAGAGAAAGAGACTGATAAGATTGATAACCTGATCTTCCATAAGAGAGATAGAACAGATCGGAACGAAGGAGAATAGAAGGATGGTGGGAAGCTGGTTGAAGAAAGATAGAGAACCCTTCCAGTCCAGAGAGCGCAAAGGCCGGGGCCCGATCCCCGAGGTTGATTGGATCTTTATGTCCGGCAACAGACACCAGAGGAGTAGTGAGCCGCTAACGCCTTGCTCCCATCATAGACTTGGGACACAACAGCAACTGAATAGAGAGCTGGAACACAGTGAGGAGTCCCCGAAGCAGGCTACAGCTGTCTGTCATACAAGTAAAGACTAGGAACACCTAGAGAGAGGCATTCCAGGGTAACTAAGTACTGGAGTGCTTTGCACCTAAAGGCGCATTAGAGGAGTCGTTCAGTAAGGTACATGTTGGTGGAGTGAGGAAGGGAGAATCCTATCCTGCCTGGAGGTTGGCTGGAGCCCTGACCTGGAGAACACAGTACGGAGGCAGGCAGTTGAGTGAACTGCAAACAGTGAGTAAAGCTTTGGAACAGCATACTCGGGTGTCCTCCAGTTATTCCCACACCACTACACCTGGGTACCAACCTCCATATCATTCTGCGCCTCTCCTCATCCATTGCACCTACACTGCCCTGGGACTACAGCTCTACCTGTGGGAAGCTACACCATCTTTGCTGCACCACACCATCAGTCCCAGCGGATCTGCATGCAGCGTTGGCTCAACATCTTACTTGCCAAACACCACGGGTGGCGTCACGAACTATTCTAATAAACTTTAACACCATTAACATCACCGCCATTGATATTGGGCGCCCAGGGCCACGGACCGGGTCACCGCTGCTGTGACACATTCCCACCTTGACCCCGGCCCGGTACCGAGCACCCCGCTGCCCTGGGTGTGCGAGGGCGACCCACCTGTCTCTAAAGAAAATCCTCAAAGGACTGTCTTATCTCCGCTTCTTCCAAGAGAGAGGAATTGAGCCTCCAAAAGCCTCTTCCCATCCGGAGGATCTCTGTAACATTCAGAGAAAACAAAATTAAACAGTGGTCGGAGAACTCCAGTGCTGAAGAGTCAGCTTCCTCCTTTAAATAAAACCTATATATTCTGGACCTACAGTTACCTCTATGATAGGTGAACCCCTCGCGGCCTGGGGTGTGCCGAATGTGGACATCCACCAGGCAAGCCTCACTATCTATACTATTAAGGGCGACGTTATCATAAGTCAGCTTGTCTCTGGAACCTCCTCTATCTCGGGGCCTCGTGACAGTATTGAAGTCCCCTCCAAAGACAACCTGCCGACTTGTAAAAAGGTAGGGCTTGATCCTCATAAAGTGATACTTTCGGTCCCACTTAGATTGGGGACCATAGATGTTAATGAGCCTAAGCTCTTGTCCCTTCATGAGGACATCTAAGATCAGGCACCTTCCCATTTCTAACTCAATAACCCGTCGACATTCCACCGATGCAGTGAAAAGAACCACCACTCCGCTATACAGCTCGGCCGCAAGAGACCAGTAGGAGGACCCGAGTCTCCACTCCCTCTTAGCTTTAAACACATCTGCCTTATTTGGCAGCCTGGTCTCTTGCAAAAAGAAAATGTCAGCTTCAACCCGGCTGAGAAAATCAAAGGCCTCAAATCTAGCTGTATTTGACTTTATGCTGGCGACATTAATGGACGCCAGCGTCAACGGAGTGGGTACCGCCATCACTGGAGATGGAGTTAAATGGCTTTCTTCTTCCCACTCCCCTTATTCTCTGCCTCAGAGGAGGAATCCTTCCCCCTCATTAATAACACGGAGATGTCCATTCCCGCTTGGTTTTTCTTTTTATCGTCCTCGTGTTTGGACTCTGGGCCAGTCTCTCCCTCCAAGGATCTTACATTCCCAGAAGAAGGAGACTCGTCACCCCCTGTAAGCCCCGCCGAAGCCGGAACTTCACCCTCAGCTTCCTCCTCAGAGGAAAAGATGTTCTCAAGGGCTGGGAACCGGTTAGACAGACTAACCAGAGGGGAGTCAGTTTTTCCTTCCTTAGGTACCTTTGTCAGAGCGGGAGAAGATGTTTTATCTCCCTTTTTTCTCTTCTTTTTGGTGCCAAGCTTACGCTTATTCTATAGTCACTGCCTATTATCCTCATCCATACTTTCATAATGGGAGGATTCGGAGGCAGTGGCGCATTCCTTCCTGTGGACCCTCCTGACCTCCTCATATAACTTATGATCCCTCGGGGCATAAGCAGCAAGACTGACGTCCAGGACAGGGGCCACCTCAGTAGCCCGGGGCACGCCCAGCTCCCTCTCCTGTCTGCGCTTGTCTAGACGCCTTAGCTGGGCAGGCGTTTTTTATTGCTTTTCCTCCTTGTGTGAAGGGTTAAAACTAAAATGAAAGCTGAAGTTTCGTTTCTCCATTTTTGTTGCTGTAACATAAATTTTTGTATTTAGTATGAAATAGTTCAGGCTGTCATGAAACCAGACTGTTCCCATCAGGTGCAAGATTAGGGAACCGGGGGGTGTAGAACTCTGAAGAATATGCCAATATATTACTTTCTATGCTATTTGGATACGGACATATATGTAGTTTCCGGTTTTCTTGCAATATTATTGGCTTTTAAAGTGAAATGATGCTATTGGTAGTTGAGAACTTTGCATAATTAAGCAAAAGATTATAAAAGAAGTGACTAAAATAAAGGGGACTAGTGATCTGTCTCGATCCTCCCGTACAGAGACCCCCGTCTCCGTGTGGTTATTTGAGTTGCTAGCAACACTCTGTGGAAAAATTTGGACATCACTGGCTTAACCGTGAAGGGTTAATTTAGTCCTCCCTTAATAGCTACCTCGACAGCTGGCCGCCCAACGTGGGGCCCCCGAATAGGGACGCCTCTGCCCCCCGTAGGACAACAAGACAAAGGACCCTCGGAGCGGACACAGGGGCTGGAAAATTGGGACTGATCATCCCCCACAACAACCACGGTAAGTTGGCAGTTATACTGTTCAGGTTGACCGTTGGTGTGGTTTTCCTGTGCTTGTTGCTGCAAAGAGGATCTGAGGTTTGTCCCCGTGGTGGGGTGATTCATGGGTGGAATCATATAGAGATGCAGTCCCGTTGGGGGCCCAGTGCTCGAACCGTACCCCATAAGGGACGGACACCCCGGATTGACCAGTGATTGTGACTCTATAGTCAAAATATCCTGAAATCCTGAATTCACTGTCAGAGTCAGGCGTGGTGATGTGATCGAAGACTGGGTAGGATACGTAACTCAGGTATATATAGATAGATATATATAACCAGAGGTCTCCGGAGGGATAGTCTGAGACGCCCTCCTCCTTTCACTGAGTACCGCGTTGAATTTTGGGCATCCCAGAGGGGGATTATTGACCCTGTGGAACAGACAGATACGGCCGCTCCAGATCTGTGCACAACTGAAGTAAGGATATTTAGCTCTAAATGAGAGAATCCGTGGAAGGAAAAGATGAATTTTGTGGCTTGGCACATGAATTGTGTGACGAAGGTGATAGGAAGAACAGAGAAAGTGAATTCTGATTGTTTCTGTTACTGCTATGGGGAAGAAGGAAAAATTGTCTATTATTATGGCAAGGACTGGATGTATTGTGGTTCAAGAAAGTGACTGTGGTGTGAGAATTGAGGAAATGATTAAAGAAGAAACGGATATCAAGACTGATGTGTCAGGCAGACAAATAGTTAAGAATGATTTGAAAGAAGAGGTCTCCCTGCTAATTGATAATTGTAGAAGGAGACCGGGAGACGCTGACGGTACCTATTATCATCCGCCGCCAGCCTAAGTCCCCGCTATGCCTAATATTGCTAGTGGTTATGAGTATACTCCCTTCACCCCATCCCAAATAGACGCCCTTTGCAATCAATTACCCAATCCATAGACTTCCCCCATGGCTTTCTACAGGCAAATGGCAGCAAATCGAGAGATTTACTCCACTCCCCGAAGAGATCTATTACACATACTTCGAGTAAAAGTTGGGGAGGGGTATTTTCCAATTATTGACGGTGGCATAATGTATAATGTGAATCTGGATGGGGAAACCTATGAGAGTGGTGTTGATTTCTGGAGTGCTTTGAAGGTTTGGGCACAAGCTAGATTAGCGGACCAAGCTACCTCTCTCACAGATGTCACACAGGACAAGGGGGAGACTGCCGAGAAGTTTTATGGGCGTCTTATGGTAGTATTTAGAGATCTGGGATTCTCACTGTATAATGAAGCCCATACACATCTTTTTGTGGAAGCTTTGATGTCCGGCCTTAGACCCGAATTGCAAGAGGCAATAATTTCAGTTAGACCTGATGTTGAGAATTCCACTCCGAACAATGCATTGAAAGTAATAAAAAGTTTTCAGAAGAATTTAACCTGTTCTGCAGCAGCAAGGAAACAGAAAAATAAATCAACAGCGGCAGCTGTGACAGCCGCCCCTGCTCTAAGAGCAGCCCCCACCATTGCGCCCAGAGTGGCTGCGAGCACACAGCAAACTCTGGCCCCCCTCAGACTTCAGCTCCTAATCCTATGACTAGGAACCTTGCTCCTCAGCAATGTTGGCGCTGTGGCTGACTCTGTCACTTTCAGAGAGACTGTCACGCTCCCGCTGATAGATGCTACCCTCAAGTTCCCTCTTCTAATCGTAATCTAAATACTCCCAATTAACATACTTTTATAATCCCCATTTCTTTGGGACCCTTCTCTGAGGTTACTGCTCAGTTTGTAATCTCTCTCACATGTCCAGTAAATTTACTGGAGGTAGATTTATTATCACAGTTCCGCTCCAGAATACAATTCCAAGATGATGGTCAGATGGTTCTTACGTTATATAATCCCTATGTAGATGAAGGCAGTGAGGAAATCTGTATTTTTCATGCCTTTCCCACAGTTATGCCACAAGGGGCCCAAAACAGTCCCAACCAGTTTGTAAAAAAAAAAAAAAAAATATGGGCAGGTGTCTTTTGCCATTGTTGCCACTGTTAGCCTCCACAAGTATCTGGCAGCACTGAACTGTCGGGTTTCGGCCTCGGGACTTCAGTTCTGCCTTGGTCAAGTGATATTCTTGGGTCACTGTCTCCTTCAGGGTGCCAGACACCTCGCAGAAGGAAGAAAAATAGCTGTCAGCTCCCTTCCTTTCCCAAAAGATGAAACTAGATGAAACTGAGCTCCAGCGTTTTCTTGGACTGTGCACTTATTTTTGTCAGTGGATACCGGATGCATCCCGCATAATGCAACCCCTTTACAACGCCTTGAAAGACGGTATAATAAACTATAAGGAAAGATGGCAGTGATGAGGATTAGCTCCAATATGATTGTTCCCAACTTCTGACTGAAGAAACAGCTACTCCTCCAAATGTCAGCGAGAATTCACTCCCAAATCCTGATCTGGTATTATACACGGATGGTTAAAGATATGCTGACGAGTTTGGTAGATTCCACATGGGATACGCTGTTACCATAGAGGACACTGTAGTGCACGCAGCTGCTCTCCTGCCCTCACAGTCAGCACAAGAATCAGAACTCCAGGCTCTGTCTACTGCTTGTACTTTGGTCAAGAACAGGCAGGCTACTATATACACGGACTCACGGTATGCATTTGGTACTGCTGACGATTTTGGGGCTCTATGGGCCAATCGAGGGTTTAATACTACTGCCAGAACCCCAGTGAAAAATGCTGAAGCTGTTAAAACCCTCATGGACTTGATAAAATTACCTACTCAGGTGGCCATTATCAAAGTTAAGGCGCACGGTCCTAGGACCAGTCCACAGACTGTTGGCAACACATTTGTGGATATGGAAGCAAAAGCCGCCGCTCTTTTACCCGTTGAACCAACCATGCCAGCTATGGTGACCACACGCTCTCAACGTAAACAGTTACAAGAAGCACTGACCCTACAAGAACCTGATGATCTACAACAGACTGAAGTTTTCTGTCGGACCCCGCGAGACAGCTTAATGACGATGCAAAAAATATCTCCAAAGGAAGAGGTGAAGCAATGGAAGACTGGTGGGGCACGAATGGATAATGGTCTCTGGAAAAAAGGACCAACTCGTGTGTCTCCCTAAGCTGATGTACCCTGCTATTGCCATATGGGCACATGGACCTATATATCAAGGAAAGAATCAGGCCCTCGCACTGGTGCAAAAATTCTACTGGGCCCCGGTTCTTCAGTTGGCCAGAAGCATTCCCTGTTACCAACATGACTGCAAAGACCACAGTGAAGAGACTGGTGATGGAAGTTATATGCAGATATGGGGTTCCAGAAGTTGTTGAAAGTGATTAAGGTCCGGCCTTTTCTTCTCATGTGTACCAAGAGGTTCTGACAATGCTTGGATCCACTGTAGCCCTCCATACACTGTATCACCCACAATCCAGTGGGAAAGTTGAGAGGCTGAACGGCACACTGAGGGACAATTGACCAAAATGATGCAGGAGACAACGGCTCCATGGCCAGAGCTCCTACCCATTGTACTGTACCATATTTGTACTACCCCTATTACAAAATATGGCTTGTCCCCATATGAGATATTGTTTGGTGCTAGGCCCCCAGTTGCGAATTTCCAGCCTGAGCAGTTATCAGAAGAAACTGACCGTGCTGTTCTATATGTTATTCAGCTTAGCAGGATTTTTTACTAACACCCATGTTCTAGTTTCCTCTTCTTTTCCAGATTCAGCAGAAACCGACACCTGTTATAACCTGAAGCCTGGTGATTTGGTAGTCGTGAAAAGGCATGTCAGGAAGCACGGACTAGAACCCTTGTATGACAGTCCCTATCAAGTTCTCCTCATCACCCAACAAGCCAATAGCAAATAAAGGGGGCATAATGTTTTGGTTTTTCGCATTTTCCATGTTATTATTGGTAGAAGTTAAAAGTTAAAGTTAGAAGACATTTAAAGACTCAGAGATTAATACGATAAAGACAATGATCGTAATAAGGACAGTTGGTGGTCAGACACACTCTCCTTTCTCAATCCAGCCAATTGGTTTAAGGGAATTGGGGGCTGGATAGCTGGGATCTTACAAAGCTTGTTGCATATTGCTGCCTGTATCCTTGTTGTATATGTGATACTAAAACTTGTTCTTTGGTGTATTTCTGTATGTATTAGGAAATTCTGCACTAAGACAGCTAAAGATGATACCAAAGGCGTCGTTGCCCCTGCTCTTTTCTGCACCGATCTCAAAAGGCTACTTGATGAAGATTTGAAGCCAAGCACATGGCTACCTACATAAGATTTCCACCACCGTCATCAAAAATTGTTATTCGTGAACTGCAGTATACAGGGGGGACGGGTGCGCCGCGACAGCCATGACTGGTAACACGGCATCAGTCATGTGAAGACCAGTACCCCTCAAGCTGTTAGCTTGGGATAGGACCTCTGATGCTGCATATGTGTTAAATTTTTTTTATCTAGGGGGGAATGTGAAGGGTTAAAACTAAAATCAAAGCTGAAGTTTCGTTTCTCCATGTTTGTTGCTGTAAGATACATTTTTGTAATTAGTATGAAATAATTCAGGCTGTCATGAAACCAGACTGTTCCCATCAGGTGCAAGATAAGGGAACCAGGGGGGTGTAGGACTCTGAAGAATATGCCATTATATTACTTTCTATGCTATTTGGATACGGACGTATATGTAGTTTCCGGTTTTCTTGCAATATTATTTGCTTATAAAGTGAAATGATGCTATTGGTAGTTGAGAACTTTGCATAATTAAGCAAAAGATTATAAAAGAAAAACCTAAAATAAAGGGGACTAGTGATCTGTCTCGATCCTCCCGTACAGAGACCCCCGTCTCCGTGTGGTTATTTGAGTTGCTAGCAACACTCTGTGGAATAATTTGGACATCACTGGCTCAACCATGAAGGGTTAATTTAGCCCTCCCTCAATAGCTACCTCGACACTTGGACCCTCAGCTCCCTCACCCCTGCTAGTCCCTTCCCCAGCAGAATCAGCCTCACGGCTTTGTCCCCCCGGGGTCATAACTGCATTAGCGAAGGAGCGAGGACAATGGCTGAATGGGTGATCTAAGTCACCACACAGGTGGCACCTAATATCCACACAAGATGCAGCAAGATTGCCGATATCCCCACACAATGCATATTTCTGCACAGTGCAGTTTGCACTGAAGTGTGTGGTGTCGCCGCACCTGTGACAGAGTTTTGGTTGCCCCTGGTAGAGGACCTGGATACGATCCCTACCCAGGAAGGCAGATGATGGAATGTGGGCACCCGTACCACCTGAATGCCATACTCGTCACGGTTTTTCTTTGGCGTCTCCACCACTTCTCCATATCGACTAAGCCACGTCATGATGTCATAACAAGAAAGCGACTAGTTACAAGTCATCATGGTCACTTTCTTGACTTGATTTTGGCGAGACACCAATTGGATGGCAAAGTCTCACCAGCCGGGCTCATTTTTTGCCAACTCATAATTTGACCAGAAGAGCTCAAGTCCCTCTGGCCGAACAAAGCTGACATCAAACTTAGGCAAGGAATAGGGAAGTATCAAGGCATAGATGTCAATAGCCTTGAAGCCCATCTTCAGCAGGAGCTCTACAATCTTAGACCTTGGAGGAAACGAATCACTGCCCTTCCACTGAAGACGGACCACATTGATACGCACACTACCTGGCCCAGCTGTCAGGAGGGACCACACTATATTTCCCCCATTTTGCTGTCGGAAGGCCCCGAGGCCATGCCTTTCTATCCAGAAGGATAGATCAACCTCTCGACCCTCTACCATTAGTGATCTCTCCCCCTTCTCTGGAACCTCCAGGAGACGCTGCTGCAACATGCCGTCCTCAGAGCCCAGAGACGAGGAGGATGCCCTATTTCCCCCGGAGGTGACAGCGGCATAACTCTTGATGGGTTCTGCCACCACAAGGGGGGCAACTGGACCAGTGACCACATAACACCAACAGTATCACTATTACCCACCTCCACAACACCCTCACTCTCCACCAAACCAGCAACCACACCACTAGACAAAGAATTTTCCACATTCATACCCCCCACCACATTCACTCCTGCTGGACCAGTGACAACAGGGGGTGACATTTTGACCTCCGCGTTATCAGGCACAAGGAGCTCAGTCTCCACAGAACTGGAAGCGACTTCACCCCTGGTCTTACATGTGCCCTCTGCATTATCAGTTAGAATCATAGAATCATAGAATCGCAGAGTTGGAAGGGACCTCCTGGGCCATCTGGTCCAACCCCCTGCTCAAAGCAGGATTCGCTAAATCATCCCAGTCAGATGTCTGTCCAGCCTCTGTTTGAAGACATCCATTGAAGGAGAACTCACCACTTCTCGTGGAAGCTTGTTCCACTCATTGATCACTCTAACTGTCAAAAAGTTTTTTCTAATACCTAATCTGTGTCTTCTCCCGTTCAGTTTCATCCCATTGCTTCTAGTCTTTCCTTGTGCAAATGAGAATAAAGTTGATCCTTCTACAATGTGACAGCCCTTTAGATATTTGTAGACAGCTATCTAAAGGGCTGTCACACAGTTGATATTTTCTGCTGCTTTATTGTTGATATTAGGCGCCGCTGATCCTTAGCCGCTGTGAGGTGCCGCTGATCCTTTACATCAGGATCTTGCTGACCAGTTGCGCCAACACAGAACAGAATTTTGGGAGGATCGGAACGCCCAGCCCTGACAACCCCCTCACACTGCAGCCACTTCTCAACTAAGTGATCAGCGGCAACAGCATTCAGGGGTGCCAAGGCTACTGGAGCTTCCCCCGACACTGGGCCACTCCCCCTCTCACTGAGGAGCGCACTACAGTATCGTAGCCTAACCGTATACCCCGCCGCCAGGCCGCCCTCACTGTCCAGCCTCTTGGCTGACGCACCTGCTGCTACGTCCCCGCTACTACAAGCAGAGACGGAGCTCTGCGCCTCATTACCGTGCTCTGTACTCTCCTCACGCCTTTGCACTGGATCCACAGCAGAACCCGGGCTGGGCTGGGCAACGGGGCATATACAGCGAGCTGACCCTGCAGCTGACTCAGGGGGTACAGGGAGGGGGGCATATACATAGCTTACTGCTTCCTGGGGCTTTGGCTTGGTCTTCTTTACCTTTTTATTATGGCCCCCGGTGCCTCCTCTGGTAAATCGTCACCAAGATGGAAATTCTAAAGGCACACTGGGGACTCCAGGAGCTTGATCTCCGCTGTTATCACTGTCCTCCCCAGAGCCAGCAGAACTGCAACCAGATGCCAATGTCGCCTGTCCTGCAGGGAGCTCGCTGCACGTGGCCTGCGGGTCACTTTGCAGGCTGCCAGGTGGGGCTTTCTGCAGGTCATCATCATCATCCACCTGGCTCTCAGGCTGCAGCCCCACCTGCCTTTGCTTTCTGTTATCAGCCATTTCTCTGAATCTGTCCTCGTTCAGTAGTTCTTCTTTAAATGGTCCACTTTTTTCTCTAAAGAATGCTTTCCTCACTTCCAGCTCATTAATATCCAACTTCAGTCGCTTACCTCCGCCTGGAGTTGGGTCTTCCTGGGTCTGGAGAAACTTGCAGCTTAGACGTTTGTGCAGCGTAGCTCCTCCCGGAGCCTCCTGATGGTCTTACTCGCCTCTTCATACTCACGGAGGTGGCTCATGACCCGGGAGGCATATGTGTACACAGACTCCTTGGGTTTCTGCAGCCCCCATACTTCCTCACTTCCATGAGCACCCAGCTTTCCTCTAGATGGACCACCATCATGCACGCTTGCAGGCTTCTCCTCCATGTTGGAAGCCTTGCGGCTTCTATGGGTCTCCGCAGACGCGGGGGGAGTAGGAGCCACATTGCTGCGCCACCTGGTGGAGTGTCTCACCCCAAAGTCCTCTGAAGTGCAGGCCGGTTGCTGGTTTCTTCTGCTCCCCGCCGACATGGTCCGGGAAACAGAAGCCTGGGACTTGGCTCCATTGTTCATCCCAGGACACCCACTCCTCCCAGGTCCCCGGGTGGAGAGGTGTTGGATCTCAGAGCTCAGGAGCACAGAGCAGGATCAGTGTCGACCGCACCCACAATCACCACAATGAGCAGCAGATGAGCAGAGCTGCACTCACTATTCTGCTGATGCAGTCACTGTGTACATACATTACATTACTGATCCTGAGTTACATCCTGTATTATACCCCAGAGCTGCACTCACTATTCTGCTGGTGCAGTCACTGTGTACATACATTACATTACTGATCCTGAGTTACATCCTGTATTATACCCCAGAGCTGCACTCACTATTCTGCTGGTGCAGTCACTGTGTACATACATTACATTACTGATCCTGAGTTACATCCTGTATTATACCTCAGAGCTGCACTCACTATTCTTCTGGTATAGTCTTTGTGCACATATATTACTGATCCTGAGTTACATCCTGTATTATACTCCAGAGCTGCACTCACTATTCTGCTGGTGCAGTCACTGTGTACATAAATTACTGATCCTGTACTGATCCTGAGTTACATCCTGTATTATTCTCCAGAGCTGCACTCACTATTCTGCTGGTGCAGTCACTGTGTACATATATTACATTACAGATCCTGAATTACATCCTTATTATACTTCAACGCTGTACTCACTATTTTGCTGGTGCAGTCACTGTGTACATACATTACATGACTGATCCTGAGTTACCGCCTGTATTATACTCCAGAGCTGCACTCACTATTCTGCTGGTGCAGTCACTGTGTACATACATTACATTACTGATCCTGAGTTACCGCCTGTATTATACTCCAGAGCTGCACTCACTATTCTGCTGGTGCAGTCACTGTGTACATACATTACATTACTGATCCTGAGTTACCTCCTGTATTATACTCCGGAGTTGTACTCACTATTCTGCTGGTGCAGTCACTGTGTACATAAATTACTGATCCTGTACTGATCCTGAGTTACATCCTGTATTATTCTCCAGAGCTGCACTCACTATTCTGCTGGTGCAGTCACTGTGTACATATATTACATTACAGATCCTGAATTACATCCTTATTATACTTCAACGCTGTACTCACTATTCTGCTGGTGCAGTCGCTGTGTACATACATTACATTACTGATCCTGAGTTACCGCCTGTATTATACTCCAGAGCTGCACTCACTATTCTGCTGGTGCAGTCACTGTGTACATACATTACATTACTGATCCTGAGTTACCGCCTGTATTATACTCCAGAGCTTCACTCACTATTCTGCTGGTGCAGTCACTGTTTACATACATTACATTACTGATCCAGAGTTACATCCTGTATTATACTTCAGCGCTGTACTCACTATTCTGCTGGTGCAGTCATTGTGTACATACATTACATTACTGATCCTGAGTTACATCCTGTATTATACTTCAGAGCTGCACTCACTATTCTTCTGGTATAGTCTTTGTGCACATATATTACTGATCCTGAGTTACATCCTGTATTATACTCCAGAGCTGCACTCACTATTCTGCTGGTGCAGTCACTGTGTACATAAATTACTGATCCTGTACTGATCCTGAGTTACATCCTGTATTATTCTCCAGAGCTGCACTCACTATTCTGCTGGTGCAGTCACTGTGTACATACATTACATTACAGATCCTGAATTACATCCTTATTATACTTCAACGCTGTACTCACTATTTTGCTGGTGCAGTCACTGTGTACATACATTACATTACTGATCCTGAGTTACCGCCTGTATTATACTCCAGAGCTGCACTCACTATTCTGCTGGTGCAGTCACTGTGTACATACATTACATTACTGATCCTGAGTTACCGCCTGTATTATACTCCAGAGCTGCACTCACTATTCTGCTGGTGCAGTCACTGTGTACATACATTACATTACTGATCCTGAGTTACCTCCTGTATTATACTCCGGAGCTGTACTCACTATTCTGCTGGTGCAGTCACTGTGTACATAAATTACTGATCCTGAGTTACATCCTGTATTATTCTCCAGAGCTGCACTCACTATTCTGCTGGTGCAGTCACTGTGTACATACATTACATTACAGATCCTGAATTACATCCTTATTATACTTCAACGCTGTACTCACTATTCTGCTGGTGCAGTCACTGTGTACATACATTACATTACTGATCCTGAGTTACCGCCTGTATTATACTCCAGAGCTGTACTCACTATTCTGCTGGTGCAGTCACTGTGTACATACATTACATTACTGATCCTGAGTTACCGCCTGTATTATACTCCAGAGCTGCACTCACTATTCTGCTGGTGCAGTCACTGTGTACATACATTACATTACAGATCCTGAATTACATCCTTATTATACTTCAACGCTGTACTCACTATTTTGCTGGTGCAGTCACTGTGTACATACATTACATTACTGATCCTGAGTTACCGCCTGTATTATACTCCAGAGCTGCACTCACTATTCTGCTGGTGCAGTCACTGTGTACATACATTACATTACTGATCCTGAGTTACCGCCTGTATTATACTCCAGAGCTGCACTCACTATTCTGCTGGTGCAGTCACTGTGTACATACATTACATTACTGATCCTGAGTTACCTCCTGTATTATACTCCGGAGCTGTACTCACTATTCTGCTGGTGCAGTCACTGTGTACATAAATTACTGATCCTGAGTTACATCCTGTATTATTCTCCAGAGCTGCACTCACTATTCTGCTGGTGCAGTCACTGTGTACATACATTACATTACAGATCCTGAATTACATCCTTATTATACTTCAACGCTGTACTCACTATTCTGCTGGTGCAGTCACTGTGTACATACATTACATTACTGATCCTGAGTTACCGCCTGTATTATACTCCAGAGCTGTACTCACTATTCTGCTGGTGCAGTCACTGTGTACATACATTACATTACTGATCCTGAGTTACCGCCTGTATTATACTCCAGAGCTGCACTCACTATTCTGCTGGTGCAGTCACTGTGTACATACATTACATTACTGATACTGAGTTACATCCTGTATTATACTTCAGCGCTGTACTCACTATTCTGCTGGTGCAGTCACTGTGTACATACATTACATAACTGATCCTGAGTTACCGCCTGTATTATACCCCAGAGCTGCACTCACTATTCTGCTGGTGCAGTCACTGTGTACATACATTACATTACTGATCCTGAGTTACATCCTGTATTATACTTCAGCGCTGCACTCACTATTCTGCTGGTGCAATCACTGTATATAAACAGTGCATCTGCTGTTCAATTTGTGTCTGTTGAAAAATCTCCTCTTTTGCAATAACTATCAGCAGAAGCAAGAATGCAGCTCTGGTGTGTAATACAATTTGTAACACAAGGAGAATAATGATACCGTAACCTGAATTATTAATTCTTCACATACATTATTTCATAACTTCCTGAGCGAAAAGGCAGACAGTAATGTACAGTATAATTAAAGTGTCACCGAAAATATTTCAGATCAGTAATCCTTATACTTAAAGGGGCTGTCCGGTGAAGGTAAGTTATCACCGTTCCATAAGTGATAAATATATAAGTGCGGCAGAATGGGACACTTTTCTCCCTGTGTGCGCATATCTGAATGCCGCTCTATGTCTATGGGGCTGCTGTAAAGAGCTGAGTGGGCGCTGCTGATAGGGATGTGAACAGGGCTGTAGTCAAGCATATGCACTTCTGCTCCATTCTGATAGGATCTAAGTTCTGCCAATCATTGCGGATTTCCACTTAATTATTAGTTATCCCCTATCCCGTGGATAGACGAAAATTTTTAGAGACTAGAATTAACCTAGAACGCATGACCATAAAAATCTACACTTTCACATACCTGGGGCCTTTTAGGCCCGTGTGCAAATAACATGGAATAACTCAAAAATAATTTTCAAAGTTTATTTGAAAATTGCAAAGTAAGGATGCATTCCCACTAGTGCTGGTGTCTGCCAGGAGGAGATCTGTAATGGATCTGACCTCCTGGTGACCCCAGCTAAGTCTGGCGGAATCCCGGCATTCCAGCAGCCTTAACTGGAGTTACCAAGAGGTCAGATCCATTACAGATCACCTCCTGGCAGACCCCAGTGACAGTGGGAGCACAGCCTAAGATGTGAATAATTCAAAACATTACTATGTGCAAAAAAAACAAAAGAGTAACTGAATGGGCTTAAAACGCCCAATATACGCATTCGATAAAACTCTTTATAATAATGTTTTTTTGTCTAAAAGTTTTTTACATAAAAGTTGCAGTAAACATGCTGCAGGAATATCTCTTTTCAAAGGTTCCTTTTCTACTTTACTAATGACCGCAACAACTGACAGGACGAGTTCTCTTGTCATCAAAATGAAGGCTTCTCCGAATATCCACAAATCTATTGACTGACATTGTAGCTTTGTAATGTGGATCTGAAAAAGGGTTCATAAAGAGTTCTCTGATAGGAACATCGTATGATTTTGTACTCCCTGCCAGAAGAGTAAGGCCAATATAAGCATACAGTTCCTCTTTTGTTATATTTTTCCATGTTTTTTTTCTTCCTGAAGCGATACGTTTTCCTTCTAAGGCCTCTTTCACACATCAGGTTTTCGCCGTCAGGCGCGATCCGGCGCTTTTGACAAAAACCGGATCCGGCAAAATGCAATGCCGGATCCGGTTTCCCCCCCATTGACTTGCATTAGAGCCGGATCGAGCCGGATGGCCATGCGTTTCATCCGGTTTTCGCCGGATCCGTCAATGTGTCGCGATCCGGCGTCTGGAAAAAACGGCTACTGTAACGTTTTTTGTCTCCGGCGAAAAAGCCGGACACGCCGGATCCGGCGTGTCCGGCTTTTTCACACAATGAAAGCCTATGAGCGCCGCAATGCGCCTGATCCGGCAACAGCCGGATCCGGTGGCCGGATCCGGTTTTTTTGGTCTGAGCATGCTCAGTAGCTCTGCTCACAAGACATATATAAAAGCAAGACAGTGGGACCCTCAGCCACACCCAACATACCACCCAAGACAGCAAGCAGGCGCAGGAGAAGGCAGGAGACATCTGCAGCAGCACCACCACCACCCCAAATGGAGCAGCATGCTGAACAACGGGAGGGGAGTCCAGCAGCAGATGAGAGACGGTAATTATCAAATCCCCCATTCCTCCAAACTAGGGCCATGGAATATCAAGAATTCCGAAAAGAGGGAAGAATAGGAAGAATAGGAAGCATTTAAGGAAACCAGGATGGATGAACACAGAACTTAAGCACATGCTAAAAAGGAAGAAAAAAATGTTTATAAAATGGAAAGAGGGAGGCATATCTAAAGAAGAATATAATGCTGTCTGCAGAACCTGCAGGGCACAAATCAGATTAGCTAAAGCTGAAAATGAATTGAGGCTTGCAAGAGATGTCAAAAGCAATAATAAAGGATTTTGGGGATATGTCAAAAGTAAAAGAAAAGTCAAAGATGCAATAGGATTTTTACAGGATGAAAATGATGAAATGGTAAGACAGGATGTTGAGAAGGCTGAACTTTTACATTCCTATTTTGCATCTGTTTTCTCTCAGAAAGGAAATGTAACATCAACTGTTATTCACTGTCCTATTAAGGGAATAGAAGAATCCAGGATATCTATAAACAGAAAGATAGTGAGGAAACACTTAGCTAACCTAAATGAATTCAAGTCTCCAGGTCCAGATGAATTACACCCCAGAGTACTGAAGGAGATAGCAGAAGAAATTTTTGAACCCCTCTCCATAATCTTTGAAAATTCTTGGAGAACAGGAGAAGTGCCAGAAGACTGGAGAAGAGCAAATGTTGTTCCTATCTTCAAAAAGGGGAAGAAGGTGGACCCAGGCAACTATAGGCCGGTGAGTCTGACTTCTATACCAGGAAAGATCTTTGAACAAATTATTAAGCAACATGTATGTCAATACCTGGATAAGAATGAAGTGATTAAACAGAGTCAGCATGGGTTTGTAACTAATAAGTCATGTCAGACTAACTTAATTTCCTTCTATGACAGTATCACTGATTGGGTGGATCAAGGAAATGCTGTAGATATAGTATATCTTGACTTCAGCAAAGCATTTGACAAAGTCTCTCATACAATCCTTATTGAAAAAATGACTAAGTATGGAATGGACAAGGCAACTGTTAGGTGGATTCATAACTGGCTTAGTGATCGGACCCAAAGAGTGGTCGTAAATGGCTGCACATCCAGTTGGAAGAATGTCTCAAGTGGGGTACCACAGGGCTCTGTCCTGGGCCCTGTATTGTTCAACATCTTTATCAACGATTTAGATGAAGGAATTGAGGGTAAACTGATTAAATTTGCTGATGACACAAAGCTAGGAGGGATAGCTAATACTAGAGAAGAGAGAGAGAGGATTCAAAAAGATTTAAATAAACTGGAGAAGTGGGCAGCAACTAACAGAATGGTTTTTAACAGGGAGAAATGCAAAGTACTACATCTGGGCAATAAAAATGAAAAAAGCATATATAGAATGGGAGGAATAGGGCTAAGTGACAGCACATGTGAAAAAGACTTGGGTATACTAATAGATCACAGACTGAATATGAGTCAACAGTGTGATGCAGCAGCAAAAAAGGCAAATACAATTCTAGGATGTATTAACAGAAGCATACAGTCTAGATCACGTGAAGTCATTATTTCCCTCTACTCCTCTTTGGTCAGACCTCATCTGGAATATTGTGTCCAGTTTTGGGCACCACATTTTAAAAAAGACATCAACAAACTGGAGCAAGTTCAGAAAAGAGCGACCAGAATGGTGACCGGTCTGCAAACCCTGTCTTATGAGGAAAGGTTGCAGGATTTGGGAATGTTTAGTTTGCAAAAGAGAAGACTGAGAGGAGACTTAATAGCTGTCTACAAATAACTAAAGGGCTGTCACATTGTAGAAGGATCAACTTTATTCTCATTTGCACAAGGAAAGACTAGAAGCAATGGGATGAAACTGAATGGGAGGAGACACAGATTAGATATTAGAAAAAACTTTTTGACAGTTAGAGTGATCAATGAGTGGAACAGGCTGCCACGAGAAGTGGTGAGTTCTCCTTCAATGGAAGTCTTCAAACAGAGGCTGGACAGACATCTGACTGGGATGATTTAGCGAATCCTGCTTTGAGCAGGGGGTTGGACCAGATGGCCCAGGAGGTCCCTTCCAACTCTACGATTCTATGATTCTATGATTCTATGATTCATTGGCCCTTTGTTTATCTTTATTCAACAGCCGCCCAATAGATGCAGCAGCAGCAGCAGCAATGGCAGCAGCAGGAACACCACCCACAGCCATGGAGTCTGGCCAGCAGGAAGACAGCACATCTTCTTCTGGGAGCCCTCCCTCGCATCGTCAGCGTTTGACTGTAAGTTTTTATTTCCAAAATCCATCATCTCTGTAATATATGTCTATTCACTGCATTTTATTTCAAAACAGGAATCACAAGATGAAGAGGAGCTCCCAGAAGAAGAAGGAAGGGGTGGACAGACACCTGGAGTGGGCTTACAATTGGTAAGATTTTTGCATCAATCGCAGAAACACAACATCACACTACACACAACACATAGAAAACAATGTTCTGCAGACCACACACAGCAAACAAATGCCTACATCCAAAGACATAACATTTTTTGTTTTCTTCTCTAGTCTTCCCAATCTCGTGCTCGGCCAAGAGGTCCTCGCAGTGCCTTCCAGGGTCGTCGGCGACAGCAACGCGGCGGTCACCAGCGTGTAAGTATAAATATTTTTGCTTTGTTTTTTTTGCACTTTTTATTTCATTTCTTTTGTGGAGGCTAATTATGTTATTTTTGTCTTTTTCTTTAACAGCCTTCACAGCGTGCTCCCGACTCTGACGGTGAGGATGGAGGAATCGATGTGGACCACCTCATCAATCTCGTCAGAGAAAGGGAGCCGCTCTGGAATATGGCTGACTGCCGCCACGCTGACCTGATCGTTACCCGACGACTCTGGGAGGAAATCTGTTCGCTCCTTGTGGGCCGCTGGGAGGACCTCGATGCTCGGGCCCAGATTAAAGAGCGTAAGTATATACAGTACCGGTTGCTTGATGTAAACCAGCGTTTCCCGAACTCCAGTCCTCGTGGTCCCCACGGATCATGTGTTCAGGATTTCTATTTACTATGGAAATCCTGAAAACATGACCCCTGGGGACCATGAGGACTGGAGTTTGTGAAACACTGATGTTGTATACTAACCACTCCTTTCTCGTTTCAGGGGAGAGAATTGTGAATCGGTGGCGGTCTGTGAGGGATCATTTCAAGAAGGAGTTCAATAAAGAGATGCGGGCCCCGAGTGGATCTGGAGGACGCAGGAGCAAGTACAAGTACGCACGAGCCCTGTGGTTCCTCCGGGAAACAATGGTCACTAGAAGGTAAATATTACACACCACATGTGAAAAAAAATGTTAGATGTAACTTTTTTTTTTCAGCCAGGGCCATACCATGTCACTATTTTAATTGTTTTTTTTTCTCTTTCCACAGCACGGTGAGCAGCACTCGGGAGCCTGCACGATTGGACCCTTCTGAGGCGATCCCTGAGGAGACCGGCACCGAGGGACACTTCGACCACCCGGTACATCTGCACCTTCCCACACATTCGACCCATCTGTCCCATCCACCTGCACAGGAGCATCGTGGCCGTCTACATTACATGAAGCTGCTGGTGAGGAGATCGCTTTCCCTTTACCCCACCCTTCTGCCCCTGCCACCTCTAGTACACCTGCGGGTACTGGGCGGCAGCGGCAGAGGGGTCAGGAAAAGACTTATGCGCCAGAGTTCTTGCATCTGAATGAATCTTTCCAGAACTCTCTAAAAGTCTTGTCAGAGCAAATCTCCGCAGGCTTTCAGCAGATCAACTCCAGCATTCTGGAAGTGAAGACACTTCTGCAAACCATGCATTCAGAAGCAAGATCTTCGCCAAACCACACCTTTTTCAGGTCTGTTGTGGAGCGCATGGAAACGCTATCTCCTACCCAGCAGATGCATGTAATGCATTCATGCCACGGTGCTCTCCAGCAAGTTACCTCCCAACCTCCTCCTCCCACCACAGTAGTTCCTCCACCTGCACCCCCTCCAGCCACTTTCCATCCTCCCCCTCCTATTACATACCATCCACCTCCCCAGTACCAGCAACCTCCCCAGTACCAGACATCTCCCCACTTCCAGCAACCTGCCCCGTACCAAACTCCTTCCCCATACAACTTGCCATCAACATCATCTGCTCCTTCAGTCCCTGCCCAACCCTCCACTCCACCGCCCACCACCTCTTCTGCCTCCCACATGTCCACCCATTCTGTAGCTTTTTCCACACCATCACCTCTAACTGTTCCTTCCCCACCACGATCCCAATCCTCTCTCCACACTCCCATTGTTGAAGTGTCCCGCAGCCCCTCTAGCAGTATTTCCACCCCACACTACACAGATTTATGATGTGTTTTGTAATAAAAATGCCCAGTTGGTTTCAAACCTTTATTAAAAAAGTTTTTTTAACTTTAAAAACAGTTTACAAAAAAAAAATATTTTAAATAAAAGTTAAATTATTGTTTACAATGGTTGTCTGTCATTTCTTTCTGCGGCGAAATATGTTTTAAAAAAAGGTTAAATACAGGGTATTTAAAAGGTAAAAAGGTATTCAAAACCAGGTATATAACTGTGGGTAAATTTTAGCTTTTTGCCACAGTTGTGTTCCTGGTTGTGTTTGAAGCAAAGTATTTCACCTAAAAAGTTGTGTTTATTGTTGGTGATTTCCTAACAATGTACACAACTTTTGTTAAAAGGTGAAATACTTTGCATAAAACACAACCAGGTACACACCTGTGGCCTAAAGCTAAAAATAGAGACCATGACAAGATAGCCAACTTTGGTTGGCAAAGGTATATACTGTTGGTACAGAAGGTACACAAGTTTGGTTAAGGGCACAAATCTTTCACACTCTGTCATCCTGCCAGTGTACTCTGCCTTGAGGTGACATAAAGTATAGTGCAAAATTGTCCCTCATTACTGAAACCGTCACAGAACTTCTAGTGGTAATGTCATGGTAATCTTGCAAGGTGGTTTCTTCAGAGGTGTCCTCAATGGAAATGGGTTCCTTGCAGATAACAAAATTGTGGAGTACCACGCAAGCTTTGATCACCTCGTCCACAGTTTCTGTCTTGAGGATGATCGCAATCAATAGGACCCGCCATTTGGCTGTCAGAATACCAAAAGTACATTCAACCATTCTTCTTGCTCTTGTGAGGCGGTAATTAAAAATGTGTTTTGGTCTTGTAAATCCTCTGCTAGAGTACGGTTTCAAAAGGTGTTCTGACAGCTGGAAGGCTTCATCCCCTACACAGACAAATGGCATAGGTGGACCAGATGTTTGCGGCAGCGGTCTAGGGGGTGGGAACTGGAAGGTGTTTCCATACAGTTTACGCCCCATGGCAGACAGTTTGAAAACTTGAGAGTCATTGGAGCGGCCATAGGCCCCAATATCAACAGCAATAAATTTGTATTCCGCGTCAGCGATGGCCATGAGGACAATTGAAAAATATTTCTTGTAATTGAAATATTCCGATCCCGATCCGGCTGGCTTTACAATGCGGATATGTTTCCCGTCCACAGAGCCCAAGCAGTTCGGAAACTGACATATCTGTTGAAACTTTTCTGAAATTTCAATCCACCTCTCTGTTGTGGGCTCTGGTAAAAACTCTTCAGCTAAGGAGTCCCACAGTGCACGGCATGTGTACTTCACTATTCCAGATATGGTGGAAATCCCGAGTCTGTACTGGAAATGCAGTGACGAAAGGGATTCTCCAGTTGCAAGAAATCTGTGGGGAATTAAAAAACAATCAATTAGTTTTAAATCACGGCATTACATACCAAAAGTCAGCTATAACACTTGGAGATACAAACTACCACCAACAAGATTGCAGTGAAAGTGTGCTCTGATGCGATCACATCCAATAAATGTGGCTTACCTTAAAGTCACCATCAGACGCTCTGCGGGTGAAACAGAGAAGCGGCAATAGGTGTCCGCTTTTCTTATGAGGTGTGCAATGCGCTCCACCAAGTAATCAAAATTCTCCATTTTCATCCTAACATATCCAAAAAATTTATCCGGGTTTCGTCGAAGGTCCATGCATAGTGTAGAATAGACCCCACGCGTCATTCTCTTGGCTGTGATGGGGTGGATCCACAAACGTCGTCTACGATGCCTGATGCGCTGCTGTCTCGCTCTCTCCTTCTCCAGAACAATCACCCTCAAACGATTCGCCTCCGCTGTAAAATCCGCCAAATTCTTCAAAATATTTCCAATCACAACATCCATCTTCGCCAGTAACTTGCTCTTCTCTCCAACCTGCACTTTCTCCTCTACAACCTGTCAAAGAAGGGCTGTAGGAACATGCTATATATAGTTTTCCAGTAGCCAATCCCGTTCGGAAGGCCACAAGGGGTGTTTTTAAAAACCGGATACGGCGTAATCCGTCGAAAAACGGATAGAAAAACGGATGAACCGGATGAGACGGATCCGGTTTTGTCTGTCAAGAACAAGATTGATCCGGCAGATAACCGGATCCGTCACATCCGGTTTTACAAAACATTTGCCGGATCCGGCGTTCCGGCATGACGCCGGATCGCGCCTGACGCCGAAAACCTGATGTGAGAAAGTAGCCTAAGTTAGTACACAAAACTACCTCATCTACAATATCATCAAAAAAAATTTACAGAACATATCTCTTTTGGACAAGAATTGTGGAATTCCTACAGTTCCTTGAGCAACTCTTACAATATTATGTGATGGGGTTCGTCCAAGAACCTCTGCAGTACTGTTCCAAAAAACATTAGTTTTGGATGTTCTATTTGTACGTTCTGCTGGATCCATTACTTCTTCATCATCTGAAGAATCACTGGACGATGAAGTAGAGACATTAGCTGGTGGCATGTACTCTTCTTCAGACAAAGAAAGTTCACTGTCTTCATCACTATCAAAAATGATTGCTTCGATTTCTTGGTCAGTCAAACCCCTGGATGTAGACTGTGCCATTGTAACCTTAGAAGTCAGTAAACTAAAATGAAAAAAAAAAAAAGATTACAATCAGGGTTGTACACTCTTTGTTAGTGTGTGTGCTAAGGGTAAAGTGCAGACCCCTCCTCTCACCTTCAGCAGGTCACCACTTTCTTTTAGGTGCAGTAGAAGCTTTTGGATTTTTGGAACTCAGAAAGTTTATTTTTCAAGAAACAAGAAAGCTGACTCCTTCCTCCAAAGTCTCTTCAGCAAGTAGCACACAATGAACAGTGTTCAGGACCTATGATGATGTCAGAGACGCATGACGTTGTGAGGGAGCCTCCTTCCCAAGATCACATGACCATGTAGTCAGGCAGAATTCACACTCTTCATAGCAACAGCAGAGTCATAAAGACTGAGTCAAAGTCTTCCCCAGCAACAGTGAAGACAAAAAGACTTAGGATCACATGTAAACCTAGTACGGGCCTAAAAGGCCCCAGGTATGTGAATATGGGGTATTCACAAAAAAGAGTTGTTATACCGAAATGCCTGTAACATAAAAATAAATGAACAACTGGAAATGACAAACAACTATATACCTGAGGAATACCTAGAGTTTCAAAATTCTAACTAAAGTAATCTTGCAGAAAATAGAAAACAATTAACAGGGCGGGCCTGCGAGGCCCCAGGTATGCGTTCTAGGGATAATATGCACCACATTTATCACACTGGTTTATGTGGCAGCTGTCCATTTATTAAATGGCTTACATTGTGCCAAAATTTGGGTGCACGGTGTTGCACCTCAATGATCTTCTCCGGGCAGTAAAAGTCATTGTGGTTTTATATCAAAGCTCGAGAAATGGTTAAGGACTGGATGATGGGAGCATGGAGCAGACCTTCTGGATTCCAGGGAGAGTTGATGATTCTCTCGGACAGGATGCACTTTCTGTATCCATGTCCTCAGGGTGCGGATGGAGTTAAAAGCTATGGAGGAGCAGAGAGCCATCGGGTACTTTAGGACTGTGACCTCCTGGTGTTCTGAAGGGCTGGGTGACAACAGGCTGCACAATGGTGACCAGAAAAACAGGAGCAGAACTTCTCTTCATGGGAGTGACTTCATGTTATTTTATTTTCAGAGCATAGAGGGACTGCATGGGGGCAAAAATTGGAGAAGTTATTGTAGAGCTGTCTATCTACTATTTGGCAGTATGGGGCACAGAGATACACTATTATCTTGTGGTGGCACGGAGGGGGCAGTATTAACATATGGTGGCATAGAGCAGTCACAATTAGCGTGGTGGCACAGAAGGGACACTATTCCATGTAGGCGCAGAGAGCAGCAATATTACTGCGTGGAGACAAATACCAGACAATATTATTGCATGGAGGCACAAAAGGGGGATTGTTAGTATATGGATTCACAGAGGGGTACTATTTCTATTTGGAGGACAGAGGTGGCATAATCGCAGAGGATACATTTTGTGAGGTAAAATATTGTTTACAAACAGTCAGTGAAATATTTTACCTCACAAAATGTATCCTCTGTGATCCCCTGCTGTAATGTCAGTATTGTCTTTTGCTTCCTCCCCTGCCCAGGAGATGTGGTATGCTCCGTACACGGTCAGACACAGACAATCTTTAAAATGAACTTTCATTTGTGGGAAAACCCCTTTAATGTGACCGGCTTCCTCTGTCTGTAGACACGTCGCGCATCTGCCGCCGGGATCAGCCGAATGATTCACTGCGCCTGCAGGTGGTACCGAGCAAGAGGCTGCATGAGTGTGTGAGTGTGATAGTGAGTGTGTGAGTGTGAGACTGCGAGTGTGAGTGTTGTGGTGTAGTGACCACTGTGTCCGCTAGAGGGCGCTGTGTGGGTGTCCCAGGACAGGCGTATAAGCATTTCCAGTGTCCTGATAGGAGTAGGAGGCTGAATGATTGTAATGTATCTCAAGGTGGGTGGCCTCGGGAAGAAGGCTTGATTATGTGCTGATCAGCAGAGCTGATCTTTCGTGCCAATGTGCTAGGGAGAGCTACCTACAAATCCACCCAGGGGTGTGGCTAGAACGCCATAGTAAAGAATGTATGAATGCTTGTAGGACCTGCGATGAGGTCATAGCCATGTGACCCGGTGGGCGTAGCTACGGACCAAATAAGGTGGCCAGGGTAGGTCACATGATTCAATGCTGGGACCCGGTTGGTCCGTTGTGGAAGGTCCCACTGGGAGATGGGGCTTCCTGCCTGACAGCACGTGTGTGAAGTGGCTGTGAGTAATGGCGACGTGTTCCTGATAGTTCCCTGGAGGAAATGAATGTCTGCACTGAGAAGCAGCCATGAGGTAAACCCGGACAGGTGATATAACTCTGAGGCTAGAGAGCCTGTGTACTGGACATTGACCCAAATCGGGGTGATAGCCCAAAAGAGGGTGGAGTCCCAGATGAGGGCGGTGACCCAAATTGGGGTGGTAACCCAAAAAAGGGGTGGTAAACCAAAAAGGGGTGGAGTTCCAGAGGGAGGCGGTGGCCCAAATTGGGATGGTGGTCCAGAAAGGGGCCGAGTTTGCAAAAGGGGCAGCACTGGGTACCTTAGTGGACATGTGTGTATGACTTTTTTGGAGTGCGGCATGTATTTTCCAGATGACAACGGGCCACAGGTGTGTACCATAATGCTGCACCGAGAAGGAGTCTCGGGTCGGCTGGACTCAAAGAGTCAGGTACTCTGACAGGAACTCCTCTCACTTTCTGTCTGGCCGAGAAAATGGTCCAGGTTCGCTGTAAACATGGGGTCACGGTGAACTATTTGGTAGACAGAGTAATGTTTGAGGGGTCCACAAGTGGTGAGTGCCAAGGTGGCGGGATACCACGTGACTTAGTGTATGCCTTGGAGAGGGGCCGGGACTTTATCATGTTTGATGATATATGGCAGGAGGTTGGAGACATTTCTACTGTTGGGCTAACAGATATTAAGACGGTGCGGCTCCTGACATGAACAGGTCAGAGGTAGATGTGACCGAAAGAAGGGGTACATCCGCCCAACGGACGGACCTGACTTCTCGTGAGAATACTGACGGTGACCCCTGATTGATAAGACGGCTGAAGTATTCACACGGTTAGTGGGTAACTGGAAGGATTACTCGACAGATTGGGGTGACTCAGACTCTGGGGGTGACCGTGGCTCTGAGAGAGAAAGGAAGCACAGAATAGAAGAGCTAGAGAAAGAAGTCTCTGAGCTCAAAGGTCACCTGTCAACGTGGCAAAACGTGAACAAGACCCTTAGGGAAGAGATGGAAGAACTCAGAGGAGTAATAAAAGGTCTTCTGCGGGAGAAGTGCTTTGACGGAGATGTACAGTGGCGTGGTCCGACTGGTGGTTGGACGGATCTGCCAGTGTCCATCTTGGCAGAGGGTCGTGAAGAGATGAGATCTCGTGAAGTTGGTGAGCAAAGAGCTGAAGAAAACAGTCATCCGGTTGGGTTGGCTGTAGTGGGGGAGGTGTCCGTGGTAGAGCCAGAGCCTTCTGTCCAGGAATAGAGCAAGACCACGACCTTCAAATCTGTGATCGAGGTACCCGAAGACATGCAAGAAGCCTGTGCTGAGGAAGGAGTGCATGAGGCTTTCAAAGAGGCGGTCAAGGCGGGTAAGGTGCACTGGGCACCTGAGACTCGGCAATTGGTGATAATATCAGCCAGGGAAGATACAGCAAACTTGGTAGCTGTCCAGAAAGAGATGCATTTGCAATGTCTCCATGCCAAAGAGTTGGTCAGGCGGAGTAATACGAAAGCTGCTCGACGCCTAGAGTTAGCAAGGGAGGCTATGGATCGGCTGGGTTTGCGGAAAGATGTAATTCCGGTACCCAAAGGTCTGATTGGGAGAATCATTGGAAGACTCGGGAAGGTAATGCAAGACCTTGTAAATATCTCTGGTGTGGTGAGTGTGAGGATCCCTCCTGATGATGAAGACCAGGTATCCAGTGAAGAGGGTAGGATCCCCATCATGGTGGTTGGCTCCGTGGAAAGCCTGAGAAACTTTCGTATGCTATTGGAGTATCAAGTGGGGTACCTGCAAGAGATTGAGCAGTTGAGGCTGGACCGTCGGCGGATCAATAAAGAGGTACGGAAAACCAGGTGGCGGCCGCCTTCAACCCAAGATGTAAGGACCCGAAGGGTTCCTCCAAGTATTGACATGGCAGGTGGCCGAAGAATGTCAGCAAGTGGCAGTTCAATAGGCTGTACGAGGCTGAGAGACCTTAGTTCCTGTGAGACGCTGAATGGGTCAGACTCAGGCTAGACAGGAGGCTCGATTAAGATTTATGACCGCACCATCCGGGAGAGCTGGTCAGTGAGAGAAAGGAGTGTGGTGACTAAACAGTGTCTGATGACACAGACAGACTGTGACTGGAGGGCCAAAGATCAGGGCCGATATTCTGAGCGCTGGGGGCGGGGGAGGCCTAATGTAGAGATGAGGCCAGATGACAGACGGAGACGGTTCTCTCGACCTGTGGGGCAAGGTGTAATGAGTGCCCAGTCTCGAGATCCCGGGGTAATGTTGTGTTTTCAACCCCACAAGTTTGCACAGAGGGGGGAGGTATGTGGTGTAGTGACCACTTTGTCTGCTAGGGGGCGCTGTGTGGGTGTCCCAGGACAGGCGTATAAGCATTTCCAGTGTCCTGATAGGAGTAGGAGGCTGAATGATCGTAATGTATCTCAAGGTGGGTGGCCTCGGGATGATGGCTTGATTATGTGCTGATCAGCAGAGCTGATCTTTCGTGCCAATGTGCTAGGGAGAGCTACCTACAAATCCACCTAGGGGTGTGGCTAGAATGCCATAGTAAAGAATGTATGAATGCTTGTAGGACCTGTGATGATCTCATAGCCATGTGACCCGGTGGGCGTGGCTACGGACCATATAAGGTGGCCAGGGTAGGTCACATGAGTGAATGCAGTTGGTCCGTTGTGGAAGGTTCCACTGGGAGATGGGGCTTCCTGCCTGACAGCACGTGTGTGAAGTGGCTGTGAGTAATGGCGACGTGTGCCTGATAATTCCCTGGAAGAAATGAATGTCTGCACTGAGAAGCAGCCATGAGGTAAACCCGGACAGGGGATATAACTCTGAGGCTAGAGAGCCTGTGTACTGGACATTGCACAACCTGTGTGACCACAGGATAAGCAGAGTGAAGCTCTGTCATGGACGCTATGCTGTTTATATGAACTTTCTGTTGCTGTTCCTGGTTTATGATGCCTAATAAACCGCATGGACTGTTGGAGTTATGTTAAGAAACCTGTGCCGGATATGATTTATTGGCTGCCAAGCGAGTATCCCCTACTTGAATGACAGCGCTACCTTACAGTGTGTATGAGTGTGAGTGTGTGTGTGAGTATGACAGTGCAAAGTTTAATAATAAAAAAACAAAGGGCATTCAAAACCTTGAAGGCCTAGAATACAGAAGTTGCATTTCAGGAGTATAAAGATCTCAATAAGAAATGTATAAAGAAAAACAAGCTAGCAAAGTTATCTACAGAGAAACAAATCACCAACCACTAGAGTTGAGCGACTTTTGGTTTTTTAGGGTCGCGTTTCGTTTCGTGAAACCCGACTTTTCCAAAAGTCGGGTCGAGCAAGATCGTCCGATTATAGGGAAAAGTCGGGGTCGTCCCGAAACACGAAACCCAATGTAAGTCAATGGGGAATAAAAGTCGGCAGTGAGAGGAGGACAGGAAACACACCTACAGTGCCCATTTGAATGCCAAAAGCATCAATTCTTCTTACTTAAGCTTGTCAACCTTAATTAACTTCATAATACAAGTTACGCACTGAAAAATGGGGGTTATTTGGCTAAAGTTGTGGGGGGGGGGAGGGCTGGCTGCAGGCTTTCATGTGCCCTGGGCGAAAGAGCGCCCCTTTAACACATACCACAACTCATCATGCTCCGATATGGCAGATAAATAGCGGTATAGTACAATGAAAAATACCTCACTTTTTACATCTCATGACGAGGCCCATCTATTTCTCCATACAGAATCATTGGTCCCATATAATGTTTGAAACAGTATATGATGAGCTCCACATAATGCTACAGTATATGTTGGTCCCCATGGATGAAGCTCCACTGTCTTATGGGCCCAAATAATGCTCCAAACATAATGGGCCCCATTTCTAATGCTCTAGTGTATAATGGGCCCTGTAAATGCTGCTCCAGTGTCTGATGTCCACCTTTGGAATGTTCCAGTGTATGGTGGGCCCCATCTATCATTCTCCAGAGTATAGTGCTCCCCAAAAATTGCTGTCCCAACATTGAAAACAATCAAATAAGTCTCCTCGCTAGGGAATCCCTGTACTTGTCTGGACAGGTGCTGTAGCTTGCTTAACAGCTCGCCAGCCGTTCTCACGCCCAGTATGGATTGCACGTGATTGCACAAAGGTTAGAAAGGGTACCGTATCCCTGGATAACATGTATGGATAGCGTACACATTCAAAATATATGTCTCAGGAGGCAGGCTCAGACGGTGTCAGGCCCAGTATGGATTGCACGTGATTGCACAAAGGTTAGAAAGGGTACCGTATCCCTGGATAACATGTATGGATAGCGTACACATTCAAAATATATGTCTCAGGAGGCAGGCTCAGACGGTGTCAGGCACAGTATGGATTGCACGTGATTGCACAAAGGTTAGAAAGGGTACCGTATCCCCGGATAACATGTATGGATAGCGTACACATTCAAAATATATGTCTCAGGAGGCAGGCTCAGACGGTGTTAGGCCCAGTATGGATTGCACGTGATTGCACAAAGGTTAGAAAGGGTACCGTATCCCTGGATAACATGTATGGATAGCGTACACATTCAAAATATATGTCTCAGGAGGCAGGCTCAGACGGTGTCAGGCACAGTATGGATTGCACGTGATTGCACAAAGGTTAGAAAGGGTACCGTATCCCCGGATAACATGTATGGATAGCGTACACATTCAAAATATATGTCTCAGGAGGCAGGCTCAGACGGTGTCAGACACAGTATGGATTTGACGGCCCAGATTACACAGCGGAGGAGCAGGGAGAGGTAAAGATTGCAAATGCTGGGGCCCTGCCCAAGCAAGGGGGGCCCACTCGTGGGCGTCGGTACTGGCACTGGGCCCCTCATAGTACAGCGGTGTGTCTGACGGCGGGTGTGCACCACCACCGTCAGAGACACTTGATTGCACTATGAGGGACTCTGTGCCAGTGCCCGCGCCCAAGAGTCGGCCTACCCACCTGTCCAGGGCAACGGCACTCGCACAGTGTCGTGCGGTAGGTGGTGACCCCGGCCATGGGGGGGGAGGCAGCACAGTTAGGGAGTTTTAGAAAGTGGCATATGTTGATGTTGGACATTCAGCTGATGCAAAAGGCGAAATAGGTGAAGTACCAGGAAGAGGTGGACCAAAGCAAGCCATTTTTCTGTCACCCTATGTGTCATCAGGGGAAGGTGGGACAAAATCCTTGGAAACCCATGCGTGGTTCATTTTAATGAAGGTTAGATCATCCACATTTTGGGTTGACAGACGGGTCCTTTTTTCTGTCAGGATTGATCCAGCTGCACTGAAGACTCTTTCCGATAGCACACTTGCAGCTGGGCAAGCGAGCTCCTGTAAGGCATATTGGGCCAATTCAGGCCAGGTGTCCAGTTTAGCGGCCCAATAGTCAAAGGGGAATGACCTGTGTGGGAGAACATCGATATGGGAGGAAAAGTAGTTTGTAACCATAGTTGACAACTGCTGTCTCCTGTCACTTTCCATCGATGCAGTATTACCAGTTGTGTGAGCGGTATTTGAAAAATCAGTCCACAACATTGTCATGAAACCCCTGTCTCCAACGCCACTTCTGCTGTGTGCACCACGAACACCTCTGCCAAGCTGCCTCCGGCCCGTACGGCTCGTGTGAGAACCATCACCGCTGCTGTGTGCTGGGAATGCCTCAAGCAACCGATTTACCAGAGTTGCTTGTTTATTAGCCAATATTAGGTCAAGGTTCTCCTGTGGCATGATGTTTTGTAATTTGCCTTTATAGCGTGGATCCAGGATGCTGGCCAACCAGTAGTCGTCATCGTTCATCATTTTGGCAATGCGGGGGTCCCTTTTTAGGATCCGCAAGGCATAATCTGACATGTGGGCCAATGTTCCCGGTGTCAATGATGCACTGCGAGTGCTGGGTGGAGGAGCACTTTCTGGCAAATCCACATCCCTCCAGTCACGCACAAACCCTGTACCAGACCTTGCCACGCCAACATTTTCACTTGCCCCACGAGATGCATCCTCCTCCCCTAAGTAATCATCCCCATCATCCTCCTCCTCTTCTTCCTCCACCTCGTCCAGGAGAGGTCCCTGAGCAGACAATGGCTGAATGTCATCAAGGATTCCCTCCTCCTCTTCCTCCTCATCAACATTGGCTGCAGACGCCTGCTCCTTAAGGTGCGTCAAAGTTTGCATGAGCAGACGCATAAGTGGGATGCTCATGCTTAGGATGGCGTCGTCTGCGCTTACCAGCCATGTGCATTCCTCAAAACACTGAAGGACTTTACAAAGGTCTTTCAGCTTCGACCACTGCACGCCTGTCAACTCCATGTCTGCTCTCAAAGTGCCTGGCCGTGTATCCTCCCACAAATGCATTATGGCCTGCCTCTGCTCGCACAGCCGCTCCACCATGTGCAGGGTGGAGTACCACCTTGTTGCAATGTCGATAATGAGGCGGTGGTTGGGAAGGTGGAGCAATCGCTGCAGCTTCTGCATACGAACGGAGTGTACAGGCGACCGGCGGATGTGCGCACACAGTCTTCGCACCTTCTGGAGCAGGGCTGTTAACTCCGGATAATTTTTGAGGAAGCACTGCACCACCAGGTTCAAGGTGTGAGCCAAGCAAGGTATGTGGCTGAGTTTTGAAAGGGCTATGGCTGCCACAAAATTACGGCCGTTATCACTAACTACCTTGCCTGCCTCAAGATGTACACTGCCCAGCCATGACTCAGTTTGTCGCTTCAAGTACTCGGCCAGCACCTCGGCGGTGTGTCTGTCGCCCAAACACATCATCTGCAACACAGCCTGCTGACGCTTTCCACTAGCTGCTCGATAGGGGGACACATCGTGTGCAACAGTGGCAGCTGCAGATGGAGTGCTCGTACGACTGCGCTCTGTGGACGAGCTTTCGCTTCTGGAGGAGGAGGAGGAGGAGGGTCGAACGCCTACAGCCAACTGTTTCCTATACCGTGGGCTAGGCAGCACTGTCCCACCACCGCTGTCCCCTGTGGACCCTGCATCCACCACATTAACCCAGTGCGCAGTGATGGACACGTAACGGCCCTGGCCATGCCGACTGGCCTATGCATCAGTTGTGAGGTGCACCTTTCCGCTCACTGACTGCTTGAGTGCATGGACAATGCGGTCTTTCACATGATGGTGGAGGGCTGGGATGGCTTTGCGAGAGAAGAAGTGGCGACTGGGTAGGTCATAGCGTGGTACTGCATAGGCCATGAGTTCGCGGAAAGCTGTGCTTTCCACCAACCGAAAGGGCATCATCTCAAACGAGATTAGTTTGGCAATGTGGGCGTTCAAACCCAGTGTACGCGGATGAGAGACTGAGTACTTTCTTGACCTACTCATAGTGTCTGGGAGGGTGAGCTGGACTTGAGAGCTGCATATGGTGGAAGTAGCGGTGGACAGGGCGGACTGAGAGAGGGTTGATGATGGTGATGGAGTTGGTGTTCTTTCTGATGGCCTAGAATCAGTCTTTCGTTGATATAACAGTGGGATTCCCTGACTGCTGTGGTCTTGCAACGACACCTCAACATTTGCTGCTGTGCTAACCGGTGGGCTTACAGTGGGGGAAACAATGTAGCGTTGCTGACTACCTTCGTTGTGATCAGTTGCACATGTGGCACTTGAGGTTTGGTGTTGTGTCCACGCTTGCAAGTGCATGCTGGTTAAATGTCTAAGCATGCAACTGGTATTCAAATTTTTCAGATTTTTCCCTCGGCTAAAGGTCTTTGCGCACTTCTTACAGATAACCTTGGCCTGATCATGAGGATTTTGTTCAAAAAAGTGCCACACTGCACTCTTCCTACTTTGGCAGACATTTTGCGGCCTAGCACGCTTTGATCTTTTGACCCTCTGGACAAGCTGTCCAGCAACTCTTTTGATGTTTGGAACCTGTCTTTGGAGTGCTCCGGGCCTGCCAGATAACAGCTGTTGCGATGTCGATGTCTGCTGTGGATGCTCCTCATCTGAGCTATTGGAAGCAGCACCCTCTTCCCCCAATGGATGCTAATCTGGGTCAACAACTGGGTCATCCATCACCTCCTCTTCTATGTCATGTGCACCTTTCTCTGTGTCACCGTGTATGGTGGTATAGTGTGCGGGAAGGGGCACCTGAGTCTCATCAGGGTCAAAATCTGGCTCTGTACACTGCGAGGACAATGTAGTGCTCTGAGTGAATGTAGAATCATCCATCAGCGGCTGTGCATCAGTGCACTCCATGTCAGATTCATCTTGGCCTGGGTAATTCACCATTTCACTTGATAATCCAGGCATGGTATGTGAAAACAGCTCCATGGAGTAATCAGTAGTATGGCCTGCGTCATCCTTCAATCTTGGTTGGGGTGAAGGACACAAGGAAAGGTGTGGTTCATGAACATGAGCCTCCAATGACAACTCAGTGCTTTTACTTTTTACAACTGAAGAAGAGGAGGCGATAGAGCTGGAGGCTGAGTCAGCAATGTAAGACAAAACTTTTTCCAGATGCTCTGCCTTTAAAAGCGGTTTGCCAACTCCTAGAAAACTAAGCGTTCGAGGCCTTATGTAGCCAGACGATGACGCAGGGTCAGCACCTCCTGCATTCGGTCCTATTTTGCTCTTGCCACTACCATCAGATCCACCACCAACACCATCATTACCAGCTGCCAACCCCCGCCCAATTCCACGGCCTCTTCCACCAGCCTTCCTCATTTTTGGTAGAAATGTAGACAAAATCCAACAAACTATATAGTAATGTAAAACAAGGTACAAGGTGTCTATAGGACAGGGGAGATTTAGAATTTCTGCACACACTTGTGGACAGTGGACACTTTTGGATTGTGTGAGGCCCACTGATATCTGAGCGCTATGTGACAGGCTCGATGGCACAGCTGCCTGTGACCAAAGTGACGAGAGGATAATGGAGATTTTGAATCTCTGTGTACACTTTTGGACACTGGACACTTGTGGATTGTGTGAGGCCCACTGATATCTGAGCGCTATGTGACACGCTCGATGGCACAGCTGCCTGTGACCAAAGTGACGAGAGGATAATGGAGATTTTGAATCTCTGCGCACACTTTTGGACACTCGACACTTGTGGATTGTGTGAGGCCCACTGATATCTGAGCGCTATGTGACACGCTCGATGGCACAGCTGCCTGTGACAAAAGTGACGAGAGGATAATGGAGATTTTGAATCTCTGCGCACACTTTTGGACACTGGACACTTGTGGATTGTGTGAGGCCCACTGATATCTGAGCGCTATGTGACAGGCTCGATGGCACAGCTGTGACCAAAGTGACGAGAGGATAATGGAGATTTTGAATCTCTGCGCACACTTTTGGACACTGGACACTTGTGGATTGTGTGAGGCCCACTGATATCTGAGCGCTATGTGACACGCTCGATGGCACAGCTGCCTGTGACCAAAGTGACGAGAGGATAATGGAGATTTTGAATCTCTGCGCACACTTTTGGACACTCGACACTTGTGGATTGTGTGAGGCCCACTGATATCTGAGCGCTATGTGACAGGCTCGATGGCACAGCTGCCTGTGACCAAAGTGACGAGAGGATAATGGAGATTTTGAATCTCTGCGCACACTTTTGGACACTGGACACTTGTGGATTGTGTGAGGCCCACTGATATCTGAGCGCTATGTGACACGCTCGATGGCACAGCTGCCTGTGACCAAAGTGACGAGAGGATAATGGAGATTTTGAATCTCTGCGCACACTTTTGGACACTGGACACTTGTGGATTGTGTGAGGCCCACTGATATCTGAGCGCTATGTGACACGCTCGATGGCACAGCTGCCTGTGACCAAAGTGACGAGAGGATAATGGAGATTTTGAATCTCTGCGCACACTTTTGGACACTGGACACTTGTGGATTGTGTGAGGCCCACTGATATCTGAGCGCTATGTGACAGGCTCGATGGCACAGCTGTGACAAAAGTGACTAGAGGATAAGGGAGATTGGATTGCTTTTAAAAAAGCAGTTTGCGGAGCAGTGGGTAAACAGCAATGCCAGTGTGTCAGGAAGCCTTAAAAGGCAGCCCAACAACCAACACCACTGATACACCACAATATAGCCTCCCCTTGCACTGCACACACAGTGACTTGTGTGTTGTGCAGGCCAAATCGCTAGCAGCAGAAGCAGTTTTTTTGTCTTCTTCCCTGCCTAACGCTCTCCCTACAGAATCAGAAGCAACCTCTCCCTATACTAAGATCGGCAGAAGTAAGATGGCGGTCGGCGTGCACGCCCTTTTATACCCCCTGTGACGCCCACCAAAGCAAGCCAATCACTTGCATGCCCTTCTGAAAGATGGTGGTGACCCGTGCCTAGGTCATCACGTTGCCCACAGTGTCCGTGGATCCTGATTGGCTGAAAAAGAGTGCAAAACAAACTTTTGAAACGCGACTTTGGCGCGTAAGTCGCCGACCTCGTGGCCGACCTCATCCTAGGGTCGGGTTTCGTTTCATGAAACCCGACTTTGCCAAAAGTCGGCGACTTTTGAATTTTTTCGACCCGTTTCGCTCAACTCTACCAACCACGTTAAAATAAATCCCCAAAAATGTTATAAATATATCAATGCCAAAAAGAAAAAAAAGATGTCATCGGCTCCTTAAAAGACGATAATAACAAGATAATAACAGAGGACAAAGAAAAGGCTGAGATGTTAAGCAGGCACTTTTCATTCATGTTCACCAATGTTTTGTCTGTTCCAGTGATCTTTCAACAAGGCAAAAATCAAACTTCACCATCTGATATAACTAGTTTAACACAAAGAACTACGCCTGCATGTGAGCAAATTAAACATTGACAAAATACCCTGGCCCAGATGGAATTCATCCACGGTTACTGAGGGAATTGAGCTCAATAATTGACAGACAGCTGTATCTCATATTCTTACATGGGTGGTGCCACAGGATTGGAGGATGGCTGATGTGGTACCGATATTTAAGAAAGGTAAGGTGGAGCCAGGCAACTACCGTCCGGTAAGCCTGACATCAGTAGTGTGCAAATTTTAAGAGAGCATTATAAGAGATGACCTGCAGAAATTTATTGCAGAGAATAATAACTGCCAACCAGCATGGATTCATGAAGGACAGGTCATGTCTAACTAACATTTATTTATTTATTTCACTCATTTATATAGCGCCATAAATTCCACAGTGCTTTACAGACATTATTGATCTAAATTCCCTATCAGTATGTCTTTGGAATGTGGGAGGAAAGCGGAGTACCCGGAGGAAACCCACGCAAATATAGGGAGAACATACAAACTCCTTGCAGATGTTGTCCTTGGTGGGACTTGAACCCAGGACCCCAGCGTTGCAAGGCTGTAGTACTAACCACACATGTTGAGTTTCTATGAGGAGGTACAGTAAGTGCAAATTTGGATGTTGGTAATGTGGCTGATGTGATTTAACTGGACTTTGCAAAGGCATTTGATACTGTACCACATAGCAGCCCTAGGCCGGGGTCACACTTGCGAGAAACTTGCACGAGTCTCGTGTCTCAATACCCGGTACTGCCGCCGGCACTCGGAATGGAGAGCTTAGCTGAATAGAAATATATGCAGCCGCACACTCCAGTCCCGAGTGCCGGGTGCGAGTTTCGCTCAAGTGTGACCCCGGCCTTATACTGAAGCTACAGAAGCAAAAACTGTGGGAAACTATATGCAGATGGGTAAGGAATTGGCTATATCAGGGTTCCCCAACTCCAGTCCTCAAGGCCCACCAACAGATCATGTTTTCAGGAATTCCTTTGTATTGCACAGGTGAAGCAAATATCACCTGAGCAATTCTAAGGAAATCCTGAAAACATGATCTGTTGGTGGGCCTTGAGGGCTGGAGTTGGGGAACCCTGGGCTAAATGACAGGAAACAGAGTTGTCATAAATAGTACGTTCTCTAAATGGGATATAGTCAGCAGTGGGGACCGCAGGGATCTATACTGGGAGCAGTGGGCACTGCGGGGATCTGTACTGGGAGCAGTGAGGACTGCGGAGAGCTCTACTGGAAGCAGTGGGAACCGCAGGGATCTGTACTGGGAGCAGTGGGGACTGCGGGGATCTGTACTGGGAGCAGTGGGGACTGCGGGGAGGTCTATTGGAAGCAGTGGGCACCGCAGGGATCTGTACTGGGAGCAGTGGGGACTGCGGGGATCTGTACTGGGAGCAGTGAGGACTGTGGAGAGCTCTACTGGAAGCAGTGGGCACCGCAGAGATCTGTACTGGGAGCAGTGGGCACTGCGGGCATCTGTACTGGGAGCAGTGAGGACTGCGGAGAGCTCTACTGGAAGCAGTGGGCACCGCAGGGATCTGTACTGGGAGCAGTGGGGACTGCGGGGATCTGTACTGGGAGCAGTGAGGACTGTGGAGAGCTCTACTGGAAGCAGTGGGCACCGCAGGGATCTGTACTGGGAGCAGTGGGCACTGCGGGCATCTGTACTGGGAGCAGTGAGGACTGCGGAGAGCTCTACTGGAAGCAGTGGGCACCGCAGGGATCTGTACTGGGAGCAGTGGGGACTGCGGGGATCTGTACTGGGAGCAGTGGGGACTGCGGGGAGGTCTACTGGAAGCAGTGGGCACCGCAGAAATCTGTACTGGGAGCAGTGGGCACCGCAGGGATCTGTACTGGGAGCAGTGGGGACTGCAGGGATCTGTGCTAGGACCCATTCTTTTTAACCTCTTTGTTAATGACCTTGTGGATGGGATTGAGAGTAAAGTGTCAGCCTTTGCTGACTACACAAAACTGCAGGATATTAAATTCTGACCTGTCCTTGACATTACAATATTGCAAAACGATCTGAATGAGATGACTGAATGGGCAAACACTTGGCAAATGAGATTTAATGTAGATAAATGTTGGGTAATGCACCTGGGACTGAGTAATTCTACTGCTGCATATACATTAAATGGGAGTATACTCAGGATTACAGAACAGGAGAAGGACTTGGACATTCTGGTTACAAGTAAGCTGAGCAGCAGCACTCGATGTCAAGCAGCAGCCACAAGATTTTAGGGTGTATAAAAAGAGAGAGAAAATCCCGCGATCCCAACGTATTATTGCCCCTTTATAAAAGACTGGTGAGGCCACATTTAGCATATTGGATCCAGTTTTGGGCTCCACATTTTAAAAACGATATTCAGAAAATTGAGTCAGTACAAATGTGGGCAACTAGATTATTACAAGGGATGGAAGGTCTCTCATATGATATGAGAGGTTGGGAAAGTTGGGCTTGTTCAGCTTATAAAATACACACCTCAGAGGAGATCTCATTTATATGTATAATTATATGTGTGGCCAGTATAGAGGACTTGCACATGACTTATTCCTTCCAAAGAACGTATTAAGGACCAGGGGGCACTCATTACGTGTGGAAGAGACGATTCCGACAGCTTTAAAGGAAAGGGGTCTTTACAGTTAGACCAGTCAGACGGTGGAATGCCGACCACAAGAAGTAATAATTGTAGATACTATAACAGCTTTTTAAAACGGGTTGGACAATTTCCTTGATACATATAACATTGTGGGTTAGTTAATTTAGTGACAAAATGAACAATTGGTGGAGAAAGGTTGAACCTGAAAGACCTAGGTTTTTTTTTTCAACCTATGTAACTATAACAGAAACTCAAACTCCTATTTTTATTAGCTGAGGGTGATTTCTTATCGCATTGCACTCGTCCGTTTTTTTTTCGCTAGTGTGACTCCAGCCTAAAATGTTCAGTCTTCCATTAGATCCTTGTCAATGATTAAGATGCACGTTTTTGCGTTGAAACGCGTTTGTTTTTAATGTCTGGACTATGACTTAATTGTTTTTATGCTATTTGAAGTTATGGAATAAAAGAAATTGGATTGTATGGACTTACAGCGCTGAACTTATTTTTTCTAAGTTCTGAAAACTTTCAGCACAGCAGGATCCGCGCGCTCCAGGAGGAGGTGAGCAGACACTAAACTTTTTTGTGTACTATAATACTGCTCCTATGTACAAGAATATAACTACTATAATACTGCCCCTATGTACAAGAATATAACTACTATAATACTGCTCCTATGTGCAAGAATATAACTACTATAATACTGCTCCCTATGTACAAGAATATAACTACTGTAATACTGCTCCTATGTACAAGAATATAACTACTATAATACTGCCCCTATGTACAAGAATATAACTACCATAATACTGCCCCTATGTGCAAGAATATAACTACTATAATACTGCCCCCTATATACAAGAATATAACTACTATAATACTGCTCCTATGTACAAGAATATAACTACTATAATACTGCTCCTATATGCAAGAATATAACTACTATAATACTGCTCCTATGTACAGGAATATAACTACTATAATACTGCCCCTATATACAGGAATATAACTACTATAATACTGCCCCCTATATACAAGAATATAACTACTATAATACTCCTCCTATGTACAAGAATATAACTACTATAATACTGCCTCTATGTACAGGAATATAACTACTATAATACTACTCTCTATGTACAAGAATATAACTACTATAATACTGCTCCTATGTACAAGAATATAGCTACTATAATACTACTCCTATGTAAAAGAATATAACTACTATAATACTGCCCCTATGTACAAGAATATAACTACTATAATACTGCCCCTATGTACAAGAATATAACTACTATAACACTGCCCCTATGTACAGGAATATAACTACTATTATACTGCCCCCTATATACAAGAATATAACTACTATAATACTGCTCCTATGTACAAGAATATAACTACTATAATACTGCTCCTATGTAAAAGAATATAACTACTATAATACTGCTCCTATGTACAAGAATATAGCTACTATAATACTGCTCCTATGTAAAAGAATATAACTACTATAATACTTCCCCTATGTACAAGAATATAACTACTATAATACTGCTCCTATGTACAAGAATATAACTACTATAATACTGCCCCCTATATACAAGAATATAACTACTATAATACTGCTCCTATGTACAAGAATATAACTACTATAATACTCCTCCTATGTACAAGAATATAACTACTATAATACTGCTCCTATGTACAAGAATATAGCTACTATAATACTGCTCCTATGTAAAAGAATATAACTACTATAATACTGCCCCTATGTACAAGAATATAACTACTATAATACTGCTCCTATGTACAAGAATATAACTACTATAATACTGCCCCGATGTACAAGAATATAACTACTATAATACTGCTCCTATGTACAAGAATATAATTACTATAATACTCCCCCTATGTACAATATAACTACTATAATACTGCTCCTATGTACAAGAATATAACTACTATAATACTGCCCCCTATATACAAGAATATAACTACTATAATACTGCTCCTATGTACAAGAATATAACTACTATAATACTCCTCCTATGTACAAGAATATAACTACTATAATACTGCTCCTATGTACAAGAATATAGCTACTATAATACTGCTCCTATGTAAAAGAATATAACTACTATAATACTGCCCCTATGTACAAGAATATAACTACTATAATACTGCTCCTATGTACAAGAATATAACTACTATAATACTGCCCCGATGTACAAGAATATAACTACTATAATACTGCTCCTATACACAAGAATATAACTGCTATAATACTCCCCCTATGTACAAGAATATAACTACTATAATACTGCCCCCTATATACATGAATATAACTACTATAATACTGCCCCTATGTACAAGAATACAGTCATGGCCAAAAGTTTTGAGAATGACACAAATATTAATTTTTACAAAGTCTACTGCTTCATTTTTTCTAATGGCAATTTGCATATACTCCAGAATGTTATAAAGAGTGATCAGCTTAACAGCAATTACTTGCAAAGTCAATATTTGCCTAGAAAATTAACTTTATCCCCCAAAACACATTTCAACATCATTGCAGCCCTGCCTTAAAAGGACCAGCTAACATCGTTTCAGTGATTGCTCCATTAACACAGGTGTGGGTGTTGATGAGGACAGGGCTGGAGATCAATCTGTCATGATTAAGTAAGAATGACACCACTGGACACTTTAAAAGGAGGCTGGTGCTTGGCATCATTGTTTCTCTTCTGTTAACCATGGTTATCTCTAAAGAAACACGTGCAGTCATCATTGCACTGCACAAAAATGGCCTAACAGGGAAGAGTATCGCAGCTAGAAAGATTGCACCTCAGTCAACAAGGTTCCCTTGTTGCCAAAAAGGCTCCAGGGCGCCCAAGAGGGACCAGCAAACGCCAGGACCGTCTCTTAAAAGTGTTTCAGCTGCAGGATCAGGCTACCAGCAGTGCAGAGCTTGCTCAGGAATGGCAGCAGGCAGGTGTGAGTGCATCTGCACGCACTGTGAGGCGGAGACTCTTGGAGCAAGGCCTGGTCTCAAGGAGGGCAGCAAAGAAGCCATTTCTCTCCAGAAAAAACATCATGGACAGACTGATATTCTGCAAGAGGTACAGGGAGTGGACTGCTGAGGACTGGGGTAAAGTCATTTTCTCTGATGAATCCCCTTTTCGATTGTTTGGGACATCTGGAAAACGGCTTATTCGGAGAAGACCAGGTGAGCGCTACCACCAGTCTTGTCTCATGCCAACTGTCAAGCATCCTGAAACCATTCATGTGTGGGGTGGCTTCTCAGCCAAGGGAATGGGCTCTCTCTCAGTCTTGCCTAAAAACACAGCCATGAATAAAGAATGGTACCAGAATGTCCTCCAAGAGCAAGTTCTCCCAACCGTCCAAGAGCAGTTTGGCGTCCAACAATGCCTTTTTCAACATGATGGAGCACCTTCCCATAAAGCAAAGGTGATAACTAAATGGCTCAGGGAACAAAACATAGAGATTTTGGGACCATGGCCTGGAAACTCCCCAGATCTTAATCCCATTGAGAACTTGTGGTCAATCATCAAGAGACGGGTGGACAAACAAAAACCTTCAAATTCAGACAAAATAAAAGCATTGATTTTGCAAGAATGGACTGCTATCAGTCAGGATTTGATCCAGAAGTTGATTGAGAGCATGCCAGGGAGAATTGCTGAGGTCCTGAAGAAGAAGGGTCAACATTGCAAATATTGACTTGCTGCATTAACTCATTCTAACTGTCAAAATAACCTTTTGTTACTCATAATATGATTGCAATTATATTTCTGTATGTGATAAAAACATCTGACAAGCACACATAAAAACCAGAGGCCAGCAGATCTTGTGAATATATAATATTTGTGTCATTCTCTAAACTTTTGGCCAGGACTGTATAACTACTATAATACTGCTCCTATGTAAAAGAATATAACTACTATAGTACTGCCCCCTATATACAAGAATATAACTACTATAATACTGCCCCTATGTACAAGAATATAACTACTATAATACTGCTCCTATGTACAAGAATATAACTACTATAATACTGCCCCTATGTACAAGAATATAACTACTATAATACTGCCCCTATGTAAAAGAATATAACTACTATAATACTGCCCCTATGTACAAGAATATAGCTACTATAATACTGCCCCCTATATACAAGAATATAGCTACTATAATACGGCTCCTATGTAAAAGAATATAACTACTATAATACTGCCCCTATGTACAAGAATATAGCTACTATAATACTGCCCCCTATATACAAGAATATAACTACTATAATACTGCTCCTATGTACAAGAATATAACTACTATAATACTGCTCCTATGTACAAGAATATAACTACTATAATACTGCTCCTATGCACAAGAATATAACTACAATAATACTGCCCCTATGTACAAGAATATAACTACTATAATACTGCTCCCTATGTACAAGAATATAACTACTATAATACTGCCCCTATGTACAATAATATAACTACTATAATATTGCCCCCTATGTACAAGAATATAACTACTATAATACTGCCCCCTATGTACAAGAATATAACTACTATAATACTGCCCCTATGTACAGGAATATAACTACTATAATACTGCCCCCTATGTACAAGAATGTAACTACTATAATACTGCTCCTATGTACAAGAATATAACTACTATAATACTGCCCCCTATGTACAAGAATATAACTACTATAATACTGCTCTATATGTACAAGAATATAACTACTATAATACTGCTCTATATGTACAAGAATATAACTACTTTAATACTGCCCCTATGTACAATAATATAACTACTATAATATTGCCCCCTATGTACAAGAATATAACTACTATAATACTGCCCCCTATGTACAAGAATATAACTACTATAATACTGCCCCTATGTACAGGAATATAACTACTATAATACTGCCCCCTATGTACAAGAATGTAACTACTATAATACTGCTCCTATGTACAAGAATATAACTACTATAATACTGCCCCCTATGTACAAGAATATAACTACTATAATACTGCTCTATATGTACAAGAATATAACTACTATAATACTGCTCTATATGTACAAGAATATAACTACTATAATACTGCCCCTATGTACAATAATATAACTACTATAATATTGCCCCCTATGTACAAGAATATAACTACTATAATACTGCCCCCTATGTACAAGAATATAACTACTATAATACTGCCCCTATGTACAGGAATATAACTACTATAATACTGCCCCCTATGTACAAGAATGTAACTACTATAATACTGCTCCTATGTACAAGAATATAACTACTATAATACTGCCCCCTATGTACAAGAATATAACTACTATAATACTGCTCCTATACACAAGAATATAACTACTATAATACTGCTCCTATGTACAAGAATATAACTACTATAATACTGCTCCTATGTACAAGAATATAACTACTATAATACTGCCCCCTATGTACAAGAATATAACTACTATAATACTGCTCCTATGCACAAGAATATAACTACTATAATACTGCCCCCTATGTACAAGAATATAACTACTATAATACTGCTCCTATGTACAAGAATATAACTACTATAATACTGCCCACTATGTACAAGAATATAACTACTATAATACTGCCTCTATGTACAAGAATATAACTACTATAATACTGCCCCTATGTACAAGAATATAACTACTATAATACTGCTCCTATGTACAAGAATATAATTACTATAATACTGCCCCTATGTACAAGAATATAACTACAATAATACTGCCCCCTATGTACAAGAATATAACTACTATAATACTGCTCCTATGTACAAGAATATAACTACTATAATACTGCCCCTATGTACAAGAATATAACTACTATAATACTGCCCTATGTACAAGAATATAAGTACTATAATACTGCTCCTATGTACAAGAATGTAGCTACTATAATACTGCTCCTATGTACAAGAATATAACTACTATAATACTGCCCCTATGTACAAGAATATAACTACTATAATACTGCCCTATGTACAAGAATATAACTACTATAATACTGCTCCTATGTACAAGAATGTAGCTACTATAATACTGCTCCTATGTACAAGAATATAACTACTATAATACTGCCCCTATGTACAAGAATATATCTACTATAATACTGCTCCTATGCACAAGAATATAACTACTATAATACTGCTCCTATGTACAAGTATATAACTACTATAATACTGCTCTATATGTACAAGAATATAGCTACTATAATACTGCCCCTATGTACAAGAATATAGCTACTATAATACTGCTCCTATGCACAAGAATATAACTACTATAATACTGCCCCCTATGTACAAGAATATAACTACTATAATACTGCTCCTATGTACAAGAATATAACTACTATAATACTGCCCCATGTACAAGAATATAACTACAATAATACTGCCCCCTATGTACAAGAATATAACTACTATAATACTGCTCCTATGTACAAGAATATAACTACTATAATACTGCCCCTATGTACAAGAATATAACTACTATAATACTGCCCGCTATGTACAAGAATATAACTACTATAATACTGCTCCTATGTACAAGTATATAACTACTATAATACTGCTCTATATGTACAAGAATATAGCTACTATAATACTGCCCCTATGTACAAGAATATAGCTACTATAATACTGCTGCTATGCACAAGAATATAACTACTATAATACTGCCCCCTATGTACAAGAATATAACTACTATAATACTGCTCCTATGTACAAGAATATAACTACTATAATACTGCCCACTATGTACAAGAATATAACTACTATAATACTGCTCCTATACACAAGAATATAACTACTATAATACTGCTCCTATGTACAAGAATATAACTACTATAATACTGCTCCTATGTACAAGAATATAACTAATATAATACTGCCCCCTATGTACAAGAATATAACTACTATAATACTGCTCCTATGCACAAGAATATAACTACTATAATACTGCCCCCTATGTACAAGAATATAACTACTATAATACTGCTCCTATGCACAAGAATATAACTACTATAATACTGCCCCCTATGTACAAGAATATAACTACTATAATACTGCTCCTATGTACAAGAATATAACTACTATAATACTGCCCACTATGTACAAGAATATAACTACTATAATACTGCCTCTATGTACAAGAATATAACTACTATAATACTGCCCCTATGTACAAGAATATAACTACTATAATACTGCTCCTATGTACAAGAATATAATTACTATAATACTGCCCCTATGTACAAGAATATAACTACAATAATACTGCCCCCTATGTACAAGAATATAACTACTATAATACTGCCCCTATGTACAAGAATATAACTACTATAATACTGCTCCTATGTACAAGAATATAATTACTATAATACTGCCCCTATGTACAAGAATATAACTACAATAATACTGCCCCCTATGTACAAGAATATAACTACTATAATACTGCTCCTATGTACAAGAATATAACTACTATAATACTGCCCCTATGTACAAGAATATAACTACTATAATACTGCCCTATGTACAAGAATATAAGTACTATAATACTGCTCCTATGTACAAGAATGTAGCTACTATAATACTGCTCCTATGTACAAGAATATAACTACTATAATACTGCCCCTATGTACAAGAATATAACTACTAGAATACTGCCCTATGTACAAGAATATAACTACTATAATACTGCTCCTATGTACAAGAATGTAGCTACTATAATACTGCTCCTATGTACAAGAATATAACTACTATAATACTGCCCCTATGTACAAGAATATATCTACTATAATACTGCTCCTATGCACAAGAATATAACTACTATAATACTGCTCCTATGTACAAGTATATAACTACTATAATACTGCTCTATATGTACAAGAATATAGCTACTATAATACTGCCCCTATGTACAAGAATATAGCTACTATAATACTGCTCCTATGCACAAGAATATAACTACTATAATACTGCCCCCTATGTACAAGAATATAACTACTATAATACTGCTCCTATGTACAAGAATATAACTACTATAATACTGCCCCATGTACAAGAATATAACTACAATAATACTGCCCCCTATGTACAAGAATATAACTACTATAATACTGCTCCTATGTACAAGAATATAACTACTATAATACTGCCCCTATGTACAAGAATATAACTACTATAATACTGCCCGCTATGTACAAGAATATAACTACTATAATACTGCTCCTATGTACAAGTATATAACTACTATAATACTGCTCTATATGTACAAGAATATAGCTACTATAATACTGCCCCTATGTACAAGAATATAGCTACTATAATACTGCTGCTATGCACAAGAATATAACTACTATAATACTGCCCCCTATGTACAAGAATATAACTACTATAATACTGCTCCTATGTACAAGAATATAACTACTATAATACTGCCCACTATGTACAAGAATATAACTACTATAATACTGCTCCTATACACAAGAATATAACTACTATAATACTGCTCCTATGTACAAGAATATAACTACTATAATACTGCTCCTATGTACAAGAATATAACTAATATAATACTGCCCCCTATGTACAAGAATATAACTACTATAATACTGCTCCTATGCACAAGAATATAACTACTATAATACTGCCCCCTATGTACAAGAATATAACTACTATAATACTGCTCCTATGCACAAGAATATAACTACTATAATACTGCCCCCTATGTACAAGAATATAACTACTATAATACTGCTCCTATGTACAAGAATATAACTACTATAATACTGCCCACTATGTACAAGAATATAACTACTATAATACTGCCTCTATGTACAAGAATATAACTACTATAATACTGCCCCTATGTACAAGAATATAACTACTATAATACTGCTCCTATGTACAAGAATATAATTACTATAATACTGCCCCTATGTACAAGAATATAACTACAATAATACTGCCCCCTATGTACAAGAATATAACTACTATAATACTGCTCCTATGTACAAGAATATAACTACTATAATACTGCCCCTATGTACAAGAATATAACTACTATAATACTGCCCGCTATGTACAAGAATGTAGCTACTATAATACTGCTCCTATGTACAAGAATATAACTACTATAATACTGCCCCTATGTACAAGAATATATCTACTATAATACTGCTCCTATGCACAAGAATATAACTACTATAATACTGCTCCTATGTACAAGTATATAACTACTATAATACTGCTCTATATGTACAAGAATATAGCTACTATAATACTGCCCCTATGTACAAGAATATAGCTACTATAATACTGCTCCTATGCACAAGAATATAACTACTATAATACTGCCCCCTATGTACAAGAATATAACTACTATAATACTGCTCCTATGTACAAGAATATAACTACTATAATACTGCCCCATGTACAAGAATATAACTACAATAATACTGCCCCCTATGTACAAGAATATAACTACTATAATACTGCTCCTATGTACAAGAATATAACTACTATAATACTGCCCCTATGTACAAGAATATAACTACTATAATACTGCCCGCTATGTACAAGAATATAACTACTATAATACTGCTCCTATGTACAAGTATATAACTACTATAATACTGCTCTATATGTACAAGAATATAGCTACTATAATACTGCCCCTATGTACAAGAATATAGCTACTATAATACTGCTCCTATGCACAAGAATATAACTACTATAATACTGCCCCCTATGTACAAGAATATAACTACTATAATACTGCTCCTATGTACAAGAATATAACTACTATAATACTGCCCACTATGTACAAGAATATAACTACTATAATACTGCTCCTATACACAAGAATATAACTACTATAATACTGCTCCTATGTACAAGAATATAACTACAATAATACTGCCCCCTATGTACAAGAATATAACTACTATAATACTGCTCCTATGTACAAGAATATAACTACTATAATACTGCCCCTATGTACAAGAATATAACTACTATAATACTGCCCTATGTACAAGAATATAAGTACTATAATACTGCTCCTATGTACAAGAATGTAGCTACTATAATACTGCTCCTATGTACAAGAATATAACTACTATAATACTGCCCCTATGTACAAGAATATAACTACTATAATACTGCCCTATGTACAAGAATATAACTACTATAATACTGCTCCTATGTACAAGAATGTAGCTACTATAATACTGCTCCTATGTACAAGAATATAACTACTATAATACTGCCCCTATGTACAAGAATATATCTACTATAATACTGCTCCTATGCACAAGAATATAACTACTATAATACTGCTCCTATGTACAAGTATATAACTACTATAATACTGCTCTATATGTACAAGAATATAGCTACTATAATACTGCCCCTATGTACAAGAATATAGCTACTATAATACTGCTCCTATGCACAAGAATATAACTACTATAATACTGCCCCCTATGTACAAGAATATAACTACTATAATACTGCTCCTATGTACAAGAATATAACTACTATAATACTGCCCCATGTACAAGAATATAACTACAATAATACTGCCCCCTATGTACAAGAATATAACTACTATAATACTGCTCCTATGTACAAGAATATAACTACTATAATACTGCCCCTATGTACAAGAATATAACTACTATAATACTGCCCGCTATGTACAAGAATATAACTACTATAATACTGCTCCTATGTACAAGTATATAACTACTATAATACTGCTCTATATGTACAAGAATATAGCTACTATAATACTGCCCCTATGTACAAGAATATAGCTACTATAATACTGCTGCTATGCACAAGAATATAACTACTATAATACTGCCCCCTATGTACAAGAATATAACTACTATAATACTGCTCCTATGTACAAGAATATAACTACTATAATACTGCCCACTATGTACAAGAATATAACTACTATAATACTGCTCCTATACACAAGAATATAACTACTATAATACTGCTCCTATGTACAAGAATATAACTACTATAATACTGCTCCTATGTACAAGAATATAACTAATATAATACTGCCCCCTATGTACAAGAATATAACTACTATAATACTGCTCCTATGCACAAGAATATAACTACTATAATACTGCCCCCTATGTACAAGAATATAACTACTATAATACTGCTCCTATGCACAAGAATATAACTACTATAATACTGCCCCCTATGTACAAGAATATAACTACTATAATACTGCTCCTATGTACAAGAATATAACTACTATAATACTGCCCACTATGTACAAGAATATAACTACTATAATACTGCCTCTATGTACAAGAATATAACTACTATAATACTGCCCCTATGTACAAGAATATAACTACTATAATACTGCTCCTATGTACAAGAATATAATTACTATAATACTGCCCCTATGTACAAGAATATAACTACAATAATACTGCCCCCTATGTACAAGAATATAACTACTATAATACTGCTCCTATGTACAAGAATATAACTACTATAATACTGCCCCTATGTACAAGAATATAACTACTATAATACTGCCCGCTATGTACAAGAATGTAGCTACTATAATACTGCTCCTATGTACAAGAATATAACTACTATAATACTGCCCCTATGTACAAGAATATATCTACTATAATACTGCTCCTATGCACAAGAATATAACTACTATAATACTGCTCCTATGTACAAGTATATAACTACTATAATACTGCTCTATATGTACAAGAATATAGCTACTATAATACTGCTCCTATGTACAAGAATATAGCTACTATAATACTGCTCCTATGCACAAGAATATAACTACTATAATACTGCCCCCTATGTACAAGAATATAACTACTATAATACTGCTCCTATGTACAAGAATATAACTACTATAATACTGCCCCATGTACAAGAATATAACTACAATAATACTGCCCCCTATGTACAAGAATATAACTACTATAATACTGCTCCTATGTACAAGAATATAACTACTATAATACTGCCCCTATGTACAAGAATATAACTACTATAATACTGCCCGCTATGTACAAGAATATAACTACTATAATACTGCTCCTATGTACAAGTATATAACTACTATAATACTGCTCTATATGTACAAGAATATAGCTACTATAATACTGCCCCTATGTACAAGAATATAGCTACTATAATACTGCTCCTATGCACAAGAATATAACTACTATAATACTGCCCCCTATGTACAAGAATATAACTACTATAATACTGCTCCTATGTACAAGAATATAACTACTATAATACTGCCCACTATGTACAAGAATATAACTACTATAATACTGCTCCTATACACAAGAATATAACTACTATAATACTGCTCCTATGTACAAGAATATAACTACTATAATACTGCTCCTATGTACAAGAATATAACTAATATAATACTGCCCCCTATGTACAAGAATATAACTACTATAATACTGCTCCTATGCACAAGAATATAACTACTATAATACTGCCCCCTATGTACAAGAATAGAACTACTATAATACTGCCCCTATGTACAAGAATATAGCTACTATAATACTGCTCCTATGTACAAGAATATAACTACTATAATACTGCCCACTATGTACAAGAATATAACTACTATAATACTGCCCCTATGTCCAAGAATATAACTACAATAATACTGCCCCCTATGTACAAGAATATAACTACTATAATACTGCCCCTATGTACAAGAATATAACTACTATAATACTGCCCCCTATGTACAAGAATATAACTACTATAATACTGCCCCCTATGTACAAGAATATAACTACTATAATTCTGCTCCTATGTAGAAGAATATAACTACTATAATACTGCCCCATGTACAAGAATATAACTACTATAATACTGCTCCTATGTACAAGAATATAATTACTATAATACTGCCCCTATATACAAGAATATAACTACTATAATACTGTCCTATGTACAAGAATATAACTAGTATAATACTGCCCCTATGTACAAGAATATAACTACTATAATACTGCTCCTATGTACAAGAATATAACTACTATAATACTGCCCCTATGTACAAGAATATAACTACTATAATACTGCCCGCTATGTACAAGAATATAACTACTATAATACTGCTCCTATATACAAGAATATAGCTACTATAATACTGCCCGCTATGTACAAGAATATAGCTACTATAATACTGCCCCCTATGTATAGGAATATACTTTTATCACGTAGATATATTCAAGGTCTTGCACTTTTGTTAGGGTGCACTCTTGGTGCAGTGGTGAAAGGCTCTATGTGAATACTGCCTCTTGCCTACACCCTACCCCAGTATACTAGAGAAGTGCCGTCCATTAGGAAGCGATCCGTAAACCAGTCAGTGACGTCGCCCGTCAGCGCATATATGGAATGGAGCACTTTAGATGAAGACGATCGATATGTTCTGCTCTTCAGGGCATTAATAGGAGCTTAGAGCACATTATGTGTGGACGTTGCTGTATGACACATTCCATCACATGGTAAAACTGGGCAAAGCAATCTGATGTCGATGTAAAGCACATCAATAAAGGCCCGGCTGGCAGGAAGCCATTGCTACATTAGAATAGAAGAAAAACTGGGTCAGCAGTGCAGGATGTAACATGGAGCAGGTGAAGCACTTAACGGTGGAGACGAGATCACAACAAAGGCTGAAGACTTAATAGCTACATAAAATAGTGATAACATGCTTCCATCACCAAGATTACAGCATTAATGGGAATACCTGAATTTCTACACCATATAGGCTCAGAATTATATGTTGATTAATGTTTTTTTTAATTTTTATTGCACTTTAATTATACAGAGGTCCAAACCCTCTGCACAGAGTGGAGTCTCTGCCTCCACCACTAGGTGGCGCTTAGAAATTCACTATATAAAACCGTATGCCATAGGCTCCCTCTAGTGGTGACTGCACGCAAGCAGAATATTTCTAATTCAGCCCTATGAATGCGAAGTGTGAGCTCTTTTTCAGTAAAACAGCAGCAATTACTAAAATTAGGATATAGAATATAAAAAAAGTTTTATATCAGATTTTAGGAAAGTTTGGTGACAATCATTCTCCATGGGAATAAGCACCCATCTTTTTCTGACTTCTGAACTGCAAACCAATTATATGCTAAATAATATAGCTGTAATCCAGTTAGGAGGAACTATATATATATATATATATATATATATAATTTATGCTATGGGTACAGAAGGATCTATAAGTGATCTTAATAGGGGGTACAGTGTACTTCATTTTAGGGGTATAATGTGCAGTGCTACTTTCAGGGACACAGTATGTTATCATAGTCTTAGTGTCTCCTACTGTCTATGATGTATATGTAAGGAGAGGGACAAGTCAGATAATTCACAGTTAATGCCAAACTGGGTGTCTGCAAGCGAGCATCGCCATCTGCTGATCAAAGATAGGAAAGTAGAAACTGAACAGTGAAGTGCATGTTTCCTGAGGGAAGAGAATGGAGGAGACATCAGGTCAAGAGTAATTATAAAAGGCCCATGAGGGCAGTGTAGAGGAGGTGCTAGCGCCTAGACCTGTGGCAGATCGGATGTGCGGTAAGCAGGAGGCTTACAACCGCCATTACAAGTGACCGCACCTGAGTGACGTGTCCCGTGCGGTGTAGTATATAGAGGATGTGTCCCGTGCGGTGTAGTATATAGAGGATGTGTCCCGTGTGGTGTAGTATATAGAGGATGTGTCCCGTGTGGTGCAGTATATAGAGGATGTGTCCCGTGTGGTATATAGAGGATGTGTCCCGTGTAGTGTAGTATATAGAGGATGTGTCCCGTGTGGTGTAGTATATAGAGGATGTGTCCCGTGTAGTATATAGAGGATGTGTCCCTTGTGGTGTAGTATATAGAGGGTGTGTCCCGTGTGGTGTGGTATATAGAGGATGTGTCCCGTGTAGTGTAGTATATAGAGGATGTGTCCCGTGTAGTATATAGAGGATGTGACCCGTGTGGTGTAGTATATAGATGGTGTGTCCCGTGTGGTGTAGTATATAGAGGGTGTGTCCCGTGTGGTGCAGTATATAGAGGATGTGTCCCGTGTTGTGTAGTATATAGATGTGTCCGGTGTGGTGTAGTATATAGAGGGTGTGTCCCGTGTGGTGCAGTATATAGAGGATGTGTCCCGTGTTGTGTAGTATATAGATGTGTCCGGTGTGGTGTAGTATATAGAGGATGTGTCCCGTGTGGTGCAGTATATAGAGGATGTGTCCCTTGTGATGTAGTATATAGAGGGTGTGTCCCGTGTGGTGTGGTATATAGAGGATGTGTCCCGTGTAGTGTAGTATATAGAGGATGTGTCCCGTGTGGTGTAGTATATAGAGGATGTGTCCCGTGTAGTATATAGAGGATGTGACCCGTGTGGTGTAGTATATAGAGGGTGTGTCCCGTGTGGTGCAGTATATAGAGGGTGTGTCCCGTGTGGTGCAGTATATAGAGGATGTGTCCCGTGTTATGTAGTATATAGATGTGTCCGGTGTGGTGTAGTATATAGAGGATGTGTCCCGTGTGGTGCAGTATATAGAGGATGTGTCCCTTGTGGTGTAGTATATAGAGGGTGTGTCCCGTGTGTAGTATATAGAGGATGTGTCCCGTGCGGCACAGTATATAGAGGATGTTTGGCACAGTATATAGGGGATGCGCGGCACAGTATTTAGGGGATTTAAGGCACAGCATATAGGGGATGTGCACAGATCGGCGCAGTATATAGGGGATGTGCTGCACAGTATATAGGGGATGTGCACAGATCGGTGCAGTATATAGGGGATGCGTGGCACAGTATATAGGGGATGTGCAGATCTGTGCAGTATATAGGGGATGTGCACAGATCGGTGCAGTATATAGGGGATGCGCGGCACAGTAAATAGGGGATTTGAGGCACAGTATATAGGGGATGTGCACAGATCGGTGCAGTATATAGGGGATGCGCGGCACAGTAAATAGGGGATTTGAGGCACAGTATATAGGGGATGTGCACAGATCAGTGCAGTATGTAGGGGATTTGAGGCACAGTATATAGGGGATGTGTACCGATCAGCATAGTATATAGGGGATGCGCTGCACAGTATATAGGGGATGTGCACAGATCGGTGAAGTATAAAGCATCAATAAGAGGCAGAAATAAGTTAATGGAAACATGTCTTTATTAACGTTTAATATCCAAAAAATAAAACTCTTATAATTCTCTTTACAGCAAATATATATCAGTGCTTTGGCCGTAATAAGTTAAAGGCCCTTTATCATAAAATATATGGTTTTTAACCTTTACTCAAACTGAATTTATAATCCCTAGACGTCCCTACATATACATAACAAAAGTGTAGTAAAATTAGCAAATCCTAAACTATAGTCATAGATTTTTCCCTACTGACGCTCTGCAGTTATAGAAACGGTACACGCAGCTACGGATCGGGGGGCTCCTTGGCTTGTTAGTTGCCGTGTACGATGCAATGATAGATTTTTAGTTCTTTTTTTCCTTTCTTAAATATATAAAAACACATGCTCGGCGAACGTTCGTGCGAACTTGCTAAGACGGCAGCTAAAATGTTCCAATACTGACTCACGCTATTCTACAAGCGATTAGCATCGAAAGTTTGCAATACATTACATAATAATATGCCATCAAGGCAAATATTAGACCCCCCCCAAAAAAAATCTAAAATAATTATCCCAGAACGATAAATCTGTAAACTTTTTTTTTTATATATATATATATATATTTATACGAAATGTAACTTCAAGTGGAAATAAAAAATAAAGATTTATATTTAATAGTCAGTACACGGACTATACAGCTTCAGGTTTGTGGTTGTGGGAATAAAAAAAAAAAAAAAAAAAAAGGAAAAAAGTTTCAAAAAATCCTTAGGTTTTTTTCAGGTTTTTTTTTGTTGATCTAGCCACAAAAAAATATATATATATATTTATAAATATTTTGGACTTAAAAGATTTAACTAAATAAATCCACAGGCTGAAATGTTAGAAAAAAATAAAAAAAATAAAACTACACCTGTCGAAATTCACAATATGGCGCCGATGGTAACTCACTTATTACAGACCAGGTCAATTAGTGTCCCAAAAAAAATAATAAAAAATAAAAATCTATATATAATAGGAGAATATAGTCAAAAAAATTCCCAGCCTTTCCCTTGGTTACATAAAGCTAAATTTTCATTCAAGTCACGGCTGGCTCATAAAAACTATTCACATTGACAATAAATTTTGTATTTTCTTCTCTCCCGACAGATTGAATGACTCTGATCAGACTAATAGAAGGAATGGAGCCTCCGCTATTAGCTGCGTTGTGCATTGTAAAGCTTTCAAAATTAATCCAGAGGTTTCTAGAAACTGGCAAACGATACAGTCCTTGTGGTAGTGTTTCCACTAAGAGCGCCCCTCAGTGGTGGTGGTGGGGCATCTGATTAAAAAAAAAAAATTGCAAATACTGCCACATTAATTTTTGAAGCTCATCTCCTCATTTGAACATCTTTTATAATTACACTCAATGTTAAAGAAGTGGTCGGGGGAAACCGGGCGGAAATATTTCGGGTTTGGTGGTCCTTAAAGGGTAAACTTTTTGGAATTATAAAATTGATCATCCTTTGCCAAGTGATAAGCCTTCGTAATATACCTTATATTGCTTCCTTTTGGAGCTCTTTTATCTGCCTTATTCATGCACTTCCGAGACGCTGATTTGACCCCTACTCCATTGTGAGTCTCCCTCGTTCAGACACTCCCCCTGTGAGCCCAGAGGAGAGGAGCAAAGACATTCACAGCCGAGTACAGATTCTTGGTACAGGTCAAATCGGCTACTAAAGTGCATAAACTAAGCTGATAAAACAGGACTTTCAGCATGGAAATTTGGAAGCAAAATAATGGTCTAGATTACAGTGAATCCCAACTTTCAAAACTTTCCAAAAGTTTACTTACTCTTAAACATTTCTTCCAAAATTTGAAGCCGATCTAAATCAATAAGAAAACTTTCTATCGATAATTTCCGGTCTAAATATCCTCTAAAAGAATGTTTAACGCTACCACAATTTTTGTTTTATAACTGGCATATCTTGTTTAGGCAGTGGCAGAACTTTTTCCCCCCATTCTCTAGTTGCGAAATTAATACAATAGTGTGTGCCGGCTCTTATCGCGTCAAGAGCTGCATTCATAATTCTGCAAGAAGGTCCCAAACCCCGTCCCAACTTCCTAGCATTGCGCTATTGTTTTATTTTCTTTACTGGTGTTAAGTACAATAACTATACAGGAGTCTGACACCAATCAGAATTAGAGCAAAAACCGCTAGAACTGCAGACGCTAAACTAAACGCTGCAGCGCCGCCAGCTGCAGAATTCTGAATGCAGCTCTGGATGTGGCTGAAGATCACCAAGTGTGAAATATAACAAGACACTCAAGATGAGGCGCAGCTTCGTTTCGATCCTCGTCTAAACTACTCGTTAAAAGGCAGTGGAATTGACAATAGAAATCTAGACACTTGTTTCCACCTATTGTAAACATATCTGTGAATGTAAACTAACCGGAAATCATAATTTACCGTGTATACTATACCGACATCGAACGTCTTAATGCCAATTAGCTGGACACCACCAAAGTCATTCTGGGCATGCGGTAACTTTTTATAAGGAGGTGGTAGCAGCAGTTTTTTCTCTATAATTAGCCTGACTCTCGCCTGTTCCATAGATGCGACTATATAGATTTATATATACGTGTTAGAGGAAGATTGCTATAGAGTGTTTTGCTTTTAGATAAATATCTGCAGATACATTTAAGAATGTATTTGTATGGCCTGGTTGACCGGAGACTGGCAGACCGGGCAGAGGGGCACATCCTTCTGGCAGATTTTATTAGCACATTCCATGCAGAAGAAGTTGTGGCCGCAGGGAACCAGGGCGGCGATGACCTCGCTGTCGAAGCAGATGACGCAGTCGTGCTTCCGCCTGGTCTCGGGTGGAGAACTGGACGTGGAGCCACCGCTGGAAGAGGAGTAGCTGTTGGTACCGTTGGAGAAGGCCGGGATGTAGATGGGAAGCCCACCCTCGTTTGTGCTTGAAAGGTCACTTCTAATACTTCTCGGGAGAGGGTACTCCATACCCTCGGGAAAAGTGGGAGACATGCTGCCACGACGCTGAGATTTTGAGCTGACCTCGTTTCCAAAGCTGGAGAGGGAATTTGCTGGGTCGAAAGGAGCCCAGATAGTCTCGGAAGGAGATGGTACTGGATCAAAGGCAGAGGTGTCGGTGAGATCTTCAGAGGCCATGGCGGGCATGGTCTCCCCAAACCAGAAATTACTTGCACTGAACGGGCTCGTTGGACTAAAATCGGCCAACCTGTTACTTCCGAAGTAGGAATCTGTAGAGCCGCTGCCCAAAGAACTGGAACTATCGTTGCGATAGTTGGAGACCATTTTATTTCGGCCAGGAGCGGTGGCGTTGGCATTTAACCAGTTGGATGCCAGGCCGCTTGCTTCAAAGCTCACATCGGTACCGTTATAGTGGAAATCGTTTTCTTCATTCAGCTCGATAAAGTTGCCGGTGCGCATGGCTATGTGCATCTCTATCTCCTCCCGAGCCCGGTCTACGTTCTCCGGCATTCCGGTGACCTCAAACACCGGCTCTTTGTCTCGGCTCGGAGTGACGATGTAGGTGTGGGTTTGCTGCTGGATTCGTTTTATCGTAGCTCCCTTTGGCCCCACCACAAGGCCGACCACCCGGTAGGGTACCCTCACTTGAACTGTAGTTTGACCTGGAAGGTTGGGGGTACACTGGGTGCTGCCTACGGCGGGGCCGTTTTTGTTACGAGATGCTCGGATCATAGAAAAGTGTTCGGCTGCCGAGAGGATCTCTCTTTTGGCCATGGCAACGTCCTCTTTTCTTCCAGTGACGACAAATACTGGCTCTTCCCCTCGGACCGGAGTTTTAATATAGGTGTTTGTCTTCGCCCTCAGAGCTTTGATCTTACAGCCTAAAGGGGGGAAAAAAAAAAATTTCAAGGGATTAATAAGGCCTCGGAGGATGAAAACACATAAAATTGTAAACTTGTGATGTCATCAGATCCTCAGTAGTGCAGCCTCAGGCTTCGGGCCTGTGATTGTATCACACAGGGACTATGTATAAGTTTGCTCATTTTAAAGATGCATATAAGGGGCATTTGTATGATCAGGGGACAAGTGAGGACCCCCTTGCTGCATCACAGCAACTGACAGAATTGAAGGCTTGCTGTGTTAGGAAACCACAGTCGTGAATGTGTCCTGTGGGTCCATTCAGATGGTACGACACCGACGGACCCAGCGCGCGTTCTGTCTTCCGCGGTGCTGGTGGAAGGGCACGCTGATGACCGGACACAATGGATCAGCAACATGGCTGAGCCGCACTTGCAAGATGCGTGTTCCTTGCCTAGAAGGCTGGTCACTGTTGATAAGTGGGCGTGCATTGAGATGCTTGGGTACGCAGAGTATTATGGACCGTGAAACAATCAAGGCCTCGAGCATTTCACTACTGAATGTGTACCTGAGCACCCCAAGGGACGATCGAGTGGTGAGCATGCTCGCTCATCACTACTGGCCACCTCTAATAAGACTACAGAGGTGGCCAGTAACAAAGGAACGAGCAGTAATCTATAGAATCAAAAATCCCTCCGTCCTTGAGACGATGTTTGTAATTTTTACCCATTTACAGGGAATGTGTCATCAGAAAATGAGCTATAGTTGAGATTGCGTTAATCGGAGGGAGATTTCCCGGCACCGGAGCGCCGCCTCCTGGGTCATGTTACCCATCCATTACATAATCCTATTCCTGGAAGTCTCATCCTATAGCTCTTGGTCAATGATACGAGCCGGCGACTTCTGGGCAGCAGAACGATGTCATGCTGTAGAAATACAGTGACGTCATCATCCCATCCGAAGTGAATGATCAATGGCTTCTCAGCAGTCTGCCCTTCCCCGAGCCGTCCTCGCCTATGAAAGACACGGCTGCGGGCACACTTCACCGCCCCATGACCGCCCGCAATGAAAGCGTCTGCACCTTTCTACAAGATTCTGCATTTCAATCACAACACCGGTTAAGATTCCAGCTTAGGCCTGTTTCACACATCCGTTTGTGTCCATCAGTCAAAATCCGCCGTTTTGCAAAAAAACAGATCCTACATTTTTCTTGGCGGATCCGTTTTTATTCCCATTGAGTTGCATTACCGGCGGATCTTGACGGATGCCCATCCGTTGGACCCGTTTTTTTGTGGATCCGCCGACATGCCCGAACGGACCATGCAATATTTTTTCGGCCGGCAGGATCCGCACTTCTCACTGCACATGCCCGAGAGACTTCACTCAGCCGGAAATTTAACCCTAAACTCTGTTCTGGCGGCTGAAAAATTCTCTCTCTCCCCCCAGGCAGCGGTTCCTTTCAAATTCTTCCTTTGACAGATCCGTTAAAATAACGGTCCGGTGCCAAACGTTGTGGTCAGTACAGGAACAGATCCGCTATCCGCCATTTTGGCGGATTTTGAGTGACCAAAAAAACTGATGTGTGAAACAGGCCTTAACGGGAACAAGAAGGTTAAATTCCGATCACTGCTGAGGTTTTGATACAACTGTATCCACTTTGCTTCACCTGTGAGGGAAAAGCACAGACCCTCCTCCTGTCCACACGTCTGCTACATTGTATCCATTTGGAATTCCCAAAGGATCTTTTTTCTTTAGACTGGATACAACTGTAGCAAACCCTCAGCTGTGAGAAGTATTCCATCATCAGACTTGGGACTAGAGACAGGAGCTTTGGTCTCAATAGTCTTTTAAGGGCATATTTTAAAGTGAGGGTTGTATGGGACTGATCCCCTGTTAAGATGCCCGCACCAGAACTTCTCAGCGCCACCAGGAATCTCTCATCCCATGACCCCTGCAGTCAATCTCTATCAATCAGTACGAGACGCCACCGCTGCGGTGAGGATTGGGGGCACAGTCACACCTCAAGTTTTGAAACAGAAACTTTTAAAGGCCACCAGTCCACGACAACATTTTCCTCCTCATCCCAGTTAAAGCCAGTGAGCTAAATCCTATGAAAAGGAGCACTCACTCCCCCTCCCCCCCACTCATATCTCTCTCCCCCCCCCCAGCCTACTCACTCTTTCCTCCCTCTCCCCCCCCGACCCACTCACTCTCCCCCTCCTCTCCCCCCCACCACTCTCTCTCCTCCCCCCTCCACTCTCTCTCCGTCCCCCGGCCCACTCTCACCCCCTCCTCTCTTGTCCCCCGGCCCAATCACTCTCTCCTCTCCCCTGGCCCACTCACTCTCTCCCTCCTCTCCCCTGGCCCGGCCCGCGCACCCACTCTCTCCTCTCCCTCCGGCTCGCGCACCCACTCTCTCCTCTCCCTCCGGCTCGCGCACCCACTCTCTCCTCTCCCTCCGGCTCACTCTCTCCTCTCCCTCCGGCGCGCTCACTCACTCTCTCCTCTCCCTCCGGCGCGCTCACTCACTCTCTCCTCTCCCTCCGGCGCGCTCACTCACTCTCTCCTCTCCCTCCGGCGCGCTCACTCACTCTCCCCTCTCCCTCCGGCGCGCTCACTCACTCTCCCCTCTCCCTCCGGCGCGCTCACTCACTCTCCCCTCTCCCTCCGGCGCGCTCACTCACTCTCCCCTCTCCCTCCGGCGCGCTCACTCACTCTCCCCTCTCCCTCCGGCGCGCTCACTCACTCTCCCCTCTCCCTCCGGCGCGCTCACTCACTCTCCCCTCTCCCTCCGGCGCGCTCACTCACTCTCCCCTCTCCCTCCGGCGCGCTCACTCACTCTCCCCTCTCCCTCCGGCGCGCTCACTCACTCTCCCCTCTCCCTCCGGCGCGCTCACTCACCCTCTCCCTCCGGCGCGCTCACTCACCCTCTCCCTCCGGCGCGCTCTCTCCCTCCTCTCCCCCGGCGCGCTCTCTCCCTCCTCTCCCCCGGCGCGCTCTCTCCCTCCTCTCCCCCGGCGCGCTCTCTCCCTCCTCTCCCCCGGCGCGCTCTCTCCCTCCTCTCCCCCGGCGCGCTCTCTCCCTCCTCTCCCCCGGCGCGCTCTCTCCCTCCTCTCCCCCGGCGCGCTCTCTCCCTCCTCTCCCCCGGCGCGCTCACTCTCTCCTCTCCCCCGGCGCGCTCACTCTCTCCTCTCCCCCGGCGCGCTCACTTTCTCCTCTCCCCCGGCGCGCTCTCTCCCTCCTCTCCCCCGGCGCGCTCTCTCCCTCCTCTCCCCCGGCGCGCTCTCTCCCTCCTCTCCCCCGGCGCGCTCTCTCCCTCCTCTCCCCCGGCGCGCTCTCTCCCTCCTCTCCCCCGGCGCGCTCACTCTCTCCTCTCCCCCGGCGCGCTCACTCTCTCCTCTCCCCCGGCGCACTCTCGCACTCACCCTGCCTCCCCACGATCTCTGCGACGTGCTCGGAGCTGGGCACCGGGACTAGCTCGTTGGTGTTGACGCTCTTCCTGCGCACGGTGACGGCAGGCTGCTCCGGGTACTGCGCCCCCAGCAGCAGCAGCTCTTCGGGATACACGGCCGTCTCCTCCTCCCCGGGCCTGTCTTCCTCCTCTGCCTCCGCCGGGGCCTCCAGTGCGGCCAGCCTCACCCGGATCTCCTCCAGCTCCGGGGTCCAGGAGGCCGCAGTGCCGCCGCCCGGCATGGCGATCACAGCGCACTCAGACCGCGGACGATCAACTCATGGAGCCCGCAGACATCGCCCTCCCGCCCGCACCGGCTCCTCCGCCTGCGCCCGGCCGCTCCACTTTTCCTTTCTTCCCACTCCCTCTTTTTTTTTTTTTTTTTCTCTTTGTTTCTCCGAACCCGGCTGCACACGCCTCTAGTGCCCGCCCCCTGCACAACAGGCCGTCAGGCCATTGGCTGTTAGACGAGTGAAGAAAACCTTTTCCGGGCTGTGATTGGTGGATTCCAAATGACAATTACGCAGGAAAGGCTGGTGTTCGGGCCAGCAGACGAAGGAAGAGGAAGTGTATGATTTAGTGGGCGGGGTTTGCTTTGGTGACATCAGTGGGAGGGCCAGAGTTTGGAGTGAGGTCAGGTCACAGACAGGACGGGGCGGGGTCAGACGATATAGCAGGGGGCGGGGCCATCTCCCATCTGTCACCTATGGATTAATGATGCCTGCGTCCTGAACACTTTCCTGACCGGCTCATCTCATTTTTTTTCCTCCCTTCCTTCAAAAACCCATAACTTTATTATTTCTCCGTTGACATAGTCATGTAAGGGCTTGATTTTTGCAGGACGAGTTGTAGTTTTGGTTAACACCATTCATTTTATCATAGAATGTGCTGGAAAAAGGGGAAATGGTGAAAAAAAAATGCATTTCAATCAGAATTTTTTTGGGTTTTGTTTGTATGGCATCTGGTGTGTGGTAACAATGCTGGCCGCGCAGTGACGCCAGACGGAGGGGTTCATTATTATTATTATTATTATTATTATTATTACTGATGTGGTGAAAAAAAAATTATGAAATCTGTCAAAAATTCTAAACATTAGTGGCGCCATTTTGTGCGAGCGGTAACTGCTGCATTCTGTGCCCTGTATCGTCGCTTTTAGTGTTCTCGTCCGCTACTATACGCCTCTCATGGTTTTCATCTCCCCATACTGCATGATACCCCCACAGTATAATTCTCCCCACAATTTCACCCAACGCGCATAGTATAATGACACCACAGTGACCCCTGGAAATTATGATGCCCCCCACATTAACCAACACCCCACCCACAGCATGATGGCCCCTAAAGACAGTATGAGGACCCCCCACACACTCTATGATATCCCCCACAGATCACACTGGCAGTATGAGAGTCGCCACGCAATAAAATACCGCAGACCCCCTATAGATTGCAGTGTGTGAGCCCCCCTGCACATTATAACGCCACACACAGACCCCCACAAAGCATGTGATGTACCCCACAGATCGCACAGGCACAGTATAATAAAACCAACAGACCCCCACAAAGTATGAGGACCCACACACACATGATGTCCCCTGGACCCCCAACATTCAATAAAACGCTCTTTACAGCCCTCCATTCAGTATGGAGACACCCAGGAAGTTTGACAGCCTTCAACACTGCCCCCCCCCCATGAGAACGCTATGATGCCCATACTAGTACTGAAAATAACCCTCGCCCTCCGCTGCTCTCCCGATTTTTGCTTTAGTTTTTGCACTGTGTGACCGGCGCTCCGTCTGCACAGGAAGAGTGATGTCACTCTCAGATGCACAGGCAGAGTGGGGCAGTAGGGAGTGGACGGCTCCCTTCTGCACCATTCTATTCAACGGCATCTGCATCCTATGCGGATGATTAGCGGTGCCACTCGCTGTAGACCGGGGATGTCAAACTCAAATACACAGAGGGACAAAGTTAAAACTTGGACAAAGTTGTGGACCAATCTTGATATGCAGTAAAAAAAAAATGTCTACAATTGGGGAAGAGTTTCCTTATCATAATAATGGTTTATTTTTTTTCTCTATGTGTTAAAGAACAGTGGCAGAACAGGGGACATATACGAGGATAAGTGATGTATATAACAGGATGGGGACCATGAATATATATACACCAGCATGGGGCCAGGAACACAAAGCCTCTTGTGCCTAGATTTATTATTCCGCTCTTCAACTCTTGACAAGAGATGAGCGAGTATTTCAATGTTCAATTCGAATATTCGCCGAATATAGCCAAACACCATTCAAGTCAATGGGAGGCAAAAACAAACGCGTGCACAATACCTTCAAACGGGCCCAAAAACTGTCAAAATACATCAAATGAGGGACAGACACCAGGACAGTGGCCTCAATTCACCCAGAGTACAAATTGTAGAATGGCACTGCAGCAATCAGCCAGTCATGAGGTATGGGGTCTGGGACAGCATTTACAGCTTTCAATTGAACGTCACAGGTGAGGAATCGGTGTAGGGCCCCTTAAAATAGGGATCAACACATCTTCCACTACAGCCAACCCAGAAGATGGAGACCAACCATGACTATTCACATTTCCTCAAATTTGTGTTAACATCAGCAGCAGCGGCCACAGAAGCCACACTAAAGATATCACAGAGTGCAGTTATTTGACATTAAGGCTATGTGCACATGCTGCGGGTTTTTCCGCGCGGATCCGCAGGTAAAACCGCAGGTAAAGTGACCTGCGGTTTTCCTGCGGATTAGCCTGCGGTTTTTCCCTGCGGTCTCCTGAAATATATACAGAGATTGAAATTTTCCCCTTCACCGTATACAGCTGTACGCTTCTGATACAGTACGATATATCTGCCGGTATTTTGGGTACATTTTCCCAAACATGAGGAAGTAAGGTGGAAGAGGCCGCGGACATGGGTGGTGGGGGGGGGCAGCTGGTACTGATGGTTGTTGTGGTGGTGCATCTGCTGGTAGTGCCAAAAGCACAATAGCACCTAAGGCAGGAGGTGTTGAGCTTGCGTCATCATCTGGCTCCAGAAGGCCTGTAAGGTTCCCTTTTCTGGGAGTAGGTAAACCGCTTTTAAAGCCGGAACATCAGGAACAGGTTTTGGCTTACATTGCCGAAACAGCCTCCAGCTCTATCGCCTTCTCTTCTGAAGTTGCAAAACATGCAAGCACTGAGTCGTCAGTGCAGGCTTCTGGTCAGGAACAACACCTTTCCTTGTGTCCTTCACCCCCACTAAAAGTGAAGGATGCGGCAGGCCACACTTCAGATTACTCCCTGGAGCTCTTTTTACATGCCATGCCTGGGTTATCAAGTCAAATCCTGAATTCCCCAGTCCAAGATGAATCTGACATGAAGTACACTGATGCAAAGCCACTGCTATATGATTCTGCTGGTTCATTCACCAACAGCACTACATTGCCCTCGCAGTCTACTGAGCCAGAATCTGACCCTGATGAAACTCAGGTGCCCCTTCTCGCTTACTATACCACCTTACACGGTGACACAGAGGAAGGTGCAGAAGAAATTGAAGAGGAGGTGATGGATGACCCAGTTGTTGACCCGGATTGGCATCCATTGGGGGAAGAGGGTGCCGCTGACAATAGCTCAGAAGAGGAGGAGGATCCGCAGCAGGCATCGACATCGCGGTTATCTGGCAGGCCCGTAGCAGTCCAAAAACGTGTTAAAAAAGCAAGAGTTGCAGGACAGCTTGGCGAGATGGTCAAATTAGTACAGCGTGCAAGCCCTGAAAATTTATCCCATAGTAGAAAGAGTGCAGTGTGGCACTTTTTTGACCAAAATCCTATTGATGAGGCAAAGGTTATCTGTAAGAAGTGCGTAAGGAACTTTAGCCGAGGGAAAAATCTCCGAAATTTGAATACCAGTTGCATGCTTAGACATTTAAACACCATGCACTTGCAAGCGTGGACGCACTACAAAACCTCAAGTAGCACATGTGCACCTGCTCTGACTGAAGGTAGCCAGCAATGCTACATTACTTCCCCCACTGTAAACCCATCGGTTAGCACATCACCAGCAAGAAATCTAGAGGTGTTGTCGCAAGGCCAAAGCAGTCAGGGAATCACAATGTTTTTGCAACGAAAGACTGAATCTAGGCCATCAGCACCACCATCACCAACCCCTTCTCAGTCCGCCATGTCCACCGCTAGTTCCCCCATATGCAGCTCTCAAGTCCAGCTCACCCTAGCAGACACTCTGAGTAGGACAAGAAAGTACTCATCCTCTCATCCACGTACACTGGCTTTGAACGCCTACATTGCCAAACTGATCTCATTAGAGATGATGCCCTTCCGTTTGGTTGAAAGCGCAGCCTTCCGAGAGCTCATGGCCTATGCTGTCCCACGCTATGACCTACCAAGTCGGCACTTATTTTCTAAAAAAGCCATCCCTGTCCTCCACCTGCATGTGAAAGACCGCATTGTCCATGCACTCAAACAGCCAGTGAGTGGAAAGGTGCACCTCACAACAGATGCATGGGCCAGTAGGCATGGCCAGGGGCGTTACGTGTCCATCACTGGGTTAATGTGGTGGATGCAGGGTCCACAGGGGACAGCGGCGGTGGGACAGAGCTGCCTAGCCCACGGTATAGGAAACAATTGGCTGTAGGCGTTCGACCCTCCTCCTCCTCCAGAAGCAAAAGCTCGTCGACAGAGCGCAGTCGCACGAGCACTCCATCCTCAGCTGGTAGTGTTGCACACAAGGTGTCCCACTATCGAACAGCTAGTGGTAAGCGTCAGCAGGCTGTTTTAAAGATGACGTCTTTGGGTGACAACAGACACACCGCTGTTGTGAGTTCATTTTCCCCTTCACCACTGAGGCCCGATGAACTCCCTCTTCTGGTAAAGAAAGGTAGTGAGCCTGATTACCAAGCACCTGAGCCTAATGATGATGAGTGGCTGAGTGGAGTTACTGACTGGATATAAGGCCGCCGACTCCCTTCTGCCCTGCGGGTGATTTCTCTGAGGGATTCTTGGAGACCAGTCTGAATTCCTGCTCTTCTAAAGCTAAGTTTTTTGCGCTGCTTTTTGCATTTGTGCTTTGACTTTGTTTTGCTTTGTTTTTCTGGATTTCTGCCATTCCCTGCTGGGGTGAGCTGAATTCCTTTAGCTCTGTCTTCAGAAAATACCTGAGTGCTGATATAGTTTTTTGAAGCCTAGCTGCTTCAGGGTCTTTTTCCATATCAGCCTGTTGGCTTATGTCTTTGATAGGGTTTTGGCAGATTGCAGACAGCAACCTTCCTTTCCTGTCCTGTTTAGTTAGCTTGGGCCCCATCGTTTGCTCAGCCTATCTTTCTATCTGTGTGAGTGTTTTTTCATCTTGCTTCACCGTCATTATATGTTGGGGGCTGCCTTTTACTTTGGGGTCTGCTCTGGGGCAGTTTAGATTTCCTTTTCTGTCTTTAGGCTATTTAGCTCTCCTGCTGTGATCGAGGGGTCTAGGGCACCGTAGGAACCCCCCACGGCTACTGCTAGTTGTGTTGATAGGTTCAGCGGTCTGCAATCTGATAGTTGCCAACTTCTCTGGCTTTCTGGACTTAGCTTCTATTTTTGTGTCTGCCTCCTACGGTGACTCTTTCATAACAGAATCACCCGCCATACCGCAGATCCTAGGGAACTCAATAGCAGGAAAGAATTGTAAAAAAAAAAAAAAGTGTGTATATTTTTTCCTCTATATCTCAGAGGCCGTAGGGGGAATTTTTTTTTTTCTCTAAATGGAGATAAAGCAATTGTCTGATCGTGTGGAGCAGCTCGCTGCGGAAGTGCGGGGAATTTCCGCCTACCTTGCTCATTCACATGCTGCTGAACCAAAGATTCTTACACCTGATGTATTTTTTGGGGATCGGTCTAAATTTTTGAATTTCAAAAATAATTGTAAATTATTTTTTGCCTTGAAGCCTAACTCGTCAGGGAGCTCCGCGCAGCAGGTTAAAATTGTCATCTCTTTGCTGCGTGGCGATCCCCAGGATTGGGCGTTTTCTTTGAAACCAGATGATCCTATTCTGACTAATGTAAACGCATTTTTTCAAGCCTTGGGGTTGTTGTATGACGAACCTAATGCTATTGATCAGGCTGAAAAGACCCTGCTGGCATTGAACCAGGGTCGAGATTCTGCAGAATTGTACTGTCAAAAATTCCGAAAGTGGGCAGTACTTACTACCTGGAATGATAATGCCTTGGTTGCTCTCTTTCGGAAGGGTTTGTCAGAAGCCGTAAAAGATACTATGGTGGGATTTCCTGTTCCCTCTGGTCTGGACGATTCTATGTCATTAGCCATTCAGGTTGACTCTGTAAACCGAATCAAAAGAAAAACCCGAATTTTTGGTCAAAAAATGTAAAAATTAAATAAAATATATAAATAATAAAAAAGTCATAAAACAGATGTAAGATTAAAATACCTTTATTGAGTAATAGTAATACAAATACATATAAAAAAGATATAAAAAAGATGTGTGCTCAAAAGAATTTTATATACACCTATATATGTTAATAAAGCACAGCGTTCCCCATTAATAAACAACTATATTTTATCCCTCTATATATTAGCTCCTTAAATGAGTGACATAGAATATACAGAGCCCATATAGGCTCAAACAAGTGTCTGTGCATAAAACCGTGTGGTAATGCAAAACAATCAACAAATAGAGGAACCAATATGATGGTATAAAGTGCAAAAAAAGTGCAAAACACAAAAATAAATATAAAAAGGTGAATGTGGGGGAAAGGAGGGAAGAATAGAGGGTATATACATTGGAGGAACGCTGCTGGATGAGCTACACAGGCTACTCCTTTGGCGAAAAATAAACCTCAGTTTTGGACCCAGGTGGTAATGCGGGTCGCCCCAGACCATCAAGAAAATTGCAGATTTTTGGTGTTGCATAATCTGCATGATACCATTGTTCTGGGGTTTCCCTGGTTACAAATTCATAATCCAGTTTTGGATTGGAAATCTGTGTCTGTGGTGAGTTGGGGTTGTCGGTGTGCCTTTAGTGAGGCTCCGGTGTTTTCCACCTCTCCTCAGTCGCATGATGTTCCTGACTATTTGGCGGACTTTTATGATGTATTTAGTGAGAATGAGTCTGCGTCTCTGCCTCCTCATAGGAGTTATGACTGTGCAATTGAACTGAGCCCGGGGTGTAAATTTCCCAAGGGTCGGCTCTTCAATTTATCTGTACCCGAGCACGAGGCTATGCGATCCTATATTAAGGAGGCGTTGGAGAAGGGTCATATTAGACCATCCTCGTCACCCTTAGGTGCCGTTTTTTTTTTTGTAGCCAAAAAGGATGGATCATTAAGACCTTGTATTGATTATCGCGCCCTCAACAAAATTACTGTTAAATATCAGTATCCGTTACCCCTGATTTCGGATCTATTCTCTAGAGTTAAAGGTGCTTGCTGGTTTACCAAGCTTGACCTCAGGGGGGCGTATAATCTTATTCGCATTAAGCATGGGGATGAATGGAAGACGGCGTTTAATACTCCGGAGGGACATTTTGAGTACCTGGTGATACCTTTTGGGCTCACTAATGCCCCTTCTGTCTTCCAGTGCTTCATGAACGATATTTTCTGAGATTTTGTCGATAAATTTTTGATTATCTATCTGGATGATATTTTGATCTTCTCCAAGGATTGGGATTCTCATGTGGAACATATTCGGACTGTGTTCCGGATCTTGAGGGAGAATTCCCTGTATGTCAAAGGATCTAAATGCCTTTTTGGAGTACAGAGGATTTCTTTTTTGGGATTTATTTTGTCTCCGTCAACTATTGAAATGGACCCGGCCAAGGTACAGGCCATTTACGATTGGGTTCAGCCCACTTCTTTGAAGGCCCTCCAGAAGTTTTTGGGTTTTGCTAATTTTTATCGGAAATTTATAGCAAAATTTTCTAGTATTGCCAAGCCATTGACTGATTTGACTAAGAAGGGTGCTGATGTGTTAAATTGGTCTCCGGAGGCTGTTTCTTCCTTTCAGGAGCTGAAGCGAAGATTCACCTCCACCCCGGTTTTGCGGCAACCTGATGGCTCACTTCCGTTCCAGGTAGAGGTGGATGCTTCTGAGATTGGTGCAGGAGCTGTTTTGTCCCAAAAGGATCCTGTAACATCTAAAATGAATCCCTGTGCTTTCTTTTCCTGAAAGTTCTCTCCATCTGAACGTAACTATGATGTGGGGAATCGGGAACTGTTACCATGAAATGGGCATTTGAGGAGTGGAGACATTGGTTGGAGGGAGCTAAACATCAAGTTGTGGTCCTCACTGACCACAAGAATTTGATTTACCTAGAGTTGGCTAAGCGCTTGAACCCTAGACAGGCTAGGTGGGCCTTGTTTTTTACACGTTTTGATTTTGTGGTTTCTTTTCTTCCTGGAACTAAGAATGTCAAGGCAGACGCCCTCTCTAGGAGCTTCTTTGCTGATTCTCCTGTGGTGACCAAGCCTGCTACCATCTTAGGCGAAGGGGTAGTTCTTTCTGCCATCTCGCCCGATTTGAGACGTGCTCTGGAAGAGTTCCAGGAGGACAAACCTGAGCGTTGTCCCAGTGGAAAGTTGTATGTTCCTGACCAGTGGAAGAAGAGAGTGATGTCTGAAGTTCATTTCTCTGCTTTGGCTGGTCATCTAGGTATTTTTGGTACTAGAGATCTGGTGAGTCGGTCTTTTTGGTGGCCCTCCTTGTCTCGTGATGTCAGGAATTTTGTGCAGTCCTGTGGGACTTGCTCCCGGTCTAAATCGTGTTCTCGCTCTAGTGGGTTGTTGATGCCTTTGCCTGTCCCCAAGAGGCCATGGACCCATATTTCAATGGATTTCATCTCTGATATGCCTGTCTCTCAAAGGATGACTGTTATTTGGGTGATTTGTGATAGGTTCTCTAAGATGGTTCATCTTGTACCACTCCCTAAGTTGCCATCTTCCTCTGAGTTGGTGCCCCTGTTTTTGCAACAGGTGGTTCGCTTGCACGGGATTCCTGAGAACATTGTATCTGACAGAGGAGTTCAGTTTGTGTCTAGATTTTGGAGTACTTTCTGTTCCAAGCTGGGAATTCAGTTGTCCTTCACCTCTGCTTTTCACCCTCAGACCAATGGGCAGACAGAGAGAACAAACCAGAGCTTGGAGTCGTATTTGAGATGTTTTATTTCCGCTGATCAGGATGATTGGGTTTCATTTTTGCCCTTGGCCGAATTTGCTTTAAATAATAGAGCTAGTTCTGCCACTTTGATGTCACCTTTTTTTTGTAACTTTGGGTTTCATCCTCGATTTTCTCAGGGCAGGTGGAGCCTTCTGCCTGCCCAGGTGTTGACACTGTGGTGGAGAGAATGCACCAGATCTGGGACCAAGTGGTGGATAAGTTATCTCTCTCCCAGGAAAAGGCCCAGCGGTTTTCCAACCGACATAGGACCATTGGTCCCCAGTTTAAGGTTGGTGATATGGTGTGGTTATCATCAAAAAATATTGCTATGAAGGTGGCTTCTCCTAAGTTTAAGCCTAGATTTATTGGACCTTACAAGATTTTGGAGATTATTAATCCGGTCTCTTTTCGTTTGGCTCTTCCTGTCACATTTAAAATCCATAATGTGTTCCATAAGTCTTTGTTGAAGAGGTTTGTTGAACCTGTTGTTCCGGGGGTGGCACCTCCAGACCCTGTATTGGTTGAAGGTAACATGGAATATGAGGTAGAGAAAATACTGGATTCCCGTCTGGCTAGACGGAGACTCCAGTATTTGGTTAAGTGGAAGGGTTATGGTCAGGAGGATAATTCCTGGGTCTCTGCCTCTGATATTCATGCCAAAAGATTGGTGCATGCCTTTCATCGGGCTCACCCTGATCGCCCTGGTGGCGTGGTTGAGGGTTCGGTGACCCCTCCTCAAGGGGGAGGTACTGTTGTGAGTTCATTTTCCCCTTCACCACTGAGGCCCGATGAACTCCTTCTTCTGGTAAAGAAAGGTAGTGAGCCTGATTATCAAGCACCTGAGCCTAATGATGATGACTGGCTGAGTGGTTACTGACTGGATATAAGGCCGCCGACTCCCTTCTGCCCTGCGGGTGATTTCTCTGAGGGATTCTTGGAGACCAGTCTGAATTCCTGCTCTTCTAAAGCTAAGTTTTTTGCGCTGCTTTTTGCATTTGTGCTTTGACTTTGTTTTGCTTTGTTTTTCTGGATTTCTGCCATTCCCTGCTGGGGTGAGCTGAATTCCTTTAGCTCTGTCTTCAGAAAATACCTGAGTGCTGATATAGTTTTTTGAAGCCTAGCTGCTTCAGGGTCTTTTTCCATATCAGCCTGTTGGCTTATGTCTTTGATAGGGTTTTGGCAGATTGCAGACAGCAACCTTCCTTTCCTGTCCTGTTTAGTTAGCTTGGGCCCCATCGTTTGCTCAGCCTATCTTTCTATCTGTGTGAGTGTTTTTTCATCTTGCTTCACCGTCATTATATGTTGGGGGCTGCCTTTTACTTTGGGGTCTGCTCTGGGGCAGTTTAGATATCCTTTTCTGTCTTTAGGCTATTTAGCTCTCGGGCTGTGATCGAGGGGTCTAGGGCACCGTGGGAACCCCCCACGGCTACTGCTAGTTGTGTTGATAGGTTCAGGGGTCTGCAATCTGATAGTTGCCAACTTCTCTGGCTTTCTGGACTTAGCTTCTATTTTTGTGTCTGCCTCCTACGGTGACTCTTTCATAACACACCGCGGAGGTTCTGGCCGACTACTTGCAGCGAGAAACTGAGTCATGGCTGGGCAGTCTACATCTTGAGCCAGGCAAGGTGGTCAGTGATAACGGCCGTAATTTTGTGGCAGCCATAGCCCTGGCAAAACTCAGACACATACCTTGCCTGGCTCACACCTTGAACCTGGTGGTGCAGTGCTTCATAAATAATTTTCCGGAGTTACCAGCCCTGCTCCATAAGGTGCGAAGACTGTGCTCGCAGATCCGTCGCTCACCCGTAGTCGTATGCAGAGGCTGCAGGGATCGCTCCACCTCCCCAACCACCGCCTAATCATAGACATTGCAACAAGGTGGAACTCCACCATGCACATGGTTGAGAGGCTGTGCGAACAGAGGCAGGCTGTAATGCATTTGGGAGAGGATACACGGGAAGGCAGTTTTAGGGCAGACATCGAGTTGTCGGGTGTGCAGTGGTCAAAGCTGAAAGACCACTGTAAAGTCCTTCAGTGTTTTGAGGAATGTACACGGCTGGTAAGCGCAGACGACGCCATCATAAGCATGAGCTTCCCACTTATGCATCTGCTCATGCAAACTTTGACGCGCATTAAGAATCAGGCGTCTGCAGAGGAGGAGGAGGGAAGCCTTGATGAAAGTCAGTCATTGTCTGCTCAGGGAACTGTCCTGGACGAGGTGGAGGAAGAAGAGGAAGAGGAGGAGGATGAGGGGGATGATTATTTTGGGGAGGAGGATGCATCTGAGGGGGCAAGAGAAAATGTTGGCTTGCCTATGTCAGGTACAGGGTTTGTGCGTAACTGGAGGGATGTGGATTTGCCAGAAAGTGCTCCTCCACCCAGCACTCGCAGTGCATCATTGACACCTGGAACATTGGCCCACATGTGTAATTATGTCTTGCGGATCCTAAAAAGGGACCCCCGCATTGCCCAAATTATGAAGGATGACGACTACTGGTTGGCCAGCATCCATGATATAAAGGCAAATTACAGAACATCATGCCACAGGAGAACCTAGAGCTAATATTGGCGAACAAACAAGCAACTCTGGTAAACCGTTTGTTAGAGGCATTCCCAGCACACCGCTGCGGTGCAGGTTCTACCATACTGGGCAACATGGAAGAGGTGTTCGTGGTGCACACAGCCAAAGTGGCATTGGAGACTGGTTTCATGACCATGTTGTGGACTGATTTCTCGAGGACCGCTCCCACGACTGTTAATACTGAATCGATTGCAACAGACAGGAGACAACAGTTGTCAACTATGGTTCAAAATGATCTCTCCTCCCCTATCGATGTTCTCCCTCACAGTTCATTCCCCTTTGACTACTGGGCCTGTAAACTGGACACCTGGCCTGAATTGGCACAATATGCCTTACAGGAGCTCGCTTGCCCTGCTGATAGTGTGCTATCAGAAAGAGTCTTCAGTGCTGCTGGATCAATCCTGACAGAAAGAAGGACCCGGCTGTCGACCCAAAATGTTGGTGATCTCACCTTCATGAAAATGAACCATGCCTGGGTTTCAAAGGATTTTGTCCCACCTTACACTGATGACCCATAGGTTGCCAGCAAAATGGCTCGCTTTGTCCTCCTCTTCCTCCGACTTCTCCAATTCCTCCATTTGCAGCTGCTGAACGTCCAGTCTACACCTCAACATATGAACCACAACATGTTGTGGTTCAGCCATTGGGTGGTGTGGGCATTGTCTTACTGACTTGTTCACACTTGTGCATGTCACATATATGTTTTTAACCTCAACATATGCCAGTTTTTCCACCTCCCTAACTGGGCTGTACTCCCCCCAGGGCCGGCGTCAGCACCTGGTGCACCCTGGCAAGTGCCGGGGCCCTGAGCAGGTGGGGGTGCCCACTCGACGTCAGAGACACCGACATAATATGAGGGGCACTTGCAATACTTACGTCTCCCCGCTCCACCGCTGTGACGTCTTCCGCGTTTCTTGACAGTGACATTCAGGTCAGAAAGCACGATGATGTCATGTCTGTGCGCCCTCTGCCTGAACAGTCACAGTGCAGAGAGCTGGAAGATGGCGACACTGAGGAGTCCAGAGTAGAGCAGTGCCCAGCGAGGAGAGGTATTTCATTATTTTTTATGTTTTGAGCAATATATGGGGAGCATTATACACTGGAGAATTATACATGGGGCCCATCATACACTGGAGCATCATCCATGGGGCCCATCATATACACTGTGTGCAGAATTATTAGGCAAGTTGTATTTGAGAGGATTCTTTTTATTATTGAACAACAACTATGTTCTCAATCAACCCAAAAGACTCATAAATATCAAAGCTTAATATTTTTGGAAGTTGGAGTGGGTTTTTTATAGATTTGGCTATCTTAGGAGGATATCTGTTTGTGCAGGTCACTATTACTGTGCAGAATTATTAGGCAACTTAATAAAACCCAAATATATACCCATCTTACTTGCTTATTTTCACCAGGTAAACCATATAACAACACAAAATTTAGAAATAAACATTTCTGACATTCATAAACAACCAAAAAAAAAACAGTGACCAATATAGCCACCTTTTTTACGATGACACTCAAAAGCCTTCCATCCATAGATTCTGTCAGTTGCTTGATCTGTTTACGATCAACATTGCGTGCAGCAGCCACCACAGCCTCCCAGACACTGTTCCGAGAGGTGTACTGTTTTCCCTCCCTGTAGATCTCACATTTTATGAGGGACCACAGGTTCTCTATGGGGTTCAGATCAGGTGAACAAGGGGGCCATGTCATTATTTTTTCTTCTTTTAGACCTTTACTGGCCAGCCACACTGTGGAGTATTTGGATGCATGTGATGGAGCATTGTCCTGCATGAAAATCAAGTTTTTCTTGAACGATACCGACTTCTTCCTGTACCACTGCTTGAAGAAGGTGTCTTCCAGAAACTGGCAGTAGGTCTGGGAGTTGAGCTTCACTCCATCCTCAACCCAAAAAGGTCCCACAAGTTCATCTTTGATGATACCAGCCCATACCAGTACCCCACCTCCACCTTGCTAGTGTCTGAGTCGGAGTGGAGCTCTCTGGCTTTACTGATCCAGCCTCGGGCTCATCCATCTGGCCCATCAAGAGTCACTCTCATTTCAACAGTCCATAAAACCTTAGAAAAATCAGTCTTAACATATTTCTTGGCCTAGTCTTGACATTTTATCTTATGTTTCTTGTTCAAAGGTGGTTGTTTTTCAGCCTTCCTTACCTTGGCCATGTCCCTGAGTATGGCACACCTTGTGCTTTTTGATACTCCAGTAACGTTGCAGCTCTGAAATATGGCAAAACTGGTGGCAAATGGCATCTTGGCAGCTTCACGCTTGATTTTCCTCAATTCATGGGCAGTTATTTTAACCCTTTTTTTTATCAACACGCTTCTTGCGACCCTGTTGGCTATTTGCCATGAAACGCTTGATTGTTCGGTGATCACGCTTCAAAAGTTTGGCAATTTCAAGACTGCTGCATCCCTCTGCAAGATATCTCACAATTTTTGACTTTTCAGAGTCCGTGAATTCTCTCTTCTGACCCATTTTTGCCAAAGGAAAGGAAGTTGCCTAATAATTAAGCACACCTTATATAGGGTGTTGATGTCATTAGACCACACCCCTCATTACAGAGATGCAAATCACCTGATTTACATAATTGTCAGTTGGCTTTCAATCCTATACAGCTTGGAGTAGGACAACATGTATAAAAAGGATGATGTGATCAAAATACTGATTTGCCTAATAATTCTGCACACAGTGTATAGGCCCATCATATACTAGAGCATCATATGGGGTTCATTATTTATGGGGCATCACATGGAGCCCATTATATATGGAGCATTACATATGGGGACCAGTATATTTGGAGCATTATATGGGGCTCATCATACAGTGGAGCATTATAAATGGAGCCCATTATACACTGGCGCATCATATGGGGCCCATTATATATGGAGCATTATATAGGCCCATCATACACTGGAGCATCATCCATGGGGACCATCATACACTGGAGCATTATAAATGGGGCCCAGCATACACTGGAGCATCATATAAGGGGCCCATTATACACTGGAGCATCATATGGGGCCCATTATATATGGAGCATTATATAGGCCCATCATACACTGGAGGATCCTGCATGGGGACCATCATACACTGGAGCATTATAAATGGGGCCCATCATACACTGGAGCATCATATACGGGGCCCATCATACACTGGAGCATCATATACGGGGCCCATTATACACTGGAGCATTATAAATGGGGCCCATCATACACTGGAGCATCATCCATGGTGACCATCATACACTGGAGCTTTATAAATGGGTCCCATCATACATTGGAGCATCATATACGGGGCCCATTATACACTGGAGCATTATAAATGGGGCCCATCATACACTGGAGCATCATATACGGGGCCCATTGTACACTGGAGCATCATATGGGGCCCATTATATATGGAGCATTATATAGGCCCATCATACACTGGAGCATCAACCATGGGGACCATCATATACTGTAGCATTATGTGGAGCTCATCATATACTGTATGGAACATTATGTAACAACCCTGCTGGCGTCACTGCATGGCCTCCCATCCCCCGCACATCAACTTACTCACTGCTCCAGGTCATACTGTGAATTCTGTCTGTTGCCAGCCCTGTGCTCTGTGCCTCTGCTCTATGCTTCCAAGCTATGTGTGTATAGGGAGGTGGCGCCAGAACCCTCTGGTTCTTATGCAGTCAGAGTGCACCTGTGTAATATGTCCCTGACCAATCACCTAGAGCCCTTGACTATTTAGTTCCGCCACTCCCACTAACCTGGGCCTGTGCAATGTCTAATCTCAGTTAGTATCTTGCTGCTGAGGAAGCCAGGCCCTGTCCTGTGTATTTCCTCCTTCTCTGGAGGAATACTTCTTGTCTTGCTTTGTACCTTGTCTGCCTGCCAGGAGGCTGAATATCCTGGCCCTTGAGTCTTGGTCCCAGTACCTTGTCTGTACTCTGTCCTACCTTAGTCTTCCTTTCTCCTTGTCTGTGGCTTCCTTCCCTGCTGTGTCTTTCCTTGTGTCCTCTCTGTCTGTGCATCTGCACCCTTGCAGCTCTGTCTGTGCATCTGCACCCTTGCAGCTCTGTCTGTGCATCTGCACCCTTGCAGCTCTGTCTGTGCATCTGCACACTTGCAGCTCTGCCTGCACGGCTCCCTAGCCGCTCTGCCTGCACGGCTCCCTAGCCGCTCTGCCTGCACGGCTCCCTAGCCGCTCTGCCTGCACGGCTCCCTAGCCGCTCTGCCTGCACGGCTCCCTTGCCGCTCTGCCTGCCCGACTCCCTTGCAGTCCAGCCTGCTCCGCACTCCTGCAGCTCTGCCTACTCCACACTCCTGCCTATATCCAAACCTGCACCTCCTGTGTGAACAGGTCCAAATCCTGTTCCAACATACACCACTCCCTCCTGCCTACACCTGCTGTGTGAACAGGTCCCTACCTGTCCCTTCTCATACAACGCCAGTCTGTCCTGTGTCTCAAGCCGTGCCCGCCTGTCCTGTGTCTCAAGCTGTGCCCACCTGTCCTGTCTCCAAGCCGTGTCTGCCTGTCCTGTGTCTTCAAGCCGTGCCCGCCTGCCCTGTGTTTCCAAGCCACACCTGCTTGCCCAGTGTCTCAGCCTGCCTGTTAGTCACACCTGTCCAAGTGACTTATCCCCGAGTGGGATCAGCAGCCACAGCCAGACACCACCCTGGAGTGGCACCCGACAGCTACTGCCGCACAAGCCTGACCTCACCATCAGAGGCTCCAGTGAAGACCAAAGTAGCTGTCGTAGTCACGCCCCTTCCAGGGTAGTCTGGTTTGTGGCACAGTGGGGCCACAACCCCCCAGCTCCCGCCATTCAGCCAAGGCGCGAGCGTGACACATTATGTGGGACAAATTATTTATGGAGCAATATATGGGGCTCATTATTCAGTATGGCGCACTATGTGGTGGCCATAATACTGTACGGAGGAATATACTGTCCGATTTTTGAGCTATTGTAGAATTTAAAATAGATATCACTCATGTAATGTAAGAAGTGAAGTATTTTTCATTGTACTGTACCTATATTTCTCTGCCGTATCGGAGCATCATGAGTTGTGGTATGTGTTAAAGGGGCCCACTGACACTCTTTCGCCCGGGGCACACGAAAACCTAGAGCCAGCCCCCCCAGCTTTAGCCAAATAACCCCCAGTTTTCAATGCGTAACTATTATTATAAAGTAAATTAAGATTGCCAAGCTTAAGTAATAAGAATTGATGTTGTTGGCATTGAAATGGGCACTGTAGGTGTGTTTACTGTCCTCCACTCACTGCCGACATTTCTTCCCCATTGACTTGCATTGGGTTTCGTGTTTCAGTCGGACCTTCGACTTTTCCCGATAGTTGGCCGATTTCGTTCGACTTGACTTTTGTGAAAGTCAGGTGGTCCGAAACCCGACTTGACCCAAAAAAAGGCAAAGTCGCCCATCTCTACTCACCACCTCTCATGGCAGCCTTTTCTTTTCTATATCATACAATTAACACTTATTCCTTGTCTCCAATAAGTGTTTACATTCTGTAATTATAATAGGCCACGTATGTGTTAAGATAAAGGCACCAGATATTAGCTCATGTATCGACATCCATATACTGTATGTTAATGAGTAACTTGAATTGCCACGGCTGGCAATATGCAGCTAGTTTTACAATGATTGTGGTTCTTGCTGAACTGTAATATCAAATGCCACATAAAAGAATACAAATAGTGAATTGCAAATTGAAGATACTGTACAGTATATGTATATTTTGCTATTTGAATAAACTTGGCTGTGCCGACCATTACTGTCCCGGTACATAGCCCCTGCCCTCTCTATAGTCCACGATGAGCTGTGTTGAATTGTTGGAGTACTCGAGGATGTTATTTCCATTTACAGGCAGCGCTCCGGCCGGTGGTGCCGTGCTGAGGGACCCAGAGACTGCAGCACTCGTTGGAGTCCATGCCCGCCTGTATTGGAGACTTCGATGAGCTGAGTATACTGGTGAACTCCAGTGACCCTACTGTACGTTGTGTGACGTCACAATAATTCTAGGAATGGCTGAATGGACCAATAAAAAATGCAAAAATAGAATAATTTAGAGTTGTGTGATATACTTTGTGTAACTTATCAATTTCAGCAGCGCTGCATCCCTCTGTGACGAACAGCAGACCGCTGCCACCAAATTGTGATGGACAGCGCAGCCTGTGCCACCAATACGTCACGATCCCACCACTGACACTGGTATGTCAGCGGACGGAGGGACGCGATGCACTGCCGGCACATGGCTATCACAAGCACAGTGGGGGCTTATCTTAGTTATCCCACCGCTGCCACCATGTGACAAAAACACAGCAAGCTAATCTCGCTCTAACAATTTAACGCAGGGGGGTATTTTGGATGCCCCACCACTGCTAACAACCTTCCAAGAAGTGCGGGGATTTATGTATATCCCACTTTCTCAGTTCCACTTTGGAACTCGCAGCTCTCCGGCACCCCCTTACCCTCAGGTCAGTCAGGGAACTGCACCTAGGATAATTAGTCGCCGGATGGGCTGCTTGTTGCGCACAGACAATTAGACTACTGCAGTGAGGGAATTATCAATGATGTGGCCTCAACCACTCATCCAGCAATATAAGAACCTTCCGGACTGCCAACCAGCCTAACCAACCGCACACACCACGCTGCCATCAGCTCCTGGTTTCTCCACATAAGTTATAGACTTAATGGAGGGGTTCGAAGCCAACCCGAACAGTAGCGTAATTATCTAAAAAAGGCGCATAATTTGTTTCTTAGAGCATGAAGGCAGACTGAATAATTTTATCATTTATTTCCCAAATGGGCAGTGATTACAGATAAAAGTTGCTATAAATTGAGACATTACATATGTACAAATATAAAACAAAGTGGATGAAAGAGCAGAAAGTAACACTCACATGTGCGTAGTTGGTATTAGGCAGACCATGTGGCTGGGGGGAGGGGCGCTTAACCAAACATCCCCACTCATCGGCACGTCTCTCTGGCAGGAGGACTCCAGCTGAACTGACTGGAATTTGGTAGGGAATACCTATAGCCTAGGGTGTTGTGAGTTCATTTTTCCCTTCACCAGTGAGGTCTGATGAACTCCCTCTTCTGGCGAAGGAAGGTAGTGAGGCTGATTACCAAACAGCTGAGCAGGTAGATGATGACTGGGTCACAGGAACTGATGACTGGATATAAGGTAGCCGACGCCCTGCTGCCTTGCTGGTGATTTTCCTGCTGGATTCTTGGAGACCAGTCTGATTTCTGCTTCTCAAAGCTAAGTTTTGCTCTGCTTTTTGTACACTTTAGTTCTATTTTTGTTTGCCTTGTTTTTTGGAGTTCAGCCATCCCCGGCCGGGGGTGAGCTGAATTCCATTTTTGTCTCTGATCTGTTGATCTCTGGCTCTGTCTTCAGAATATACCTGAGTGCTGATATAGTCTTTTTGAAGCCTAGCGACTTCAGGGCCTGTTTTTCCTATCAGTCTGTTGGTACATTTTTGGATAGGGTTTTTGCGGATTGCAGACAGCAGCTTTTCTATCCTGTCCTATTTAGTTAGCTTGGGCCCCATCATTTGCTCAACCTATCTTTCTATCTGTGGTAGTGTTTTTCATCTTGCTTCACAGTCATTATATGTTGGGGGCTGCCTATTGCTTTGGGGTCTGCTCTGGGGCAGTTTAGATTTCCCCTTTCTGTGTTTAGGCTAATTTAGTTCTCCGGCTGTGATCGAGGGGTCTAGGGCACCGTAGGAACCCCCCACGGCTACTGCTAGTTGTTGTGGATAGGTTCAGGGGTCTGCAATCCGATAGCTGCCAACTTCTCTGGTTTTCTGGACTTAGCTATTATTTTTGTTTTTTCTCCTTCGGTGACTCATCCATAACAGAATCATCAGCCATACCGCAGATCCTAGGGTACTCAATAGCAGGAAAGAATTGTGTAAAAAAAAAAAAAAAAAGGTGTCATAATTTCTTTGTGTATATTTTTTCCTCTATATCTCTGAGGCTGTAGGGGGAATTTTTTTCTCTCAATGGAGATGAAGCAATTGTCTGATCGTGTGGAGCAGCTCGCTGCGGAAGTACAGGGAATTTCCGCCTATCTTACTCATTCACATGCTGCTGAACCAAACATCCCTACTCCTGATGTGTTTTTTGGGGATCGGTCTAAATTTTTGAATTTCAAGAATAATTGTAAATTATTTTTTGCCTTGAAGCCTAGCTCGTCGGGGAGCTCCGCGCAGCGGATTAAAATTGTCATCTCTTTGCTGCGCGGCGATCCCCAGGACTGGGCGTTTTCTTTGAAACCTGATGATCCTATTCTAAATAATGTGAACGCATTTTTTTCAAGCCTTGGGGTTGTTGTATGATGAACCTAATGCTATTGATCAGGCTGAAAAGGTCCTGTTGGCATTGAGCCAAGGTCGGGATTCTGCAGAGTTGTACTGTCAAAAATTCCGAAAGTGGGCGGTCCTTACTACCAGGAATGATGATGCCTTGGCAGCTCTTTTTCGGAAAGGTTTGTCAGGAACCATAAAAGATACTATGGTAGGATTTCCTGTTCCCCCTGGTCTTGATGATTCTATGTCATTAGCCATTCAGGTTGATCAGCGTTTGCGTGAACGCAAGACCGCACGAGAGGTGTTGCCACCTGTTGAACAAATGTCTGAACCTACGCAATGTGATAGAGTTTTGTCCAGGGCGCAACGTCAGGAGTTCAGAAGGACAAACCTGAGCGTTGTCCCAGTGGAAAGTTGTATGTTCCTGACCAGTGGTGGAAGAGAGTGATGTCTGACGTTCATTGCTCTGCATTGGCTGGTCATCCAGGTATTTTTGGTACTAGAGATCTGGTGAGTCGGTCATTTTGGTGGCCCGCCTTGTCTCGTGATGTCAGGAATTTTGTGCAGTCCTGTGGGACTTGCTCCTGGTCTAAACCTTGTTCTCGCTCTAGTGGGTTGTTGATGCCTTTGCCGGTGCCCAGGAGGCCATGGACCCATATTTCAATGGATTTTATCTCTGATAAGCCTGTCTCTCAGAGAATGACTGTTATTTGGGTGATTTGTGATAGATTCTCTAAGATGGTCCATCTTGTACCACTCCCTAAGTTGCCATCTTCCTCTGAGTTGGTGCCCTTGTTTTTGCAACAGGTAGTTCGCTTGCACGGGATTCCTGAGAACATTGTGTCTGACAGAGGAGTTCAGTTTGTGTCTAGATTTGGAGGACTTTCTATTCCAAGCTGGGAATTCAGTTGTCCTTCTCCTCTGCTTTTCACCCTCAGACCAATGGGCAGACGGAGAGAACAAACCAGACTGTGGAGTCGTATTTGAGATGTTTTATTTCGGCCGATCAGGATGATTGGATTTCATTTTTGCCCTTGGCCGAATTTGTTTTAAATAATAGAGCTAGTTCTGCCACTTTGATGTCACCTTTTTTTTGTAACTTTGGGTTTCATCCTCGATTTTCTTCAGGGCAGGTGGAGCCTTCTGCTTGCCCAGGTGTTGACACTGTGGTGGAGAGAGTGCACCAGATCTGGGACCAAGTGGTGGATAAGTTGTCTCTCTCCCAGGAAAAGGCCCAGCGGTTTTCCAACCGGCATAGGACCATTGGTCCCCAGTTTAAGGTGGGTGATATGGTCTGGTTGTCATCAAAAAATATCGCTATGAAGGTGGCTTCTCCTAAGTTTAAGCCTAGATTTATTGGACCTTACAAGATTTTGGAGATTATTAATCCGGTCTCTTTTCGGTTGGCTCTTCCTGTCACATTTAAGATTCATAATGTGTTCCATAAGTCCTTGTTGAAGAGATTTGTTGAACCAGTTGTTCCTGGGGTGGCACCTCCTGACCCTGTATTGGTTGAAGGTAACATGGAGTATGAGGTAGAGAAGATACTGGATTCCCGTCTGGCTAGACGGAGACTCCAGTATTTGGTTAAGTGGAAGGGTTATAGTCAGGAGGATAATTCCTGGGTCTCTGCCTCTGATATTCATGCCGAAAGATTGGTGCGTGCCTTTCATCGGGCTCACCCTGATCGCCCTGGTGGCATGGATGAGGGTTCGGTGACCCCTCCTCAAGGGGGAGGTACTGTTGTGAGTTCATTTTTCCCTTCACCAGTGAGGTCTGATGAACTCCCTCTTCTGGCGAAGGAAGGTAGTGAGGCTGATTACCAAACAGCTGAGCAGGTAGATGATGACTGGGTCACAGGAACTGATGACTGGATATAAGGTAGCCGACACCCTGCTGCCTTGCTGGTGATTTTCCTGCTGGATTCTTGGAGACCAGTCTGATTTCTGCTTCTCAAAGCTAAGTTTTGCTCTGCTTTTTGTACACTTTAGTTCTGGTTTTGTTTGCCTTGTTTTTTGGAGCTCAGCCATCCCCGGCCGTGGGTGAGCTGAATTCCATTTTTGTCTCTGATCTGTTGATCTCTGGCTCTGTCTTCAGAATATACCTGAGTGCTGATATAGTCTTTTTGAAGCCTAGCGACTTCAGGGCCTGTTTTTCCTATCAGTCTGTTGGTACATTTTTGGATAGGGTTTTTGCGGATTGCAGACAGCAGCTTTTCTATCCTGTCCTATTTAGTTAGCTTGGGCCCCATCATTTGCTCAACCTATCTTTCTATCTGTGGTAGTGTTTTTCATCTTGCTTCACAGTCATTATATGTTGGGGGCTCCCTATTGCTTTGGGGTCTGCTCTGGGGCAGTTTAGATTTCCCCTTTCTGTGTTTAGGCTAATTTAGCTCTCCGGCTGTGATCGAGGGGTCTAGGGCACCGTAGGAACCCCCCACGGCTACTGCTAGTTGTTGTGGATAGGTTCAGGGGTCTGCAATCTGATAGCTGCCAACTTCTCTGGTTTTCTGGACTTAGCTATTATTTTTGTTTTTTCCTCCTTCGGTGACTCATCCATAACACTAGGGTCTGTGACCTCACGAAATGGGTGGTCTGGTGAGGTCCAACCCCCCTTCTCTCTCAGTTATATCTTAACTAAAAAGTTATGATAACCATATCTTAATGGGGGAAGCTCGTATGAACTCACCAAGGGTCTCATGTTTCCCAGTGTAACGAACCCAACAAGAAAACATCAAGAATGTACTAGATAGGACACTCCATTTGGGAGCAATCCATATCTCAATTTCTGGAAGTCCGAGAATCGTGAAACTTAGGGGTTTAGAAAGCTGGCTTTGTGCCCTTTGCAGAAATGTGAGTTTCGTATCTCTGTCACAAGCGAAGTGCGCGCTAGGCTTCTTTTAATATTTCCTATACCTGTATTCAAGCTTCATGGTTTCAGAACAAAGCAATGCTTTCCCTTGCAGGGGGGAGGCTGCAAGAGGAAATGGACGGTTTCAGGTTTCACAGAGCTGCACACAGGAAGACACTGGTGTGTGTTGTGGGGGAAGAGGGGGGTTGCAGCTACATGACAGGCTCGTCTCCTCAGTGTGTAGCAATGGGAGATTTTTAGAAGGTTCTAGAAATATCATACTTTACTTTAACATACAGATCTTACACCCTCCATAAGACTTTTAGCAACATCTGACTTTTCGGAGTCAGTTAAATCTCTTTTTGGCCCATTTTGTCCCTACAGCTCCCTATCTACAGTATGATATTGTAGGTAGGTGTGCCAACCGGGGGTGACCCTTTTCTTCGCCGCAAGCAGACTGTGACAGAGACTGTATTGCGTCCAACAGGTCCTCTTTATTGGTCGTACTTTCAACGAACTGCAGCACCACACAGCAGCTGCTCGACTCCGCACACAGGCCCGGGTACCATCATTTCCTTCCTTTGGCTAATTGACGTTCCTCGCGGCTCTTTCACTGTGGCTGCCCTAGGCCTACCACCACAGCGCTTCACCAGTCCGAGTCCGTCCATCTTGTGGTACCCCAGTCTGTTTCTGTCTGTGGCTCTCCTGTCAGGGCCACCCCCTGACCGTCTCTCTCACCAGTCCTTCTCTGGAGCTTCTTCCTGTCTCGTCTCTCCTTCCAGTCATCTGTACTCCTGAGCTCCTCTCCCTGGACTGACTGTTCTAGAACTCTCTTCCTTTCTTTTACCCCCACTCAAACTGGGAATTCCCCTCTAGAGTTCCTGTAACCCCGCCCCCCCATGACTGTGCGGTTTCGTAGCCTTAAGCTGATGTCAAGTCCTGCTCTCACTGCTCCCTGCTCCCATCTTGTGGCCAAACTGCAGTACTACACCTTCCTTCATTTCTGCTGTCCTTGGTCTCCCCCTAGTGGCAAAAACCCTGTACTACAACATCCTTCCCCTCTGTCTAGCTGTCTCCCACCTTCCTATACAGCAGTCCATGTCCAGCATATTGTACATTAACCCTTCCTCTGCAGACAGGTCCGTATGTCAGTCCACTTCCCCTACACTATCACACTGCTCTTTATATACAGTATGTCCCACAGCTCCCTATATACAGTATATTGTCACACAGTTCACTATATACAATATGATGTCACATAGTTCCCTATACACAGTTTGTTTTCCCACAGCTCTCTTTGTACAGTGTGATATCCCAACTTATCCCTATTTACAGAATGATGTCCCCTCAGCTCTCTGTACACAGTATAATGTCACACTGCTCCCTATATAAAGTATGTCCCACAGCTCCCTATACAGTATGATATTGTCTCAGCTCCCTGTATAGAGATTGATTGGTCCCCTATACACACATGACTGAGTTCGGCGAACCCGCTGGTATCAGTAGGCTGAGCCGGCAGTCTGATGCTAAAATCACACATTCGAGAGAGTGTTACAATCTGAGAGAAATAAACATGGAGGAAGTTAGATCCAGCGATAAAGGCTGTGAGTCTTCTTATAGTAAAATACAGCTTTAATTGAGCCATTTTAAAAGCATTCAAATCTATGAGGCAGAGAGTAAGACCTAGACATTTCGACTTGAAGTCTTGATCATGGTCTGATCTCCTGATTAGCAGGCAGAGTTATGTATCTTAAAGGTATTGCCCCCTGACAATGTGATTGGCCAAACAGGAGGAAACATTCACATAATTTTTAAAAAAACAATAATGCCTGAAAATAAAACTAAAATATAATGACTGAAACTAGTCCAAACTGACAGATATGTTCAGTACTGGAAGATCAGATCATGTCTTGAGTTTTGACCATGCTGTACTCGTACACTACTCTCTGCTCATTCTTCTCAACCTCTCCGCAGTTTTCGACACTGTTGACCACCGTCTCTTACTCTCTATGCTCCAGTCACTAGGCATTAAGGACACTGCTCTCTCCTGGTTCTCGTCCTATCTTTCTGACCGCTCCTTCAGTGGATTGTTCGCTGGCTCCACTTCCTCTCCTCTTCCTGCCACTGTTGGGGTCGCTAAGGGCTCAGTCCTTGGCCCCCTTCTCTTCTCTCTCTACATGGCCCCAGTTGGACAGACCATCTGCAGATTTGGGTTTCAGTGCCATCTTTATGCTGATGACACCCAATTATACACGTCATCCCCCGACCTTACCCCCGCTGAACTACAGAATGTCAGTGACTGTCCGCAGTCTCCAACATCATGTCCGCTCTCTATCTGAAACTCAACCTTTCCAAAACTGAACTTCTGCTCCGGCTTTCTACTGACCTCCCTATATGTGACATCTCCCTCTCCGTATGTGGCACCACAATAATGCCTATGCAGCAGATGCGCTGTCTGGGACTTATGTTTCACACCAATCTTTCCTCCACCTTGTGCATACAGTCTCTGCCCCTGAAGAACATCTCTAGAGTCCACCCCATTCTCACCAGTTAGTGATATATTAATTGTGTTGGGGGCACAGTGGCATATTACTGGACAGGATAAACAGACCTACATCCAGCCTATATTACTGGGAGGAATACGCAAAACTCACATCCAACGTATATTACTGGGATAAACACACAGAGCTCACATCCAGCCTATATTACTAGGAGAGACACACAGACCTCACATCCAGCCTATATTATTGGGAGAGAGACACAGAGCTCACATCCAGCCTATATTACTGGGAGAGACACACAGACCTCACATCCAGCCTATATTGCTGAGAGAGACACACACCTCACATCCAGCCTATATTACTGGGGAGAGACAGAGTTCACATCCAGCCTATATTACTGGGAGAGACACACAGAGCTCACATCCAGCCTATATTACTGGGAGAGACACACAGAGCTCACATCCAGCCTATATTACTCAGAGAGACACAGAGCTCACATCCAGCCTATATTATTGGGAGAGACACACAGACCTCACATCCAGCCTATATTACTGGGAGAGACACACAGAGGTCACATCCAGCCTATATTACTGGGGAGAGACACAGACCTCACATCCAGCCTATATTACTGGGATAAACACACAGAGCTCACATCCAGCCTATATTACTTGGAGAGACACACAGAGCTCACATCCAGCCTATATTACTGGGAGAGACACAGAGAGCTCACATCCAGCCTATATTATTGGGAGAGACACACAGACCTCACATCCAGCCTATATTACTGGGAGAGACACACATAGGTCACATCCAGCCTATATTACTGGGGAGAGACACAGACCTCACATCCAGCCTATATTACTGGGATAAACACACAGAGCTCACATCCAGCCTATATTACTGAGAGAGACACAGACCACACATCCAGCCTATATTACTGGGTAGAGACAGAGTTCACATCCAGCCTATATTACTTGGAGAGACACACAGAGCTCACATCCAGCCTATATTACTGGGAGAGACACAGAGAGCTCACATCCAGCCTATATTACTGGGGAGAGACACAGACCTCACATCCAGCCTATGTTACTGGGGAGAGACAGACAGAGTTCACATCCAGCCTATATTACTGGGAGAGACACACAGAGCTCACATCCAGCCTATATTACTGGGAGAGACACACAGAGTGTGAGATTGGGGACCTCCGGAGTGAACCCTCAGGACCGCGACGACAAACCTCCCTCGGGCGAGCTGAACCAGGTGGACCACCCCCTATACAGGGAGCGTTAGGGGCAGACCCAAGGGAGACTATCGCCATGGAAGCTGATACCTGGGAGGAGAGGAGCGGACGCGCCGGAGATGCCCAGACGGTGTGGAGGCACGGGAGGCGGCGGGGACCGAAGGCGCCGCAAGCGGTGGAGCCGCGGCATCGGCAGATGGAGAGACCCGGGCAGAGGTAGCAGAGACAGCGACAGTCGGGACATCGGCCGCAGACGCCGCAGAGCAGACCAGAGCCGGGGAGGTGAGCGTGCCAGGTGCCGAGGAGGAGGTGAACGTGACACAGAGCTCATATCCAGCCTATATTATTGGGAGAGACACACAGACATCACATCCAGCCTATATTATTGGGAGAGACACACAGACCTCACATCCAGCCTATATTACTGGGAGAGACACACAGACCTCACATCCAGCCTATATTACTGGGGAGAGACAGACAGAGTTCACATCCAGCCTATATTACTGGGAGAGACACACAGACCTCACATCCAGCCTATATTACTGGGAGAGACACACAGAGTGTGAGATTGGGGACCTCCGGAGTGAACCCTCAGGACCGTGACGACAAACCTCCCTCGGGCGAGCTGAACCAGGTGGACCACCCCCTATACAGGGAGCGTTAGGGGCAGACCCAAGGGAGACTATCGCCACGGAAGCTGATACCTGGGAACAGCCAGGTAAGTAAGCAGGTAGGGAAATACAGGCGACCAGATGAGAGATGACGACGGCCACAGGGATGGCTGCTGAGACTGCAGGAATGGTGGTGGACGGCAGACGAGACTGGCAAAGGCGGGAGGCAGGAACCGGTACAGGACAAGACACAGAAGCAGGAGGATGGAAGCAGGAACGGACTGGATCTAGGAGGGAACACAGGAAAGTCACAAACAGGAAGAACAGCGGAGGCCAAGGAGAGGTAGACAGCGCAGGAACGAAGAGGAACGCAGGAGCGCGTGGATCCGATACCACAAATAATAGTCAGGCAGTGAGCATAGGGTGAGACTGCCTGATATAGGACATGCTAGAGAACTTCCGGGTCAGAGTGCAGCTGAACCATGGGACCAGGAGATAGGACGCCAGATCTAGGGGGAGTATCTAGCAGTACGCCTGTGTGAAGGAGCAGGAGCCGGCCGCAGGAAGGATGATTGACAGGTGCCAGCAGAGGGGACGGAGCGAGAGGAGCGGACGCGCCGGAGATGCCCAGACGGTGTGGAGGCACGGGAGGCGGCGGGGACCGAAGGCGCCACAAGCGGTGGAGCCGCGGCATCGGCAGATGGAGAGACCCAGGCAGAGGTAGCAGAGACAGCGACAGTCGGGACATCGGCCGCAGACGCCGCAGAGCAGACCAGAGCTGGGGAGGTGAGCGTGCCAGGTGCCGAGGAGGAGGTGAACGTGACACAGAGCTCATATCCAGCCTATATTATTGGGAGAGACACACAGACCTCACATCCAGCCTATATTACTGAGGAGAGACAGACAGAGTTCACATCCAGCCTATATTACTGGGAGAGACACACAGAGCTCACATCCAGCCTATATTACTGGGAGAGACACACAGAGTGTGAGATTGGGGACCTCTGGAGTGAACCCTCAGGACCGCGACGACAAACCTCCCTCGGGCGAGCTGAACCAGGTGGACCACCCCCTATACAGGGAGCGTTAGGGGCAGACCCAAGGGAGACTATCGCCACGGAAGCTGATACCTGGGAACAGCCAGGTAAGTAAGCAGGCAGGGAAATACAGGCGACCAGATGAGAGATGACGACGGCCACAGGGATGGCTGCTGAGACTGCAGGAATGGTGGTGGACGGCAGACGAGACTGGCAAAGGCGGGAGGCAGGAACCGGTACAGGACAAGACACAGAAGCAGGAGGATGGAAGCAGGAACGGACTGGATCTAGGAGGGAACACAGGAAAGTCACAAACAGGAAGAACAGCGGAGGCCAAGGAGAGGTAGACAGCGCAGGAACGAAGAGGAACGCAGGAGCGCGTGGATCCGATACCACAAATAATAGTCAGGCAGTGAGCATAGGGTGAGACTGCCTGATATAGGACATGCTAGAGAACTTCCGGGTCAGAGTGCAGCTGAACCATGGGACCAGGAGATAGGACGCCAGGTCTAGGGGGAGTATCTAGCAGTACGCCTGTGTGAAGGAGCAGGAGCCGGCCGCAGGAAGGATGATTGACAGGTGCCAGCAGAGGGGACGGAGCGAGAGGAGCGGACGCGCCGGAGATGCCCAGACGACGTGGAGGCACGGGAGGCGGCGGGGACCGAAGGCGCCACAAGCGGTGGAGCCGCGGCATCGGCAGATGGAGAGACCCGGGCAGAGGTAGCAGAGACAGCGACAGTCGGGACATCGGCCGCAGACGCCGCAGAGCAGACCAGAGCCGGGGAGGTGAGCGTGCCAGGCGCCGAGGAGGAGGTGAACGTGACACAGAGCTCATATCCAGCCTATATTATTGGGAGAGACACACAGACCTCACATCCAGCCTATATTACTGGGAGAGACACACAGAGCTCACATCCAGCCTATATTACTGAGAGAGACACAGAGCTCACATCCAGCCTATATTACTGGGGAGAGACAGACAGAGTTCACATCCAGCCTGTATTATTGGGAGAGACACACAGACCTCACATCCAGCCTATATTACTGGGGAGAGACAGACAGAGTTCACATCCAGCCTGTATTATTGGGAGAGACACACAGACCTCACATCCAGCCTATATTATTGGGAGAGACACACAGACCTCACATCCAGCCTATATTACTGGGAGAGACACACAGAGCTCACATCCAGCCTATATTAATGGGGAGAGACAGACAGAGTTCACATCCAGCCTGTATTATTGGGAGAGACACAGAGCTCACATCCAGCCTATATTACTGGGAGAGACACACAGAGTTCACATCCAGCCTATATTACTGGGAGAGACACACAGAGCTCACATCCAGCCTATATTACTGGGAGAGACACACAGAGCTCACATCCAGCCTATATTACTGGGAGAGACACACAGAGCTCACATCCAGCCTATATTAATGGGGAGAGACAGACAGAGTTCACATCCAGCCTGTATTATTGGGAGAGACACACAGAGCTCACATCCAGCCTATATTACTGGGAGAGACACACAGAGTTCACATCCAGCCTATATTACTGGGAGAGACACACAGAGCTCACATCCAGCCTATATTACTGGGAGAGACACACAGAGCTCACATCCAGCCTATATTACTGGGAGAGACACACAGACCTCACATCCAGCCTATATTACTGGGAGAGACACACAGAGCTCACATCCAGCCTATATTACTGAGAGAGACACAGAGCTCACATCCAGCCTATATTACTGGGGAGAGACAGACAGAGTTCACATCCAGCCTGTATTATTGGGAGAGACACACAGACCTCACATCCAGCCTATATTACTGGGGAGAGACAGACAGAGTTCACATCCAGCCTGTATTATTGGGAGAGACACACAGACCTCACATCCAGCCTATATTATTGGGAGAGACACACAGACCTCACATCCAGCCTATATTACTGGGAGAGACACACAGAGCTCACATCCAGCCTATATTAATGGGGAGAGACAGACAGAGTTCACATCCAGCCTGTATTATTGGGAGAGACACAGAGCTCACATCCAGCCTATATTACTGGGAGAGACACACAGAGTTCACATCCAGCCTATATTACTGGGAGAGACACACAGAGCTCACATCCAGCCTATATTACTGGGAGAGACACACAGAGCTCACATCCAGCCTATATTACTGGGAGAGACACACAGAGCTCACATCCAGCCTATATTAATGGGGAGAGACAGACAGAGTTCACATCCAGCCTGTATTATTGGGAGAGACACACAGAGCTCACATCCAGCCTATATTACTGGGAGAGACACACAGAGTTCACATCCAGCCTATATTACTGGGAGAGACACACAGAGCTCACATCCAGCCTATATTACTGGGAGAGACACACAGAGCTCACATCCAGCCTATATTACTGGGAGAGACACACAGACCTCACATCCAGCCTATATTACTGGGAGAGACACACATAGTTTACATCCAGCCTATATTACTGAGAGAGACACAAAGAGCTCACATCCAGCCTATATTACTGGGTAGCATAATTTTGGTCTCAAAGGATGTAGTGGTGGGGAGGTTCATCTAGAAAATTGAGGAGCTGGAGGTGAAGGATTGGGGGTGAATCCGCGGTGAGGTTCGGGATTTTTTTAGCGATGCATTTTAGGGAAAGCTTTAGCTTTGCTTTTACCGCCCACTCCTCATCCCCCCACCATACCAGTGGACATTTGATTGTGGCTTTTGTGCCAGGTATAATGAGTCTCTGTCTCCTAACTAGAGTTGAGCGACTTTTGGTTTTTTAGGGTCGCGTTTCGTTTCGTGAAACCCGACTTTTCCAAAAGTCGGGTCGAGCAAGATCGTCCGATTATAGGGAAAAGTCGGGGTCGTCCCGAAACACGAAACCCAATGTCAGTCAATGGGTAATAAAAGTCGGCAGTGAGAGGAGGACAGGAAACACACCAACAGTGCCCATTTGAATGCCAAAAGCATCAATTCTTCTTACTTAAGCTTGTCAACCTTAATTAACTTCATAATATAAGTTACGCACTGAAAAATGGGTGTTATTTGGCTAAAGTTGTGGGGGGGGAGGGCTGGCTGCAGGTTTTCAGGTGCCCTGGGCGAAAGAGCGCCCCTTTAGCACATACCACAACTCATCATGCTCCGATACGGCAGATAAATAGCGGTATAGTACAATGAAAAATACCTCACTTTTTACATCTCATGACGAGGCCCATCTATTTCTCCATACAGAATCATTGGTCCCATATAATGTTTGAAACAGTATATGATGAGCTCCACATAATGCTACAGTATATGTTGGTCCCCATGGATGAAGCTCCACTGTCTTATGGGCCCAAATAATGCTCCAAACATAATGGGCCCCATTTCTAATGCTCTAGTGTATAATGGGCCCTGTAAATGCTGCTCCAGTGTCTGATGTCCACCTTTGGAATGTTCCAGTGTATGGTGGGCCCCATCTATCATTCTCCAGAGTATAGTGCTCCCCAAAAATTGCTGTCCCAACATTGAAAACAATCAAATAAGTCTCCTCGCTAGGGAATCCCTGTACTTGTCTGGACAGGTGCTGTAGCTTGCTTAACAGCTCGCCAGCCGTTCTCACGCCCAGTATGGATTGCACGTGATTGCACAAAGGTTAGAAAGGGTACCGTATCCCTGGATAACATGTATGGATAGCGTACACATTCAAAATATATGTCTATACAGCATGAGGCAGGCTCAGACGGTGTTAGGCCCAGTATGGATTGCACGTCATTGCACAAAGGTTAGAAAGGGTACCGTATCCCCGGATAACATGTATGGATAGCGTACACATTCAAAATATATGTCTATACAGCATGAGGCAGGCTCAGACAGTGTTAGGCCCAGTATGGATTGCACGTCATTGCACAAAGGTTAGAAAGGGTACCGTATCCCCGGATAACATGTATGGATAGCGTACACATTCAAAATATATGTCTATACAGCATGAGGCAGGCTCAGACGGTGTTAGGCCCAGTATGGATTGCACGTCATTGCACAAAGGTTAGAAAGGGTACCGTATCCCCGGATAACATGTATGGATAGCGTACACATTCAAAATATATGTCTATACAGCATGAGGCAGGCTCAGACGGTGTTAGGCCCAGTATGGATTGCACGTGATTGCACAAAGGTTAGAAAGGGTACCGTATCCCCGGATAACATGTATGGATAGCGTACACATTCAAAATATATGTCTATACAGCATGAGGCAGGCTCAGACGGTGTTAGGCCCAGTATGGATTGCACGTCATTGCACAAAGGTTAGAAAGGGTACCGTATCCCCGGATAACATGTATGGATAGCGTACACATTCAAAATATATGTCTCAGGAGGCAGGCTCAGACGGTGTCAGGCACAGTATGGATTTGACGGACCAGATTACACAGCGGAGGAGCAGGGAGAGGTAAAGATTGCAAATGCTGGGGCCCTGCCCAAGCAAGGGGGGCCCACTCGTGGGCGTCGGTACTGGCACTGGGCCCCTCATAGTACAGCGGTGTGTCTGACGGCGGGTGTGCACTCCTGCGTCGTCTGCGCTTACCAGCCGTGTGCATTCCTCAAAACACTGAAGGACTTTACAAAGGTCTTTCAGCTTCGACCACTGCACGCCTGTCAACTCCATGTCTGCTCTCAAAGTGCCTGGCCGTGTATCCTCCCACAAATGCATTATGGCCTGCCTCTGCTCGCACAGCCGCTCCACCATGTGCAGGGTGGAGTTCCACCTTGTTGCAATGTCGATAATGAGGCGGTGGTTGGGAAGGTGGAGCAATCGCTGCAGCTTCTGCATATGAACGGAGTGTACAGGCGACCGGCGGATGTGCGCGCACAGTCTTCGCACCTTCTGGAGCAGGGCTGTTAACTCCGGATAATTTTTGAGGAAGCACTGCACCACCAGGTTCAATGTGTGAGCCAAGCAAGGTATGTGGCTGAGTTTTGAAAGGGCTATGGCTGCCACAAAATTACGGCCGTTATCACTAACTACCTTGCCTGCCTCAAGATGTACACTGCCCAGCCATGACTCAGTTTGTCGCTTCAAGTACTCGGCCAGCACCTCGGCGGTGTGTCTGTCGCCCAAACACATCATCTGCAACACAGCCTGCTGACGCTTTCCACTAGCTGCTCGATAGGGGGACACATCGTGTGCAACAGTGGCAGCTGCAGATGAAGTGCTCGTACGACTGCGCTCTGTGGACGAGCTTTCGCTTCTGGAGGAGGAGGAGGAGGAGGAGGAGGGTCGAACGCCTACAGCCAACTGTTTCCTATACCGTGGGCTAGGCAGCACTGTCCCACCACCGCTGTCCCCTGTGGACCCTGCATCCACCACATTAACCCAGTGCGCAGTGATGGACACGTAACGGCCCTGGCCATGCCGACTGGACCATGCATCAGTTGTGAGGTGCACCTTTCCGCTCACTGGCTGCTTGAGTGCATGGACAATGCGGTCTTTCACATGATGGTGGAGGGCTGGGATGGCTTTGCGAGAGAAGAAGTGGCGACTGGGTAGGTCATAGCTTGGTACTGCATAGGCCATGAGTTCGCGGAAAGCTGTGCTTTCCACCAACCGAAAGGGCATCATCTCAAACGAGATTAGTTTGGCAATGTGGGCGTTCAAACCCAGTGTACGCGGATGAGAGACTGAGTACTTTCTTGACCTACTCATAGTGTCTGGGAGGGTGAGCTGGACTTGAGAGCTGCATATGGTGGAAGTAGCGGTGGACAGGGCGGACTGAGAGAGGGTTGATGATGGTGATGGAGTTGGTGTTCTTTCTGATGGCCTAGAATCAGTCTTTCGTTGATATAACAGTGGGATTCCCTGACTGCTGTGGCCTTGCAACGACACCTCAACATTTGCTGCTGTGCTAACCGGTGGGCTTACAGTGGGGGAAACAATGTAGCATTGCTGACTACCTTCGTTGTGATCAGTTGCACATGTGGCACTTGAGGTTTGGTGTTGTGTCCACGCTTGCAAGTGCATGCTGGTTAAATGTCTAAGCATGCAACTGGTATTCAAATTTTTCAGATTTTTCCCTCGGCTAAAGGTCTTTGCGCACTTCTTACAGATAACCTTGGCCTGATCATGAGGATTTTGTTCAAAAAAGTGCCACACTGCACTCTTCCTACTTTGGCAGACATTTTGCGGCCTAGCACGCTGTGATCTTTTGACCCTCTGGACAAGCTGTCCAGCAACTCTTTTGATGTTTGGAACCTGTCTTTGGAGTGCTTCGGGCCTGCCAGATAACAGCTGTTGCGATGTCGATGTCTGCTGTGGATGCTCCTCATCTGAGCTATTGGAAGCAGCACCCTCTTCCCCCAATGGATGCCAATCTGGGTCAACAACTGGGTCATCCATCACCTCCTCTTCTATGTCATGTGCACCTTTCTCTGTGTCACCGTGTATGGTGGTATAGTGTGCGGGAAGGGGCACCTGAGTCTCATCAGGGTCAAAATCTGGCTCTGTACACTGCGAGGACAATGTAGTGCTCTGAGTGAATGTACCAGCAGAATCATCCATCAGCGGCTGTGCATCAGTGCACTCCATGTCAGATTCATCTTGGCCTGGGTAATTCACCATTTGACTTGATAATCCAGGCATGGTATGTGAAAACAGCTCCATGGAGTAATCAGTAGTATGGCCTGCGTCATCCTTCAATCTTGGTTGGGGTGAAGGACAAAAGGAAAGGTGTGGTTCATGAACATGAGCCTCCAATGACGACTCAGTGCTTTTACTTTTTACAACTGAAGAAGAGGAGGCGATAGAGCTGGAGGCTGAGTCAGCAATGTAAGACAAAACTTTTTCCTGATGCTCTGCCTTTAAAAGCGGTTTGCCAACTCCTAGAAAACTAAGCGTTCGAGGCCTTATGTAGCCAGACGATGACGCAGGGTCAGCACCTCCTGCATTCGGTCCTATTTTGCTCTTGCCACTACCATCAGATCCACCACCAACACAATCATTACCAGCTGCCAACCCCCGCCCAATTCCACGACCTCTTCCACCAGCCTTCCTCATTTTTGGTAGAAATGTAGACAAAATCCAACAAACTATATAGTAATGTAAAACAAGGTACAAGGTGTCTATAGGACAGGGGAGATTTAGAATTTCTGGACACACTTGTGGACAGTGGACACTTTTGGATTGTGTGAGGCCCACTGATATCTGAGCGCTATGTGACACGCTCGATGGCACAGCTGCCTGTGACCAAAGTGACGAGAGGATAATGGAGATTTTGAATCTCTGCGTACACTTTTGGACACTGGACACTTGTAGATTGTGTGAGGCCCACTGATATCTGAGCGCTATGTGACACGCTCGATGGCACAGCTGCCTGTGACCAAAGTGACGAGAGGATAATGGAGATTTTGAATCTCTGCGTACACTTTTGGACACTGGACACTTGTAGATTGTGTGAGGCCCACTGATATCTGAGCGCTATGTGACACGCTCGATGGCACAGCTGCCTGTGACCAAAGTGACGAGAGGATAATGGAGATTTTGAATCTCTGCGTACACTTTTGGACACTGGACACTTGTAGATTGTGTGAGGCCCACTGATATCTGAGCGCTATGTGACACGCTCGATGGCACAGTTGCCTGTGACCAAAGTGACGAGAGGATAATGGAGATTTTGATTCTCTGCGTACACTTTTGGACACTGGACACTTGTAGATTGTGTGAGGCCCACTGATATCTGAGCGCTATGTGACACGCTCGATGGCACAGCTGCCTGTGACCAAAGTGACGAGAGGATAATGGAGATTTTGAATCTCTGCGTACACTTTTGGACACTGGACACTTGTGGATTGTGTGAGGCCCACTGATATCTGAGCGCTATGTGACACGCTCGATGGCACAGCTGCCTGTGACCAAAGTGACGAGAGGATAATGGAGATTTTGAATCTCTGCGTACACTTTTGGACACTGGACACTTGTGGATTGTGTGAGGCCCACTGATATCTGAGCGCTATGTGACACGCTCGATGGCACAGCTGCCTGTGACCAAAGTGACGAGAGGATAATGGAGATTTTGATTCTCTGCGTACACTTTTGGACACTGGACACTTGTAGATTGTGTGAGGCCCACTGATATCTGAGCGCTATGTGACACGCTCGATGGCACAGCTGCCTGTCACCAAAGTGACGAGAGGATAATGGAGATTTTGAATCTCTGCGTACACTTTTGGACACTGGACACTTGTGGATTGTGTGAGGCCCACTGATATCTGAGCGCTATGTGACACGCTCGATGGCACAGCTGCCTGTGACCAAAGTGACGAGAGGATAATGGAGATTTTGAATCTCTGCGTACACTTTTGGACACTGGACACTTGTAGATTGTGTGAGGCCCACTGATATCTGAGCGCTATGTGACACGCTCGATGGCACAGCTGCCTGTGACCAAAGTGACGAGAGGATAATGGAGATTTTGAATCTCTGCGTACACTTTTGTACACTGGACACTTGTAGATTGTGTGAGGCCCACTGATATCTGAGCGCTATGTGACACGCTCGATGGCACAGCTGCCTGTGACCAAAGTGACGAGAGGATAATGGAGATTTTGAATCTCTGCGTACACTTTTGGACACTGGACACTTGTGGATTGTGTGAGGCCCACTGATATCTGAGCGCTATGTGACACGCTCGATGGCACAGCTGCCTGTGACCAAAGTGACGAGAGGATAATGGAGATTTTGATTCTCTGCGTACACTTTTGGACACTGGACACTTGTAGATTGTGTGAGGCCCACTGATATCTGAGCGCTATGTGACACGCTCGATGGCACAGCTGCCTGTGACCAAAGTGACGAGAGGATAATGGAGATTTTGAATCTCTGCGTACACTTTTGGACACTGGACACTTGTGGATTGTGTGAGGCCCACTGATATCTGAGCGCTATGTGACACGCTCGATGGCACAGCTGCCTGTGACCAAAGTGACGAGAGGATAATGGAGATTTTGAATCTCTGCGTACACTTTTGGACAGTGGACACTTGTGGATTGTGTGCGGCCCACTGATATCTGAGCGCTATGTGACACGCTCGATGGCACAGCTGCCTGTGACCAAAGTGACGAGAGGATAATGGAGATTTTGAATCTCTGCGTACACTTTTGGACACTGGACACTTGTAGATTGTGTGAGGCCCACTGATATCTGAGCGCTATGTGACACGCTCGATGGCACAGCTGCCTGTGACCAAAGTGACGAGAGGATAATGGAGATTTTGAATCTCTGCGTACACTTTTGGACACTGGACACTTGTAGATTGTGTGAGGCCCACTGATATCTGAGCGCTATGTGACACGCTCGATGGCACAGCTGCCTGTGACCAAAGTGACGAGAGGATAATGGAGATTTTGAATCTCTGCGTACACTTTTGGACACTGGACACTTGTAGATTGTGTGAGGCCCACTGATATCTGAGCGCTATGTGACACGCTCGATGGCACAGCTGCCTGTGACCAAAGTGACGAGAGGATAATGGAGATTTTGAATCTCTGCGTACACTTTTGGACACTGGACACTTGTGGATTGTGTGAGGCCCACTGATATCTGAGCGCTATGTGACACGCTCGATGGCACAGCTGCCTGTGACCAAAGTGACGAGAGGATAATGGAGATTTTGAATCTCTGCGTACACTTTTGGACACTGGACACTTGTAGATTGTGTGAGGCCCACTGATATCTGAGCGCTATGTGACACGCTCGATGGCACAGCTGCCTGTGACCAAAGTGACGAGAGGATAATGGAGATTTTGAATCTCTGCGTACACTTTTGGACACTGGACACTTGTGGATTGTGTGAGGCCCACTGATATCTGAGCGCTATGTGACACGCTCGATGGCACAGCTGCCTGTGACCAAAGTGACGAGAGGATAATGGAGATTTTGAATCTCTGCGTACACTTTTGGACACTGGACACTTGTAGATTGTGTGAGGCCCACTGATATCTGAGCGCTATGTGACACGCTCGATGGCACAGCTGCCTGTGACCAAAGTGTCGAGAGGATAATGGAGATTTTGAATCTCTGCGTACACTTTTGGACACTGGACACTTGTAGATTGTGTGAGGCCCACTGATATCTGAGCGCTATGTGACACGCTCGATGGCACAGCTGCCTGTGACCAAAGTGACGAGAGGATAATGGAGATTTTGAATCTCTGCGTACACTTTTGGACACTGGACACTTGTGGATTGTGTGAGGCCCACTGATATCTGAGCGCTATGTGACACGCTCGATGGCACAGCTGCCTGTGACCAAAGTGACGAGAGGATAATGGAGATTTTGAATCTCTGCGTACACTTTTGGACACTGGACACTTGTGGATTGTGTGAGGCCCACTGATATCTGTGCGCTATGTGACACGCTCGATGGCACAGCTGCCTGTGACCAAAGTGACGAGAGGATAATGGAGATTTTGAATCTCTGCGTACACTTTTGGACACTGGACACTTGTAGATTGTGTGAGGCCCACTGATATCTGAGCGCTATGTGACACGCTCGATGGCACAGCTGCCTGTGACCAAAGTGACGAGAGGATAATGGAGATTTTGAATCTCTGCGTACACTTTTGGACACTGGACACTTGTGGATTGTGTGAGGCCCACTGATATCTGAGCGCTATGTGACACGCTCGATGGCACAGCTGTGACAAAAGTGACTAGAGGATAAGGGAGATTGGTTTGCTTTTAAAAAAGCAGTTTGCGGAGCAGTGGGTAAACAGCAATGCCAGCGTGTCAGGAAGCCTTAGAAGGCAGCCCAACAACCAACACCACTGATACACCACAATATAGCCTCCCCTTGCACTGCACACACAGTGACTTGTGTGTTGTGCAGGCCAAATTGCTAGCAGCAGAAGCAGTTCTTTTGTCTTCTTCCCTGCCTAACGCTCTCCCTACAGAATCAGCAGCAACCTCTCCCTATACTAAGATCAGCAGAAGTAAGATGGCGGTCGGCGTGCACGCCCTTTTATACCCCCTGTGACGCCCACCAAAGCAAGCCAATCACTTGCATGCCCTTCTGAAAGATGGTGGTGACCCGTGCCTAGGTCATCACGTTGCCCACAGTGTCCGTGGATCCTGATTGGCTGAAAAAGAGCGCAAAACAAACTTTTGAAACGCGACTTTGGCGCGTAAGTCGCTGACCTCGTGGCCGACCTCATCCTAGGGTCGGGTTTCGTTTCATGAAACCCAACTTTGCCAAAAGTCGGCGACTTTTGAATTTTTTCGACCCGTTTCGCTCAACTCTACTCCTAACCCTTCCTTTGAGTTTGTGTTTTTGGGGTATTATTTTTATTTGTTCTGGCTTTTAATTAATATTAATATAGATTTTATAATTAGGGGATTATTTTGCTATGTGATATTTTTCTTGAAATCCTCCAGATACAACTTTTCTAGTTAACCCACTCTCCATTTTGGCCAAGAGATGAGGATCCTGGATACAGTATCCCCCTCTGTGAACTCCGGATTCGGCGTGCATTATACACTAGTCATGGTATCATTTGCATTATTGCCACTGTTTTGCCCGGTTGCTTCGTCTTTAGAACCGTACAAGTTAATATTATTAGTATGCAAAACAAAAAGCCCTGGATGAAATCTGGCACTGATGTCTCACAGTTATTTTAATAAACTTGTTAATATTATGCGGTTGATCCTATTTGCCTTGACATTAGTATATAACCCGTGTAACCCTCCTCTGTCGGGTGGTTAATTTCTCTGAAAAATAAATTGGAATAATTATCTCCAGTGCGAGAAAAAGATCCCTTCTTAACATATATATTGAATTATTTTCCCATTTTTTTTTTTTTAATAGACCTGTTGTAATTACTTCCTGATATAATCATCGCTAAACAAGGCCAAACTCCATTAGCACCCCACGGACGCCGGGTACAGTGTAAATTAAATTCTGTAAATTGGGCCAAAGATTTAATAATTTCAAGATTTAGTAGTTCAGAGATCTGTTGTGAAGGTTGATTATTAAGTGTCTTTAATAAATCTTTTGCTTTTATTTTTTTTTATTTAAAAAATTTACATGGTCACTTTGCATAAATTAGTAGTGCATATGGGTCGCCCTCCCAAGGCGGTGGGGTACTCAGTACCGGGCCGGTATCCGTGGGATGTGTCACAGTGGCGGTGACCCGGACCGTGACCCTGGACGCCCAAGTAATAGGAAAATGTGAATGGTTTGAATGTTGTTAAATGAATAGTTCGTGACGCCACCTGTGGGGTTCGGCAAGGGAGGTGTTAAGCCGACGCTGCAGACAGATCCTCTGGGACAGATGGTGTAGTGCAGCAAGGATGGTACAGCCCTCCACAGGCAGGGCTGTTGTCCCAGGGCAGTGTAGATGTGGAGACACTTAGATGGTGTAGTGTCCGGTGCAGGGGATGTAGCAGTGCCAGACGAACGGACGCAGGAAGGAATGGAGGACACCAGGGCATGTAGTTCCAAAGCTATACTCACAGTCTGTAGTGCCCGCTTCTGTGCCGTGTCCTCCGGGTCAGAGACTCAGTCAACCTCCAGGCAAGATGGAATGCTCCCTTCCACGCTCCGCCAACTTATGTGCCTTTTCCTGAACGTCTCCTCTATAGCACCTTTAAGTGTGAAGATATCCTAGTACTGAGTTACACTCGAGTTCCTCCTGACAGATGTTCCCAAGAACTCTACTTGCACGGCAGACAGCTGTAGCCTGCTTCGGGGACTCTCTACTCCGGAGTCCTGGCTCTCTATCCGTGTTGTTCTGTTGTGCCCTCAAGTCTTAGATGGGAGTAGTGCATTCACAGCCCACTACTCCACCGATGTCTGCTGCAGAACCATTAGTGACCATACAACCTCGGGGACCGGGCCCCGGCCTTGCGCTTAGAACTTCTAGGCAGGGTTCTTCCTCTAACCCACATCCTCTATGTTCCCTTTTACTCCTACGCTCCGTACTTGTCTTTTCCCTTCTATGGAAGCTCAAGCTTCAGTTCAATGTCTTTCTCCTTCTTTTCTTTCCCGTGCCAGCTGGCTCAGGTCACTGAGGCAGCTGCAGCACTCCTTCCTCCATCCCTCTTCCAGGGATTCCCACTCCTCCCGAGTGGCTTCCTCTCTCACTGACCTCCTGTCAGACTGACCTGTAATCCTAAACCATCCCGCTCATATATATATTCTGAACTCCACCCACCTCCCAGCACGTTTAGTGTTCCAAGCAGGGAACCACCAAAGGTGCTCTGCCTCTCTCTAAGCAAGGAGCCGCAATGTGGTTTTGCTGAACTACTCTATTGTGTGGGGTGCGAGTGTTGGAGCGTGGTCAGGAGCCTCCAACTTACCTGGATGGTGGGGCACCACACCTTAGGAGAAGGTGCAGTACCTCTGTGGCGACTGAGCCTCAGGGGCACCACACATATTTGTAATATATCTTATCAGAGAAATCTGCTTTTTTTCTCTACTTTTTTCTCTTCCTTCCCACGAATTCATTGCTTACTCATAAAAGTGGCAAAATCTGCCTTGGTAAAGAAGGACTGACACGTCGCTGAGGGATCAGGTTACAGTTCCCTATTAAAGTGTCTGCATAGAGAAGGTAGTGAAACAGAGTGAGAGACAGAGGCAAAGCCACGAAACGGGTGCTGCTTTCTAGTAAGTGTTTATCTCACCGGCAAGACTAGATTCTCAGCTACACTAAATAAAGTGTAGATAACCCATTAAGGGATACAGGACTTATTCTAGTCTTTATATGAGAAGATGGATTGTGAGTTTTTGTAATGTAAAATAAATATTTCTTAAACATGTTCTTGGCCATTCATCATCTCAGTCCAGCCAAGGTAATGGAGGATGAATGGGGAAAAGTAGTGCAACTGTATACCTTACGATTTTGACTACTGTTAGAAAAAAGATAGACAAACACAGTGCCTTGAAAAAGTATTCACTCCCCATGAACATTTTTTCATGTTACAGCCAAAAATGTTGTTTTTTTTTTCCTTTTGGCAGTTTGTTTTAGGCTGGTCAGCTGATGTTGGTTGGTAACCACTCCCACCTTCCCTTAAATAGTCACATGACCAATCAGCTGATCGTCGGTTGTTTTTGTTCTATGCAGACCAGCTTGGTGTGTGGAGCTCGCCTGTGACGGTGGTGTTGCTGCTGTGGGAGTCTTTCTATCCTGGTGCTGTTTACTCAGCTGCTATGGAGCTTAGCAGTAGAGCCTAAGCTGAGAATTTTCCTTTTTGCTTGTCCCCTATTGGTCTCTTCCTGTGTGTTTCCATCTGCAGTGGTGATTCTAGCGTCCTTGCCGGCCAGTGCGCTAGTCAGGGTACATAGAGGTGACAGCTAGGGACTAGGCACGTGATGACGGCGGGGGGAAGGACCTGTACAGGGCATTAGGGGAGCTTAGGGACAGGCACAAGTTTACGTCAGGAGGTGTCCATCCCTCGCTCCCTACCATTAAGGCCTTCCTCCCCTTTTTCCATCCAGTTGTACTTATTTGTTGTATCGCCGCTGAACATACCCGTGTCTGAGCGTGACACAAATTAGCAAGTATGAGAAGTGTAAAGGAAATAATGCATGGCTTTCTTATTACTTAAAAAATATAAATCTGAAGATTAGGACATACATTTGTATTCAGCCTAGACTGATACTACTGCCTCCAGAAGTCACATAAGTAGTAAATTGAGTCCACCTATGTATAATTTCTTCTCGTTATTACTATAGCTGTTCTGTGAAAGCCTCAGAGGTTTGTTTGAGAATATTAGGGATCAAACCACATCATGAATACCAAGGAACACACCAGACAAGTCAGGGATAACGACATGCAAAAGAGTAAAGGAGGGTTAGGTTATAAAAAATAGCCCAGGCTCTGAATTTCTCATGGATCACTGTTCAATCCATCATCCAAAAAATGGAAGGAATATGGCACAACTGCAAACATACCAAGACATGGCCGTCCACCTACACTGACATGCCAAGAAAGGAGAGCACTAATTAGAGAAGCAGGCAAGAGGCCCATGGTCAGGTCACTCTGGAGGACCTGCAGAGATCCACAGCTCATTGGGGAGCATCTGTCCACAAAACAACTATTATTCATGTACCCCACAAATCTAGCCTTTATTGAAAAGTGTTAAAGGGAACCTGTCAGCAGGATTGTGCACAGTAACCTACAGACAGTGTCAGGTTGTTGTCATTATACTGATTAAAATGATACCTGGTGATGAAATCCGTCTTGTGGTTGTTGTTTAATCTTTATTTTCAGTTTTGAGTTAATGATAAAACATATTAATTATATACACAGTACACATGCGATTATGCAGCAGAGCAGGTGCCACTGCTGGCATCCACCTGAAGAAAGTTTTTTTTTTCCAATATGTATATATAATATTCATTATGTAAACTAGGGGGCAGGTCAGTGAGGGATCAGTGACCTGTCAGCAGTCTTCATTATGAATAGCTAAGCAGAGCACCACATGAAGACCCCCACAGGCCGCCCCAGAACACAAATAAAGATTAAACCACAACCACAAGACTTCATCAACCAAGATATCATTTTAATCAGTATAATGGCGCCGACCTGACACTGTCTGTAGGTTAATGTGCACAATCCTGCTGACAGGTTCCCTTTAAAAAGAAAACAATTTTTGAAATCAAGCCATAAGAAGTTCCATTTATCGTTTGCAGAAAGCCATGTAAGGGGCAGAGCGAGAATGTAGAAGAAGGTGCTCTGCTCAGATGGGACCAAAGTAGAACCTTTTGGGCTAAATGCAAAATGCTATGTATCGATGTAGGGGGAGGGGGCATGCCAGGGTGGACCTGTACCTCATACCCGGACAGGTAATAACTTCCATTTTACTGCTGAGTCTAGCGGTTATTACATGTTTGTATACCCTGTCTGGCTACATTATTTGGCTTAGGGATAAGTGCAATATACATTTGAACTATGCCATTATGGCTATGCTAAAATCACCTCTATCCCTTTGGTCTTCTTTATCCCTTGTGTGCCCCATTTTTTGTCCATGCGCTTTTGTGGTCATTTGACTCCTACCCCATTATTTTCCTGTTTAATTATAATAAAATTGTACTTTTATTTTCCTAATTGGTAGTTCAGGTTTTTTTTTGATCGCTTCTTTTTTCTGCTAATTTCAGATGAGACCAAAGTAGAACTTTTGGGTTAAGTGCAAAATGCTATGTATCGAGGAAAACTAGCACTGTACGTCACCATGAAAACACCATCCCCACTGTCACACATGGTGGTGGCAATATCATGCTGAGACTATTCTTCAGCAGGGACAGGGAAAGTGGTCAGAGTTAAGGGAACATGCTTGGAGATAAATACAGGGTAATCCTGGAGGAAAATCTGTAAGATGCTGCAAAAGGCTTGAGACTGGTTGTAGGTTCACCTTCCAGCAGGAAAACAATCCTAAACATACTGCCAGAGCTAAAATGGAAGGATTAGATCAAAGTATATTCATGTGTATGAAGGGTGCAGTCGCAGTCCAGACCTAAATCCTTTTGAGAATCTGTGACAAGACTTGAAAATTTCTCTTCACAGATGTCGCCATCTAATCTCACTGACCTAGAGCAAGTGTGCAAAGAAGAAGGGGAAAAATGTCACCTTTAGATGTGCAAAGCTGGAGAGACAGACCCCAAAAGACTGCAGCAATAATAGCAACCAAAGGTGGTCCTACAAAGTATTGACTCAGGGGGGGCTGAATACAAATACATGACACAATTTTCAGATTTATATGTTTAAAACAATTGGAAGACCATGTACAATTTCCTTTACACTTCACAAATTCTTGCTACTTAGTGTTAGCATCATATAAAATCTCAATAAAATACATTTAAGTATGTGGGTGAAACGTGAAAATATTTGGAAAAGTTCACAGGACAGAAATACTTTTCTAAGGCACTGTAGATAGATATGAGATAGATATTATTATTATTTCTATAGCACCATTGATTCCATGGTGCTGTACATGAGAAGGGGTTACATACAAAATACAGGTATCACTTACAGTAAACAAACTAACAATCACAGACTGATACAGAGGGGAGAGAGGACCCTGCCCTTGTGGGTTTACATGCTACAAGATGGTGGGGAAGGAGACAGTAGGTTGGGGGGGTTGCAGCAGCTCCTGTGTTGGTGAGGCGGTAGCTCCAGTAGTGGTGAGGAGGTAGCGGGGTCATTGCAGGCTGTAGGCTTTCCTGAAGAGATGGGTTTTCAGGTTCTGTCTGAAGGATCCAAATGTGGTTGATAGTCTGACGTGTTTGGGCAAAGAATTCCAGAGGATGGGGGATATTCGGGAGAATACTTGGAGGCGGTTGGATGAGGCGCAAATAAGTGTGGAGGAGAGAAGGAGGTCTTGGGAGAACCAGAGATTACATGAGGGAAAGTATCGGGAGATTAGTTCAGAGACATATGGGGGAGACAGGTTATAGATGGCCTTGTAGGTCAGTATTAGTAATTTGAACTGGATATGCTGAGAGAATGGGAGCCAGTGAAGAGATTTGCAGAGGGAAGAAGCGGGGGAGTAGCGAGGAGAGAGATGAATTAGTTGGGCAGCAGAGTTAAGGATGGACTGGAGAGGTGTGAGGGTGTTAGCAGGGAGGCCACAGAAAAGGATGTTGCAGTAGTCGAGGCGGGAGATGATGAGGGCATGCACAAGCATTTTAGCAGACTGAGGGTTGAGGAAAGGACAGATTCTGGAAATATTCTTGAGCTGGAGGTGACAGGAGGTGGCAAGAGCTTGGATGTACGGTTTGAAGGACAGACAGTGCAGTGTCAAGGGTTACTCTGAGGCAGCGGACTTCTGGTATGGGGAAAAGTGTGATGTCGTTAATTGTGATAGATAGGTCAGGTAAGGAAGATCTGTGAGATGGGGAAAGATAATGTGTTCAGATTTGTCCACACTGAGTTTGAGGAAGCGAAAGGAGAAGAAGGAGGATATGGCTGATAGACAATCCGGGATTCTGGACAGCAGAGAGGTGACGTCTGGGCCAGAGAGGTAGATCTGAGTGCCATCAGCATAAAGGTGGTACTGGAATCCATGAGACTTTATGAGTTGCCCCAGGCCAAGTGTATAGATTGAGAAGAGTAGGGGTCCTAGAACAGAGCCTTGGGGTAATCCAACAGAAAGAGGATGGGATGAGGAATTGGTGTGGGAGGGGGAGAAGCTGAATGTGCGGTTGGAAATTTATGAGGAGATCCAGGATAGGATGAGGTCTTTGATGCCAAAGGAGGAGAGGGTGTGTAGTAGGAGGCAGTGGTCAACTGTGTTGAAAGCAGAGGACAGGTCTAGAAGCAGGAGTATAGAGTATTGTCCGTTCGCTTTGGCTGTAAGTAAGTCGTTGGTAATTTTGGTCAGGGCTATTTCAGTGGAGTAATGGGGGCAGAAACCAGATTGTAGATTGTCAAATAGCAAGTTAGATGAGAGGTGGGTGGAAAGCTCAGCGTGCTGTGCTGCTACAGGAGTTTGGAAGCGAATAGGAGCAACGATATGGGGCAATAGCTGGACATAGCGGTTGGGTCAAGGGTTGGCTTTTTAAGGATAGGCGTGATTGTGACATGTTTGAAAGCAGAAGGGAAGGTACCAGAAGTTAATGATAGGTTGAAGAGGTGGGTTAGGGATGGGATAAGAGTGGTGGTGAGGTTAGGGAGGAGGTGGGATGGGATGGGGTCGAGTGCACAGGTTGTGAGGTGCAATTTGGAGAGGAGACAATTAAGCTCCTCTTCAGTGATGTTAGGTAGGGAGGTGATGGGGTTTGGGCATTGGACTGGTATACAAAGGGGTTGTACACTTGCCGGAGCTTTATAGTGGTGTTATTGTGCCAGGGTTGTCTGTTGGTACGTCGCACTCTGTCATGAAAGAGAGGGGCGACCGAGTCAATAGCTGATGTGAAAGTGGCAATGTAGAAAGCAGTGGCAGTGTCTGTGTCTTGGAGTGAGGATATGGATGCCAGTGGTAGAATAGAGTCAGAGAGCGTGTGGGTGTCTAGATGTGCAAGGTTTCTGCAGGGGTGCGCATGTTGCTGGACATGGGTGACAGGAGAAGAGGACAGGGATGAGAAAGTGAGGAGATGGTGGTCGGATAGAGGGAAAGGGGAGGCGGTGAAGTTAGATAGAGAGCAGAGACGGGTGAAGACCAGGTCTAGTGTATGTCCGTCTGTGTAGGTGGCTGAGGAAGACCACTGAGTAAATCCAAAAGATGAAGTAAGGGACAGTAGTTTAGAGGCTGCTGACTGAAGGGTATCAATGGGGATGTTGAAGTCACCCATGATGATAGTGGGGATGTCAGTGGAAAGAAAGTGAAGAAGCCAGGTAGAGAATTGGTCAATGAAGGCAGTGGCCGAGCCCGGAGGTCGGTATATGACGGCCACTTGGAGGTTGGAGGGAGAGTAGATGTGGACAGAGTGGACTTCAAAAGAAGGGAGGATGAGGGAGGGAAAAGGTGGGATTGGGTTAAAGGTGCAGTTAGAGAAAAGGAGAAGACCCACTCCTCCACCGAGTCTGTTGCCAGGGTGAGGAGTGTGGGTGAAGTGGAGGCTGCCGTAACACAGTGCAGCAGGGGAGGCGGTGTCAGAGGATGTCAGCCATGTTTCTGTGAGGCCGAGGAAGGCAAGATTGCGAGACAGGAACAGGTCATGAATCACATGAAACTTATTGCAGATGGAGCGGGCATTCCAGAGTGATCCAGAGAGAGGGAGCAGGGGGTGGGTGTCAATGGCGCGGGTTTTACGTTGGAAAGATTGCGGTTGTTCTTATTAGATAGGGAGCGGTAGGAAGGAATAGTAATGGGAGGTATGAGCTGTGGGGGTCCAGGATTGGGAGATATGTCGCCAGCAGTGAGAAGAAGCACAGAAAGAGAGAGCAGATGGGAGAAGGAGAGTGGGCGGCTTGTTTTATGTTTTATTAAGACAGATTTGAGGTTGAGGAGCAGGTCTACAGAGGAGGTCAGGTGGGGAGGTAAGAGGGAAGGGGAGATGATTATTTGGTTAGAGGGTGCTGGGGTTTGGGGATAGCGAAGGAGAGTGAGGATTAACGGAGCAAACACTGTGAGGGGATATGTAAACGTGGTGAAGGAGTAAGGGCCCACGATACCACCCGGTCAGGATCGCTGGTGCATCGCTAAATGGTCACTAGTGAGCTTCCACACAGGAAGATCTCACAGCGATGCAGCAGCGATACAGCGGACGATACTTACCTTTCAGATGCGGCCATCCTGATGTCCTCCCGCCCGCCTCCACACGTCGCTCGTCGGCGCCAGCAGGAAGCCCAGAAGGAAGCGCACGATGAGAAATGGAGCTGCGCGGTCTTGCGCGATCAACGACTGACAACGGGAGAACCGGTCGGAGGTAAGTATCACACATAGCGATATCTTTAGCGATATCGCTGCTACGTCACCAAATCGGTGATGCTTTAGCGATATTGCTAGCGATATCGCTATGTGTAAAACCCCCTTAAGAGAGTTAATAGAAAAGCAAGATCCAAGTAATAAGAAGTGCTTACTCAGCAGACTTGCCGAAAAGAGACAGATGCATAGTGTGGGGTCCTGACTCCTGCAGTGATATTAGATACTAGATATTAGATCGATTAAAGAAAGAAAGAAAGATGATAGATAGATAGATTTATAGGAGATAAACAGAGGTGAGGGGTGGTTGAAGATTTCCACTCCACACCCCTTCTAAAACTAATTTAATAGATATGATTACGTGTGTAAACATAAAATATGCTATTGGTGCTTTAGCCACTAGATGGCAGTGGTTTGCAGATTCATAGGACTGTCATCTGTACTGTATGTCAGTTGGCACACAGGGAAATAACCAGTGTCAGTTGGAAAATTGAAGGATGACTGAGAGTTGCAGGCGGCCATCTAAGGGTATGTGCACACGTTTCGGATTGCTGTGCGGAATTTTCCACGCGGAATCTGCATCTTTTGGCAGAATCCGCAGGTCAAAATCTGTGCGTTTTTATGCGGATTTCCGGCAGATTTATTGCGGATTTTATGCGGATTTCGCCTGCGTTTTTACACCTGCGGATTCCTATAATGGAATGGGTGTAAAAACGCTGCGGAATCTGCACAAAGAATTGACATGCTGCGGAAAATAAACCGCTGTGTTTCCGCGCGGATTTTTCCGCAGCATGTGCACAGTGTTTTTTCGCCGTAGTATAACATTGTACTGTAAATCACCAGCAAATCTGCAGCAGATCTGCAGGGGCAAATCCTCAACGTGTGCACATACCCTTAGAGTGCAGTTAGTAAGAGACAGGTGTGACAGGAGCACAGGAGAGTTAAGAAGGACGGGTGTGTGCAGTGTGCTACTGTTCCTGTAATTCCTGTCAAAGAATAAGAATCACATCGGGGAGATGATTACGAATGGATATGGGTCGCCATCACTCCCAGGGCTGTGGGGTACTCGGAACCGGGCCCGCGGATCTCCACGAGTGGGGTTGTAGTCACAGCAGCTACGACCCGGTCTGTGGCCCTGTGCGCCCATTGTAAATAGCAGAAATGTTCATTGGATGATTCATGACGCCACCTGTGGTGTTCGGCAAGAAAGGTGTTAAGCCAACGCTGCAGACAGATCCTCTGGGACAGATGGTGTAGTGCAGCAATGATGTTGTGGCCCTCCACAGGCAGGGCTGTAGTCCCAGGGCAGTGTAGGTGAAGAGGTAGGGGAGAGCCGTAGATGGTGCAGTGTCAGGCGCAAGGGATGTAGCAGTGCTGAGGGTGTTGGCGCAGGAATAAGTGGAGGACACCAGGGCATGTAGTTCCAAAGCTTTACTCACAGTCTGTTGCAGGTACAGGTGCCCGCACCCGTGCCGTGTCCTCCGGGTCAGGAGCTCAGTCAACTTCCAGGCAAGATGAAGTACGCCATTCCAACACTCCGCCAACATATATGCCTTTTCTGAACGTCTCCCTTTTGCGCCTATAGTGAAGTACTCTCAGTACTGAGTTATACTGGAGATCCTTCTGTCAGATGTTCCTATGAACTCTACTTGTACGGCAGACAGCTGTAGCCTTCTTCGGGGACTCCTTGCTACTAAGTCCCGGCTCACCCACGATGCTGTTGTGCCCCCAAGTCTTGTGTGGGAATAAAGTGGTGACAACTTCTATTCCTCTGGTGTCTGCTTCAGGACCATTAGTATCCATACAACCTCGGGGACCGGACCCCGGCCTTGCACTGTGAACTTGGGAAGGGCTCTGCTCTAACCCTAATCCTCAGTCCTCCTCTTCTCCTTACGTTCCGTTCAAATCTATCTTATAAAGTGTGAGGCTTTCCATCAATGTCTCTTTCCTGTGCCAGCGGACCCAGGTCACTGAGGTCCGCTGCAGCACTTCCCTCGTCCATCCCTCTCTGGGGATCTTCTCTCTCTTCTGACCCCGTCAGACTGACTAAATCCTAAACTCTTCCCAATCTTTTGTTGCAGACTAAGCTCCACCCGCCTCCCAGCACTCTTCGTGTTCCAAGCAGGGAGCCACCAAAGTTGCTTTGCTACACTATGTCGTATGGGGTGCAGGTGTTGGAGTGTGGTCAGGTGTCTCCACCTTACCTGAATGGTGGGGCACCACACCTCAGGAGGAGGTGCAGTACCTCTATGGCGACTGAACCCTCAGGGGCGCCACAGATACAGTGTTAGATTCCACCCAAAGCATCAGCTGTGACGTGAATGGCCTTCTGCTAGCTTGTCAGTCGAAAACTGCCCTCCCGATGACAAGACCAGGATCCACTCCACGGTCTCCCAGCTAAACAGCCATTCAGACAATTAGTCAGCCATTTCTGTGTTGAGTTAACGGCCGGTAACTCAACACAATAGGGATCCAGGTGGGAGCATGCACACAGACTTTAGAGACAGTATGGCGCCAAATCTAAATTCTCAGTTAGAGACATTGTTGGCTGTATGAACCTTAGCTAGATCCTCCCCTCAGTGGGTGAGCTTGTGTATAGATAGCGTAACAGAATTGTAATTTTAGAGAGTTGTTAAGTTTGTGAATCTCTGCGCTGCCCCGCTGCAGGGGTCACCTCTCTGCACTCGTCTAATTACACCCTTGCTCTGGGTAACTTTCGGTTACCGCATTAGGCAGAACCAAAGGTCAGGAAAATTATAGCATACCCGATAGAACATACTGGGCCTATCGGTTCTGCAGCGCTGAGTTCCTAACTGATCCAGGCTAGGTGTGTGTGTGATAGTTAACTGTGTTTCTTTCTTGCTGTTGTTGGAGGGTGGACTAATGCATGGACCAGCCTGGGTGTATAGGACAAACATATATGTGTTATGTGACACGTTTTGCTGTAACCATCACATGTATATGTGTATGTTTGACGTAGAATGTATCAGCTAGGCACAGTGGAGTTTAGAAACTGGCCACTAGGGGGAGACACAATGCAGGGAAAGGAAAGGCCTTAAGAACAGCTAAGTCTAAGAAAAGCCAAGTCATGGTGGGCGGAGCAAGTGGAACAAGAGAAAGGGATTTCCAGGAGGAAAGGATAAAAAAGGTGGGGATCCCCAGATTGGAGGAGAACGGCGGAGAACAGCAGAAGTTAGTCGGTCGGGGGGGGGGGATGGTGGCCCTTGAAGGACAGCTGCAGACAGGAGGAGCCTGGGGTGCCAGAAGGCTGGACACTGAAGAGGAAGTAGGTGTGGCAGCGGGTGGACGGGCTTGACAGGGTGATCGCTGTGACCGGTAGACTAAGGCAGGCACTGTGAAAGAGACCGAAAGGGCCGTCGCACCGGGAAAGTGTAAGGAGGAGATGTGGTTATGGGTATCCAGGCAGGTGTGCAGAAGCTGTCTGATATTGCTGGTGTTGGAGAAGGAACCTAATAAAGAAAACCTGTTTGAACATCTACAGACTCCATTCTCCAGTCTTTGGGAACACACTTTGGCCATTGCAAAGGTGTGGAGTGTGCAGGAGGACCACCCCTCCAGTCGGCACACGTTTCTACGTTTCTACACTGTTTCCAGGGTAACACAGTTTTAGTTGTTAGTAAAAACTAGTTCCTTAACAAATTGACTGTTAACAAATTGACAAATCGTGTTCTTTGTCCCGCTGTATTCTGGGAGAGATCACCCCGGTACACGATCTACAACTTGGCAGGATCGCCATGGACAGGAACATGGAGGGAGACAATCCCTTATTGCCAGTGGCCCCGGCTCAGGTGCTGCACCCAACTGCCACAGCCTTGGTTCCAGCGGGGTACTTATCAGCTGGGGCACTATTGCAGCATTTGCCAAAATATGGTGGTAAAAACATGACATTGTAAGACTGATAGAAAGGGTGCTGAGTGTTATTAAAATGTGCAACTTAGTTCCAGAGTTGTGAGCAGAAATACAATGAAAACCTTAGGAGGCGATGCCAGACGTACAGTAAAAGTACGGCCTGAGTCCAAAAGGGACACCTTAGGCAAAATAATCGTGCTGCTGAAAGGAACCCACAGCGGTCACGCCAAAATGACTCAACTGCGATGTTTCTTTATCAATCGGCCGCAACAGGAAGGTGAGACTCTCATGCAATACTCCAATGCCTTGCAAGAAATATTGAATGAAGTACAGCAACGGGATCCTCAGGCTATGGGAGCTTTCCAGGAGGCGTATAGGCTGTTGCGGGATCAGTTCATTGCTGGCTTAGCCAATAAATAAGTTGCCAGAAATGACCCGGATGATGGCTGATCTGACATTTTACAATGTTTACCTTGCTGCTACAGAGAGAGAGGAGGAATCCACACCTGTGGTCTAGAAAGTAGTGAGTAGCGCTCAAGTGATGGGCAGCTGTACAAGGTTTGAATACTCTGAGAATTTGAAGGGCAGGCTCTGTGGGCAGAAATAAATGATCTTCGACTAGAAGTGTCCCAAATGCAACTTAGGTTTTCCCCAACTTCTGGAGACACCTCCATCTCCCCGAGCTGCTCCATCTGTCCCAGGTCGGGTGCAGGGGTGAACTGGAGAAAACACGTCTGGTGCTCAGAGGCTCCAGAGGCCCTTCTGCAGAAATTGTCCACCTTGCCAGGGATTGCGATGTCGGAACTGGCCTCGAGATGATGGCGCCAACCGCTGTAGTTGCTGGGGGCCCTGCAGCGGCCTCTGATGTGTAAAGCCCACTACAGGGAGAACACGATTTGTTTTCATGCAGCCCAGTGCTAGAGGCTGATTTTGAAGGACAGAAAGTGAAGTGTTTGGTGGATACCGGGTCTGAATACACCATTATGCCCCAGAGATCTTCGAGAGTTTTATCGGTCATATGATGGAACCCGAAGATGGGAGCGTTATTCGTCTTACAGCAGCAAACATGTTAGGGATGGCGGAAAGCACTAAATAATAAATAATAATAAGTGCGTTCGCCGCCCGGGGTCCACCGTGCAGAAGATGTTATACTGCTGCTATGTAATGGCAGACACACTATATGGCGGTATAACGCACGTGGGTTGAACGTCTCCCAGAGTGCGCTGGGCGGTCTCTGTTCCTTCACAGAGACGCTGAGGCGTAAATACAAAGGCTGTGCCTGTTGACGTCACAGGACTCAGTGGAGTGCACGCACGGTATATGGTCACAGGACTTGGGGGTCAAGACACAGGGTCTGCGTCCTTCTAGACCTACCGTGCATGCGGCGTCGCAAATGCGGACGCCAAGGAGTACTGCTGACTGCAGCATGGCTACAGACACTGCCGCTAAACGACAATTCCCAGAAGCAGGCGCATTGTCGGGCGCTAGCACTCTGGAGGATTTGTATTGTAGCCTGTAGCTTGCCACTGGCTGGCGCTGACTCTATCACTAGTTCCCTATACACACTCATAATATCAGAGGGAGGGGAATCTTAATGAGTCATTTGCAAGTCCATGCATCCATCATCATTCACACAGTAGCAACTAGAGTCTATACTAGCGCATGGCCAAGCGGCCATGCGAACCTTTTATAGCCGGGACCTTCCGAAAGCTTCCAGATCCCTGAGATGGATCAATCAGATCTGGAGAAGGACCTGTGCATGTGACTCCCGATCTCCAATGGGAGATCGTCTCGTGAGCATGCTCAGTGGAGCCACGGAAGGACTTGGCCTCTGAAGCGGTTTGCTGCTGGGCAGCCTGCATTGCTATTGCTGACCCAAAGGTGGCAACAACAGCCAGACCCACAGAGCAGGTCTGGGCAGAGCGTCGGGAACGACGGGGCTGCTGAGCAAGCTCCTCTGTGGTCAATGGAGAATGGGAGACCACAGAATGTGAGGCTCTGGATTCCTGTTGTGCCACTGCAGGAACCCGACGCCTAAGAAAACAATGCCCAGCTCATGAAGGGAATCGTGTGGATGAGAGTGAAGCTATGTGGTCAAGACATCGGCACAAAAGGAGTGGTTCTGGTGGATCACACCCCAAGGAGGGGAATGGACGTGACCTTGGGAATGAGCATATTATGGGATCTGGATCACCGTCTGTTCGCTAAGGAAGGTCCGCAGTACTGGCAACACACGACAACCCACCAGCCCACCCAGAAGGTCCTGCAGCAGGTGGTAAGAAGTTGCAGATTTTAGGAGAGTGCCTCATTTAGTCATCCCGTGGGTTTGGTCAGAGTACCCTCACATATTCCAGTGGTGATGGCACCAAAGAGAGAATAACTGCTGATGGTACCTGCTGATTGAGCTGCTATATGAGGAAGAGTCCCAGACAAGACCTTTAGTGGCCCGTGTGCTAGCAACTGTGAAAGATGGTTGTGTGCCCATCCGTTGCATTAAAGTGCTGGATAGAGAAGTCACTATTCCTGGGTGTACGGTGCTGACTGAAGTCTTTGTGCCTGATGGAAAGATACTCCGAACAGCAGGATTCAACCTCCAGCCCAATTGTATTTCAGCCTGGACTTATGCTATTGAAGTTGCCAGGAAAGAAATCCCGACTGCTGAGTGGAACGGCCAAATAATAATGGATCGGATGGGGGTGGATCGAAAGACACTAACCCCTGTTCAGCAGAGGCTTCTGGAGGATACCCTATGGGAATTTCAGGAGGCCTTTCTCTTGTCATGGGGAAGTTTTTGGATGCTCCTCTACCATCGAGCATGAGATTCCAACAGGGAATACTCCTCCGATCTGGGAATGCTACCGTCAGATTCCTCCAAAAGTGTACTAAAAAGTAAAGAACATGGAGGCCAGCATGATGGACAACCATCATCATCTTTCCCCCATCTCACGTGACCCCCCCTACGAACCTATCAATTACAGTAAATGACTGCCCACTCTCCCCAGTCCCACAAGCCCGCTGCCTTAGAGTAATCCTTGATGCTGATCTCTCCTTCAAACCACATATCCAAGCCCTTTCCACTTCCTGCCGACTTCAACTCAAAAATATTTCACGCATCCGTTCATTCCTCACCCAAGAATCTGCAAAAACCCTAGTCCATGCCCTCATCATCTCTCGCCTTGACTACTGCAACCTCATGCTCTGCGGCCTCCCCTCAAACACTCTCGCACCCCTCCAATCTATTCTAAACTCTGCTGCCCGACTAATCCACCTGTCCCCCCGCTATTCCCCAGCTTCTCCCCTCTGTCAATCCCTTCACTGGCTCCCAATTGCCCAGAGACTCCATTACAAAACCCTAACCATGACATACAAAGCCATCCACAACTTGTCTCCTCCATACATCTGTGACCTCGTCTCCCGGTACTTTCCTGCACGCAACCTCCGATCCTCACAAGATCTCCTTCTCTACTCCCCTCTTATCTCCTCTTCCCACAATCGCATACAAGATTTCTCTCGCGCATCACCCCTACTCTGGAACTCTCTACCACAACATATCAGACTCTCACCTACCATCGAAACCTTCAAAAAGAGCCTGAAGACCTACCTCTTCCGACAAGCCTATAACCTGCAGTAACCACCGATCGACCAAACCGCTGCACGACCAGCTCTACCCTCGCCTACTGTATTATCACCCATCCCTTGAAGATTGTGAGCCCTCGCGGGCAGGGTCCTCTCTCCTCCTGTACCAGTTATGACTTGTATTGTTTAAGATTATTGTACTTGTTTTTATGTATACCCCTCCTCACATGTAAAGCGCCATGGAATAAATGGCGCTATAACAATAAATAATAATAATAATAATAATAATACAAGAGAGCCAGAGCCCTTGGACAGCACTAGTGGTATTAGTACATAAGAAGGATGGGTCCCTCCGTTCTGTGTCAACTACGAAAAAAACTGAATTCTCACACAGTACGTGATGCCTATCCTATCCCCTGGATCGAAAAATCACTGTCCGCTCTGGGTCCGGCTAAATACTTTTCCACCCTAGATTTGGCCAGTAGATACTAGCAAGTTTCATTAGCAGTGAAGGAAGATGCGAAGATGGTGTTCATCTTACCAATGGGACTCTATGAGTTCAACAGAATACCATTTGGTCTTTCAAATGCACCTGGGACATTTCAGCGGCTAATGGAACATTGCCTGGGTGACTGAACTTCAAGTCCGTGTTGTTCTACCTAGATGATGTGGTGGTGTTCGGGACATCATTTGAGGATCATCTGCAGAAACTACAACAAGTCCTGCAGCAACTTCAAGATCATGGACTGAAGATCAAACCCAAGAAATGCCAATTGTTCCAAGACCATATAGAATACCTAGGTTATGTGGTCACTCCCGGATTGCAGCCACCTGCCAGTAAGGTGGAAGCCGTCCAGAAGTGGCCTCAGCCGAAAACGTTATGAGAGGTGAAAGTCTTTTTGGGACTGGCGGGATATTACCAATGATTTGTCCCAAAGTTCACCCATCTGGTTGGTCCTTTGAATGAGCTACTTAGAGGCACATCTTGAGGGCCCAAGAATCCTTCCATCCAATGGGGTCCTCAACAGCAGAAGGCCTTTGAAGTAGTGAAAGCTGATCTAACAAGCTCTCCAATTCTGGCTTACGCCCGGTTTGATACCCCGTTCTTACTCTGAACAGATGGAAGCCTGCATGATGTGGGAGCAGTGTTATCACAGGTATAGGATGGCCGAAAGAGAGTGATCACCCATGGAAGCCGTTCCCAAAGGGAGACTGAGCGTTATCCCGCAAACTATAGTTCATTCAGGCTAGAACTTCTGGCATTGGTTTGGGTTATGATTGAATGATTTGCAGAGTACCTAACGGGGGCTGAAGTGGTAGTAATGACTGACAATAATCCATTGGCTCACCTGGAAAATGCCAAACTAGGGGCACTAGAACAGAGGTGGGTGGCACGGCTGACTCAGTTTAACTACCGTGTCAAGTTTCGGTCAGGAAGGGAAAATGGAAACGCAGGCACATTATCCCGGGTTCCGATGGAACCGTCGACTAGGTGTATCGATGAGGAACTTGAGGACACTGAGACCCCTGACCTAGGTCGACTGCCTGACTTTCAGAGCATGGTGCATTCAAGTGGGGTTGCCTCTGGGATGCCCATGGTGCTTGGAAAAGCTCCTGAGGATTGGGAACGAGCACAGAACGACAACAGAGATGTGCAGTGGGTAAAACACTGGGTCCAGGTCAATATTTGGCCTTGGCCAGAGGAGCAGTCACAGCTGTCCTCAGAGGGGGAAAAACTGTTGTGTCAATGGGATAATCTCTGTGTGATTCACGGCCTTTTGTGTCATGAGATATACTTACTGTCGGAGTTGCAGCTCCACCATCAGGTTGTGATTCCCATGTCATTAGGTCCAGTAGTTTCTTGTGAGGTCCATGAGAGAGTGGCTCATTTTGGGAGTGAAAAGACTTATAAGTGGTTGTGGGGAATAATTTATGGCCCAGGTCTGGAAAAGATGGTAATTGAAACATGCCAAAAATGCCGAGCATGTAGGTTGAGCAAGAGTCTGGAACAACGAGTTCCTGTTCAGACCATCCAGACATCCGCTTCACTGGAGATACTCATGATAGACTATGTGCAAATAGGGTACTCCTGTTTGAGACATTCATATTGCTTGGTGATGACTGATCATTTCTCTAAATATGCAGTGGCGGTACCTACCAGAGACCAGACCGCAGAATCAGCTGCTGAGGCGGTATGTCGTCACTTCATACAAAAAAACTTTTAGGATAAAATTCTTGGATTTAAGTGCGCTGCCAGACAAATTTCATATCCATAAACAGGTTGATGAATTAACCCTTTTATTCCCAACGCGTTTCGAAGTTCATAATACTTCTTCCTCAGGGGATGACATATGAATACACAGAGCTGTCTCCAGTTTTATACATTCACATTTCAAAAAATGGGCGCCAAAAATGACATGTGATGCACACCAAAGGTCAAAGTTCAAAAACAAAAATGTCATAAAATTGTCACATTAATTCATCTGTGGTGGATGAAATCAATTACTCTTACTTTTATTTTACAGGAAATCTAAAAACTTGAATTTATTAAAAAGGAAAATAATAAATAAAAAGCGAACCTGCGTCTCAAAGCAAAAAGAAAAGGACCGTAGTCCCATGCTCACACCATTATACTGGGGAGAAAAACCAGAGAAAAGAAAAGAAAAAAGAAAAAATAGATCAAAAAAATAAAAAATAACATATGAAAATTGGGAGAATGGAATACAATGGTATAAAAATATGTAAATAAAATATATATAATAAATATATATATTAAAAGGTATTAACGAATAAAAATAATAAAATAATTTTCTTTGAATGTGGTGTCTTGGTCAAATTATTTCCTTTACATTCCAAAAGGATAGGTGGCTTCCATCAAAAGAACAGGAACCGCAAGGAATCTATTGAACCAGAAAAACTCTGATCGCTTACCATGCCGAACAGAAGAAGAGGATGGGAAGAAACATTACATGTTCTCAGACATATTATATGTCTGAGAACATGTAATGTTTTATTATTTTTTATTCGTTAATACCTTTATTTATTATATATATATTTTTTACATATTTTTATACCATTGTATTCCATTCTCCCAATTTTCATAAGTTATTTTTTATTTTTTTGATCTATTTTTTCTTTTTTCTTTTCTCCGGTTTTTCTCCCCAGTATAATGGTGTGAACATGGGACTACTGTCCTTTTCTTTTTGCTTTGAGACGCAGGTTCGCTTTTTATTTATTATTTTCCTTTTTAATAAATTCAAGTTTTTAGATTTCCTGTAAAATAAAAGTAAGAGTAATTGATTTCATCCACCACAGATGAATTAATGTGACAATTTTATGACATTTTTGTTTTTGAACTTTGACCTTTGGTGTGCATCACATGTCATTTTTGGCGCCCATTTTTTGAAATGTGAATGTATAAAACTGGAGACAGCTCTGTGTATTCATATGTCATCCCCTGAGGAAGAAGTATTATGAACTTCGAAACGAGTTGGGAATAAAAGAGTTAATTCATCAACCTGTTTATGGATATGAAATTTGTCTGGCAGCGCACTTAAATCCAAGAATTTTATCCTAAAAGTTTTCATGTGGCGGTCTCTGTGTTGTGGACCGTTGGATGTGCAGCAAGCTGACATACTGATCCTACGTGCCTGACTCTCTCCTGGGAAGGGTGAGTATAAACCTTAATATTTCTTATAAGATTGCCCGGATAAGACCCTATTGCGCTCTTGTTTTTGCCTATAGTGTGAACAAATTTGTCACTTCATACAAGTGATTGGGTGTCTATGGCGGATTCATTGAAAAGTCTAGGATGACGCCCTATCATCCGCAAGGCAATTGTGCGTGTAAACGTTTCAACCGCACCCTCCTGCAAATGCTGCGAACCCTGGAAAATGATCAAAAAGCGCGCTGGCCTGAGTACCTGCCTGAACTGATGTGGGTCTACAATAATTGAGTGCACAGCACTACTGAGTACTCTCCCCACATGCTGATGTTCGGGAGGGCAGGTAGGTAAATTGAAGACCTACACATACCTGATCCCATGGCTCATCCTCCTCAGACTCTACCGCGTGGGCCCAGGAGCACTGGCGGCGCTTGAGAATGGTGCACAGAGTGATGGGTGATTGGTTGAGACAGCTGACAGATCATGAGCAGAGACGAGTACAGAGGGAAGTGTGTGCTTCAGGGGAAAAAGTGCTTGTCTGAGTCAGAAAGAAGTCTGGCAAGTTAGATGACCAGTGGGAGGCAGTACAGTATGTGGTGAAAATAGGGGTGAAGCCCAATATCCCTGTGTATGAGGTGGAACCGGTGGGGACTGGAGGGCTGACTAGGAATCTCCATCGCAACAGTGTGAAGAACCCCCCAGACGTTGAGGCAGCACCTGAACCTGAGTCAGAGAGAGTGGACCCGCCCATAGATGATGATTGATGTGCTGTACCTGCTTCCCTCGAGACTGAGAGCCCATCTGTTGCAATATTGCCCCCCAGAGAGACTATTTCACAACCTGCAATTTCCCCCAGAGATGATATACAGGGAGAGATGACTGCCCCAGTCCAACCTGTGACTGTCCCCAGCGAGAGTGCATCGGGGGAGTCAACAACTCCGGTCCTGCGAACATCGTTGGAAAACTGAAGAATGACTGAGAGTTGCAGGCAGCCATCTTAGAGTGCAGTTAGTAAGAGACAGATGTGTCAGGAGCACAGGAGAGTTAAGAAGGATGGGTGTGTGCAGTGTGCTACTGTTCTTGTGATTCCTTTCAAAGAAGAATCACATCGGGGAGACAACAACGGATGGATACAGTGTTAGATTCCATCCAAAGCATCAGCTGTGATGTGAATGGCCTTCTGCTAGCCTGTTAGGTGAGAACTGTGCTCCAGGTGACAAGCCCCTGTGTTCAGTTAACGGCCGGTAAGTCCTGAGCTCAGGCCCCACCATAGGGATCCCGGTGGGAGCGTGCATGCAGACTTTAGAAAGAGTATGGCGCCAAACCTATAATCTCAGTTAGAGACATTGTTTGCTAAGATGGCTGTGTGAACCATAGCTAGATCCTCCCCTCAGTGGGTGAGCTAGTGTATAGATAGCATAACAGAATTGTAATTTTAGAGAGATGTTAAGTTTGTGAATCTTTGCGCTGGCCCGCTGTAGGGGCAGCTTTTGCACTCATCTAATTACACCTTTGCTCTGGGTAACTCTCGGTTATCGCCTTAGGCAGAACCAAAGGTCAGGCAAATTATAGTGTACCTGACAGAACATGCTGGGCCTATCGGTTGTGCAGCGCAGGGGTCCTAGCTGATCCAGGCTAGGTGTGTGTGTGATAGTTAACTATGTTTCTTTCTTGCTGTTTCAGGGGTAACACAGTTTTCGTTGTTAGTAAAAACTAGTTCCTTAACAAATTGCCTGGTTGTGTTCTTTGTCCTCGGCCCACTGTATTCTGGGAGAGACCGCCCCGGTACACGGTCTACCCAGAGACAGCTAAAAAGATATAGAAGATAACTAGATAGATGTAGATCGATGTAAATAAGAGGGTCAGTTATATATGTGTGCTGTAAAAGTGTAACTGGTAATGTGCTGGAGGGGAGACATGCTTCAATAAGGTTACTATCTTCAGTGATATAAACCTGGAAGTTTGCTCCAGCATGTTATGTGTTGAGAGGAGTTAATTGGCCATAGTGTCTTCCCCTGAGGAAGAAGTGCTGTACACTTCGAAATGCGTTTGGAATTAAATAGTTAAATCCTTCATCATAACCTGGATTCGTCATTTTGTCAAGCAGCGCACTAAAAGTCCATGAATTTGTTCCATAAGAAACTGAAGTTTTGTTGGTCACAGAGTTGACCTTTGGACGTGCAGAAGGTTGACCATGGGATCTTACATGTCTTAAACTCTCCTGGAAAGGGTGAGTGTATTCCTACTATTTCCTTTAACATTTTATCCGGATAAGACCCTATTGCGCTTTCTTGTCCTATAGTTTATCTACATTGAAGAGTTGGACAAGACAGCTGTTCACTATATCTCCCCCCTATGGAGGGATCCAGGACATAAAAGTGAAGCCTTTGAACATAATGATTGTTCTGTGTACTCTGGAGGGGAGCTGACCTCCAGAGCTAGACACTAACAAAGTTATAAGGACTATAGTGAGTGCTGTTTAGTTTATGTCAAGACGACTAAATATGTCTATTTCTTTTGTTCGGACTGGTTTATGAAGCGTGATTTAATAAACTAGTTGAAAATTTAAATGAATAGCATTACTGTGACTCTCTCATTAAGCAGCTGAGTAAGCCGATCTACCACAGTTGCTGCTACAATTGTGGGCAAGATCCCAAGGAAGTAAGTAAGATGGCTCTGGACAAACTGCATTTAGTGGGTAAAGGTGGCTTTAAGAATGGAACAGCAGTCGGGCAAAATGGAGGAACTGATCAAGTACATGTACCAAAGCCAGCAGCAGCACCAGTAGCTACAACAGCAGCACTAGCAGCTCCAACAGCAGCACCAGCAGCTCCAACAGCAGCACCAGCAGCTCCAGCAGCTCCAACAGCAGCAGCAGCAAGCCCAGCAGAAGACAAATAAACTCCAGCAGCAATGACAGATTGAACTACTGGCAGGGGATGTCCTCAGCAGAGAAACCGCCCTAACCCCAATTCCAGATGATGACTCTCATATCCGCAAGGCGCAGGGGCGGACACAGACTGCAGAGGGCCCCTGTGCAAGAAATCTTCCCGGGCCCCCCCCCAATACTGCAACAAATATGAATAAACAAACATATAGGTTGTATGAGCACGAGACTATGGGATGGAGGATAATCATTATAATTTGTTATAACTAACCACAGTTAGTTACTATGCCCGGGCAGCGCCGGACTTTTCAGGTGGTATATTTATAAACAGCATAGAATGAATTGAATTGCAATGCAAAGAAGCAGTGTTATCACTCACCAGTCTGCAAATGTTGGCTGTAATCCTGCTGTATGGAGGTAGAATGGGGTTTTAGGCCTGTAGTATAATGATCCCTGGCATTATCTTATCAGCTTCCGCCTATATATATATATATATATATATATATATATATATATATGAATAAAGGATATAGATGGCACACAGCAACATAACTAATGTAATAGGGTATAGAGAATAATATATATTACCACCAAGGAAAATACTAATAACCCCATAGAGTACATAATGTTATGGACTAGGTAAAGACCATTTGTTTAACCAAATAATGCAAGGGGGGAGGAAGAAAAAGAACTTCCTGACAACAAACAAGTCAATAGATAAAATTGCTTTATTAAGGATACAGGGCAAGGAACTATACCATTAAAATTTGTATAAGTTGGTAACTCGTCATAAGAAAAAGATACCATAAGTCCTCACATGTCAAACAAACATAACCCAAATGGGAAGGACATAGAAAACACATACAAAGAGATGTAATATCATCCACATGAAATGTAATGTGGGAATATAACCCACTCAGTATAGCAGTAATACCATCATGAATTATGGCACAGAGTCATAACACAAAACAATAATGTGGGAAAAACAGCCCACCATATATGGCGATAATACCGTCCAAGTGGATTACATCAGATCATAGTACAAAAAAATTGTCTGTCCTATATTACCTATAGATTGTCCGTGCAAGACGACAAGTGAAGGGACCAGGTACCCGCCCCGACGCGGGTAAGTAAGAGTCTTCTTCACCATAGCACCATAGCATATAGCATATAGTATCAAGAACACAATCTGTCAAAGGACACATTCAGACATCTGTACAAATCGATCCAAGATCAGATGGCAATGCATGGACTGGCCAAGGATCTCGTGATCTGAGCGTAAGGCCGGCATCACACTAGCGATGAATACGGACGAGTGCTATGTGATAAAACATCGCATAGCACTCGGACCAGTATTCATCTATGGGACAGCTCCCGTCATCGTTTTTTTCCTCGGCCGTATTGTACATGCGAGTGAAATTGGAGCACGCTGCAATTGTCACTGACACTCGGCCGAAACTCTGCGCACTCGCACCCATATATGTCTATGGGTGCGAGTGACAGCGCACATCACTCTGATATCATCCAAGTGCTGGGCGATATACGCCGACGTTGGCAATGGAGGAGATGGAGAAATTAGTTTCTCTGCTTCCTCCGCAGCTGTGCTCCGATCCGCTCAAACACAAGGATGTCAGCGTCATCACATGCACATAAAAGAACAACACAGAAGTGTCCAGAACAAGGGCCATTAATGGCAATGGTAGGCCTGGCACAGGGCCGGACTGGGACAAAAAAGCAGCCCTGCCACACAAATCCCACCAGCCCACAAACTATAACACTCATCACCCCAATCAGTGAATTTTCGCCATACTTTGTCATCCCCTCATCACTCTCTTATAGTAGTTATTTGAAGAGCCACATGTGAATGGCACCACAGTGCGTATGACTGACCACAGCTCCATTTACATGGGGCCCTTCTCTTCAAAGCTACGTTTCGCAGGATCATGGGGGTCCCAGCAGTCAGATTCACAACAAACAGAAAGTCATCCCCTATCCCCACATAATGCGCCATACAGTATTATGGGCCCCATATATTACTGCATACAGTATTATGGGCCCCATATACTACTTCATACAGCATAATGGGCACGATATATTACTTCATACAGTGTAATGGGCCCCATATATTACTTCATACAGTATTATGGGCCCCATATATTACTGCATACAGTATAATGAGTCCCATATATTACTTTATACAGTATAATGGGCACCATATATTCATACAGCAAAATGGGCACCATATTTTACTTCATACAGTATAATGGGCACCATATATTACTTCATACAGTATAATGGGCACCATATATTACTTCATACAGTATAATGGGCACCATATAATTCTTCTCCCCCAAACCCCGCTGCTCTGGTCTCCTCAGTGTATTCTGATCCTTCGCATTGCTTGGCACAGGGACATCATTAACCTTACCTATATAATTGTCCACTTTGAATGATAGTAATAATGATTTTTTTGTACCCTGTTGTCTGGGGCTGGCCCACTTTATGGGGGTGCTCACGGCATATGATTATACACCAGTAAAAAGTATCAGATGCTCAATATGACCAGTGCCACCTAGTTTCCTACCCCTCTTATTCTACTGGTACTGTGGGCACACTGACTGGTACTGACGAAAAGAAAGAAAGAACAGAGAGAGAGAAAAAAGAAAACAGAGAGAGAAAGAAAGAACAGAGAGAGAGAAAAAAAGAACAGAGAGAAAGAAAGAACAGAGAGAGAGAAAAAAGAAAACAGAGAGAGAAAGAAAGAAAGAAAGAACAGAGAGAGAAAGAAAGAAGGGAAAGAAAGAAAGAAAGAAAGAAAGAAGAGAGAGAGAAAGAGGGGAAAGAAAGAACAGAGAAGGAAAGAAACATAGATAGAATGAAAGAACAGAGAGAGAGAGAGAAAGAAAAAAAGAAAGATTAGAGAGCTAAATAAACAGAGAGAGAAAGAAAGATTCTATAAAGATACTATAGCAGCCCGGCTCTCACTGTAGTGCCCACCTGAGCCTCCCAATGCAGGACATATCATGATCCGCTCACATGGCTGGCATCCCCAAGTCCAAGGCGATCCTGCTGTTCGTGCTGTTGGAGGAGGACACGATGATGGATCTGAAGTTCCTCCATGGTTCCGTCACACTCTCCTCCCGAAATTACCTAATTTCCAGTCAGCTTCTAGCACGTCACTTCCGGTGGAACGTGTATGTCCGCAGGAAAAGTAAGCTCCCACCCGAGGCAGTGGGGCAAACTCTCTCTCAAAATCGGGACTGTCCCGCTGGGAGGTATGAATGTTCCCCACCATACACCTTGTACACGCATGGCTCCACATACCACATACACACATGACTCTGCTCTGTACACCTCGTACACACACGGCTCCACTCAGTACACACATGGCTCCACTCCGTAAACCTCGTACACATGCGGCTCTGCTCTGTAAACCTCGTACACATGTGGCCACGCTCCATAAACCTTGTACACATGCAGTTCCGCTCCGTACACCTCGCACACACGTGGCTCCGCTCCGTACACACATGGCTCCGCTCCATACACACACACACAGCTCCGTTCCGTACACATCTCTGCTCCGCACACCTGGTACACATGCGGCTCTGCTCCGTACACCTCGTACACGTGCAGCTCTGCTCCGTAGACCTTGCACAGGTGCGGCTCTGCTCCATACACCTCGTACACGTGCGGCTCCGCTCCGTACACCTCACACACACGGCTCCGCACACCTCACACACACACACGGCTCCGATCCATACACTTTGTACACACACAGCTGCGCTCTGTACACCTCGCACACACAGAGCTCCTCTCCGTACACCTTGTACACGCACAGCACCGCCGTGCTGGAGGGGCCCCCTCTCCCCCAGGGGCCCCCCGTTCAATGAGCGGGCTGCACGGGCGGTAGGTCCGCCCCTGGCAAGGCGGTAAGTCATGCTATGCAAAAGATGACCTAGGGGGCAATTGTTCCAGCAAATTTGCCATTCCAAAAGTCAAATGGCGCTCCTTCCCTTCTGAGCTCTGCCGTGCGCCCAATCAGTGGTTTTCTCCCTTACATGGGGTATTGGAATGCTCGGGAGAAATTACACAACTAATTTTGGTGTCCATTTTTTTCTGTTACCCTTGTCAAAATAAAAAAAATTTAATCTAAAGTAATTTTTTTGTGCAAAAAAAAAAAAAAAGTTAAATGTTCCTTTTTTTTTCCACATTCCAAAAATTCCTGTGAAGCACCAGAAGGGTTAATAAACTTCTTGAATGTGGTTTTGAGAACCTTGAGGGGTGCAGTTTTTAGACTGGTGTCACTGGTGTCATATAGACCCCTCAAAGTGACTTCAAATGTGATGTGACCCTTAAAAAAATGGTGTAAAAATGAGAAATCACTGGTCAACTTTTAACCCTTATAACTTCCTAGCAAAAAAAATGTTAATTCCAAAATTGTGCTGATGTAAAGTAAACATATGGGAAATGTTACTTATTAAGTATTTTGCATGACATATCTCTGTGATTTAAGGGCACGAAAATTCAAAGTTGCAAAATTGCAAAATTTTCAACATTTTTGCCAAATTTTCAGTTTTTTCACAACTAAATGCAAGTTATATCAAGTAAATTTTACTACTACCATGAAGTGCAATATGTCACGAGAAAACATTCTCAGAATCACCAGAATTCATTGAAACGTTCCAGAGTTATTACCTCATAAAGGGACAGTGGTCAGAATTGTAAAAATTGGCCTGGTTTTTAACGTGCAAACCACCCTCGGGGGTAAAGGGGTTAAAGGCATAGTAATCTTAGTGTATGTAAACTTTTGACTTGCAGTAATAAAAATGATTTAAAATATTCTCTCTCTCTTTATTCTGGCATTTGGAAAATAATAAAGACTTGCTGAAGAACCTGGCGCTGCCCGGGCATAGTAACTAATTACAGTTAGTTATAACAAATTATAATGATTATATCTATATATATAAAGCTGAGTGTATAGCCCCGCCCACTCAGCATAGCCACATTCACTATAATATCCCACATCATCCCGTCAGCCAGAGCCACCGGACTCTGCCACTAATATCCCACATCATCCCGTCAGCCAGAGCCACCGGACTACTACCCCTAATATCCCACATCATCCCGTCAGCCAGAGCCACCGGACTACTACCACTAATATCCCACATCATCCCGTCAGCCAGAGCCACCGGACTACTACCCCTAATATCCCACATCATCCCATCAGCCAGAGCCACCGGGCTACTACCCCTAATATCCCACATCATCCCGTCAGCCAGAGCCACCGGACTCTACCACTAATATCCCACATAATCCCGTCAGCAAGAGCCACCGGACTACTACCCCTAATATCCCACATCATCCCGTCAGCCAGAGCCACCGGACTACAACCCCTAATATCCCACATCATCCCGTCAGCCAGAGCCACTGGACTACTACCCCTAATATCCCACATCGTCCCATCAGCCAGAGCCACCGGACTACTACACCTAATATCCCACATCATCCCGTCAGCCAGAGCCACCGGACTCTACCACTAATATCCCATATCATCCCGTCAGCCAGAGCCACCGGACTCTACCCCTAATATCCCACAACATCCCGTCAGCCAGAGCCACCGGACTACTACCCCTAATATCCCACATCATCCCGTCAGCCAGAGCCACCGGACTCTACCCCTAATATCCCACAACATCCCGTCAGCCAGAGCCACCGGACTACTACCCCTAATATCCCACATCATCCCGTCAGCCAGAGCCACCGGACTCTACCACTAATATCCCACATCATCCCGTCAGCCAGAGCCACCGGACTCTACCCCTAATATCCCACAACATCCCGTCAGCCAGAGCCACCGGACTACTACCACTAATATCCCACATCATCTTGTCAGAGCTACCGGACTACTACCCCTAATATCCCACATTATCCCATCAGCCAGAGCCACCGGACTACTACCCCTAATATCCCACAACATCTCATCTTCCATACTGGGGATCCCTTTAAGAAAGGCCTGGTGTCAGAACCAGAGCGCTGATTTGAACGGTCCTAACTTCCATACCAGAGATCCCTTTAAGAAAAGCCTGGGGTGAGAATCAGAGCGCTGAGGGGTTTACCCTAACTTCCATACCGGAGATCCCTTTAAGAGAGACTGGGGTCAGAACCAGAGCGCTGAGTGGAATGGTCCTAACTTCGATACAGGGGATCCCTTTAATAGAGCCTGGGGTCTGCTGAGTTGTTGTTAAGTGGGAAAACGTGCTCATAGCAACCAGTCACAGCTCAGCTTCTTTTAAACAGCTCTGGTGAAATGAAAGGTGCTTCGTGATTGGTTGGTGATACACACACACATACAGTACATTCAATTTTATTTATATAGATGGTACATAATCCTAATTGACCTAAATATGAAAAGGTTTATTCAGTTTTTTTTTGCCAGATATTGAGAAAAAGATGCATATGTGTTTTTTTTATATCATGTATGTACAAAACTTCTGGTTTCAACTGTAGATACATAGATAGATACATAGATAATGTAGATAGGAGACAAATACGGCAGCTAAAATAAATACATTCTTTTGATGAGTATAGTGTTCACATGTAAACGTTATATCGTTGCTCAGCATATATTATTGAAGATACTTAATAAAATATTTATCAGTAATTTCACATTGTATTTCCTATGCACGAGGCGTAAAAGGATGTGATAAAACGAAAGTTAAATAAGCAGACATTTCCAGAATGACAGATCAGCATCATCTCACCTGCATGCTGCGGCTCACTGACCCAGCCTAATAGAAGTATGAATAATACATGTGGATGTGTTTACGTGGCAGCAAGCCTCCGCGCCAACCACAAATAATCAACATTCATGTGAACGGACATATCCACCCTTGAAATTATTCCAATATTCTTTGTCTTAGGCTAGTTTCACACTTGCTTTTTTTTGCAGCGCGTTTTTCCCGCAAAAAAACGCATTGAAAAAACGCATACAAAAGCATACAACTGCTGCGTTTTTTTCATGCATTTTTATGAGCATGCATGAAAAAAACGCAGCATTTTTATGCGTTTGTATGCGTTTTTAGTGCGTTTTTACCGCGTTTGCGTTTTTTTCCAACATTAGGTGGCCCCTCACACTAACCCAAACCATGACTTTACTAACCCTAACCCTGACCCTAACCCTAACCCTGACCCTAACCCTTAACCAAACCATACTTAACCCTAACCCTGACCCTAACCCTAACCCTAACCCTAACCCTGACCCTAACCCTAACCCTGACCCTAACCCTTAACCAAACCATACTTAACCCTAACCCTGACCCTAACCCTAACCCTAACCCTGACCCTAACCCTTAACCAAACCATACTTAACCCTAACCCTGACCCTAACCCCAACCCTAACCCTGACCCTGACCCTAACCCTAACCCTAAACCCCCTTAACTAACCCTAACTCTAACCCAAACCCCTAAATTCCATGGTTAACAAAAAAAAACGCATGTGCAAAAAAACACATACATGAGCATGCCAGTGCGCACGTATGCGCATCCATAGGCTATAATGGCCATTTTTAGCGCAAAACGTGCGCATACGTACGCATGCGCTTTTTTGCAGGGCCAAAAAATGCAACATGCTGCATCTGGAAAATACAAACGCACACCCCAAAAAAACGCAGCGCATGAAAATCGCATACGTGCGCTTACCAGCGCGCAGGTATGCGCACCCATGTTAAATATAGGGGAAAAAACGCATGCGCACGTATGCGTTTTTTTCCAGCGCAAAAAAACGCAAATGTGAAACCAGCCTTATCTGTATTATAAGAAGGGCCAGATTAAAGGTTATAAAGGCCCCATCTCATCTCTGGAACCCAGACCACATGTAAGAGGCTGGTGCTCAGTTTTCATTGCAGTCAATGGGAGTTATGGAGCCGCCCTCCTTTCACTGCCGCCTTAGGCCTTTGCCCTCTGTTTGTTAGTCGCAAATATGGTCTTGAGTAGTGAGAGACTCAATGAGCATTTCAGGAAGATATAATTTTTACCCCCTTCCTGACCTGTACCTTAGATGCTCCATATGTCGGATGTGGAAAAATATATGGAATTTGGAACAAGGGAAGGAAATAACCAAAGGTGAAAAAAAATTCTGCTCAGGAAGGGGTTAAAACGTATCACCGTGGAATATGCCAAGTACGGTGAGTGTTGTGAAAAGTCACATTTGGACCCTGAATCCTGGATAGAGATGAGTGAACTATTTCGGAAAACGTTTGCCAATCTCAAATTCGGCACGAACGTAGCACATTCGGATTCGTGTTCGCTTTCCCCAGCTTTTTTACTCAAAGTGGGCAAAAATTCTGTCACAGTTCGGTAAATCATCGCGTGTCCACTAATGCTTTTGTTATGACTTTTGTTATGAACGAGTCACCGTAGGAGGCAGACACAAAAATAGAAGCTACGTCCAGAAAACCGGAGAAGTTGGCAACTATCAGATTGCAGACCCCTGAACCTATCAACACAACTAGCAGTAGCCGTGGGGGGTTCCTACGGTGCCCTAGACCCCTCGATCACAGCCGGAGAACTAAATAGCCTAAAGACAGAAAAGAAAATCTAAACTGCCCCAGAGCAGACCCCAAAGTAAAAGGCAGCCCCCAACATATAATGACGGTGAAGCAAGATGAAAAAACACTCACACAGATAGAAAGATAGGCTGAGCAAACGATGGGGCCCAAGCTAACTAAAAATAGGACAGGATAGGAAGGCTGCTGTCTGAAATCTGCAAAAACCCTATGAAATACATAAGCCAACAAGCTGATATGGAAAAAGGCCCTGAAGCAGCTAGACTTCAAAAACTAAATCAGCACTCAGGTATTTTCTGAAGACAGAGCTAAAGGAATTCAGCTCACCCCAGCAGGGAATGGCAGAAATCCAGCAAAACAAAAGTCAAAGCACAAATGCAAAAGGCAGAGAAGAAAACTTAGCTTTAGGAGAGCAGGAATTCAGACGGGTATCCAAGGATCCCACAGAGAAATCACCCGCAGGGCAGAAGGACGTCGATAGCCTTATATCCAGTCAGTGACTCCACTCAGCCAGTCATCATGATTAGCCTCAGATGTTTGATAATCAGGCTCACTACCTTTCTTAACCAGCAGAGGGAGTTCATCGGGCCTGAGTGGTGAAGGGGAAAATGAACTCACAACAGTACCTCAGCCTTGAGGAGGGGTCACCGAACCCTCAACCAAGCCACCAGGGCGATCAGGGTGAGCCCGATGAAAGGCACGCACCAATCTTTTGGCATGAATATCAGAGGCAGAGACCCAGGAATTATCCTCCTGACCATAACCCTTCCACTTAACCAAATACTGGAGTCTCCGTCTAGCCAGACGGGAATCCAGTATTTTCTCTACCTCATATTCCATGTTACCTTCCACCAATACAGGGTCTGGAGGTGCCACCCCCGGAACAAAAGGCTCAACAAACCTCTTCAACAAAGACTTATGGAACACATTATGGATTTTAAATGTGACAGGAAGAGCCAAACGAAAAGAGACCGGATTAATAATCTCCAAAATCTTGTAAGGTCCAATAAATCTAGGCTTAAACTTAGGAGAAGCCACCTTCATAGCAATATTTTTTGACGATAACCACAACATATCACCAACCTTAAACTGGGGACCAATGGTCCTATGTTGGTTGGAAAACCGCTGGGCCTTTTCCTGGGAGAGAGATAACTTATCCACCACTTGGTCCCAGATCTGGTGCATTCTCTCCACCACAGTGTCAACACCTGGGCAGGCAGAGGGCTCCACCTGCCCTGAAGAAAATCGAGGATGAAACCCAAAGTTACAAAAAAAAGGTGACATCAAAGTGGCAGAACTAGCTCTATTATTTAAAGCAAATTCAGCCAAGGGCAAAAATGAAACCCAATCATCCTGATCAGCGGAAATAAAACATCTCAAATATGACTCCAAGGTCTGGTTTGTTCTCTCTGTCTGCCCATTGGTCTGAGGGTGAAAAGCAGAGGAGAAGGACAACTGAATTCCCAGCTTGGAACAGAAAGTTCTCCAAAATCTAGACACAAACTGAACTCCTCTGTCAGATACAATGTTCTCAGGAATCACGTGCAAGCGAACCACCTGTTGCAAAAACAATGGCACCAACTCAGAGGAAGATGGCAACTTAGGGAGTGGTACAAGATGGACCATCTTAGAGAATCTATCACAAATCACCCAAATAACAGTCATTCTCTGAGAGACAGGCATATCAGAGATAAAATCCATTGAAATATGGGTCCATGGCCTCTTGGGGACAGGCAAAGGCATCAACAACCCACTAGAGCGAGAACACGATTTAGACCGGGAGCAAGTCCCACAGGACTGCACAAAATTCCTGACATCACGAGACAAGGAGGGCCACCAAAAAGACCGACTCACCAGATCTCTAGTACCAAAAATACCTGGATGACCAGCCAAAGCAGAGCAATGAACTTCAGACATCACTCTCTTCTTCCACTGGTCAGGAACATACAACTTTCCACTGGGACAACGCTCAGGTTTGTCCTCCTGGAACTCCTCCAGAGCACGTCTCAAATCGGGCGAGATGGCAGAAAGAACTACCCCTTCGCCTAAGATGGTAGCAAGCTTGGTCACCACAGGAGAATCAGCAAAGAAGATCCTAGAGAGGGCATCTGCCTTGACATTCTTAGTTCCAGGAAGAAAAGAAACCACAAAATCAAAACGTGTAAAAAACAAGGCCCACCTAGCCTGTCTAGGGTTCAAGCGCTTAGCCGACTCCAGGTAAATCAAATTCTTGTGGTCAGTGAGGACCACGACTTGATGCTTAGCTCCCTCCAACCAATGTCTCCACTCCTCAAATGCCCATTTCATGGCCAACAGTTCCCGATTCCCCACATCATAGTTACGTTCAGATGGAGAGAACTTTCGGGAAAAGAAAGCACAGGGATTAATTTTAGATGTCACAGGATCCTTTTGGGACAAAACAGCTCCTGCACCAATCTCAGAAGCATCCACCTCTACCTGGAACGGAAGCGAGACATCAGGTTGCCGCAAAACCGGGGCGGAGGTGAATCTTCGCTTCAGCTCCTGAAAGGAAGAAACAGCCTCTGGAGACCAATTTAACACATCAGCACCCTTCTTAGTCAAATCAGTCAATGGCTTGGCAATACTAGAAAATTTTGCTATAAATTTCCGATAAAAATTAGCAAAACCCAAAAACTTCTGAAGGGCCTTCAAAGAAGTGGGCTGAACCCAATCGTAAATGGTCTGTACCTTGGCCGGGTCCATTTCAATAATTGACGGAGACAAAATAAATCCCAAAAAAGAAATCCTCTGTACTCCAAAAAGGCATTTAGATCCTTTGACGTACAGGGAATTCTCCCTCAAGATCCGGAACACAGTCCGAATATGTTCCACATGAGAATCCCAATCCTTGGAGAAGATCAAAATATCATCCAGATAGATAATCAAAAATTTATCGACAAAATCTCGGAAAATATCGTTCATGAAGCACTGGAAGACAGAAGGGGCATTAGTGAGCCCAAAAGGCATCACCAGGTACTCAAAATGTCCCTCTGGAGTATTATACGCCGTCTTCCATTCATCCCCATGCTTAATGCGAATACGATTATACGCCCCCCTGAGGTCAAGCTTGGTAAACCAGCAAGCACCTTTAACTCTAGAGAATAGATCCGAAATCAGGGGTAACGGATACTGATATTTAACAGTAATTTTGTTGAGGGCACGATAATCAATACAAGGTCTTAATGATCCATTCTTCTTGGCTACAAAAAAAAACCCGGCACCTAAGGGTGACGAGTAGAGTTGAGCGACTTTTGTTTTTTTAGGGTCGAGTTTCGTTTCGTGAAACCCGACTTTTCCAAAAGTCAGGTCGAGCAAGATCGGCCGACTATAGGGAAAAGTCGGGGTCGTCCCGAAACACGAAACCCAATGTAAGTCAATGGGGAATAAAAGTCGGCAGTGAGAGGAGAACAGGAAACACCTACAGTGCCCATTTGAATGCCAAAAGCATCAATTCTTCTTACTTAAACTTGTCAACCTTAATTAACTTCATAATACAAGTTACGCACTGAAAAATGGGGGTTATTTGGCTAAAGTTGTGGGGGGAGAGGGCTGGCTCCAGGTTTTCATGTGCCCTGGGCGAAAGAGCGCCCTTTTAACACATACCACAACTCATCATGCTCCGATACGGCAGAGAAATAGCGGTATAGTACAATGAAAAATACTTCACTCTTTACATCTCATGACAAGGCCCATCTATTTCTCCATACAGAATCATTGGTCCCATATAATGTTTGAAACAGTATATGATGAGCTCCACATAATGCTACAGTATATGTTGGTCCCCATGGATGAAGCTCCACTGTCTTATGGGCCCAAATAATGCTCCAAACATAATGGGCCCCATTTCTAATGCTCTAGTGTATAATGGGCCCTGTAAATGCTGCTCCAGTGTCTGATGTCCACCTTTGGAATGTTCCAGTGTATGGTGGGCCCCATCTATCATTCTCCAGAGTATAGTGCTCCCCAAAAATTGCTGTCCCAACATTGAAAACAATGAAATAAGTCTCCTCGCTAGGGAATCCCTGTACTAGTCTGGACTCCTCGTCGTTCCCATCTTCCATCTCACTGCACAGTATTTCAACCTTGCAAGTGCTGTGATCCTGAGCAAGCAGGGGGGGCCCACTCGTTGGCGACGGCACTGGCACAGGGCCCCTGATAGTACGGTGGTGTGTCTGATGGCGGGTGGGCCGAACCTGCACTTTCATCTGCAGCTTCCTCTTTGTCATCGTGTAAGATGGAACTGTATATGGGAAGGGTAACCTGAATTTCATCAGGGTCAGATTCAGGCCGTGTAGCGTGCGAGGGGAATGTAGTGGTCTGGGTCAATGTACCAGCAGATTCATCGAGCAGTGGCTGGGCATCAGTGCACTTGTGTCGCCCCCAGGAGTACGGTCGCCACAGTGGCATTACCTTCCTCCTAGGGAGTGTGATGTCATGCTTGGGAGCAATGAAGAATCTCTCTAGCAGGTTAACTGATTGGGCGGCGTTATTCCCACGAGTCATGACCCTCCAAACAGCGTTCATGAAGGCAAAGTGTTTGTTTTACGTGGGCAGTATGGTTGCAAAGCTGAACCTTAAAGGAATGTCCAGAAGGGCACCACCAGGAGTGGAGCCTACGGTTTAATTCGACTCCACCTGGGAAACCTCAACCATGCCAGCTACAGAAAAGATGCACACATTGCAAGCTTAATTCCGTTAACGAACGAGACTCCGTCATGCCCCGCGGTCCGAGTCCAGCTTACTAGAGGGACACGTGAGGCTCTGGCACATGAGATTGGCCAATAACTGGTGTGTCATGCCCTTACATGTCCGTGGCTGCATGTGCGCTACACTGAAAAGGCCAGCGTTTGTCGCTTACAGGTGCAGATAACCCGCTGAACAACGTTAGTGATGGGGATCTGTGATTACAATTATTACCCGTGAACGATGATTTCCCAGTAAGTGCAGGTCAACCGCAGTTCCGGAATTAGGCCTAACCGTCATTCCTGAAAAAATGAAAAACTTACGTGTGCAAACCACAGGTGCTGTAGCTTGCTTAACAGCTCGCCAGCCATTCTCAGGCCCAGTATGGATTACACGTGATTGCACAAAGGTGAGAAAGGGTACCGTATCCCCGGATAACATGTATGGATAGCATAGTGTACACATTCAAAATATATGTCTATACATCAGGAGGCAGGTTCAGACGGTGTTAGGCCCAGTGTGGATTGCACGTGATTGCACAAAGGTGAGAAAGGGTACTGTATCCCCGGATAACATGTATGGATAGCATAGTGTACACATTCAAAATATATGTCTATACATCAGGAGGCAGGCTCAGACGGTGTCAGGCACAGTATGGATTTGACGGCCCAGACTACACAGCGGAGGAGCAGGGAGAGGTAAAGATTGCAAATCCTGGGGCCCTGCCCAAGCAAGGGGGGCCCATTCGTGGGCGTCGGTACTGGCACTGGGCCCCTCATAGTACGGCGGTGTGTCTGACGGCGGGTGTGCACCACCACCGTCAGAGACACTTGATTGCACTATGAGGGACCCTGTGCCAGTGCCCGCGCCCAAGAGTCGGCCTACCCACCTGTCCAGGGCAACGGCACTCGCACGGTGTCATGCGCTAGGTGGTGACCCCGGCCATGGGGGGGAGGCAGCACAGTTAGGGAGTTTTAGAAAGTGGCATATGTTGATGTTGGACATTCAGCTGATGCAAAAGGCTAAATAGGTCAAGTCCCAGGAAGAGGTGGACCAAAGCAAGCCATTTTTCTGTCACCCTATGTGTCATCAGGGGAAGGTGGGACAAAATCCTTGGAAACCCATGCATGGTTCATTTTAATGAAGGTTAGATCATCCACATTTTGGGTTGACAGACGGGTCCTTTTTTCTGTCAGGATTGATCCAGCTGCAATGAAGACTCTTTCCGATAGCACACTTGCAGCTGGGCAAGCGAGCTCCTGTAAGGCATATTGTGCCAATTCAGGCCAGGTGTCCAGTTTAGCGGCCCAATAGTCAAAGGGGAATGACCTGTGTGGGAGAACATCGATATGGGAGGAAAAGTAGTTTGTAACCATAGTTGACAACTGCTGTCTCCTGTCACTTTCCATCGATGCAGTATTACCAGTTGTGTGAGCGGTACTTGAAAAATCAGTCCACAACATTGTCATGAAACCCCTGTCTCCAACGCCACTTCTGCTGTGTGCACCACGAGCACCTCTGCCAAGCTGCCCCCGGCCCGTACGGCTTGTGTGAGAACCATCACCGCTGCTGTGTGCTGGGAATGCCTCAAGCAACCGATTTACCAGAGTTGCTTGTTTATTAGCCAATATTAGGTCAAGGTTCTCCTGTGGCATGATGTTTTGTAATTTGCCTTTATAGCATGGATCCAGGATGCTGGCCAACCAGTAGTCGTCATCGTTCATCATTTTGGCAATGCGGGGGTCCCTTTTTAGGATCTGCAAGGCATAATCTGACATGTGGGCCAATGTTCCCGGTGTCAATGATGCACTGCGAGTGCTGGTTGGAGGAGCACTTTCTGGCAAATCCACATCCCTCCAGTCACGCACAAAGCCTGTACCAGACCTTGCCATGCCAACATTTTCACTTGCCCCACGAGATGCATCCTCCTCCCCTAAGTAATCATCCCCATCATCATCCTCCTCCTCCTCTTCTTCCTCCACCTCGTCCAGGAGAGGTCCCTGAGCAGACAGTGGCTGAATGTCATCAAGGATTCCCTCCTCGTCAACATTGGCTGCAGACGCCTGCTCCTTAAAGTGCGCCAAAGTTTGCATGAGCAGACGCATAAGTGGGATGCTCATGCTTAGGATGGCGTCGTCTGCGCTTACCAGCCGTGTGCATTCCTCAAAACACTGAATGACTTTACAGAGGTCTTTCAGCTTCGACCACTGCACACCTGTCAACTCCATGTCTGCTCTCAAAGTGCCTGGCCGTGTATCCTCCCACAAATGCATTATGGCCTGCCTCTGCTCGCACAGCCACTCAACCATGTGCAGGGTGGAGTTCCACCTTGTTGCAATGTCGATAATGAGGCGGTGGTTGGGAAGGTGGAGCAATCGCTGCAGCTTCTGCATACGAATGGAGTGTACAGGCGACCGGCGGATGTGCGCACACAGTCTTCGCACCTTCTGGAGCAGGGCTGTTAACTCCGGATAATTTTTGAGGAAGCACTGCACCACCAGGTTCAAGGTGTGAGCCAAGCAAGGTATGTGGCTGAGTTTTGAAAGGGCTATAGCTGCCACAAAATTACGGCCGTTATCACTAACTACCTTGCCTGCCTCAAGATGTACACTGCCCAGCCATGACTCAGTTTGTCGCTTCAAGTACTCGGCCAGCACCTCGGCGGTGTGTCTGTCGCCCAAACACATCATCTGCAACACAGCCTGCTGACGCTTTCCACTAGCTGCTTGATAGGGGGACACCTCGTGTGCAACAGTGGCAGCTGCAGATGGAGTGCTCATACGACTGCGCTCTGTGGACGAGCTTTCGCTTCTGGAGGAGGAGGAGGAAGAGGAGGGTCGAACGCCTACAGCCAACTGTTTCCTATACCGTGGGCTAGGCAGCACTGTCCCACCACCGCTGTCCACTGTGGACCCTGCATCCACCACATTAACCCAGTGCGCAGTGATGGACACGTAACGGCCCTGGCCATGCCGACTGGACCATGCATCAGTTGTGAGGTGCACCTTTCCACTCACTGACTGCTTGAGTGCATGGACAATGCGGTCTTTCACATGATGGTGGAGGTCTGGGATGGCTTTGCGAGAGAAGAAGTGGCGACTGGGTAGGTCATAGCGTGGTACTGCATAGGCCATGAGTTCGCGGAAAGCTGCGCTTTCCACCAACCGATAGGGCATCATCTCAAACGAGATTAGTTTGGCAATATGGGCGATCAAACCCAGTGTACGCGGATGAGAGACTGAGTACTTTCTTGACCTACTCATAGTGTCTGGGAGGGTGAGCTGGACTTGAGAGCTGCATATGGTGGAAGTAGCGGTGGACAGGGCGGACTGAGAGAGGGTTGATGATGGTGATGGAGTTGGTGTTCTTTCTGATGGCCTAGATTCAGTATTTCGTTGATATAACAGTGGGATTCCCTGACTGCTGTGGCCTTGCAACGACACCTCAACATTTGCTGCTGTGCTGACCGGTGGGCTTACAGTGGGGGAAACAATGTAGCATTGCTGACTACCTTCTTTGTGATCAGTTGCACATGTGGTACTTGAGGTTTGGTGTTGTGTCCACGCTTGCAAGTGCATGGTGGTTAAATGTCTAAGCATGCAACTGGTATTCAAATTTTTCAGATTTTTCCCTCGGCTAAAGGTCTTTATGCACATCTTACAGATAACCTTGGCCTGATCATGAGGATTTTGTTCAAAAAAGTGCCACACTGCACTCTTCCTACTTTGGCAGACATTTTGCAGCCTAGCACGCTGTGATATTTTGACCCTCTGGACAAGCTGTCCAGCAACTCTTTTGATTTTTGGAACCTGTCTTTGGAGTGCTCCGTGCCTGCCAGATAACAGCTGTTGCGATGTCGATGTCTGCTGTGGATGCTCCTCATCTGAGCTATTGGAAGCAGCACCCTCTTCCCCCAGTGGATGCCAATCTGGGTCAACAACTGGGTCATCCATCACCTCCTCTTCAATGTCATGTGCACCTTCCTCTGTGTCACCGTGTATGGTGGTATAGTGTGCGGGAAGGGGCACCTGAGTCTCATCAGGGTCAAAATCTGGCTCTGTACACTGCGAGGACAATGTAGTGCTCTGAGTGAATGTACCAGCAGAATCATCTATCAGTGGCTGTGCATCAGTGCACTCCATGTCAGATTCATCTTGGCCTGGGTAATTCACCATTTCACTTGATAATCCAGGCATGGTATGGGAAAACAGCTCCATGGAGTAATCAGTAGTATGGCCTGCGTCATCCTTCAATCTTGGTTGGGGTGAAGGACACAAGGAAAGGTGTGGTTCATGAACATGAGCCTCCAATGACGACTCAGTGCTTTTACTTTTTACAACTTCAGAAGAGGAGGCGATAGAGCTGGAGGCTGAGTCAGCAATGTAAGCCAAAACTTTTTCCTGCAGCTCTGGCTTTAAAAGCGGTTTGCCAACTCCTAGAAAAGTAAGCCTTCGAGGCCTTGTGTAGCCAGACGATGACGCAGGCTCAACACCTCCTGCATTCGGTCCTATTTTGCTTTTGCCACTACCATCAGATCCACCACCAACACCATCATTACCAGCTGCCAACCCCCGCCCAATTCCACAGCCTCTTCCACCAGCCTTCCTCATTTTTTGTAGAAATGTAGACAAAATCCAACAAACTATATAGTAATGTAAAACAATGTACAAGGTGTCTATAGGACAGGGGAGATTTTGAATTTCTGCACACACTTGTGGACACTGGACACTTATGGATTGTGTGAGGCCCACTGAATATCAGAGCGCTATGTCACAGGCTCGATGGCACAGGTGTGAAAAAAGTGACTACAGGATAAGGGAGATTTTGAATTTCTGCACACACTTGTGGTCACTGGACACTTATGGATTGTGTGAGGCCCACTGAATATCAGAGCGCTATGTCACAGGCTCGATGGCACAGGTGTGAAAAAAGTGACTACCGGATAAGGGAGATTTTGAATTTCTGCACACACTTGTGGACACTGGACACATAGATTGTGTGAGGCCCACTGAATATCAGAGCGCTATGTCACAGGCTCGATGGCACAGGTGTGAAAAAAGTGACTACAGGATAAGGGAGATTTTGAATTTCTGCACACACTTGTGGACACTGGACACTTATGGATTGTGTGAGGCCCACTGAATATCAGAGCGCTATGTCACAGGCTCGATGGCACAGGTGTGAAAAAAGTGACTACAGGATCACGAAGATTTTGAATTTCTGCACACACTAGTGGACACTGGACACTTATGGATTGTGTGAGGCCCACTGAATATCAGAGCGCTATGTCACAGGCTCGATGGCACAGGTGTGAAAAAAGTGACTACAGGATAAGGGAGATTTTGAATTTCTGCACACACTTGTGGACACTGGACACTTATGGATTGTGTGAGGCCCACTGAATATCAGAGCGCTATGTCACAGGCTCGATGGCACAGGTGTGAAAAAAGTGACTACAGGATCACGAAGATTTTGAATTTCTGCACACACTAGTGGACACTGGACACTTTTGGATTGTGTGAGGCCCACTGAATATCACAGCGCTATGTCACAGGCAGAAATTGGCTAGTGTATCACAAACTACAAGGTGTATATAGAATTGGGCAGAATAGGAATCTCCCTAGAGTGTAGGTCTGTAAGAACGGAACAAGTCCTCCACTTATCCTTCCACAGTGACACACAGATAGCTTCACTGTGGCCATGATAAGAGCCGTTACACAGTACTGAGAGGAGCGTGCACGTACACGGCTGTCCGGTGTACGTAAAATTGTCAAACTCCGTGTTTTTTAAGTATACGGACTGACACACGCTGTCTCCCTATAGTTTTGAATGTGATCAAACAGCAAATATATTTAACTGTTTGAAAGCTAGACAAAACTAGAAGGTGCAGGTCTGTAAGAACGGAACATGTCCTCGACTTATTCTCACAGAGTGACACACAGATAGCTTCACTGTGGCTGTGATAACAGCCGTTACACGGTACTGTGTGAGGAGTGTGCACCGCTGTATGGTGTGAAAAAATGCACGCTCAGTACCTCAGCAGGACAAAAAAAAAAAATTGGGATTGCTTTTAAAAAAGCAGTTTGCAGAGCAGTGGGTAAACAGCAATGCAGCCGTCAGGAAGCCTTAGAAGGCAGCCTAACAACCAACACCGCTGATCCACCAAAATATAGCCTCCCCTTGCAATGCACACACAGTGACTGGTGTGTTGTACAGGCAAAATCGCTAGCAGCAGAAGCATTTTTTTTTTCTTCTTCCCTGCCTAACGCTCTCCCTACAGAATCAACAGCAGCAACCTCTCCCTATGCTAAGATCGGCAGAAGTAAGATGGCGGTCGGCGTGCACGCCCTTTTATAGCCCCTGTCACGCCCACCAAAGCAAGCCAATCACTTGCATGCCCTTCTGAAAGATGGTGGTGACCCCTGCCTATGTCATCACGTTGCCCACAGTGTCCGTGGATCCTGATTGGCTGAAAAAGAGCGCAAAACAAACTTTTGAAACGCGACTTTGGCGCGTAAGTCGCCGACCTCGTGGCCGACCTCATCCTAGGGTCGGGTTTCGTTTCATGAAACCCGACTTTGCCAAAAGTCGGCGACTTTTGAAATTTTTCGACCCGTTTCGCTCAACTCTAGTGACGAGGATGGTCTAATATGACCCTTCTCCAACGCCTCCTTAATATAGGATCGCATAGCCTCGTGCTCGGGTACAGATAAATTGAAGAGCCGACCCTTGGGGAATTTACACCCCGGGCCCAGTTCAATTGCACAGTCATAACTCCTATGAGGAGGCAGAGACGCAGACTCATTCTCACTAAATACATCATAAAAGTCCGCCAAATAGTCAGGAACATCATGCGACTGAGGAGAGGTGGAAAACACCGGAGCCTCACTAAAGGCACACCGACAACCCCAACTCACCACAGACACAGATTTCCAATCCAAAACTGGATTATGAATTTGCAACCAGGGAAACCCCAGAACAATGGTATCATGCAGATTATGCAACACCAAAAATCTGCAATTTTCTTGATGGTCTGAGGTGACCCGCATTACCACCTGGGTCCAAAACTGAGGTTTATTTTTTGCCAAAGGAGTAGCATCAATCCCCCTCAAAGGGATAGGCGTCCGCAGAGGTGTCATCGGAAATCCACAACGTTTAGCAAATTCCAAGTCCATTAGGTTTAGAGCTGCTCCCGAATCCACAAAAGCCTTGGCGGAAAATGTGGACAGGGAGCAGATCAGAGTAATAGCCAGAAGAAACTTAGGTTGAACACCACCAACAGAAAACGTGTGTGCAAAGCGTTTCTCTCGTTTAGGACAGACAGAAATAATATGCGAGGCATCTCCACAGAAAAAACACAACTTATTACGCCTTCTGAACTCCTGACGCTGCTCTCTGGACAAAACTCTATCACATTGCATAGGTTCAGACATTTGTTCAACAAGTGGCAACACTTCTCGTGCAGTTTTGCGTTCGCGCAAACGCCGATCAATCTGAATGGCTAAAGACATAGAATCGTCAAGACCAGAGGGAACAGGAAATCCCACCATAGTATCTTTTACGGCTTCTGACAAACCCTTCCAAAAGAGAGCAGCCAGGGCATTATCATTCCAGGTAGTAAGTACCGCCCACTTTTGGAATTTTTGACAGTACGATTCTGCAGAATCTTGACCCTGGTTCAATGCCAGCAGGGTCTTTTCAGCTTGATCAATGGCATTAGGTTCGTCATACAACAACCTCAAGGCTTGAAAAAATGCGTTCACATTAGTCAGAATAGGATCATCAGGTTTCAAAGAAAACGCCCAATCCTGGGGATCGCCATACAGCAAAGAGATGACAATTTTAACCTGTTGCGCGGAGCTCCCTGACGAGTTAGGCTTCAAGGCAAAAAATAATTTACAATTATTTTTGAAGTTCAAAAATTTAGACCGATCCCCAAAAAATACATCAGGTGCGGGAATCTTTGGTTCCGCAGCATGTGAATGAGCAAGGTAGGCGGAAATTCCCTGCACTTCCGCAGCGAGCTGCTCCACGCGATCAGACAATTGCTTTATCTCCATTGAGAGAAAAAAAAAAAAATTCCCCCTACGGCCTCAGAGATATAGAGGGAAAAATATACACACCTTTTTTTTTTTTTCTTACAATTCTTTCCTGCTATTGAGTACCCTAGGATCTGCGGTAGGGCGGGTGATTCTGTTATGAACGAGTCACCGTAGGAGGCAGACACAAAAATAGAAGCTACGTCCAGAAAACCGGAGAAGTTGGCAACTATCAGATTGCAGACCCCTGAACTTATCAACACAACTAGCAGTAGCCGTGGGGGGTTCCTACGGTGCCCTAGACCCCTCGATCACAGCCGGAGAACTAAATAGCCTAAAGACAGAAAAGGAAATCTAAACTGCCCCAGAGCAGACCCCAAAGTAAAAGGCAGCCCCCAACATATAATGACGGTGAAGCAAGATGAAAAAACACTCACACAGATAGAAAGATAGGCTGAGCAAACGATGGGGCCCAAGCTAACTAAAAATAGGACAGGATAGGAAAGCTGCTCTCTGCAATCTGCAAAAATCCTATGAAATACATAAGCCAACAGGCTGATATGGAAAAAGGCCCTGAAGCAGCTAGGCTTCAAAAACTAAATCAGCACTCAGGTATTTTCTGAAGACAGAGCTAAAGGAATTCAGCTCACCACAGCAGGGAATGGCAGAAATCCAGCAAAACAAAGTCAAAGCACAAATGCAAAAGGCAGAGCAGAAAACTTAGCTTTAGGAGAGCAGGAATTCAGACTGGTATCCAAGGATCCCACAGAGAAATCACCCGCAGGGCAGAAGGGCGTCGACAGCCTTATATCCAGTCAGTGACTCCACTCAGCCAGTCATCATCATTAGCCTCAGATGTTTGATAATCAGGCTCACTACCTTTCTTAACCAGCAGAGGGAGTTCATCGGGCCTGAGTGGTGAAGGGGAAAATGAACTCACAACAGACTTTGTCTAGGATAGTGGTGCTGTATGATGAGCACGGGGGACAGGAGTACGTGATTGATGAGGGGAGGGGGGGTGTCTAGGTCAGAGGAGGTGCGGAGTGTAATTTTTAATTTTTTTAAATAATTTAATGTGTGTACATTCCGGCAGCCAATCAGAGCACAGAAACCATCCACAACGTCATGACACAAGATCTTCTGTGATTGGCTGCCGAAGTCACATGTCCCTGTCTATATAAAAAGTGGACATCTTGTTTTGCAGGCACCATTTACTCAACGTCACAGTGCAGCGGTCACTACTGCTTTAGTTTAGTGCTGCTGCTGAAAGTGAGCTTATCAATGAGCTAGACAGGATCCTGTCGCGTGTTAAATCGATCTTCCAACATCTAACTAGATTGTACTAAAACTGTGTTGCAGTCTCATAAAGTCCCATTTACTAATCCAAATCGTTTGTTGATAAAACTGTGATTCAGTGAGAAATCAGAAGCCCAGATTTCCACTTAAAAATTGTTAGGCCTAAAATTGGGGTGCAGCCAGGAGGCCCAATTTGCTAATCCAAATTGTTTGGGATAAAACTGCGCTGCAGTGAGAAATCAGAAGGCCACATTTGCTCTTAGAAATCGTTAAGTATAACAGTATTGTTCTAGCACACTATCCAAGAAAATAAATAGTGATTGTTCATTTAGTGACAGGGGACTTAAAGGTGTGAGCCTAAAGGGGGCTTCACACATAGCGATATCGCTAGCAATATCGCTAAAGAGTCACCGATTTTGTGACACAGCAGCGATATTGCTAGCGATATCGCTACGTGACACTTACCTCCGACCGGCTCCCCCGCTGGCTATCGTTGATCACGCGAGAACGTCCTGGGCCACGCGTGGATGTGGGTGGAGGACTTCATCATCGCCGCGTCTGACAGGTAAGTAACGACTGCTGCTGCGTCGCTGCATCGCTGGTGAGATCTGCCTGTTTGGCAGGTCACTAGCGACCATTTAGCGATGCACCAGCGATCCTGAACAGGTCGTATCGTTGTTGGGATCGCTGGTGCATCGCTAAATTTAACGGGGTCCTTAGGCTGTGAAACAGCAGGTTGCAAGAGGGGAAGGGTACATATCACATCAGTTGGAAAAAGCGAGGTTGTGGTGGAAAGAGGAATAGGCTTGGTGTTCAACGTGTACGTGGGTTAGGTGTTAATGAAAGCTCAACTAAACAAACATAGTCTCGTCCTATCCAAAGACCACTGACAACATCTGTTACTGGACAGACTACTTCACTCCCTTTCTTTGGCAGCCGCACAGCGGTACGCCTTGTAGATGAAGGCCAGAAAGAACATGTGCTCCAGTGGATGGCAAGTGCTGCATCAAGGGGACTCCACCTTAACATCACACACAATACAATCCTCAGAGGTGGCACTCCAATCACCCTTGTTTCCTCCAGTGTTTCACAAATTTCAAAACGCCCAACTGACTGTGGGGAAACACAGATGAGCCATTCTGCAGAGCAGGTTGTAAAATAATGCGTATTCTTGTAAAATACTCAGGACCAGTTACCAGATAAAAATATAGTGGTTTATTTGGATTCTTCCATCAAAGAAAAGATTATTACAGAAAAACATAAAAATAGGAGAAAGAGAGATTGTCCATTAGTTCATAGCAAAAGCTTGTCACCTTCTTTCTCTGGGATTGCAAATGGTAAAATGGCCTCTGTGTCTCTTAGGCGTCTTCGTAGTAAAGTTATATACCAGCTGTTCAGTTATGTCCGTGCAGAGATGACATCTTGCGTCTGTGTCTCATGATGGTGAGGGAAGGAGCCAGCGACCTCTACAGTTAGCCATGAATTATATATGTCTCTTGAAGCACGTGATCTCGGTATATATGGAGTTTGACATTTACCTCAAGCTAAACTTAAATATGTAGTGGAGCTGACATTTACCACTTGCTAAAATAGCACATGCAGTGTCAGTGGAAGGCAATGTCCCATACAGAACTGAGTCTTATACGAAATTAACGGATAATTAATATTTAACAATTCCCCCTTTTGAGGGAGACAGACATTAATTGGAACCCTCAAAATATAACAAGATCTTCTTTCTTCTTTTCTTCTTCTTTGACAAAATAATTTAATATCAATAACATCAGATTACCGTTATAAGTACTCAATGACATAATTGATGTGAATTCATGTTATGGTAAGCCGTGAACAATATTCATATACAATATGTATAATTATACTTCCCTAAGTCTAAATTGAAGCATCTCAGGTCCAGTCATCATCATCTGATGTCATCTGGTCTTCATTTTGATGTCTTCTGTCTTCTTCTTGGTTCTTTTAAAAACACAGTTTCTCTATAGCATATAGATGTTGTAGAAATCGTGTTGTGTATCAAATCAAAGTCCATAAATTCAAATGTTGATAAGAAAACAAAGTCTATAGATGAAATGCAGCTTTAATATCTGTGCAGTGTCACCTTTAAAAACCTGGGCTTACATTGGCTCGCCTTGGATATTCTGGAATCCTTCATCGGCACTGGTCTTTGAACAGGTGTGATGTCTTTGGTCAGTAAAGCAAGGGTTAAAATGACTCTTCCTTGCTAAACATAGCACCATAACCAGTCCTTGTCCTAATGCACAGGACACATGTCAGGGTTGTAGCTTCCTGACAATTACCTTATTGTTCACCAGCCTTCATCGAAGCTTTACAGGTGATTGGAAACCTCTGGAACTTGGTAAGAGCATGATAACACAGTTCATCTCAGCATCATAGGATCATCGTCCTCTGGTTGTCAGGTTAGACACTTTAATTGTGACTGTCAGTGGTGGATACTGCACTTGTGACTGTCAGTGGTGGATTCTGCACTTGTGGCTGTCAGTGGTGGATACTGCACTTGTAATTAACACAGTCTATTACTCAGAAATCACAGCTTTGTTACCTTCTTGGACTTCTGGATAGCGACATTCTTCTTTCTTGCAACTGGTAAGAATCAATAAAATTTAGAAATATGAAAAGTCTTTATTAACGTAATTTCAGTATCTTGCTTGAAGTCTTCATTCCCTAGCCTATACCAAATCTGGTAATTTTCCTATCCTATAATATCACAGCGTACCATAGCAATCAGTAATATCCATATAATCATTATCAGAATTTGTACCATATATGGATTTCATGTTTGTAATAATAAACCAATAATAAGTGATAATACATTATTATTCATATCTTTTTTTCATGTGATAGAACATTTTTTTATGTCATAGGTGTAATTACCTTTTTCAACCCATAGGTGTCACTGTGTTTTATGTAACCAGTGTTTTCATCTTTATTAATAAGGAATATATTTATTATACTAATAATATGTAGGAATGTATAGCCATGAACCAAAATAAGAATATATGAGTGAGCGAATGAATGAATAAAAGAATTGTTGCATATAACTCAGAAGTGAAACATTTTCCTTTGTAATAGAACCATATCATCGATATATTTAATGAAGCAATATTCTATAGTTATAGTAGATATTACCTTACTAAATATTGATGAAAGAAAAAAAGATACAAATTTAAGAATTAAAATAAAATAGAATAAAAAATTGAAAATTAAAAATAAGAATAAGAATAAAAATAAAAATAAGGCGTTTATGTTGATGCAGAGTAGTTATGTCTTCAGTAACATATACCCTTAATATTTCCATGATCTGGATTATTTCATAATTGTCATAAACTTGTGTTACCAAAATATTCAAATTATGCAACTTTGCATGTAATACTCCTCTTAGTGTAAAGAAATGACTCTTTATAATACTTAATGTTATTATACCCAATACTTATACCATTATACCTTATTTATATTTCTTTTTTATTAAAATGTGTGAAGAAGAGGTATTAATCAAATGTGATGATGTAGTCAGGATCAAAAACATATTTTCCCCTTAATACCAAAAAATATTGTTCTATGAAATAATTCATTTATCAAAACCAAAATTAAAATAATTTATAAATTGTGTGAATTTATACTTGCTTATACCATTTATTTGTCTGAAGACGTGTAAGCATTAAAATTAATTTGAATATCATAAAATTATCCTTTGGAAAAATTAATTTAAATGTAGATTTTCTTCATAAACCATTTTGATGTGCGATTGCACTTATCCACAATTAAGTAATCAAGAAATAATAATTACTATAGAAATATAGAAATATATGTTGTGTAGATATTTCATTATATAGCCTAATATTCTAATAATTTAACTGATCTGCATATTTCTCCTACAAATAAAAGGTTTTTTTTGGTTTTTTTCTTTCTCTTGCATTCAGAATCCTGAGGCCTCACATAACCAAACGTATCACATTACTTGCTCAGCAGCTGCTCCTACACTCAGTCATCTGTCACTCAGACTGTGTCACATATTATCCCACATACAGAGGTGTGATGAATACACGTATTTTAACCCAAATTATCCTAATTATCAATGCATTGTAAACTATTTAAATTTAGTCTTAATATTTCTTTGAATATTCCCCAAATACACATGACATAAATATATATTGTATAGCTATACTTGACATTTAGGCCTGGAAAAAAAAATTCCATTGGTTTGCAAAAGTTGAGACCCCTTGAAAATTCTTTTCCTAAAGAACAGGGACATAGTATACTGGTATACTTATTATTAGAACAAAGTTCAAATTTCATATGCTGTGGTTGTCATTCATGCCATGCCGTAAAGGCATACACACAGAACACTTTTAAAATGCAGTTAGTTATTTCCTTTTAAGTGTTAGATATATGAAATCATGCAATTATTGCAACTTCCTGTGTAAATAAAGGCATAAATCTTTGTAAGAGAATTTTTCCCGATTAAGTCCTGCTTTGAAATGAAAATTCTAAGGAAAAATAAAAGAGAAGGTTAATATCATATTCATAATTCTAAATATTATTACTGGAGTAGATTTTAATTTTCACTAAAAAATACAGTTCTACAATCTCTACTTCTACAAACACTCTATATATACTGTATGAACATGTATATACAAAACTATAGAACTACAGAATTATATGCTATAAAATAATTACATATAACTGACTAATTGTATAATTCTTTTACACAATATATATATAATTACTTTTTCTAGCCAATTCCTACACCCACTCTTTCCCTGTAAAAGATGTCTTTAAATATTCTTGCTACTTTGAAGTTAACAGATTTTCTGAGCTGCTCAGATGGACCCTTCAGCTCAAAGTCAATGATGTCACTCACCACCTGCTTCTGTCTGTCACATTCGGCCATCTTTTTTACAGAAGGAAGATCAGAACTCATCATTTTTCTTAACTCAATCTGTGTCTTTTCGGTGGTCCTTTGCATCATTCCATAGGGCTTAAAACAAACATGTGATTTTCTTCGTTCTTCATAGATTTGATTTTGGGGAAAACTCGTTTTAGAAGGCTTTGCTAATACAGGCTTCTGATAAGATTTTACTCTGCCTGTCTTCACAAAATTGGCACAATTTACTTTCCTTTCACGATTCTCGTGTTTTCTGGCAAAATCAAGGGATTGCGCACATTCAAATAAAGAATCTTTTTGTGACGCAATAACACGAGATGCAGGATTTAAAAACCAAAATTTGCTTACAAAACTCCTTATGAGGGACTGTGTTTTGACATTCTCACTCAGCATTTTGTACAGACGTTCATATATGGACATAAACGTAAAAGTACATTCCTTCCGACCAATCCTTAATTTTTGAAGAATATCAATATCTGGATGATTTTCATTTGATGAACAAAAAATAAGAATTTGTAATCTGTTTTTATCATTTAAATTCTCATGTGTTTCACCAGATAACTTTAAAGTCAATCTCCTAGCAAAATTTACAGGGATCCACATTTTGAACAACTGATTCTTCTCCTCGTTAGATAAATCAAATTTGTCAACACAGCTTTCAAAAACCTCAGAGTTTCTACAAACATGGATTTTGTTATCATATGCAGGAATGATTTTGCATATTTTTAGCAAACTTTTCCTTACTTTACTTCGGAGTTGGGCCTGTGAGTCGTCTATTTTTAGTGGTCCGTCTTTCCCTTGTACGTCCTCTACGTCAGTTCTGAAGTCTCCTCCTACTTCTCCATCTTGTTCCACGTCTGCAAGGTCACCTTGAATGGCTGCTTCTACTATTTGCCTTTCATCTTGTAACTGCTTTTCTACATTACAATGTATCTCGGGAACATCACTATTTTCCTTTGCACAATCATTTTTGGATTTCTCTGACACAGATCTATGATATATATCTACCATCAGTAGAATATTTTTTAATCTCTCTCTTTCTCTATTGAAAAACTTAGAATCTAACTTCTGATTCTCTAGTTCACACTCTGCATATAAGCTAAGCCATAATACTTCTGGATTAGACTTGTCTACAGACTTAAATTTCAATTTACTCTGCTTAGCAAGAGAATTAATGACATCAATTTTATTTCTCTTACCTTGAAATGTCTCAGCTTGTTCCTTTGATGGACAACACTGGGCACTTGTCTTCACACGTCTGGCTTCAGCACGTCTGGCACTTTTTAGTCCTCACTTCTAGGTTCTGTCTGATTCTTGTGAGTAGTGGAGTTCCTGATAACTTGCACATACGACTGATGTTAGCAAAGTTCAATCCCCTTTTGGGCAAGTTGAGGGAAATCCACAAAAAAAAATACAAAAATTCAGATCTGGCTGGCTCTCCAATGTAAAATAATGCGTATTCTTGTAAAATACTCAGGACCAGTTACCAGATAAAAATATAGTGGTTTATTTGGATTCTTCCATCAAAGAAAAGGTTATTACAGAAAAACATAAAAATAGGAGAAAGAGAGATTGTCCATTAGTTCATAGCAAAAGCTTGTCACCTTCTTTCTCTGGGATTGCAAATGGTAAAATGGCCTCTGTGTCTCTTAGGCTTCTTCGTAGTAAAGTTATATACCAGCTTGTTATGAACGAGTCACCGTAGGAGGCAGACACAAAAATAGAAGCTACGTCCAGAAAACCGGAGAAGTTGGCAACTATCAGATTGCAGACCCCTGAACCTATCAACAACAACTAGCAGTAGCTGTGGGGGGTTCCTATGGTGCCCTAGACCCCTCGATCACAGCCGGAGAACTAAATAACCTAAAGACAGAAAAGGAAATCTAAACTGCCCCAGAGCAGACCCCAAAGTAAAAGGCAGCCCCTATCATATAATGACGGTGAAGCAAGATGAAAAAACACTCACACAGATAGAAAGATAGGCTGAGCAAACAATGGGGCCCAAGCTAACTAAAAATAGGACAGGATAGGACAGCTGCTGTCTGCAATCTGCAAAAACCCTATAAAAGACATAAGCCAACAGGCTGATATGGAAAAAGGCCCTGAAGCAGCTAGGCTTCAAAAACTATATCAGCACTCAGGTATTTTCTGAAGACAGAGCTAAAGGAATTCAGCTCACCCCAGCAGGGAATGACAGAAATCCAGCAAAACAAAGTCAAAGTACAAATGCAAAAGGCAGAGCAGAAAACTTAGCTTTAGGAGAGCAAGAATTCAGACTGGTATCCAAGGATCCCACAGAGAAATCACCCGCAGGGCAGAAGGGCGTCGACAGCCTTATATCCACTCAGTAACTCCACTCAGCCAATCATCATCATTAGGCCCAGATGCTTGATAATCAGGCTCACTACCTTTCTTTACCAGAAGAGGGAGTTCATCGGGCCTCAGTGGTAAAGGGGAAAATGAACTCACAACAGTACCTCCCCCTTGAGGAGGAGTCACCGAACCCTCAACCACGCCACCAGGGCGATCAGGGTGAGCCCGATGAAAGGCACGCACCAATCTTTTGGCATGAATATCAGAGGCAGAGACCCAAGAATTATCCTCCTGACCATAACCCTTCCACTTGACCAAATACTGGAGTCTCAGTCTAGCCAGACGGGAATCCAGTACTTTCTCTACCTCATATTCCATGTTACCTTCAACCAATACAGGGTCTGGAGGTGCCACCCCCGGAACAACAGATTCAACAAACCTCTTCAACAAAGACTTATGGAACACATTATGGATTTTAAATGTGACAGGAAGAGCCAAACGAAAAGAGACCGGATTAATAATCTCCAAAATCTTGTAAGGTCCAATAAATCTAGGCTTAAACTTAAAAGAAGCCACCTTCATAGCAATATTTTTTGATGATAACCACACCATATCACCAACCTTAAACTGGGGACCAATGGTCCTATGTCGGTTGGAAAACCGCTGGGCCTTTTCCTGGGAGAGAGATAACTTATCCACCACTTGGTCCCAGATCTGGTGCATTCTCTCCACCACAGTGTCAACACCTGGGCAGGCAGAGGGCTCCACCTGCCCTGAAGAAATTCGAGGATGAAACCCAAAGTTACAAAAAAAAGGTGACATCAAAGTGGCAGAACTAGCTCTATTATTTAAAGCAAATTCGGCCAAGGGCAAAAATGAAACCCAATCATCCTGATCAGCGGAAATAAAACATCTCAAATATGACTCCAAGGTCTGATTTGTTCTCTCTGTCTGCCCATTGGTCTGAGGGTGAAAAGCAGAGGAGAAGGACAACTGAATTCCCAGCTTGGAACAGAAAGTTCTCCAAAATCTAGACACAAACTGAACTCCTCTGTCAGATACAATGTTCTCAGGAATCCCGTGCAAGCGAACCACCTGTTGCAAAAACAGGGGTACCAACTCAGAGGAAGATGGCAACTTAGGGAGTGGTACAAGATGAACCATCTTAGAGAACCTATCACAAATCACCCAAATAACAGTTATCCTTTGAGAGACAGGCATATCAGAGATGAAATCCATTGAAATATGGGTCCATGGCCTCTTGGGGACAGGCAAAGGCATCAACAACCCACTAGAGCGAGAACACGATTTAGACCGGGAGCAAGTCCCACAGGACTGCACAAAATTCCTGACATCACGAGACAAGGAGGGCCACCAAAAAGACCGACTCACCAAATCTCTAGTACCAAAAATACCTGGATGACCAGCCAAAGCAGAGCAATGAACTTCAGACATCACTCTCCTCTTCCACTGGTCAGGAACATACAACTTTCCACTGGGACAACGCTCAGGTTTGTCCTCCTGGAACTCTTCCAGAGCACGTCTCAAATCGGGCGAGATGGCAGAAAGAACTACCCCTTCGCCTAAGATGGTAGCAGGTTTGGTCACCACAGGAGAATCAGCAAAGAAGCTCCTAGAGAGGGCGTCTGCCTTGACATTCCTAGTTCCAGGAAGAAAAGAAACCACAAAATCAAAACGTGTAAAAAACAAGGCCCACCTAGCCTGTCTAGGGTTCAAGCGCTTAGCCGACTCTAGGTAAATCAAATTCTTGTGGTCAGTGAGGACCACGACTTGATGCTTAGCTCCCTCCAACCAATGTCTCCACTCCTCAAATGCCCATTTCATGGCCAACAGTTCCCGATTCCCCACATCATAGTTACGTTCAGATGGAGAGAACTTTCGGGAAAAGAAAGCACAGGGATTCATTTTAGATGTTACAGGATCCTTTTGGGACAAAACAGCTCCTGCACCAATCTCAGAAGCATCCACCTCTACCTGGAACGGAAGTGAGACATCAGGTTGCCGCAAAACCGGGGCGGAGGTGAATCTTCGCTTCAGCTCCTGAAAGGAAGAAACAGCCTCTGGAGACCAATTTAACACATCAGCACCCTTCTTAGTCAAATCAGTCAATGGCTTGGCAATACTAGAAAATTTTGCTATAAATTTCCGATAAAAGTTAGCAAAACCCAAAAACTTCTGAAGGGCCTTCAAAGAAGTGGGCTGAACCCAATCGTGAATGGCCTGTACCTTGGCCGGGTCCATTTCAATAGTTGACGGAGACAAAATAAATCCCAAAAAAGAAATCCTCTGTACTCCAAAAAGGCATTTAGATCCTTTGACATACAGGGAATTCTCCCTCAAGATCCGGAACACAGTCCGAATATGTTCCACATGAGAATCCTACAAAAAACGAACAATTGTTAGGTAACTCACCAAACCCTGACTAATGCACTGGCAGGATACAGCAAAGCCCCAATGATAAAGGCTGGGGCAGCACAGGTGCATTCCACTGATAAAGACAGCCAGTTAACCCATCAAGGTCTGGCTTTTTAGTGGGAAATGCACACTAATAAGGCTTGCATAAGACATAAGTCACACTTATAAGTGTGATGCATTGTGTCTGAGCAGCCTATCAATGACGCCAATATAGGCGGGCCGCTCAGCACTGTATACATGAATCACACCAAAAAACCAAGCCAACATGAAGAGCTAAGCTGTATCCTGTAAAAATGATAAAAAGTGCAAAAAGATAAATGATAAAAAGATATGGGGTATTGGTTACTATTTTGGCCAAAGCAGATAAGCTCACAACCCACCGTCAAGGGTCCCCAGATATTGTGAGTCCCTAACACTAAATCTAAATGGCGAACAATTGTTGTGAGCTTATCTGCTTTGGCCAAAATAGTAACCAATACCCCATATCTTTTTATCATTTATCTTTTTGCACTTTTTATCATTTTTACAGGATACAGCTTAGCTCTTCATGTTGGCTTGGTTTTTTGGTGTGATTCATGTATACAGTGCTGAGCGGCCCGCCTATATTGGCGTCATTGATAGGCTGCTCAGACACTATGCATCACACTTATAAGTGTGACTTATGTCTTATGCAAGCCTTATTAGTGTGCATTTCCCACTAGGCAGCCAGACCTTGATGGGTTAACTGGCTGTCTTTATCAGTGGAATGCACCTGTGCTGCCCCAGCCTTTATCATTGGGGCTTTGCTGTATCCTGCCAGTGCATTAGTCAGGGTTTGGTAAGTTACCTAACAATTGTTCGTTTTTTGTAAAATTTTTTCCTTTTGTTCACCACATGAGAATCCCAATCCTTGGAGAAGATCAAAATATCATCCAGATAGATAATCAAAAATTTATCGACAAAATCTCGGAAAATATCGTTCATGAAGCACTGGAAGACAGAAGGGGCATTAGTGAGCCCAAAAGGCATCACCAGGTACTCAAAATGTCCCTCTGGAGTATTAAACGCAGTCTTCCATTCATCCCCATGCTTAATGCGAATAAGATTATATGCCCCCCTGAGGTCAAGCTTGGTAAACCAGCAAGCACCTTTAACTCTAGAGAATAGATCCGAAATCAGGGGTAACGGATACTGATATTTAACAGTAATTTTGTTGAGGGCACGATAATCAATACAAGGTCTTAATGATCCATCTTTTATGGCTACAAAAAAAAAACCGGCACCTAAGGGTGACGAGGATGGTCTAATATGACCCTTCTCCAACGCCTCCTTAATATAGGATCGCATAGCCTCGTGCTCGGGTACAGATAAATTGAAGAGCCGACCCTTGGGGAAGTTACACCCCGGGCTCAGTTCGATTGCACAGTCATAACTCCTATGAGGAGGCAGAGATGCAGACTCATTCTCACTAAATACATCATAAAAGTCCGCCAAATAATCAGGAACATCATGCGACTGAGGAGAGGTGGAAAACACCGGAGCCTCACTAAAGGCACACCGACAACCCCAACTCACCACAGACACAAATTTCCAATCCAAAACTGGATTATGAATTTGCAACCAGGGAAACCCCAGAACAATGGTATCATGCAGATTATGCAACACCAAAAATCTGCAATTTTCTTGATGGTCTGGGGCGACTCGCATTACCACCTGGGTCCAAAACTGAGGTTTATTTTTTGCCAAAGGAGTAGCATCAATCCCCCTCAAAGGGATAGGCGTCTGCAGAGGTGTCATCGGAAATCCACAACGTTTAGCAAAATCCAAGTCCATTAGGTTTAGAGCTGCTCCCGAATCCACAAAAGCCTTGGCGGAAAATGTGGAGAGGGAGCAGATCAGAGTAATAGCCAGAAGAAACTTAGGTTGAACACCACCAACAGAAAACGTGTGCGCAAAGCGTTTCTCTCGTTTAGGACAGACAGAAATAATATGCGAGGCATCTCCACAGAAAAAACACAACTTATTACGCCTTCTGAACTCCTGACGCTGCTCTCTGGACAAAACTCTATCACATTGCATAGGTTCAGACATTTGTTCAACAAGTGGCAACACTACTCGTGCAGTTTTGCGTTCGCGCAAACGCCAATCAATCTGAATGGCTAATGACATAGAATCGTCAAGACCAGAGGGAACAGGAAATCCCACCACAGTATCTTTTACGGCTTCTGACAAACCCTTCCGAAAGAGAGCAGCCAAGGCATTATCATTCCAGGTAGTAAGTACCGCCCACTTTCGGAATTTTTGACAGTACGATTCTGCAGAATCTTGACCCTGGTTCAATGCCAGCAGGGTCTTTTCAGCCTGATCAATGGCATTAGGTTCGTTATACAACAACCCCAAGGCTTGAAAAAATGCGTTCACATTAGTCAGAATAGGATCATCAGGTTTCAAAGAAAACGCCCAATCCTGGGGATCGCCACGCAGCAAAGAGATGACAATTTTAACCTGCTGCGCGGAGCTCCCTGACGAGTTTGGCTTGAAAGCAAAAAATAATTTACAATTATTTTTGAAATTCAAAAATTTAGACCGATCCCCAAAAAATACATCAGGTGTGGGAATTTTTGGTTCCGCAGCATGTGAATGAGCAAGGTAGGCGGAAATTCCCCGCACTTCCGCAGCGAGCTGCTCCACACGATCAGACAATTGCTTTATCTCCATTGAGAGAAAAAATAAATCCCCCTACGGCCTCAGAGATATAGAGGAAAAAATATATACACTTTTTTTTTTTTTTACAATTCTTTCCTGCTATTGAGTACCCTAGGATCTGCGGTATGGCGGGTGATTCTGTTATGAACGAGTCACCGTAGGAGGCAGACACAAAAATAGAAGCTACGTCCAGAAAACCGGAGAAGTTGGCAACTATCAGATTGCAGACCCCTGAACCTATCAACAACAACTAGCAGTAGCCGTGTGGGGTTCCTACGGTGCCCTAGACCCCTCGATCACAGCCGGAGAACTAAATAACCTAAAGACAGAAAAGGAAATCTAAACTGCCCCAGAGCAGACCCCAAAGTAAAAGGCAGCCCCCAACATATAATGACGGTGAAGCAAGATGAAAAAACACTCACACAGATAGAAAGATAGGCTGAGCAAACAATGGGGCCCAAGCTAACTAAAAATAGGACAGGATAGGACAGCTGCTGTCTGCAATCTGGAAAAACCCTATAAAAGACATAAGCCAACCGGCTGATATGGAAAAAGGCCCTGAAGCAGCTAGGCTTCAAAAACTATATCAGCACTCAGGTATTTTCTGAAGACAGAGCTAAAGGAATTCAGCTCACCCCAGCAGGGAATGACAGAAATCCAGCAAAACAAAGTCAAAGTACAAATGCAAAAGGCAGAGCAGAAAACTTATCTTTAGGAGAGCAAGAATTCAGACTGGTATCCAAGGATCCCACAGAGAAATCACCCGCAGGGCAGAAGGGCGTCGACAGCCTTATATCCAGTCAGTAACTCCACTCAGCCAATCATCATCATTAGGCCCAGATGCTTGATAATCAGGCTCACTACCTTTCTTTACCAGAAGAGGGAGTTCATCGGGCCTCAGTGGTAAAGGGGAAAATGAACTCACAACACCAGCTGTTCAGTTATGTCCGTGCAGAGATGACATCTTGCGTCTGTGTCTCATGATGGTGAGGGAAGGAGCCAGCGACCTCTACAGTTAGCCATGAATTATATATGTCTCTTGAAGCACGTGATCTCAGTATATGTGGAGTTTGACATTTACCTCAAGCTAAACTTAAATATGTAGTGGAGCTGACATTTACCACTTGCTAAAATAGCACATGCAGTGTCAGTGGAAGGCAATGTCCCGTACAGAACTGAGTCTTATACGAAATTAACGGATTATTAATATTTAACACAGGTTCACACATTCTATTCCATGGGTCTCAGAGGTCTGCTCCAAAGATTCACTGAATCCAGAGGAGGAAAGCATCTACACCGATGCCCAAAATCTTTTGATGTTGGATCCGGTGCCGGATGAAGTAGGGTCCGAGCAGAATCCAGATCCTCATCACCAGATGTTAACCACCAATGGTGGAGTTGATCATGATGAGACTCAGATACCAGAGATGCACGCAAACTGTACTGTGGTGTCTGGGCAGGAAGAGGAGGAGGGTGACTCTCAGGGTAAGGAGTGTGAGAGCAGAGAAGATGACGATGAGGTTGTAGATCCCACTCGGTGTGAACCAAGAGGTATGCAGCTGAGTAGCTCAGCAGAGGATGGGGAGGAGGAGGTTATGCTGTGACATCCCGCACAGACACAAAGTAATGCAACCACGACAAGCACTGCATCTTCATCCACAACTCTGGCTGTGGCCAGCATCGGTCGTGAGTGTGCAGTTTTCAGGGGTGGCAAGGGTTGCCTTGCCTGGACCTTTTTTTGAGACCGCAAAGGATGACCCAACTCATGTTATCTGACAAATCTGCAAATAGGCAAGGCAGTAATGGCAAAAATTGCAATATTTTGACAACTACATGCATGAACCAGCACATGCGTGATCAACACGCCTTAGCCTGGAAATTTCACTACGCTAAAATGCTGAATAATGGGCCTTGCCAACCACCGGCCATCCCATCAACCACATCTGCTGCTTTCTCTTCTGTTACTGTGCCAAGTGTTCTCACACAGGTCTCCGACCGCAGAAAATCCACTTGTTTACATTCTACTGTCGGGGTAAGAGCTCGTCAGCTGTTATGTAAGTGGAGATGCCTGCTGTTTTTGTGTCACTTAGCACAACACATCTTTCTCAATCCACCAAAACATCCATCTCCATCTGCACCTCATTCAGAGTCCAGCAGTTTGTCCTGTTCACCATACTCCGACCTCTCTCAGCACTGCAGCCAGCCCTTTGTTCCGCAGTTGTGGTCACATAAAAGAATGTTTCCTCCAACACATGCCAAAGCTAAGAGCTTGAACTCCACCATCTCCAATTGGTTGGCCACGGAAATGCTGCCTTTCCGCCTGGTGGATACAGATAGTTTCAGAAAGTTCATGGCTGCTGTAGTCCCCTAGTTCCAGTTGCCATTACTTCTCTAAGAAAGCTGTACCTGTGCAACACCAGCATATCTCAGACAACATAATCTGTTCCCTGAAAAAATCTATGTCTGCCAGGGTGCATTTCACGCTGACTCCTGGACGAGCAAACATGGGCAAGGGTGTTACATCTTGCTAACTGGGCACTGGGCGACACTGGTGGCTGTGGGGGCAGGTGGTCAAAGGGCTGCTCCACAAGTATTTGAATCACCAAGGCTTGCAAGAAAAAGCTCTGTATCTATCACTTCTTCCACTGCTTCTGGCTCCTCCGCTTCTTCTAGGGCTTCCACCTGTGCCCTTTACCTCTCCCTTAGGCCTCTTTCACACTTCAGTTTTTTGCATCAGTTATAATCCGCCAAAAAGGCGGACAAGCGGATCCGTTCTCAACTGATGTGAACGGATGGCACAGGATCCGTTTTAAGACGGATCCTGAAAATGAAAAAATTTAAAGGAATCGCTGGCCGGGGAGAGAGAGAGAGAGAGAGAGAATTTTTTTTGTCCGGCACCCAGAAAGAATTTCGGGTTAAATAAGTGTCTGGAGGATCCGCCAGAGAAAAAAATGTTACAAGCTCCGTTTTGAAATCTTTGAGGATGGTGACGGACAGCAACTTTTGGCGGATCCTCACAAAAAACGGATGCAACGGACAGCAATCCGTCACAATCCGCCATTAATGCAAGTCAATGGGAAAAAAACGGATCCTCAAAAAAAAATTGAGGATCCGTTTTTTTTCAAAACCTGGCGGATTGTGACTGATTGTAAAAAACGGAAGTGTGAAAGAGGCCTTAATCTGACATGTGTTCCAACAGTGCAGATAGAATTCCCCACCTCCATGCTGCACAGCTCAAAAGTTGCGGATAACTATCTAGGCCAAGTTAGAACAATGGCTGTCTCCACTGAATCTGGAGCCAGGGAATGCCATGTATGATAATGGTGCAAACCTGGTGGTGGCCCTCTGCCGAGGCAACCTCACACATACCTTGTATGGCTCACATCCTCAACCTGGTGGTACAGCAATTTCTCCACCACTATCCTGGCCTGGATGCGCTGCTGCAGAAAGCACAGTGGCTGTGTGCTCACTTAGAATCATAGAATCGTAGAGTTGGAAGGGACCTCCTGGGCCATCTGGTCCAACCAACTGCTCAAAGCAGGATTTGCTAAATTATCCCAGACAGATGTCTGTCCAGCATCTGTTTGAAGACTTCTATTGAAGGAGAGCTCACCACCTCTCGTGGCAGCCTGTTCCACTCATTGAGCACTCTAATTGTCAAAAAGTTTTTTCTAATATGTAATCTGTGTCTCCTCCCATTCAGTTTCATCCCATTGCTTCTAGTCATTCCTTGTGCAAATGAGAATAAAGATGATCCTTCTACAATGTGACAGTCCTTGAGATATTTGTAGACAGCTATTAAGTCTCCTCTCAGTCTTCTCTTCTGCAAGCTAAACATTCCCAAATCCTGCAACCTTTCCTCATAAGACAGGGTTTGCAGACCAGTCACCATTCTGGCCGCTCTTTTCTGAACTTGCTCCAGTTTGTTGATGTCCAAAACTGGACACAGTATTCCAGATGAGGTCTGACCAAAGAGGAGTAGAGGGCAATAATGACTTCACATGATCTAGACTGTATGCTTCTGTTAATACATCCTAGAATTGCAAATGACTTTTTTGCTGCTGCATCACACTGTTGACTCATATTCAGTCTGTGATCTATTAGTATACCCAAGTCTTTTTCACATGTGCTGCTGCTTAACCCTATTCCGCCCATTCTGTATATGCTTTTTTCATTTTTATTGCCCAGATGTAGTACTTTGCATTTTTCCCTGTTAAAAAACATTCTGTTTGTTGCTGCCCACTGTTACAGTTTATTTATATCTTTTTGAATCCTCTCTCTCTCTTCTCTAGTATTAGCTATCCCTCCTAGCTTTGTGTCATCAGCAAATTTAATCAGTTTACCCTCAATTCCTTCATCTAAATCGTTGATAAAGATGTTGAACACTACAGGGCCCAGGACAGAGCCCTGTGGTACCCCACTTGAGACATTCTTCCAACTGGATGTGCAGATAAATCTACCTAACAATTGCCTTGTCCATTCCATACTAAGCCATTTTTTCAATAAGGATTGTGGGAGATACCTTGTCAAATGCTTTGCTGAAGTCAAGATATACTATATCTACAGCATTTCCCTGATCCACCCAAACAGTGATTCTGTCATAGAAGGAAATTAAGTTAATCTGACATGACTTATTAGTTACAAACCCATGCTCACTCTGTTTAATCACTTCATTCTTATCCAGGTACTCACATACATGTTGTTTAATAATTTGTTTAAAGATCGTTCCTGGTATAGAAGTGAGACTCACCGACCTCTAGTTGCCTGGGTCCACCTTCTTCCCCTTTTTGAAGATGGGAACAACATGTGCTCTTCTCCAGTCTTCTGGGACTTCTCCTGTTCTCCAAAAATTTTCAAAGATTGTGGAGAGAGGTTCAAAAATTTATTCTGCCATCTCCTTCAGTACTCTGGGGTGTAATTCATCTGGACCTGGAGACTTGAATTCATTTAGGTTTGCTAAGCATTTCCTCACTATCTTTCTGTTTATAGATATCCTGGATACTTCTGACAATCGCACCCTGCAGGTCATTGACTTGTATTGCTACCGTTTAACTGTTTGAATAGTGATGTTTCAACACAGTGGAATTCCACTCTGCACATGTTGCAGTGACTGTGGCAGCAGTGATGATCCCTGGTGCAGTATGTCCTTTTGCATAGCCTGGGCCAACACAGTATGGATGTGGTACAGATCACGCTTGCGGAGTGGGCAAATATGAAGGACCTCTACACCCTTGTGCACAGTTTTAAAATGGCTTATAAGATGCTTAGCGCTAGCAATGCCATTATCAGCATAGTTATTCTGGTCATCTACATGCTGTATCACACTTTGAATAGTCTGCGTGAAGAGGCGGTGGTACCAGAGGAAATGCTGGAAGCAGAGGAGGAGGCAGAATAGATAACAATATCTCAAATTTCCGGACTGTTGTCGCACAGGCAGGTGCCATGGGAAGAGTGGCTTACAGCGATCGAGGGGGACTGATGGTACCAGACAAATTGTTGGTGGAAGTGCAGTACCTCAGGAACACATGGAGAAGGACAAGGAGGAAGAGGTGATGGACTTGCAACAGTCAGGAAATGAAGAGGATAATGATCCCCTCTCTGTTATGGGTGGTTGGCTTGAGGGGATGAAGGAAGCAACCTTGAGCTTTACCACGCAAACAACAGACCATGGACTTGGACCTCATGGAAGCTCACAACACATGAGCGCCTTCTTGCTGCACTATCTTCAACATGATGCCCATATTCTTAGGGTTAGAAATAGTGTTGACTACTGGGTTTCCACTGTGTTAGATCCATGGTACAAGTGTAAATTTAGCCGGATTCTTCCCGCCTGGAAAGGGACGTGCGCATGCTGGAGTATCGAAACACACTTGTAGACACTCTTAAGAGTGGTTTACCCCAGGACAGCAGTGAGGCACACAGTGTGCATCACAGTTCTAGATGTCTAACTCCTGGGACATCAAGACATCGCAAAAACAATAGCAGCAGTAGCTGCAGCTGCCACAGTGTAAGTGGCAAAGCAATTTCTGTGAGTCGTTTCACACATTTTTTTAGACCAGCCTGTGCACCAGCAGAACAGTGTACAAGTCTGACACTTTGTGAATGACTGGAGAGGATGGTACAGGAATATCTGGAACTCAATATCAATGCCATCAGGGAGGCTTTGGACCCTTTTGCATTTTGGTCTTCAAAAATGGAAAAGTGGTCTGAAATCGCCTATCACGCCTTGGAGGTTGGAGAACATGTCTTCAGTTCTGTTGGTGGTGTCCTGAGGGATAAGCACATCTGGCTGTCTCCTGAAAATGTAGACCGCCTAACTTTCATTGACATGAACAAGTCATGGATCTCCAATGACTTTTTCACCTCACTCGCAGACTGGGCAGACTAGGCGATGGTGTCGTTTTTAGTGTCATGCATTGATATCGCGTTATTGCAATCTGTGGCACCTTTGTCATGACTTCTGTGCCTGCTGTTGCTACTGCTACTGATGTTAGCAACAATTTTTTTGAAATATGGAGACTCGACGTTTGGTCCCTGTCTGGTGGGCTGCCTGTAGTAGATGGTGTGTCAGAGGTCTATTTTACTATTTCTACTTTGTGGAAATTGATGCCACTTTGGTGGTGTGTGACAATAATTTTTTTTAAATATGGAGACTCCCAAGTTGGGTGTCCCTCCTGTGTGTTGCCTGTATAAGTAAGGTCCCCAGACAGGCAGGCCTGCACTTACTTTTACTCAACTACCTATGTTACTTTCCTTACATATTTCTACCAATATTACTGTATGAAACTAATGTTTGTGCCATCTGTGTATGGCTGAAAAAAAAATTAGGGGTGTTGCACGAGGTATCAGGGTTCCCAGCTAAAAAGGCTTCCATGAGGTCTTCATTGAAACTTCAATTCAAAGCTGTAAATGCTGGCCCAGACCCTGATATCTCATGTGTGGCCTATGATTGATTGCTGCAGTGCCATTTGTAAATTTCTACTGTGGGTCAATTGGTGCCACTTTTCATGGTTTCTATCCTTAATTTTATCTGTTGTCTTAAGAAAGGCACTTAACCCTGCTCATGAAGGTATTGTCACATGCTCAGGTTTTGAATATATTAGATAGGACTGCTCCGAGAAGGGCATGCCTTGACGTGGCGGAGTGGCTTAGCGTACACTTTTTTGCAAAACGCAAAAAAAACGTATCAACTAAATGCCCTGGTTTTGTTAACATCTTTTACTAGCACTTGCTGCTTACTGTTACATACAATTTATAACAGAGTATTTATGCACGTTTACTATACTGTGTTTTGTTTCTGTGTCTTAGTTCTCGGGTGGTGTGAACAGGGTCTTATTGACCTGTTCATTTTTTGTGCATGTTCCATGTGTTCTGAATATCTAAAATAAGAAAGCAGAATTTCAATCATGTGGCAAACAAATATCATTCTATCAAATACTGCTCTTATCATTACTAAACAAAAATAGAACAATTAGTGGATACATATTCAAATACTTGCGGTTAAATAAAAGACAAAATTTGAATTTTTATGGAAATCACCTGGTTTTTCCTATTTTGCCTGCATTTACACGTGGACTCCAGCCACATTGAACCTGGCACCCGTGGTCCTGTGATACTCTGGTGAGCCCTGTGAAAATCCTTTTTCCCCTTTTGCCATGTTGATTTATGACTCCCTAAACCATCACGGATTGTGGAAACGTCACACTAGATCTTGGAAATCGCGGTCCCAGAGTCTGGAGGAAGAGTGGAGAGGCCACAATCCAAGCTGCTGGAGGTCTAGTGTGAAGTTTCTAGTTTTTTTTTTAACCCAAAAGATTATTCTGAATGTAAAATTCTGAAACTTTTAATTTACAGTAATGGGTTGAAGTTTTTTTTTTCTAGTTGGTGCTTTAATGTTTCAGGGATTTTGCCATTCACCAGGTAATGTTTTTATTGCCTTCTTTATATTCATTGCTTGTCCTGTACGTGCAGGAGGGCAGATGTTGCAGAAGAGTCTGATTGCAAAATGTAATGAAACTTGTCAGCTTAAAGAGAATTTCTCCTTAAAATAAAAAAAAAAATCAAACAATAAAAATAAAACCATCAAATATTTTTCTTCTCTTCGTCTGTTAAAATATCCTTAGATGCAGCATTTTCCTAGAACCATCATGGCTTCCCATGCTGTGTTGCTTCTCCACCAAAAAAAAAAAAAAATAGATTGATGTACATCATTTGACTATCTCATGATCCAGGAGTCTTAGTGGTTTAGCAGAGTTTAGCATAGTTAGTGGTCTAGGGGGTCATAGTTTTGTAGTCTAGGATAGTAGAAGAGAACTAGATCAGCTTTTTTCGTGGTTCGAGCAGCTATAAGCACTAATTTGGCAGAGTGTCAATGTTAAAATGCCTGACGAGCTTGGACAGTAGGGAAGACATTTTAGTATCCCTGGTGGTCAAGGGAAATAAAGATAATGTCATAATCCATCAAGAGTAAAGTTTTCTTGGCTGTCAACAGCATTAAGGTGTTAATGTAATTTTTCTTGGAGGGTTGAGATAGTAAGGGGTCAAAACTTCAACCTCGTGGACCCCAATGCAAATGATCTAACATGGCCCAATTATCACAGACCTTTAATAGTATTGGTTTTCTGACATGAGGCAAAATAACTTTTTGGCCCCCCCACTAGGCTTCAGGGCCTGGGCGCGATTATAACTGCTGCACCTACTATAATTATGCGCCTGGGTCAATATCAGTATCCCTAGTGGTCAGCGTCAGACTGGAGCACCTAGGGCCCACCAGAGAAAATCATTCTTGGGGCCCACTATATAGCTACATAGAAATAAATACAAGACCACCAATTGTGTGGTAAAACACGCTAATATCAGGGTATAATATAAGGTAGTACAGGTCTTAACTATGTAGCAGAGGATGGGGTAGCCCCCTCATAGAATATAATGTAGCCCTCTCATAGAATATGATGTAACCCCTCATAAAATAATGTATCCCCTCTCATAAAATATAATGCAGCCCCCTCTCATAGACTATAATGCAGCACCCCACAAAATATAATGCAACCCCCTCATAAGGTATAATGCAGTCCCCACCATAGAATATAATGTAGCGCCCTCATAGGGTACAATGCAGCCCCCTCATAGTATAATGCAACCCCACCACAGAATATAATGCAGCCCCCCATAGATTATACTGTAGCACCCTCATAGGGCATAATGCTACCCTCCTCATATAGTATGATATAGCCCCCCCGAATATAATGTCCCCTGAGAGAATAATGCAGCCCTGCCACAGAATATAATGCAGCACTCCATAGAGTATACTGTAGCCCCCTCATATAGTAATATGTAGCCCCAGAATATAATGTAGTCCCCTGAGAGAATAATGCAGCCCCACCACAGAATATAATGCAGCCCTCCCATAGAGCATACTGTAGCCCCCTCATATAGTATGATGTAGCCCCCCAGAATATAATGTAGTTCCCTGAGAATAATGCAGTCCCCCCACAGAATATAATGTAGCCCATCAAAAAGTATAATGCAGCCCCTCTCCACCCCCATCATTGTCCTCATCACCACCTCCATCATTACCTTCTCCACCACCACCCTTATCTTTCTCCCCCATCACTGCCCATTCCACCACCTCAATCATTGCCTCCTCCCCCACCACCATCATTGTCCATTTCATCACCCCCATCATCACCTCCATCATTGCCTCCCCCACCACCATCAGTGCCCATTTCATCACCTCCATCATCGCCTCCCCCACCACCATTGCCCAACACCTCCATCATTGCCTCCCCCACCGTCATCATTGCCCATTACCTCCACTATTGCCTGCCCCCACCACCATAATTGCCCATCACCTCCATCATTGCCTCACCACCATCTTTGCCTCCCCCACCATCATTGTCCATCACCTCCATCATTGCCTCCCCCACCACCATCATTGTCCATTACCTCCATCATTGCCACCCCCACCACCATCATTGCCCATCACCTCCATCATTGCCTCCCCCACCAATATCATTGTCCTTCCCCACCACCCCTCTCTCTCACACACACACACACACACACACATACACACAAAGCTCCGCATCACTCTCTCTCACACACACAAAGCACTGCATCTCGTACACACACACAGGCACACAGACACACAGCACAGTTAACCTCCCCACAGCAGCAGTGCATCCCGGCAGCCTCTTCCTCACCGGCAGCTTTCTGTCTGATACAGCGCACTGGATGATGACGTCACCCAGCTGAGATGTAGAACTGTAACCTGCATTTAAATAAGAGAGAGAAAGACAAGTACGGAACGAAGAGGAGAGAGAACAGAGAGGAGGAGTGGGTTGGATAGGAACCCTGCCTATAGGTTCTCAGCGCAAGGCCGGGGCCCAGTCCCCGAGGTTGAATAGACACTTATGGTTCTGCAGCAGACACCGGTGGAGTAGTTGGCTGTAAATGCACTACTCCCATCAAAGACTTGGGACACAACAGCAAACGAATAGAGAGCCGGGATTCAGGAGAAGGGAGTCCCCGAAGCAGGCTATAGCTGTCTGTCATACAAGTAGAGTTGTTAGGAACATCTGACAGGAGGAGCTTCAGGGAACCACGGTACTGGAGTTTTTCACACTAAAAGGCGCAATAGAGGAGTCGTTCAGGAAAGGCACATGTTGGTGGGGTGCTGGCAGGGAGAGTCCTATCTCGCCTGGAGGTTGGCTGGGCCTCTGCCCCGGAGGACACGGTACTGAAGCGGGCACCTGTGTGCACTACGAACTGTGAGTAAAGCTTTGAAACTGCAAGCTCTGGTGTCCTCCATTCATTCGTCACTAACACCCTCAGCTCCGCTACATCTGGGTACCAACATCTATACCCGTCGGTGCCTCTCCTCATCCATTGCACCTACACGGCCCTGGGACTACAGCTCCACCTGTGGGGAGCTACACCATCTTTGCTGCATCACACCATCAGTCCCAGTGGATCTGCAAGCAACGTTGGCTTACCATCTTACTTGCCAAACACCACGGGTGGCGTCACAAACTTTCCATATAAACTACATTACAAACATCATCTGCCATTGACTTGGGCGCCCAGGGCCACGGACCGGGTCACCGCTGCTGTGACACATCCCCCTGACACCTGCCTGGTACCGAGTACCCCACAGCCCTGGGACGGGGGCGACCCACTACATGTGTAGAAGATCATAACCACTGTCAGTACATTAGTGCAGCTCCAGAACTACCATCAGTATATGAGTGCAGTGCCAGAACCACCGTCAGTACATGAATGCAGTACCAGAATCACTGTGAAAACATGAATGCAGTGCCAGATCCACAATTAGTCCATGAATGCAGTTTTTACAATACTGGTGATGCATGACTGGAACCAAATTGCTGGGGAAGCACTAGCAGAGAATAGCAGGCAGAAGAGAAGCTCTTGCAAGTAGATGTGTGAGTTGTAACAACAATCTGGAGAGGAATGGGAACAGTCTGGGTAAGACAGTTCTCAGAACAAATGAATTGGACTAAACATCTAGACACAATTCTCAAACAATGAGTGAATGTTCCATGTGGCTTTAAGAAGTAGCAAACAGGAAGCAAGATAGCTTTTACAGGTTCAGAATCTGCCATCTTCTGCAGTTGCAATTGCAGAACCCAACAGCAGCCTCCAGTTGGCAAGGAGTGAAAGTGCAACACTATTATCAAAGTGAACAACAGCAGCCACTAGTGGCCATTAAGCAAAATAGACAACATGAATCTTGATAGCAGCACCTGAATCACCATCAGTACAAGTATGCAGCACCAAGCACAGTACAGTGATCAAATGTAATGTCAGATCAGCCCCATATAATTTTATTGCTTGAACTACAATTCCCAGTTAGTGCTTAAAATTGGTAAGGAGATGCTTTTTTTTTATATCTATGTAGTTAGTACCGGCACCTTGATGAGAGTTAATGCTCATAACTTGTCTCTGCAGACTTCCCACTTAAATTTCAGGACCTCTCAAGAGGATTGACACTGGCTCATGGCTAAGGCTAAGAGTCCTGCTGCATTCACTGGCAGAGCTGCTGCAATGGCCATTACAAAAGTTACCGGCACTTGAGGTTAGATGCCTTTTTTGTGTCGCTCCATATTCAACTAGTTAGTCAACCATGGACTTTTCTCGGGCAGAAATAATTTGAACCGGTTACTTAAGAGTGCAATATTTGAAAAAAATTAGGAGTAATGAGGATTTTTGCAGCGTGAATTCCCCTCCTCTACAGGTATGTATGACTTTTAAATTATTTATAGTATCTTTTTCCCTACTATAAATTCCCAATTTTTGGTTCACATTGTAAATAATTGCACCTCGTTCAGTGCTACTCCTGCTGCTGAAAGTTAATTTACTGAAGTCTCAAGGGAAGGTCTTGTGTCATTGGAAATGTCCTTGTGAGCTGAGTTGGTTCTACAGTATTTCATAAAACATGAAAGATGTTCTCTTTGTACGTCCAGCTCCTATATTAAGTACTTGACATAGACACTGTTAATGGTTAAAAGTGTAGTAATGATCAATTCCCATATTATACGGCTTCTAAAATTACCTTTATTTGTGATGACTTATGGGCTTTGAAGCATAAATGCAAGGGCTCGTGGGCACAGCACCTTTAATCTCATGGCCCCTGTATGACAGAACATGGAGTGTGATGGTGTCTCCGCAGTGTTGGATGTTGATCTCCATGAGGTCACTCATCCTTATGTTCATAGCCTTTCACTAGGCATTGCTCCTACTAGCCAGTTTCCTACTCCACACTGATGAGGGGCAATACCCCGAAACAGCTGTCTGTGGATGGATACCATGTTTTGGCATAGGTGGTTTCCTTCATTGGAGACTACCCTTCCCGTGGTTGTTCCTTCCCGGGGAAAGACCTGGCTAGTCATTGCTTGCGTTGAGAAACATGTGATGGTGTCTCCGCGGCTGTTGATTTACATGCTTTTGCATATTTCCCATAAGGGATGGGGGCATTGCTCTAGATCACTGCGTTGAGAAACATGTGATGGTGTCTCCGCAGTGTTGGATGTTGATCTCCATGAGGTCACTCATCCTTATGTTCATAGCCTTTCACTAGGCATTGCTCCTACTAGCCAGTTTCCTACTCCACACTGATGAGGGGTAATACCCCGAAACAGCTGTCTGTGGATGGATACCATGTTTTGGCATAGGTGGTTTCCTTCATTGGAGACTACCCTTCCCGTGGTTGTTCCTTCCCGGGGAAAGACCTGGCTAGTCATTGCTTGCGTTGAGAAACATGTGATGGTGTCTCCGCGGCTGTTGATTTACATGCTTTTGCATATTTCCCATAAGGGATGGGGGCATTGCTCTAGATCACTGCGTTGAGAAACATGTGATGGTGTCTCCGCAGTGTTGGATGTTGATCTCCATGAGGTCACTCATCCTTATGTTCATAGCCTTTCACTAGGCATTGCTCCTACTAGCCAGTTTCCTACTCCACACTGATGAGGGGCAATACCCCGAAACAGCTGTCTGTGGATGGATACCATGTTTTGGCATAGGTGGTTTCCTTCATTGGAGACTACCCTTCCCGTGGTTGTTCCTTCCCGGGGAAAGACCTGGCTAGTCATTGCTTGCGTTGAGAAACATGTGATGGTGTCTCCGCGGCTGTTGATTTACATGCTTTTGCATATTTCCCATAAGGGATGGGGGCATTGCTCTAGATCACTGCGTTGAGAAACATGTGATGGTGTCTCCGCAGTGTTGGATGTTGATCTCCATGAGGTCACTCATCCTTATGTTCATAGAACATGGAGTTCTGACCCCAAGGATTCAGGAGGCCATGCTTCTGTAATATTGCATGTGAAAATGTTTGATTGTTGGCAGGTATTAGACAATTCCCAGAGCTTCTCTCCAGGTGCCAAAGAATATTGGCCTGGACGCTGGACCAAGTCATGCAAGTATATGCTATCATCTCTACAATTAAACATGCAAAATTTGCTATTTTTTGGTCCCCCCGTCAATGAGCCGATTATGGGGTAATGCAAAAATAGAACTTCAAACTCAAGAGCCAGTAACTCTTCTGTCATATCCATGGCTCCATGGCTTTTCCCGTGTAGTCCTTGAGTTAGAGAAACATCCAAGCAAAGCTGTAGGCAGGGTAGTAATTGGGGGACCCCAATTCAAGAAACAGAGGCAAGTCCCAGAGGTGGAACCCACATCTATAAGATATTTCTGGGATTTCCTATAGATGAGGTGGGAATACTGCTTTAATTTTTAGTCTAGTCATGAATTTATCATGATAACCATCACGGGTGGTCATCTCAGTATCAGGGGAAGTCCACCACTAGCTTATTTCCTTCATGCAATGTAAGGAGCAGCTTCAGACACCCTTTGCTGATGGACCCTTGGGCAGCTACAATGGGTTCAGTGGTAGCAGTTATACTCGGCAATGGGTCCAAGAACCTTAAAGTACTCTTCTGCCCTTAGGCACAGTGTAGGTAACAGCAGGTATGCAGGATGCAGACTGAATTGAACTTTGGCTATAGAACTTTTATGAATTTAAGCCGCTAGGGCTATACTAAGCAACCAAAAATTAATAACAGCTATTGTCCTCGCAGGAACTCTGCACAAACAAACACTTTAAAAGTGAACACGACTAATCCGGCAAGGGCCGGTTACTATAGGGCTGCGATATGGCCGACTATGGGTCCTTATTTCTTATAGTGTCACTTATCCATCCTGACGTCCCTCGGCGTCTCTGATGAGGCTGCGTTGGCGTCTCAGCCACTGGGCCCAGCTGCTGAGGATCTGTCGTAGTCTTCGGGCACCCAGCGCCCAGGAGAAGATGGGGCACAACAGGCTCTGAGGAAGTCCTTTGATGACGTGACCCCCTGTAGAAACAGCGGGGTTCTGATCGTAAGCGACTTCAATGAGACTCCAGTCTCCAAGCAGGGTTGTGTCGCAGTTCCCAGGAGTGGAGGTTGGCAGGCAACGTGCAAGGCCTGGGCCTAGGCGAAGGAGTAGGCCCCAACTGCCGACTGCAGCGGGGTGACGTCCACTGCGGCCTATGATGAAGAGGCCGCAGCTGCGGGCTGAAGTGGGACGGCAGTGGGCAGGCTGCAGCCACGGGCTGGAGTGGAGCAGCAGCGGCTGCGATGGGCGGTGGACCGGCCACGACAGGGTGAAGCACAGCGGTAACAGCTGCGGACCACCGTGGGCAGGAAGAGACCCCGGATCGGAGTGAAGCGACTTTCTCTTGTTGGTAGGTTCGGCGCCCACTCTCTGCAGGCCGCAGTAAGTCTCTCCTCTACCGATGGTCTCCTTTCTCGTCACCGTCTGTCACTCTGGCTTTCTCAGACTCCCACAGTCTCTTGCCTCGTGTCTGCCGTTCCACCAACAGACTCCCCTGCGTGCTCCCTGTCCCTTTTATACTCGCCCCTCGCCTTGCTGTCCTGTCACTCTCAGCAGTCCACTCTCCTCCTTTGCTCCCCGGGTACTGTTTCCTTAGGAACTCAGATGGCGGTCCCCTTGGTTCTGGCCCGGACACTCTGCGGGGGCCCTCCTCCATACAACAGCATCATTTCCCAATCTGCTAAATTTACCCTTACAATTACAACCCTTACTCGGCCTTACCAAGTTACCAAGGTTTCTGTTTCCTACGTCTGGTCCGATCCTCTTTAGTTGTGCGTAGTTATTGCTTAGATCCACGTGATTGCTCTTTCAATATCTAACTTGTACCACTCATTATTTGCATCGACATAACATATTATTACCCGGAGACTGATTACTTAAAAACTGGAAGGCGTAGAACTGACCGAAGAAAAACCTAATTGTATGCAATATAGAAATCACAAATTATACAACACAAAGAATTAGAAAAAAACATTCCTCCTTATCAAGCAATTACAGATATCTCCGGGCGAAAGGAAGGAACGAAACTTCCCCGCTGACACCCTCTGAATCTTTTATGGTGATATAGCTTCACCCACTCGTACGTCTTTATAATTGGATTTTACCGAACCTGAAGCAAATTATGTAAATTATTCAACTAAACCACATTTATTGGCCTGATAATGTTGTATTTTTGGGAGGGGAAGGATAGGAAGGTGGAATTGGAGTATTAAAAATGGTTCTACTCATAAATCATAGGGTCCATCAGGTCCCCTAGCAAAATCAATAGGCACTATGGTGCTTCAATAGGCACTAGCACCAGGATCCAGGTTTTACTTGGTAACTTTAAAGTGGCTGTCACAACCACAAGGGTCGGTACAGTGGACGACACAACAAACACCAACAACGGGATGGAAAAAGGGGGATGGAGCACTTCCTAACTCATCGTGTGCCTATCCCTAAGCTCCCCTAACGCCCTATGTGGGTCCTTCCCCCCACCACAGTCATGAACCTGGTCCCTAGCTGTCACTTCACTTAACCCTGGCTAGTGCACTGGCTGGTAAGGACGCTAGCATCACCACTGCAGATGATACAAACACAGGGGATAGTGACAAGCACAAGACAGACAGGGAAAATACATAAGTAACTTAGCTGCAGGCTCCGCTGTAAGCTCCACACCGCAGAGGACACGGAAAACAGGACCCGGGACTCCACAGAAGTAGCTGATACAGCACTGACATCAAAGAGCGGCATCTCCACGGCTGGTCTACATAGAATAACTCTATCATTAACAGTCAGCTGATGGATCATGTGACTATTTAAAGGATGGTGGGAGTGGTCACCACCCACATCAGCTGACCTAGCAACTCAGCAGCTTGCAGCAAGGAAAACTGACATTAACTTCTGCTTGCGTGAAAGCAAAAAACAACATTTAAAGCAGAGCCAGAGCTGTCATGAATCCAAATATGAAACGTGACAGTGGCCTCACAGGAAGGAGATGTGGAATTATGAAGCCGACATAGTTTTACTTGCACATCCTCTCGTCCTTTCCAGCTGGCCACTGCATTTCCATTCCCTAAATCCTGCACCCCCTTCCGAATGTGCCTCTGGACATCAGAGCTCATCATTATGGATTTGGTGACAGCTGCTTTCTAGGAGGCCACACCCAAGATATTTGAAATTGAGGTCTTTCCTTTTTTTCTGGAAAATCCAATAGAATTGGCAAACAAGGCCATGGTGCAGGGGCATAGCTCAAGGAGGTGCAGAGATAGCAGTGGCACACATTCTGTGGATACCCTCAAGGCCTCACTGCCACATATGAACAAACCAGGAGCATAAATGACACATGGTAAGTGGGGTCCATGTCATTGATTTGGCAATGTGGCCCAAGAGCTGAGGTATCAACTCTGTCCAGGTGTGACTGTACGTACAGATGAGCAAAACTTCTGAAATTAGTTTTGGGCAGATTTCATCAAATCTGCACTGAAAAGATGTTTATTTTGCTCTAAGGTCTCTTCAGATCCCAAAGCATAATAAATGTAGGGAAGGGGATTAAAGATAATGATAGGTTATACTCACGGGTCCTAGGTTTGATGCTCACCTGTCCTGCCATCACAGCTCTCCACTGAATCCTCCATTCACTTCAGATCCATCTTCCTTCTAGATCCTTTGCCACTGGCTTGTCCTCACATGGTCGCGAGGGCTTGACTACAAATCCCATGTATTTTTTTAAAAATTTTTCTTGACTCATTCCTGGCCCTAAAAATAATATAGCAAAACGGCGCCATTTTGCTGCATTCGTGTGAATCGAATCCCGAAATTTTCAGATTCTGGCAAATCCAAAGTTTTCAAGAAATTGGTAATTAATTCAGTGATTAATGAATCGATCATAGCGACCTGCTCACTAACAATAATAGTGATTGAGTCGGAGCTGACCAGATCTACTCAGGGTTCCTATCAATCATTTTCTGTATTTCACAGTGTGGAATCCATTATTAAAGCAAATATTGGAAAAAAAAAGATGTTTGCAGGAATGATGGCGCGACCTCTGTATGTCAGTTACATTTACAGAGAGAGAAGTCTTTAATCGCCTTGTCTGAAGCCACTAGAGCTAATATTTATATTACATGATTAGACTGACACTCCGGGCAGCCGGATTGTTAATTACCTTTATCAAATATAAATATACATCTCTTCACAAGAGCAATTAATTTTTTTTATAGCACAAAGTCGGTAATTGTATTGGAGACATGGATGGTCCCATCATTCTAGCTCCAAATCTCAGGGTCTCTCTGTTGTTTTAAGTGATGGAAAGTCGAGAACTTCTAAATATCCTAGTTATAGAATCATAGAATCATAGAATCGTACAGTTGGAAGGGACCTCCTGGGCCATCTGGTCCAACCCCCTGCTCAAAGCAGGATTCGCTAAATCATCCCAGTCAGATGTCTGTCCAGCCTCTGTTTGAAGACTTCCATTGAAGGAGAACTCACCACTTCTCGTGGCAGCCTGTTCCACTCATTGATCACTCTAACTGTCAAAAAGTTTTTTCTAATATGTAATCTGTGCCTCCTCCCATTCAGTTTCATCCCATTGCTTCTAGTCTTTCCTTGTGCAAATGAGAATAAAGATGATCCTTCTACAATGTGACAGCCCTTTAGATATTTGTAGACAGCTATTAAGTCTCCTCTCAGTCTTCTCTTTTGCAAACTAAACATTCCCAAATCATGCAACCTTTCCTCATAAGACAGGGTTTGCAGACCGGTCACCATTCTGGTCGCTCTTTTCTGAACTTGCTCCAGTTTGTTGATGTCTTTTTTAAAATGTGGTGCCCAAAACTGGACACAATATTCCAGATGAGGTCTGACCAAAGAGGAGTAGAGGGCAATAATGACTTCACGTGATCTAGACTGTATGCTTCTGTTAATACATCTTAGAATTGCATTTGCCTTTTTTGCTGCTGCATCACACTGTTGACTCATATTCAGTCTGTGATCTATTAGTATACCCAAGTCTTTTTCACATGTGCTGTTGCTTAGCCCTATTCCTCCCATTCTGTATATGCTTTTTTCATTTTTATTGCCCAGATGTAGTACTATGCATTTTTCCCTGTTAAAAACCATTCTGTTAGTTGCTGCCCACTGCTCCAGTTTATTTATATCTTTTTGAATCCTCTCTCTCTCTTCTCTAGTATTAGCTATCCCTCCTAGCTTTGTGTCATCAGCAAATTTAATCAGTTTACCCTCAATTCCTTCATCTAAATCGTTGATAAAGATGTTGAACAATACAGGGCCCAGGACAGAACCCTGTGGTACCCCACTTGAGACATTCTTCCAACTGGATGTGCAGCCATTTACGACCACTCTTTGGGTCCGATCACTAAGCCAGTTATGAATCCACCTAACAGTTGCCTTGTCCATTCCATACTTAGTCATTTTTTCAATAAGGATTGTATGAGGGACTTTGTCAAATGCTTTGCTGAAGTCAAGATATACTATATCTACAGCATTTCCTTGATCCACCCAATCAGTGATACCATCATAGAAGGAAATTAAGTTAGTCTGACACGACTTATTAGTTACAAACCCATGCTGACTTTGTTTAATCACTTCATTCTTATCCAGGTACTGACATACATGTTGTTTAATAATTTTTTCAAAGATCTTTCCTGGTATAGTTGCTTTATCTCTAGGGTTAAGCAGTTTTTTAGCCTTTGATACCAAGAGGTTTTCCTTTTTTGACCTCTTTGCATTCTGTCAGCTATACCTGTTTTTTTTTTTTTTACAGAGTTTTTTTTAACATATTATTATATAATTGTAATTATATAGTATACATTTGTTTTACAAAGTGGAAATACAGCTATTGCTTAGTTTTTCATTTTCATAGTTAAAGTGGGCCAAATTGAGGCCAGTGTTTGCTCTTATTTTATTCCTGCTCATCCGTTGAGTATTCTGCTTTTTATTTTTTAAAATCCGAGTTATGGTTCCAGAGATATAAGTCTTTTTTATTTATGGCTACTTCTGTACTAAGGAGGTGGGGCTTATAAGTTAATTATGCAGAGGAGCCTAAAGACACACCTCTGAGGATTCTGTGGGTTATGACTTATTATAAATACCTTAAAAATTAGAACTAAATTAAAAGACCTGCCACCATCGCACTCTAACAAGCATCTCTATTCTTCCGACAGGTATGTTCATCCACCCAGCTCTCCTGCTCTCCTGCTGTCTGTCTATGAAGGGCACACAGTGCATCACCCAGCTTTGCACATAGACTTGCCTCTGCACCTAGCATTCACATGGTATGTTCATCCACCCAGCTCTCCTGCTCTCCTGCTGTCTGTCTATGAAGGGCACACAGTGCATCACCCAGCTTTGCACATAGACTTGCCTCTGCACCTAGCATTCACATGGTATGTTCATCCACCCAGCTCTCCTGCTCTCCTGCTGTCTGTCTATGAAGGGCACACAGTGCATCACCCAGCTTTGCACATAGACTTGCCTCTGCACCTAGCATACACATGGTATGCCTTTCAGCTAACCCCAGCTTACCCCAGTGTTATTTATGACCTTATTTACTCTGGCTTGATCATATGCATCTGGTCCACTCTTAATTGTCTGGCCAAGATGAGCAGAGACCACTCCTCTCTGCTTCACACCTGACTGCACTTAGTTGTACATATATTGCAGAGCACAAGTCTGCATAAAGACTTCAGTCTGCAGTATGATTCCTATAAGTGTGTTCTAGAAGTGTGAAGATTAATTTAAGAATTAAAACCAGAATTGAACCAGAAGGGAACTGAAGGTAACTGTAGACAGTCACTGTAAACAATGTTTCTGTTTGTTTTCACTTTCACCCCTTTAATCCTTCACTTTCTGCTAATTCCCCTAATCCCTACTCCTAGTAAGGAACTGTTCATCTCTTCTTCAATCCTCCCCATCCACCTCACCTCCACCTCAAAACTGTTCCTTACCATACAATCCTCTGTCTCCAAACACAGACAGCCCCCTCATTCCCTCTCCTGCTCCCACCTGCTAACACTTTCTCTGCTCCTTCTCACTGCTGGTGATATCTCTCCAAATCCTGGTCCTCCTCACCACATTCCCATAGTCATTTCTACCTCCCATCCATGCTCTATCACAACCTTCCGTAACCTCTCCAACCTTATACCCAATCACCCAGCCCCCGATTCCCCAGTCGCACTAACAGGAGCTCTGTGGAACGCACGCTCTGTCTGCAACAAGCTTTCCTACATCCATGATCTTTTTGTTACTACCAAACTTTCCTTCCTCGCCATCACCGAAACCTGGCTCACCCCTTCTGACACAGCCTCTCCTGCTGCACTTTCTTTTGGCGGCTTCCACCTTTCTCACACCCCCCGCCCCAGCAGCAAACATGGCAGAGGAGTTGGTTTTCTCCTGTCAGATACCTGCTCCTTCACCCCAATTCCACTGTCACCCTCTGTTACCCTCCCTTCCTTTGAGGTGCACTCTGTGCGCATCTACTCCCCCTCCAACCTCCAACTGGCTGTCATCTACCACCCCCCAGGGCCAGCCACCACCTTCTTTGACCACTTCACCACCTGGTTACTTCATTTCCTTTCCACGGACATCCCTACTATCATCATGGGCGACTTCAACATCCCCATTGACACTTCCCTCTCAGCTGCCACTAAACTCCTATCTCTCACTTCCTCCTTCGGCCTCACTCAATGGTCTTCTACAGCCACCCACAAAGATGGCCACACACTGGACCTCATCTTCACCCGCCTCTGCTCCCTATCTAACCTCTCTAACTCACCTCTTCCTCTCTCTGACCACAACCTTCTCACATTCTCTTCCCTCTTCACTCCATGTCTACAATCCCCACCCCACAAACTTTCACACCCTCGCAGGATTCTTAAACACCTTGACCTACACTCATTCTCTGAATCCCTCCTCCCTCTTACAGATATAAGTTCCTTACACAATGCGGATGATGCTGCCGCTCTATATAACACCACAATAGCTGTAGCTTTGGAATCTGCTGCCCCACTTACACATACCAAAACTCGCAAAATCAACAGACAGCCCTGGCACACCAGCCTGACCAAAGAGCTGAGGCGAGCTTCCAGGGCTGCTGAGCGCAGATGGAAAAAATCCCACTCCAACGAGCACTTCATCGCATTCAAACAGTCCCTTGCCAGCTTTAAGTCCACGCTCTCTGCTAAACAAACCTACTTCTCATCTCTCATATCCTCCCTGTCTCACAACCCTAAACAGTTATTCAACACCTTCAATTCTCTCCTCCGCCCCCCAGCACCTCCTCCCTCCCCACTCATCTCAGCTGAAGACTTTGCCTCATTTTTCAAGCAGAAGATTGATAACATCAGAGACAGTTTTGGTCAACAACCCCCAGAGTCCTTCCTCCCGACTTCCCAGCCCTCCACCTTCAAAACCAATTTCTCCACCATTACAGAAGATCGACTCTCCACTCTACTCTCAAGATCACATCTCACCACCTGTGCACTCGACCCGATCCCATCCCACTTCATCCCAAACCTCACCACAGTCTTCATCCCAACCCTAACCCATCTCTTCAACCTATCACTAACAACTGGTGTTTTCCCCTCAAGCTTTAAACATGCCTCCATCACACCTATCCTCAAAAAGCCCTCTCTTGACCCATCCTCTGTATCTAGCTATCGTCCTATATCACTTCTCCCCTACGCCTCCAAGCTCCTGGAACAACACGTCTACCTTGAACTGTCCTCCCATCTCTCTTCTTGCTCCCTCTTCGACCGCTTACAATCTGGCTTCCGGTCACACCACTCCACTGAAACTGCCCTTACTAAGGTCACCAATGACCTCTTAACCGCCAAGAGAAAACGACACTACTCTGTCCTCCTCCTCCTGGACCTGTCGGCTGCCTTTGACACAGTGGACCATTCCCTATTATTACTGACCCTCTCATCCCTTGGCATCACAGACATGGCCCTATCCTGGATCTCATCATACCTAACAGACCGGACATTCAGCGTCTCCCACTCACACACCACCTCCTCACCTCGCCCCCTATCTGTCGGAGTCCCACAAGGTTCAGTCCTTGGGCCCCTGCTGTTCTCTATTTACACCTTTGGCCTGGGACAGCTCATATAATCTCATGGCTTTCAGTATCATCTCTACGCTGATGACACACAGATCTACATCTCTGGACCAGATATCACCTCCCTACTAACCAGAATCCCTCAATGTCTGTCCACTATTTCATCCTTCTTCTCCGCTAGATTTCTGAAACTCAACATGGACAAAACAGAATTCATCATCTTTCCCCCATCTCACGTGACCCCCCTACGAACCTATCAATTACAGTAAATGACTGCCCACTCTCCCCAGTCCCACAAGCTCGCTGCCTCGGAGTAATCCTTGACGCTGATCTCTCCTTCAAACCACATATCCAAGCCCTTTCCAATTCCTGCCGACTTCAACTCAAAAATATTTCACAAATCCGTTCATTCCTCACCCAAGAATCTGCAAAAACCCTAGTCCATGCTCTCATCATCTCTCGCCTTGACTACTGCAACCTCCTGCTCTGTGGCCTCCCCTCAAACACTCTCGCACCCGTCCAATCTATTCTAAACTCTGCTGCCCGACTAATACACCTGTCCCCCCGCTATTCCCCAGCTTCTCCCCTCTGTCAATCCCTTCACTGGCTCCCAATTGTACAGAGAGTCCATTACAAAACCCTAACCATGACATACAAAGCCATCCACAACCTGTCTCCTCCTTACATCTGTGACCTCATCTCCCGGTACTTTCCTGCACGCAACCTCCGATCCTCACAAGATCTCCTTCTCTACTCCCCTCTTATCTCCTCTTCCCACAATCGCATACAAGATTTCTCTCGCGCATCACCCCTACTCTGGAACTCTCTACCACAACATATCAGACTCTCACCTACCATCGAAACCTTCAAAAAGAGCCTGAAGACCCACCTCTTCCGACAAGCCTATAACCTGCAGTAACCACCGATCAACCAAACCGCTGCACGACCAGCTCTACCCTCGCCTACTGTATTCTCACCCATCCCTTGTAGATTGTGAGCCTTCGCGGGCAGGGTCCTCTCTCCTCCTGTACCAGTTATGACTTGTATTGTTTAACATTATTGTACTTTTATTATGTATACCCCTCCTTACATGTAAAGCGCCATGGAATAAATGGCACTATAACAATAAATAATAATAAAAGACTCTGGAACCATATGTCATATTTAAAAAAAGAACAAAAAGCAGAATGCTCAGGGGAGCAGTGGAAAAAAATTAAGAGCAAAAACTGGTCACGTTTGGTCTGATTACATGTCCTCTTTAATTTTTATTATTCATTATTATTCTTTTTTACATATTTTTTTCTGGTTACTAGGTTACCTAATCTTGTGTTTTTCTTATCTAAACCCAGGTAGCCAATATAAAGCTGAGTTAAGCTTGATGGTACATGGTATTACCTTCATGTACATGTAATTATCAACTTAATTACCTGGACGGGGAAAAGAGTTAAATTATAAGTTTTGATCTTCCTTTTACCACCAATAGTGGAAGCTTAAGGCTATGTGCCCACGTTGCATTTCCGCAGCATTTCCGCAACTCCCGCTAAACACAAGCGTCTTGCAAGCGTTTTTAGCTTGCAGAATGCTAGTGCTTTCCAAGCGATTTGAAGCATCGCTTGGAAACGTGATTGACAGGTTGGTCACACTTGTCCAGCATAGTGCTTGACAAGTGTGACCAACTTTTTACTATTGATGCTGCCTATGCCCCAAATTTATGCATTTCAAAAAGCATATCACAATAGATCTAGTTAGATACATATTTGTACCCATCTCCCTATTAGTAATTATTTGTAAATATGCATGGAATCATAGCCGCCACCACAGACGCCCTGACGCGCGTTTCACTCATGTGCTTTCTCAAGGGGAGTGTCAATATTGAGACTTTTTTATAATGAATGTTGAATAAAACCTTATTGATTTTATACTCTTATGTGATTGCTTCATGGATATTCTGTATACATATCATATATAAGTGATGCACATTCAGTATTTGCAGCAGAATAATCTTCTGCAACTGCTGGAGTGTAGGCAGGAAAAACACTGTGTAAAATATGCACGTTTTTGCAGCGTTTTTGTTTGCGTATTTTGATGAAGTTTTTTTCCCCATTCGTTTGAACGGGTGAAAAATACTTTTTTTGTGGCAATAACGCAATGTGTGAACATACCCTTAAGTAAATAAAAAAATTGTCCTCACAGGTGGACAACCCAACCCAAAAGGACCCTAACTATGAGGTAAGAAAATCTTACAAATCCTGGTCTTCAATAACATAATCCTATAATCCTGTAATCCCATTGATTTCTAATTTTGTGAATTATTAAATTTTTTAATTATTGGGCATTTTTTCTAGAATTTTTGAATTGTTGAACGGTTCTGTAATTGACAGCCACCATGCTTGTCACCGCCATTATATCTCTTGCTATGACTGTGGAGATGTACACCGTGCGGGAGCTACGCGGCTGCAGGGTCCACTGTCTGCTGGCGGCTACTAAACACTGGGCTGGACAACAGTTTTTCTTGTGTTGAAGCCAGAACTTAGCGCATCCCTGGAACGTTTCTCTCAATTATTTATTAGGGATGTAAAACGCAAAAAGGAAACAATTAAAATAGGAAAAAAAGTGGAAAAACCTTGGAATAACCAATGGAATATTTTAATTAATTATCATTTCTTTTTGTGTTTTTTTTTCATTTTTTGAACTTTTGACATACAGTATATTCTACTCAATTCTAAAACTTGACAATTTTGTGATATTCCAGTGAACACTAAGAGGGTAGAAGGATCATATCTGGAGTTTGTGCACCGGAGATTGGGCCCAGATCAAGAAATTACTGAAGGGGTTGTGAGAGAGACACTGCCACCTATAGGTCACTTTTTTGGAAAACAAAATCAGACCCAAGAGATTACCCAAGATTTATTTATCTTACCATTTTAGGTGGTCTAGGTTAAAGTAGGGGCTTCCTGTTTTATTCTATTTTATATAAAGGGTGTGCACAGTTTATTTTCTGATATTCTAAGATAAAATACTGATTAAAATGCAATAGTCTATGGTATTTGAATGGGTAACATCTAATTCACTGGTGGTCTAGGGTAAACAAAGGTGTGAATAAAAGGTAGTTTAGGGTATATTAAGGAATCCATACACGGGTTCCTGGCAGCCTAGGGTAAAATAAGGGTTAATAATTGGTGGTTCATGGTATACAGTATGTGGAGATCATTATTTTGTTCCCTGGTGGTCTAAGGTGAAAAGTAGAAGATAATACCTGTTGGATAACTGTTATTTTCCTGGTGGTTTAGGCTAAAATAAAAGATTAATTTGTGGTATATGAGGAGGATAATAATATATTCCCTGGTGGTCTAGCGTCAAATATTAAGTTTATACCTGGTTGTCTAGGGTACCTAAATATGTCATTATTTGGCTCCGTAAGGTAAAAAAAAAGATTAATACCTGGCAGTGAGTTATTATTCTTATTACTTTGCTCCCTGGAGGTCTGAAAGAAGAGGTGTAGGGATGAGCAGAACTGTGGATGTTCGTGTTGTAGTGCAGCGCTCACTGCACGTGTTTGGGGAACACTCACTTGGCTGCGAGATTTAAGGCACACAGGAACACTTTCCACTTAAACAGTCAATGCAGTTTATTTTCTCCATAAACCATTGAAGCATGAACAAAAGGCAAACAGTCTTACATCAGAAATTGGAATCCTCAATGTCCATAATAGAGCTTTGCGCTCTCAGGCCTGTGGTCACACAGGCTGTGCCATGTCCAGCACGCAGGCTCTATAGCCTAAACACCATCTCTCACTGACCCCGGTCAGTATTACTCACGATTATCAGGGAAGCTACTGAACTGAGATCACCGTCCCGGACAATGCCTTGCTCACCAGGCCTCCTAACAGTTCTTCCAACACATAGACCTTTGAGGACCTTAGCACTCAGACCCCTCAGGCCCATACACTCCGGAGGTATCTCACAGACCTCCCCCTTCTGGCTCAGGCTAGCCAGCACTCTTCACATGTGCCAAGCACACCTCCATTACATAGCTCGTAACCACACCCACAGGTGAGGTATGGATCACATGGGCTGGTTATATGGGTATGACCTCACTGCAGGTCCTCAAATACACAGCCACACACACAGGCTTCATCTTGGCTGTTCAGACACACCCCCTTGGGTGGGCATGTAGGTGACAGGACCCACCCATCTCTCCAAGTCACCTGGAAGCCTCCCAATGTATAGCAAAAACCCCTCAGCAGCAGATCTGCTGAGAAAAACACGCCCAGGCTTCCATCACAGGGCCACCCACCCCTGTTACACATATCGGCCATTTATAACCATGCCGGTCACTGTTTTCCCATTACAATAAAGGAAACGCCTGCATACACGTCATGGGGAGCCCATACAGCGCCCCTTAGCTGTAGAAAGGGAGAGGGGACCCTGCCCGCGAGGGCTCACGGTCTACAAGGATGGGTGAGGATACAGTAGGAGAGTGTAGAGCAGGTCGTGCGGTGGTTCAGTAGACCGAGGATCATTGCAGGCTGTAGGCTTGTTGGAACAGGTGGGTCTTCCAGTTCTTCTTGAAGGTTTCTGTTGATGGTGAGAGTCTTTCCGTTGATGGTGAGAGTCTGATGTGTTGCGTCAGAGAGTTCCAGAGTATGGGGGAAGCACGGGAGAAGTTTTGTATGCGGTTGTGGGAAGAAGAGATAAGGGGGAGTAGAGAAGGAGATCTTGAGATGATCGAAGGTTGCGTGTGGGTAGGAACCTAGAAACCATGTCACAAATGTATGGAGGAGATAGGTTGTGGATGGCTTTGTATGTCATGGTTAGGGTTTTGAATTGGAGCCTCTGGGCAATAGGAAGCCAGTGAAGGGCCTGGCATAGGGGGGAGGCTGGGGAATAGCGGGGAATAGCGGGGAGACAGGTGGATTAGTCGGTCAGCGGAGTGTAGGGTGGACTGGAGCGGAGTCAGAGTGCTAGCGGGGAGGCCAGAGACTAGGAGGTTGCAGTAGCCGAGGCGGGAGATAAGAGCATGCACTACTGTTTTTGTGGTTTCGTGGTTGAGGAATGAGTGGATCCGGGAAATATTTTTGAGTTTGAGGCGGCAGGAGGAGGCGAGGGCTTGGATATGTGGTTTGAAAGAGAGCGCAGAGTTTAGGATCACCCCAAGGCACCGAGCGTGCGGGACTGGGAGCCATTGACATTGATGGATAGGTCTGGTGGAGGGGTAGAGTGAGATGGGGGAAAGATGATGAATTCTGTTTTGTCCATGTTCAATTTGAGAAAGCGAGCAGAGAAGAAGGCTGAGATAGCAGACACACATTGTGGGATTTCAGTCAGTAAGGAGGCGAGGTTGGGTCCAGATAGGTAGATCTGCATGTCAACGGCATAGAGGTGATACTGCAAACCGTGGGATTCTATGAGCTGTCCCAAGCCAAAGGTGTAGATGGAGAATAGTAGGGGTCCTAGGACAGAGCCTTGAGGAACACTAACAGACAGGGGCGAGGTGAGGAGGTGGTGTGTGAGAGGGAGATACTAAATGTTCGGTCTGTTAGGTATGATGAGATCCAGGATAGGGCCAAGTCTGTGATGCCAAGAGATGAGACTGTCTGTAGCAGGAGGGAATGGTCCATGGTGTCGAAGGCAGAAGACAGGTCCAGGAGAAGGAGGCCAGAGTAGTGTTGCTTGCTCTTGGCGGTTAGTAAGTCGTTAGTGACTTTAGTTAAGGCAGTTTCAGTTGAGTGATGCGGTCGGAAGCCATATTGTAACCGGTCAAAGAGGGAACAGGAGGAGAGGTGGGAGGACAGTTCAAGATATACATGCTGTTCCAGTAGTTTTGAGGGAGAAGAGATATTGGGCGACAGTTAGACACAGAGGATGGATCAAGGGAGGGCTTTTGAGGATGGGTGTGATTGAGGCATGTTTGAAGGATGAGGGAAAGACACCATTTGTAAGTGAAAGGTTGAAGAGGTGTGTTAGAGATGGGATGAAGACTGTGGCCAAGTTAGGGATGAGGTGAGATGGGAGTGGGTCGAGGGCACAAGTGGTGAGGTGTGGTCTTGACAGAAGGGTGGAGAGCTGATCTTCTGTCATGGTGGAGAAGCTGGCTTTTGCAGAACAGGGCTAAGAGGGGCATTAGGGGCTGCGGGCCAAAGTTTTGTCTCATCGTATCGATCTTCTGCTTAAAGAAGGAGGCAAAGTCTTCAGCAGAAATGAGAGGAGGGGGAGGTGGTGCTGTGGAACGGAGTAGAGAATTGAAAGTGTTGAAGAGCTGTTTAGGGTTGTGAGACAGGGAGGATATGAGAGATGCGAAGTAAGTTTGTTTTGCAGCAGAGAGCGTGGACTTAAAGCTGGCAAGGGACTGCTTGTATGCGCTGAAGTGCTCAGTAGAATGGGTTCTCTTCCATCTCCGCTCAGCGGCCCTGGAAACCCGTCTCAGTTCTTTGGTCAAGCTGGTCAGCCAGGGCTGCCTGTTGATTGTTCGAGTTTTGCTCTGCATGAGGGGGCAGCCGAATCAAGTGTTGCTGTTATTGTGGTGTTATAAAAAGTGGCAGCAGCATCTGTGTCATGAAGGGAAGCTATGTCTGTAAGAAGGAGAAGGGACTCATAGAGTGATTGTAAGTTGAGGTGTTTGAGATTACTGCGAGGGTGAGCGAGTTTATGGAGCAGGGATTGCGCAGTAGGAAAGGAGAGGGAAGAGAATGTCAGTAGGTTGTGGTCAGACAGGGGGAGGGGTGAGTTATTGAGATTAGTGAGGGAACAGAGACGGGTGAAGATAAGGTCCAGCATGTGACCATCTTTGTGAGTGGCCGCAGAGGACCATTGAGTGAGGCGGAGGGAAGCCGTGAGCGATAGAAGTTTAGAGGCAGCCGGGGTGGAAGTGTCAATGGGGATGTTGAAGTCGCCCATGATGATGGTGGGGATGTCAGCAGAAAGGAAATGGAGTAGTCAGGCGGTGAAGTGGTTGAGAAAGGTGGAAATGGCTAGTTCTGGGGGGCGGTAGATGACAGCCAGTTGGAGGTTGGAGGGGGAATAGATGCGGGCGGAGTGTACCTCGAACGAGGGAAGAGTAGCGGAGAGTAGCAGAGGAATTGGGGTAAAGGAGCAGGTATCAGACAGGAGTAAGCCAACTCATCCACCACGTTTGTTGCTGGGGCGAGGGGTGTGAGAGAGATGGAATCTGCCATAGGAAAGCGCTGGAGAGGCTGTGTCAGAGGGAGTGAGTCAGGTTTCAGTGATGGCAAGGAAGGAGAGTTTGTTGGTGATAAAAAGGTCATGGATAAATGATAGCTTGTTACAGACAGAGCATCCGTTCCATAGTGCTCCAGGTAGGGGGACCGGGGGAGTGGGGGCTGGATGAATAGGTATGAGGTTGTCATGGTTGCAAAAACATTGTAGAGGATTGTGGCAGGGTTTTAGAAATGAGTGTGGGGATGTGTTGAGGAGGGCCAGGATTTGGGGATACATCGCCAGCAATGAGGAGTAGTAGACAGAGCATTAGAAGGTGGGAGCAGGATAGGACATGATGTGGCCGTGTGTGTCTGGAGAAAAAGGATTGTATGTGGAGGAACAGTTGTGACGAAGAGGTGAGATGGCTGGGAAGGATGGAGGGGGAAATGACAAGTTCCTTACTGGGTGGAGGGATTGCAGGAGTTAGGGAGAAGTAGGGTAGTATGGGGGTGATAGTTAAAAGAAGGTGAAACATTGTTGTAGTATTATAGTCCGTTACCTTATAGTCAATTCCAGTCCAATTCTAGTCTAATTCAGAGTACTTAGAAATCTGTACTTTGAAATATGGATTTTGAAATAGATGGAGCCGACTACGTCTGGAGCAGACCCATGGTGCTGCTGAATATATGTGCAGCTAAACACAATTAGCTGTGAGTGAAAGTGGGGTGTGACTGCCCAGGCCAAATGCACAGAGTTAATGAAAGGTCATAAAAGGGGGAAGGGGTTATACAGACCACTTAGATGTGTGACAGAGATAACAAGAATGGAGTACAATTATGGATACAAGAAGAAGGGTAAGCAATGCATACCATATAAAATACAATGCAGTTCACATGGGGCATTCAGGAGCATGGGAGAGAGAGGTGGAAATTCAGCAATGCATACCATATAAAATACAATGCAGTACACATGGGGCATTCAGGAGCATGGGAGAGAGAGGTGGAAATTCAGCAATGCATACCATATAAAATAAAATACAATGCAGTTCACATGGGGCATTCAGGAGCATGGGAGAGAGAGGTGGAAATTCAGCAATGCATACCATATAAAATACAATGCAGTTCACATGGGGCATTCAGGAGCATGGGAGAGAGAGGTGGAAATTCAGCAATGCATACCATATAAAATATAATGCAGTTCACATGAGGCATTCAGGAGCATGGGAGAGAGAGGAGGATATTCAGCAATGCATACCATCTTTATTCATTAAATAGTGGCATGCGTTGAGAACAAGAAAACATAAAAATGATCATTGTAAATCAAAATTAATATCCCATGGAGGTCTGGATTTGGAAGGATGCTCAAAATCAAAGTGGAAAATCAAATTACAGGCTGATCCAACTACAGTGGAAATGCCTCAAGACAAAGAAATGATGCTTAGTAGTGTGTGGCCTCCACGTGCCTGTTTGACCTCCCTATGACACCTGGGCATGCTCCTGATGAGTCGGCAGATGTTGTCATGAGGGATCTCCTCCCAGACCTGGACTAAAGCATCCGCCAACTCCTGGACAGCCTGTGGTGCAACGTGACGGTGGATGGAGTGAGACATGATGTTCCACATGTGTGCAATCGGATTCAGGTCTGGGGAACGGGCGGGCCAGTCCATAGCTTTAATGCCTTCATCTTGCAGGAACTGCTGACACACTCCAGCCACATGAGGTCTGGCATTGTCCTGCATTGTGAGGAACCCAGGGCCAACCGCACCAGCATATGGTCTCACAAGGGGTCTGAGGATCTCATCTCGGTAACATAATGGCAGTCAGACTACCTCTGGCGATCACATGGAGAGCTGTGCGGCCCTCCAAAGAAATGCCACCCCACACTATTACTGACCCACTGCCAAAGCGGTCATGCTGAAGGATGTTGCAGGCAGCAGATATCTCTCCATGGCATCTCCAGACTCTGTCACAGCTGTTACATGTGCTCTGTGTGAACCTGCTTTCATCTGTGAAGAGCACAGAGCGCCAGTGGCGAATTTGCCAATCCTGGTGTTCTGTGGCAAACGCCAAGTGTCCTGCATGGTGTTGGGCTGTGAGCTCAACCATCCTCAGAGTCGGTTTCTAACCGTTTGTGAAGACACATGCACATTTGTGGCCTGCTAGACGTCATTTTGCAGGTATCTGGCAGTGCTCCTCCTGTTCCTCCTTGCACAAAGGCTGAGGTAGCGGTCCTGCTGCTGGGTTGTTGCCCTCCTATGGCTCCTTCCATGTTTCCTGGTGTACTGGCCTGTCTCCTGGTAGTGCCTCCAGCCTCTGGACACTACGCTGACAGACACAGCAAACCTTCTTGCCACAGCTCGCAATGATGTGCCATCCCGGATGAGCTGCACTACCTGAGTCACTTGTGTGGGTTGTAGAGTCCGTCTCATGCTACCACGAGTGTGAAAGCACAACCAACATTCAAAGTGACCAAAACATCAGCAAGAAAGCATTGGTACTGAGATGTGGTCTGTGGTCCCCACCTGCAGAACCACTCCTTTATTGAGGGTGTCTTGATAATTGCCAATAATTTCCATCTGTTGTCTATTCCATTTGCACAACAGCATGTGAAATTGATTGTCAATCAGTGTTGCTTCCTAAGTGGACAGTTTGATTTCACAGAAGTTATATTCTGTTGTTTAAGTGTTCCCTTTATTTTTTTGAGCAGTGTAGATATTACGTTCAGCTCCTTTGCCTGCCCTGCTCTAGCCATACAGATCAGTTTTGGGCAGGAGAGAAAGAAGAGTGCAGTTGTGATCAGCTCCACAGTTCTCTCAATGATCGGGCACAATGCGTTGCGATGAAAAAAAACAGGAGTAGGCTTGTCATAGTGATTGGAAAAAAGTGAAGTGTTTTAGTTATATCCAATTTAAGGAAACCATAAATCTATTCTACACTTAATATTTTTTTGCTCAGGAAAAAAAGGAAATTAAAAAAAAGCAAAATTGTCAGGTTCCCACATAACAGATGTGTCTATTCTTAGCCTAAATCTCTAATTAAATCTGAAAAATGATACGTGTCGGAAATTGCAGATTTACTGAAAAAATTTCTTAAGACAGGAAGGAACCACAAATGGTTGGATTGGAATGAAAGCTACACATATATTAAAAGGCGCGACAGGCGCGAGACGTTGATTTGTGACTATCCGATGACAGGAGCCGAGAAACTCATCCAACGAGAGAAATAGAAGGAGTAAAAAATAACACAATTTGGAGGGATTCAGAGTGACACGGTGATTTGGAGCCATTTACCCGAGAAGCAGAAATCTATTTCCTTCCTTCTCGTTTTTGTTGACACAAATTTAAGTGCCCTTAAGGGAAATGCTGCAAATTCAACAAACGGGGGGTTCGGCGGCTCCTAAATTAAAGGCAAAGAACAATTGTGTGCCAGCAACACTGTCGTTATTTAATGCAATTGCTTTCTTCAGTGGAATAATATGCCTGCAGGTACGACGGCTCACAGTGTTAGTGATAAAGGCGCTACATCGAAAGGTGACTTTCTATTTTCTCACCGTTCAGGGTCCTAATTTGTTTTGGAGACAAAAAGAGCCAAAAGGAAAATTTTGCAATTTTGCCCATGAGTAAAAGAAATGTTAGTGACACATTGAAACATTCTCACCCTATCCACCTCTGAACATTAACTACTCATCCATAGTAAGAATGATACCACATATCGTTAGAGACGTATCTCGGAGCTTTTAGACCCCAATGGACCAAATACGTCAACTTTTGGGAATACACTCCCTTGGCAAAAATATTTCCCCATAGCCCGTGCCCTATTTATGTCCATCTTCTCCCACACATCTCCACCTCTTTTACAAACCTCATCAATTTGTCCTTGCTGACGCACCCAGTTTTCGTTTTTTTGCATCTTTTTTTCGAACAGCCAGAACCTTTTCACTGTTCTTAGCCGTACGAGGGATATGACTTTTTTTTTGCAAGGTGAGTTGTGGTTTTTAACTTTATCGTATAATGTACTAAATTACTAGAAAAAAATTGCAAGTTTGGTGAAAAGGTGAAAATAATACAATTTTGCCCTTGTTTTTTGGGGTTTCATTTTCACAGCGTTTATTGACCTGATGACGTGATTCTGTAGATGAATTCCATTACAACAATATCATTTTGATTTTTTTTACACTATTTTAAAAGTTTAGAACATTTTTAGGACTTTTAAAAAAAAATTATTTGGTTTGTGTTGCCATTTTCTAAGACTCGTAACTTTATTTTATTTTTCCATTGATGGAAGCTGTGTATGGGCTTGTTTTTTGGGTGCTGGGATGCAGTTTTTAAGGCTACATTCACATGATGAGTTTTTGGTGTTTTTTTTAAGCTGCGCAATTTTGAATAAGTGCAAGTACCCTATTTTACTTAATGGGTGCAGAAATGGTTCAGAAAATCTGCATTATCAAAGACTCACCAAAAGCTCATCGTGGGAACGTAACCTAATGGTACCATTTTGACTTGGCTTCACCAAGTAACAAGATGCTACGGCAGCCCACCGGCACCCCATGAATGTGTCATGGGGGGAACTGATGGGCCAGAGAGGAGATGCCCAAATGGGATCACATAGGGTTGGATGTATTTGGATGTTGGGTCAGTATGTTTTGATGAGCGTTGGCACGAGTGACCCACCATGTATCACTATTGGGGTCTTTCGACAGCACAATTTTTGGCACTCGGGGTCAGGCACATCTACCACTTCTGAATTTTTGCTTTTTCTTATTGTGATTTGCTTCCTGGATTGTTTCAGGGAATAGTTTGTCTATCAGCCTTGTTTTAGGGACCCATGAAGAAAAAGGACCCCGTCAACCTTGGTGTAGGGTGGTCATCATGGTCAACTTGCATTCCTTGCTGAGATATAGCTGGAGATTTAATTCTCTCTGGAAAAGCTATGCAATTTATATTGGTTATCTATCCCTAGTCATGTTTCAGTACTTTCTTTAATAGGCTATATATCGACGTACAGGTGGGCTACCCACAGGTGGCGCTAGAGGGGCAGTTTTCTTCCGTTTAGTCAGTGACCATTTCCTTTTGCCATAGGCTCCATTCAAGGGCACAAACGGCCCCATAGTGAGGCCGATAGTTTAACGACATGCAATGAATACAGGTCTAGCATGGTTGCAAGAAATGAAATCTGCTGTACAGGTGACTGCCTCTCTCTTCTAAACAGGGCTGCTTACTTTGTAAAGTCAGACATTTTCCTCCTTCTGTTTTATGTTAGCAGCCAGCGCTTTATTATTTTAGTATATATCAGACATAGAAATCCTTCAAACGAGGCATCGCATAATTCGTGAGATACGTCCCCTTGTCGTTTATTAGAGGGACGTAAATAAATAATTGGGGTCTGCAAGCCGCGCCGCGCTACAATTGTATTAATTTATGAATTCCTTCAGCAGTTCTTCATTCGCTGGCGCTTATCGATCTTCTCTTTGCTCACTTGCATAAACTTAAATTTAATAAGCAATTTACGAGGAAGACATCGAGGCACGAGGCAGCGCCGCAGGGAAATCAATAATTGCCATATAATTTCCCCTATTTAATGTTATATACCTACCACAAAGGAATAATGGACGATCCATACAACAAAATAGGTTCCAAGATTGGAAAATAATACATCTTCTACCAGCAGGCAGCAGAATTCTGTCTTCTTTTCAAGACCCCAGGATCAGTAATGATGTAGCTTTATCTGTCTGTCTATTTATCTATCTGTCTGTCGGCAGAGAACTTTTCTGACCAGCACCTCCGGGCAAAATGACTCAAATGCAGACATGTGCAAGCTGCCGAGACTGACTTTGTGGATATCATAAAGTTTGCGGCTTGAGCAATTTTAGAACTTTAAGTTGGATGTTTCTCTGGTTACTTTAGTACAATTATCAACATTTCATAAGCTTTTACACTTTTATTCACGAATACATCAAGTTTATGTAAAGACTCAATATTTCCAGCGTTGCCTCTTATTTCTCCAGACTTCTGACTCGGCTGCTGTATATATCAGCTTCTGGGCCTAATCTTGAATAATGCCCCCCCCCAAGCTTGTTTAATCAGTGCTTGGAGTTTATCATAATTTCTGAGCATTTGTCTGCCAGTTTTTGAGGATAGGCTTCATGTTCTCAGTAGGATTGAGATCTTGGGAGTTTTTTGGCCATGGACCCAAAATTGTAATGTTTTGTTCACCCAATTTTGACAATTCTCCCACTATTTTTCAGACTTTGCTTTTATATCATTCACTGTGCAGCATAACTTTCCGTATTTTTCAGACTATAAGACGCACTTTTTTCCCAAAATTTTTTTTGGGGAAAATGGGGGTGTATGTTATAGTCGGAATATACTTACAAAACCTGGTGGTGCAGCAGGTGCGGCGGTGGTGCTCTGTGGTGCGGGGGGGGTTCCGCTCGCATTTTGTGAAAGCCTGGAAAATGGCCGCCAGGGGCAGCGCATGCTTAGATTGAGATCTCGACAATGAGATCTTGTCCCGAGATGCTTTCACAAGATGCTGGTGGAGCCCCCCGCACCATAGAGCACCACCGCTGAACCTGCTGCACCAGCCTGGGATGGGATTTCCCGGATGCCACTGCATCGCAGCAATGGATATGCGGGGCCTCCAGGCTTTCACAAGATGCCGGTGGAGCCCGAGCACCACCGCCGAGCCTGCTGCACAAGCTGTACCAGCCTGGGATGGGATTTCCCAGAGGCCACCACACCTGCTGCACGAGCCTGGGATGGGATTTCCCAGAGGCCACCACACCTGCTGCATGAGCCTGGGATGGGATTTCCCGGAGGCCACCACACCTGCTGCACGAGTCTGGGATGGGATTTCCCAGAGGCCACCACACCTGCTGCATGAGCCTGGGATGGGATTTCCCGGAGGCCACCACACCTGCTGCACGAGTCTGGGATGGGATTTCCCAGAGGCCACCACACCTGCTGCACGAGCCTGCGATGGGAGTCATATTACCGGACCACTGAACATCACCTGTGACCCCGCTCCACCAGCACTGCTGATATCGTCCGGGTAAGTTGAATTCAGACTATCAGATGGACCCCCATTTGACACATTAATTTTTTTCCCCTATTTTCCTTCTGAAAACTTGTGGTGCGTCTTATGGTCCGGTGCATCTTATAGTCCGAGAAATACGGTACTTTATATTGCAGGTTATCACAATCTTTATTAAATAAAAAAAAAAAAATTAAAATATTGAAACTTTCACACTAGAAACTTGGTCTATTTTAGGCTCAGAATTACTGTTTTTTAGAAGATTTTTCAGAAGTCTCATTATCATTACAGAGAGGATTGCAAAGACTAATTACCTCTATGAAAAGCTTATAACACCACAGAATCACAATAATCACCATTCACAATAACACAATAAATGTCACAGCTCCCCCTCCCTTCACACTTTGCACATGCTTATTAGCTGCCTTAATACAATAGATAGGGGCGGAGTCAGTCTATTGCTGCTAATCTACATATGGATTTCCTGAAAGAACTGAAAGAACAGGAAGTAAGAGTCTAAGGCCTGTTTCATGCATACGTTTTTCTTGTCAGTTGCCAGCCGCCAAAAAGGCAGAGAACGGGTGCCACCGGACTGTTGATTTGACGGGATCCGCTGATCTAGAAATCTTAAAGGAACCGCAGGGATGATAAAACAGAACCGCTGATGTAGCGGTGCCGCGAGAAGAGGAGAGCGGGGCCGCGGTTTCATGCTCCCGGAGAGAAGAGCCGCGAGAAGAGGAGAGCGGGGCCGCGGTTTCATGCTCCCAGAGAGAAGAGCCGCGAGAAGAGGAGAGCGGGCCACGGCTTCATGCTCCCGGAGAGAAGAGCCGTGAGAAGAGGAGAGCGGGGCCGCGGTTTCATGCTCCCGGAGAGAAGAGCCGCGAGAAGAGGAGAGCAGGCCGCGGCTTCATGCTCCCGGAGAGAAGAGCCGCTAGAAGAGGAGAGCGGGGCCGCGGTTTCATGCTCCCGGAGAGAAGAGCCGCGAGAAGAGGAGAGCGGGCCACGGCTTCATGCTCCCGGAGAGAAGAGCCGCGATAAGAGGAGAGCGGGGCCGCAGTTTCATGCTCCCGGAGAGAAGAGCCGCGATAAGAGGAGAGCGGGGCCGCAGTTTCATGCTCCCGGAGAGAAGAGCCGCAAGAAGAGGAGAGCGGGTCGCGGTGAGAGAGAACTTTAGCGGCTCCCGGGACGGCAGTAACGGGTTAAAATGCTTCCCGGTGGTAAAGATTCTGGGCATGCGCGGTTCACACTGGTGGTCCGTCAGAGATAAAAAACGTTACAGGGTCTGTTACATCCGCCCGGGAGCCGCTAAAATCTTGGCGGATCCGTAAAAAAACGGGTAGGACGTATGACCGTCAGTCAAGATCCGCCAATAATGTAAGTCTATGGGGAAAAAGACGGATCCGCCCCTTTTTTGGCGGATCCGTTTTTTAAAAAAATTGGCGGATTTTGACTGATGGCAAATAACGGATGTGTGAAACAGGCCTAACACAACCCCAATGGGCAGTGTGAAAATCGCAAGATTTGTAAGATAGATTGTGCAATGAAAAATAAAATAAGAATTACTAAAAATGTTTAAAAAACTCTTTTAGCATAAAAAAAATTTAAATAGTAGGTCTTCAGGTCACACATTCCCTTTAATATGTTGTTTTAGCTTTACTGTGCCTTATACTGTTCCCGCTGGTTCTCATTATTGTAGATTTCCCTTAATTTTTTTCCAGCAACTTCTTCTGGAAAATATTTATTTTCTGCAGCCTGATTTAATTTTTGGCCCATTTACCTCTTTAGAATGCAAACACTTCAAAGATAAAACTACATGTATAATGCAAAAACTTATAGCGGCGTAAAACAACCATTTCAGTGTAAGTTAAAGTGACAAATGACTCGGCCAATGATCAGAATGCAGCATTTCTTTCCAAAGTGGTTTAAATTATATTATTTCAGAGAAAATTTCAATTTTTCTGCTAGCTGAAATAAATATATAAAAAATAACTTAATGGTTTTCTCTCTATGGGATCCTGATGCAAACCTTTCACTTTCACTAAATAGGTTTTCCTGGCTTATAAGTAATTTGCACAAGATAAGATTCTTCCTTTATAAATGTTGCATTAGGCTGAGGTCACAAAAAGGAGATTGTCAGCACCACGATAACAAACATCTCAGAATAAAACTCTGTCATTTGTGTGGGGATATTTTTATTGGCTCAGACATGTTTGGTAATTTAATTGTTAGGACTCCTTTAAATGACTGTAATGTGGGTGAATATTATTGTCAGGCTTTAAATCCTTTCCGAACTTCAATTCTAGCGATCCAGTGTAATAGATCCATATGAAAAAACACAGAAACAGAATCTTTACTAATCAGACATAAAAGTCGGGAGTGAGAGCAGGAAGTCAGTGTTGGTGTGGATGAAGCCGCATGGCAAGTAAAGGGTCTCTGTTACTGCAGAGGGAATGCCAAAAAAAAGGGAACTGATGAACACAGCCTCAGAGAAGTTGATAAAGAATACTGCACCTGCATGGGGACAAGCTACTGAAGTGTTTTGTATAAAGATGGGCTGACCCCTGGATGTTCGGGTCCGACAGGTTCGGCCGAACAGTTCAAAAAAGTTTGGATTCCGGTGCCAGACTGAATAGCAAAGCCACTAAAGAAGACTCAAGGTCTCCAAAAATTCATTTTTTAACAGCAAACAAAAAGGCAGCAACACTTACCTGCCCAGATCTAGGAACAAATGCACTGCAGGGTGCAGCCAGCCCATAAAGCAAGATGTTAGCAACACAGGTGCAAAATACCAGATCAACAGCCACTCTCCACCTACCCATTACTGGAGGGGGTGACTGCTCAGTATACAATTGCACAATAAAGGCCCGCATAGGGTGCTGTTCACACAAAGGAACTGCATAGTGTCTGGTTCACAGCCTATTTTAGTCACACCCCTACTATTCGATTAGGTGGGATGGCCAGCACACCCTCAATGCATCTGTGGCGCCCCCAGGAGCATGGTCGCCACAGTGGCATTGCCTTCCTCCAGGGAGAGTGATGTCAGGCTTGGAAGCAATGAGGGGTCTATCTAGCTGTTAACCATGCTATGCAACACGGTTCCCACTCCAGGCCAGCAGAGGGAGCTCTGAACCATTACTAAGGGGAAGAGTTTCTCTCTGGGGGCCAGGAGGGGAAATCAGGCAGTTAGTGTGAGGAGGGCAGCGAGTGTAGACGTGTGGAGAGAAGCTGGAGGTTGAGCTGAGGATAGAGAGCTCCCTCTCAGTGATAGCGCATGATCTGGAGCCTGGTCTCCACGGTTGTACGGATACTGAAGGTCCCGCAACAGAAACCAGAGGAATAGGAAGCTGTAAATGCTCTATTCCCACCTAATAGTCGGAGGCACAACAGCGACGGGTGAGCCAAGAGAAATAGAGGGCTACAGCTGTCTGCCATATGAGGTAGATCCAAAAGGGAAGAAGGAGGAACTTCAGTGTAACACAGTACTGCATGTACCTCAAGTAAGCGCTAGAGAGGAGACTACACAACCCATCTGAGAGAGAGATTCCTAAGTTGCTTCCAGGCTAATCATCTCCTGTGCCATCTGTAATCTGGACCCTGGACTACACTTACAAAGTAAAGGTAAAGAAACTACACTTTGCTTTGTCCTTGCCTTCTTCCTGCAACTTCTTCAGCACTGCTACATCTCTGTGCCAGACACTGCACCCTCTTCCTCAACACCTATCCTCTTCATCTACTCTGCCCTGGGACTACAGCCCTGCCTGTGGAGGGCTATAACATCACCGCTGCACCCCACCATCTGTCCCAGAGGATCTGTCTGCAGCGTCGGCTTAACACCTCCCTTGCCGAACACCACAGGTGGAGTCACGAATCACTCATAAACTTTATTTCATCACTCAAAACCCCTTTTACATGGGTGCCCAGGGCCATGGACCGGGTCACCGCTGCTGTGACACCTCCCTCTGAGAGACCGGCCCGGTACCGAGTACCCCACATCCCAGTGTGAACACCCCTCATACGAGACCAGACGTGTCTGGGCTCAGCTGTACCCAGAACAATATAGTGCAAAAAGTACAAAATTAGTGAGGTATTAGCTGGTATTTTGGCCAAAATACGTGAGCCCGTAAACTGCGCCAAAGTTCCCCATGCTTACGGGTCCCTACACTAAACTGAATAGCAAAGCCACTAAAGAAGACTCAAGGTCTCCAGAAATTCATTATTTAACAGCAAACAAAAAGGCAGCAACACTTACCTGCCCAGATCTAGGAACAAATGCACTGCAGGGTGCAGCCAGCCCATAAAGCTAATACCTCACTAATTTTGTACTTTTTGCACTATATTGTTCGGGGTGCAGCTGAGCCCAGACACGTCTGGTCTCGTATGAGGGGTGTTCACACTGGGATGCATTGAGGGTGTGCTGGCCAGCCCGCCTAATCGAATAGTAGGGGCGTGACTAATAGGCTGTGAACCAGACACTATGCAGTTCCTTTGTGTGAACAGCACCCTATGCGGGCCTTTATTGTGCAATTGTATACTGGGCAGTCACCCCCTCCAGGAATGGGTAGGTGGAGAGTGGCTGTTAATCTGGTACTTTGCACCTGTGTTGCTAACATCTTGCTTTATGGGCTGGCTGCACCCTGCAGTGCATTTGTTCCTAGACCTGGGCAGGTAAGTGTTGCTGCCTTTTTGATTGCTGTTAAAAAAAGATTCCGGTGCCAGAGCAATACTCAGACCCGAATCCGAACCCCTTTCACTTGAATGGGGGGCTTGAATATCCAGTGTTTGCAACGCTGTCATGTACATAACAGAGCGGCAAACACTGCTTCTGATCAGCTGTAAAATCATTACCGCCGGTCAGACAGCCACAGTTCCCACGCTGTCAAATGACAGCATGAGACCGTAGGTGTGATTAGAGGTAAAAAGTTTACCTTTGGTCACTGGCATCAACTGATGAGACTACTGATCCCATCAGCCTACGTCTGCTGCTGCTAAAAACAGAGAGAGAAGGTGGCGGCTGATGGGAGTATTAATCAGTCGGCGCCTGCGCTCTAAAGAAACAATTATAAAAAACCAGCATGGGTTCCTCTGCATTTTTGATAACCAGCCAGGCAAAACTGACAGTTGGGGGATGCCAAAATGCGACCATAAAGGATGAGAACCACTGGTGAATGAGTTGCTGCAAGAGCAGCGTCAGTGACCGGCAGTGACATCATCGAGGTTACTGCGGGCCACTGAGGCTGCATTCCCAGCCGGGTAAATGAACTGCGGTGACCTTCCTCCGGTGAGATCACCGCTAACACAGTAAGAAAAAGTATCACGGTGCAGAGGCAAGTTTTCCACAGTTCAAATTCGCCGCAATGAGTCTGATCAACTTTATATATATAGGTGTATGCCTATTACAGAGTTAGATCGAAAAGAAAAACAAAATTACAGAGTAAATAGGATATATTGAATATAAAGCTAAAGATTCACTGATGTACAAAATATTCATAAAGTAAAGTAGTGAGGGTCACCTTCAGTGATTTATGAAAAGGGGAAAGAGAAGAAAGAAAGAAACAGAAAAAAAGGCAAACAGGGATAATAAAGGAAAATCTTGGACATGTAAAAACATTAATAATATAAAATATAAATTGTCTTTAATTTTGAGTGCCGAGCACTTTATAAATTTATCAATAAGGAGTGTAAACCTTACTCGAGCACCAACATCTAAGTCCCGTATATCTATTACTTATGTCCCCATAGCCAGTCCCTCTTGGGATGTCCCCACAGGTCCTAGGTATAATAGCCTCCATTCATTAGGAAATTAACAGAATAAATATAACAATTAAAAAAGCTTATACTCACCTAATCCAGACTTCTTGTCCGGGGCAGCTCCGACTCCTCTTTCATCTGGTGTAGGAGTGAGCGCTGGAAGGTGTAATGATGTCACTGCATCGCGACATCCAACTCTGTGTGCACTGGAGCTCCTGACAGAGCAGGGAGCTGACTACAGCCCCTCTGCTCCTGTCCTGGGTGGCGCCAACATCAATTGTATTCGCATATTACAGAATCAAATACAATTGAGTGCGGGGAAGGAGTGACGGATGGAGTGCATGCAGAGGAAGGGGAGAGCCGTACTAGTGACTGACAATGCCCCCCTGCGCCGAATGTCTGCGGCCGCAGACATTCAGCAGTGTCAGGTATTTTTTATTCTCCAACATGTTCCCACCTCGTGTAGGCAAGAGCTAGTGCCCTAGGCAGGTTCCTACCCTGTACACCCCTTATCCCAGCCCCGGACTGGATACACACTGTCTGAGAAAGGATACACTAGATACACATTGTCTGCCAGTGGATGCACGAGATACACACTGATCGCCAGTGGATGCACCAGATACACACTGTCCACCAGTGGATGCACTAGAAACACACTCTCTGCCAGTGGATGCATCAGATACACACTGTCCGCCAGTTGATGCACTAGATACACACTGTCCACCAGTGGATGCACCAGATACACAGTGTCTGCCAGTGGATGCACCAGATACACATTGTCTGCCAGTGGATGCACCAGATACACACTGACCACCAGTGGATGCACCAGATACACACTGTCCACCAGTGGATGCACTAGATACACACTGTCTGCCAGTGGATGCATCAGATACACACTGTCTGCCAGTGGATGCACTAGATACACACTGTCTGCCAGTGGACGCACCAGATACACAGTGTCTGCCAGCGGATGCACTAGATGCACACTGTCTGCCAGTGGACGCACTAGATATACACATTGTCTGCCAGTGAATGCACCAGATACACACTGACCACCAGTAGATGCATCAGATACACACTGTCCACCAGTGGATGCACTAGATACACACTGTCTGCCAGTGGATGCATCAGATACACACTGTCCGCCAGTTGATGCACTAGATAGACACTGTCTGCCAGTGGACGCACCAGATACACACTGTCTGCCAGTGGATGCACCAGATACACATTGTCTGCCAGTGGACGCACCAGATACACAGTGTCTGCCAGTGGACGCACCAGATACACAGAGTCTGCCAGTGGATGCGCCAGATACACATTGTCTGCCAGTTGATGCACTAGATACACACTGTCCGCCAGTGGATTCTCCAGATACACACTGTCCACCAGTGGATGCATCAGATACACACTGTCCGCCAGTGGATGCACCAGATACATCACGTATCACAATCACTTACATTCAGTCATCAACATTACTAAGTGTGAACAAATGTTTGAGAATTTTTGGCAAACATGATTGATGAGTTCCTTTTATTGTTTTGCTAAAAAACTCTTCTAGAAATTCTAACACTGTGTCTGCGAAATCTTGCATTTCTTAACTTTTGTAAATTATTGTTAGTGTTATATTTACTTAGCAATTCATTTAGCCTTAGGAAGAAAAAGTGAGTCCATTAAAAATAGAAGCGCGGCAACAGAAATCCGATGTTTGCATTTAGTTTAAACACTGGCAATGCTTGTTTAATTTTTGCTCGGTTGTCAGATTCACTTTAGCTTGTTTGTGCTCCATTAAACCCACTTATCCGTACAGTAGCCTGTGGCCAATGTACAGTGTGTTATAAACTTCATTGTTTTGTAGGAGAAAGGTGAAAATAAAATGACCATGAACAACGGCAACAAGTTCGGGTAAATGCCAAACAAATTCCTATCCATCATCACTGATAAAGCTGTTTCATCTGTCTCCAGCTTTACAATGGCGCTAGAGTCCAAATGTTATGGAGCCCAATTGGGTCCACACTGACATCACCGGTGCAATAAGGAAAGAACTCTTCTGTATGGCACAGTTTCACATGTGAACTCACTCTTTTTCTGGGAATCCTATTTTTAGTCATTTTCTATTGGATTAACTCTGTGACCTGTATATTCGTCCACTCCGATGGCCGGTGGTGCCAGGAGCAGAACAAGGGTCAGATGTAGGAAGTGTAAGGAGGGTGAAGACCTCATACACATTAGGCTACTTTCACACGGCTATTTTTAGAAAAACCGGAACTCTGCCGCCGGAACCGTTTTTTCCTCATTGAGTTGTATTAGCGCCGGATCGCGCCGCATGGCATCCCGTTTCTTCCGGTTTTTGCCGGATCCAGCTAATATTTTGATTCCGGCATCTGCAAAAAAACACTCAAGTAATGTTTTTTGTTTGAGGCGAAAAACCGGACAGCGCCGAATCCAGCGCTTCCAGCTTTTTGCTAAAATGCGCTAAAATGGGAGTCTATGGGCGCCGGAATGCGCTAGATCCGGAAAAAGACAGATCCGGCCACCGGATCCAGTTTTTTAAGTCCGAGCGTGCTCAGATCCAATTGACCAGCCCCCAGGAAAAAGATATAATGAGGCCCTCATCCATTACCAGCCAGCTAGATGGATCCAGCGGAAAAACGGATCCGTTTCATCAGTTTTCCACAATTTACGCCGGATCCGTCGCTCCGGCGCGATGCCGGATCCTGCCTGTCGGAATAAACCTGATGTGTGAAAGTAGCCTTAGACTAATGTCGTCCGAACCTGCCAATATGTACAGGTTTAGGCAACAGTCTAATAAGTATGAGGGCCCCAGACTCATGATTGTTGGGAGAGTTAAGCATCTGGAATGTCTAATTTTAAGACAATCCTTCTGTTCTTCTTGAGATAATCTAAGCAGTCCCTTGAAAGGCGATGGTGGCCAAGATAGCTGCTGGTTGAACGATTGGCAAAGCTATCGTTCAGCCAACAGCTGTCTGCGATGTATGGGAGTCTAAAGTAAACAATTTGTTGTGGGGTCTGATTTTATTGTTTGATCTTGGAGCGATTAAGGGCTCAGAAACTAACAAACAAGGGCAAAACTTGTTCATCCACTCAATGCCGACCTTTATTCCCCATTGACTTGCATTGGGGTCGGGTTTCGGACGAAACTCTGACTTTTTTTGCCCTAGTCGGACCAGTTTCATCTGAAACAAATTTTGTTTCATGAAACCCGATCCAACCAAAGTCGCTCAACTCTAGTCTGTTGTTAATATGGGGGAAGTATATGAAGCGCCCGCCAGGGCTAGCGGGGTACTCGGTACCGGGCCCGTTGATCTCAATGGGAGTTGTTACGGAAGCTGTGACCCGGCCCGTGGCCCTGGGGCTCCATGGCAAACAGGGGTATTGCAATAGTGGAATGTAGTTAAATGAATAGTTCGTGACGCCACCTGTGGTGTTCAGCAAGTGAGATGTTAAGCCGACGCTGCATGCAGATCCTCTGGGGCTGGTGGTGTGTTGCAGCCAAGATGGTAAAGCTCCCCACAGGTGGAGCTGCGGCCCCAGGGCAGTGTAGATGTAGGGGTAGAAGAGAGGCACAGACAGTGTAGAAGCTGGTACCCAGATGTAGCGGTACCAGGGGTGTTGGCGCAGGAATGAATGGAGGACACCCGGGCGTGTAGTTCCAAAGCTTTACTCACAGTCCGTGGTACACACCGGTGCCTGCCTCCGTGCTGTGTCCTCCGGGTCAGGGACTCAATCAACCTCCAGGCCAGATGGAATGCTCCCTTCGAACACTCCGCCAATATGTGCCTTTCTGAACGTCTCCTCTTATAGCGCCTTTAGGTGTGAAGTACTCCTAGTACTGAGTTACACTGGAGTTCCTCCTGACAGATGTTCCCAAGAACTCTACTTGTACAGCAGACAGCTGTAGCCTGCTTCGGGGACTCCTTACTCCTGAGTTCCGGCTCTCTATCAATGTAGCTGTTGTGCCCCAAGTCTTAGATGGGAGTAGTGCATTTACAGCCCACTACTCCACCGATGTCTGCTGCAGAACCATTAGTGTCCATACAACCTCAGGGACCGGGCCCCGACCTTGCGCTTAGAACTCCTAGACAGGGTTCTTCCTCTAACCCACGTCCTCTGTTCCCTTTTTCTCCTACGTTCCGTACTTGTCTTTCCTTCTTATGGAAGATCAGGTTTCTGTTCAATGTCTTTCTCCTTCTTTCCTTTCCTGTGCCAGCTGGCTCAGATCACTGAGGCAGCTGCAGCACTCCTTCCTCCATCCCTCTCTCAGGGATCCTCTCTCCTCACTCCTCTCCGAGTGACTCTCTGACTGACTGACCTCGAACTGACTGACTGAAATTCTAAACCTTCCCACTCTTTTATGTATTCTAACTCCACCCGCCTCCCAGCACGTTTAGTGTTCCAAGCAGGGAGCCACCAAAGGTGCTCTGCTACACTCCAATCAGGGAGCCGCAATGTGGCTTTGCTGAACTACTGTGTTGTGTGGATGCGAGTGTTGGAGCGTGGTCAGGAGTTCCCACCTTACCTGGATGGTGGGGCACCACACCTCAGGAGGAGGTGCAGTACCTCTGTGGCGACTGAGCCTCAGGGGCGCCACATACACATATTTAGAAGTTTTGGGATCTGAAATTCCCCAAAAAGAACTTGAAGGATTTTAGATAAATCAGCAAAATAAAAAATACGGTAAAAAGAAGTGCCACTGAGTTACCATATGGCGGCACTTCATATTCTGTCATTTAGGGCCTGCCATTGGCTTGGTTAACATTTTGCTCCAGTTTATGAATGAGGCATTTTTTTAAAATAAAAATTGGAATGGATCAGAACCAGTGCAGAAGAACAAAGTTCCCTTTAGGCTTTTAACATGTACTTGTGGTTTCAGATGATTATTCATCTTTTTATAGGCTGGACTAGATGGACAAATGCTAACTATGTACTGAAACTATATTATTCAAATAAGATGCTCATTCTATGACCTGTATTCTGAATGTTTCACCAGGTTCTATTTCTAATTTTCAGCTATCTCTGAGCTAGTCTGCCATACACAGCACACACCGGTATGAGGGATTCTGGCTCTCCTGTCTATGTAGCACATGCTTAGAAGGAACAGAAAAATAGAGGACATTATACAGCAGTATTGAGCAGTATAGCTGTGAATCTATCTCTGGGATGAGACAAATATTTAGTAAAAAACAGCACAATGTGATGCTAGTTACAAATGTGATGCTAGTCACAACCCACGGACAGACTGTGAGTCAGCGAATTCAGACGTTCCGGGGTCAATACCAAAAGAGCATGTAGTAAACCAAGGGAAAATACAAAGTCATAAGTCAGGTCATATGCCAGGGTCAGAATACCAGAGAAATAGCGAATGAGCAAAGGGACAATAACTAACGGTTAGTCAGAACACGGTTCAAAGGTCAGCAGCAGAATATCAGATGCAAAGGGGCAGTAACAAACAGGTAGTCTGAATATGGTCCAAAGGTCAACATCAGAAGATCAGAACCTACATTACAGGGATCAGGCGAACACACCAGGCAACACTGTGACGACTCCTGGAGTGGACCCTCTGGGTTGTGGCACCATCTCACTCAGGGTGAGCAGACCTAGTGAGGACCACCCCCTATACAGGGAGTGTCAGGGGCAAGCCCAAGGGGGTAAGGTACCATGACTGCTGGCACCAAGTGGCCGGCTCACAGGAGGCACGAGTGAGCGTGTCTGCAGGAAACCGGAGACGTGCAGAGCACAAGTGTGTGCAAAGCGTGGACACAGGTACACGCAAGGTATAGGACAATACAGGGTGAGTGTACGGGAGCACGGAGAGTACAGGACAATACAAGGCATGTACACGGGAGTGCGTTAGACACAGGATAGTGCCAGTCGGTTACACGAGGGCAGGTATGGCGCGCAGTGACAGGCATGCCCGGGTGCGAGCAAAGCAGGGCGCGTGCAAAGGAGCACGCCAGAGTGCAAGGTTAGACAGAGGGTGTGCTGAGAAGCACGACAGGAACAAGGCAGGCGCTGAGCGTATGCAGAGGAGAATGACAGAGCACAGACCAGAGGCAGAGCGTGTGCAATGAAGCACGATAAGACACAGAGCAGAGTGTATGTACGGAGCAAGTGCTGGGAAGCACAGCAAGACAGATTGCAGGAACACAGCACAAGGCAGAGGACCCAAATACCGCCTAAAGCCAGGCAAGTACCGAGCAGACAAAGCCAGGAAGCACAACAATAATCAGGCACCTGCCATAGGAAGTGGTAGCCTGATATAGGGCAGGAGCACAGGACTTCCGGGTCAGGTCCTCCAGGACCATAGAGAGGACAGGACTGGAGACAGAGCTAAGAAGAGCGCGTTTGTGCACTGGGAGCATAGCGTAATCACGGTACTAGGAGTGAGAGGTGCGCGTGCGCACCCGACGGGAACCCCAGAGCGGCTGCGGCACCGGAAGTGGTGACGACGGACCCTTTGTCCCGCCCCCAGGTGAGAGCGACGTGACAAGCACAAGCTTAGAACAAGCTTTTGACTGTCAGTTATCTGGGTCAGACAGCTCACCTAAATAACATGGCAATTACCAAGAACAGGGAGCACCTGTGGAAATCTCTGCACCTTCCAATCCCAGATAGGTCAACCGAGCTGTCAATCAAAACACTGACAGCTCAGCATGCCCCAGCACAGGATAGGATGACAGAACTGTCCATCACAGAGTTCCAGACACTCTGAGCGGAGGAATCGTGATTCGTGACACAAGATGAATCTGTGTGTGTTGCGGCCTCTCTTTTTCACTCTACTATACCATCCTTCTCTGCATTGACATCAATAGGGAGGTGTAATGTGATCCCTCAGTGATCTGGCAATTTGTTTTGTGATAATTAGAGTTGAGCGAAACGGGTCGAACAATTTCAAAAGTCGCCGACTTTTGGCAAAGTCGGGTTTCATGAAACGAAACCCGACCCTAGGATGAGGTCGACCACGAGGTCGGCGACTTACGCGCCAAAGTCGCGTTTCAAAAGTTTGTTTAGTGCTCTTTTTCAGCCAATCAGGATCCACGGACACTGTGGGCAACGTGATGACATAGGCAGGGGTCACCACCATCTTTCAGAAGGGCATGCAAGTGATTGGCTTGCTTTGGTGGGCGTCACAGGCGTTATAAAAGGGCGTGCACGCCGACCACCATCTTACTTCTGCCGATCTTAGCATAGGGAGAGGTTGCTGATTCTGTAGGGAGAGCGTTAGGCAGGGAAGAAGACAAAAAAACTGCTTCTGCTGCTAGCGATTTTGCCTGTGCAACACACCAGTCACTGTGTGTGCAGTGCAAGGGGAGGCTATATTGTGGTGGATCAGCGGTGTTGGTTGTTAGGCTGCCTTCTAAGGCTTCCTGACAGCTGCATTGCTGTTTCCCCACTGCTCTGCAAACTGCTTTTTTAAAAGCAATCCCAATTTTTTTTTTTGTCCTGCTAAGGTACTGAGCGTGCATTTATTCACACCATACAGCGGTGTACGCTCCTCACACAGTACAGTGTAACGGCTGTTATCACAGCCACAGTGAAGCTATCTGTGTGTCACTGTTGAAGGATAAGTGGAGGACTTGTTCCGTTCTTACAGACCTACACTCTAGGGAGATTCCTATTCTGCCCAATTCTACAATTCACTTTTTTCACACCTGTGCCATCGAGCCTGTGACATAGCGCTCTGATATTCAGTGGGCCTCACACAATCCAAAAGTGTCCAGTGTCCACAAGTGTCTGCAGAAATTCAAAATCTCCCTTATCCTGTAGTCACGTTTTTCATACCTGTGCCCTCGAGCCTGTGACATAGCTCTCTGATATTCAGTGGGCCTCACACAATCCAAAAGTGTCCAGTGTTCACAAGTGTCTGCAGAAATTCAAAATCTCCCTTATCCTGTAGTCACTTTTTTCACACCTGCTGCATCGAGCCTGTGACATAGCGCTCTGATATTCAGTGGGCCTCACACAATCCAAGTGTCCAGTGTCCACAAGTGTCTGCAGAAATTCAAAATCTCCCTTATCCTGTAGTCACTTTTTTCACACCTGCTGCATCGAGCCTGTGACATAGCGCTCTGATATTCAGTGGGCCTCACACAATCCAAGTGTCCAGTGTCCACAAGTGTCTGCAGAAATTCCAAATCTCCCTTATCCTGTAGTCACTTTTTTCACACCTGTGCCATCGAGCCTGTGACATAGCGCTCTGATATTCAGTGGGCCTCACACAATCCAAGTGTCCAGTGTCCACAAGTGTCTGCAGAAATTCCAAATCTCCCTTATCCTGTAGTCACTTTTTTCACACCTGTGCCATCGAGCCTGTGACATAGCGCTCTGATATTCAGTGGGCCTTACACAATCCGAAAGTGTTCTGTGTCCACAAGTGTCTGCAGAAATTCAAAATCTCCCTTATCCTGTAGTCACTTTTTTCACACCTGTGCCATCGAGCCTGTGACATAGCGCTCTGATATTCAGTGGGCCTCACACAATCCAAGTGTCCAGTGTCCACAAGTGTCTGCAGAAATTCAAAATCTCCCTTATCCTGTAGTCACTTTTTTCACACCTGCTGCATCGAGCCTGTGACATAGCGCTCTGATATTCAGTGGGCCTCACACAATCCAAGTGTCCAGTGTCCACAAGTGTCTGCAGAAATTCAAAATCTCCCTTATCCTGTAGTCACTTTTTTCATACCTGTGCCATCAAGCCTGTGACATAGCGCTGTGATATTCAGTGGGCCTCACACAATCCAAGTGTCCAGTGTCCACAAGTGTCTGCAGAAAATCTAAATCTCCCCTGTTCTACAGACACCTTGTACCTTGTTTTACATTACTATATAGTTTGTAGGATTTTGTCTACATTTCTACCAAAAATGAGGAAGGCTGGTGGAAGAGGCCGTGGAATTGGGCGGGGGTTGGCAGCTGGTAATGATGGTGTTGGTGGTGGATCTGATGGTAGTGGCAAAAGCAAAATAGGACCGAATGCAGGAGGTGTTGAGCCTGCGTCATCGTCTGGCTCCATAAGGCTTCGAAGGCTTAGTTTTCTAGGAGTTGGCAAACCGCTTTTAACGCCAGAGCATCAGGAAAAAGTTTTGTCTTACATTGCTGACTCAGCCTCCAGCTCTATCGCCTCCTCTTCTGAAGTTGTAAAAAGTAAAAGCACTGAGTCGTCATTGGAGGCTCATGTTCATGAACCACACCTTTCCTTGTGTCCTTCACCCCAACCAAGATTGAAGGATGACGCAGGCCATACTACTGATTACTCCATGGAGCTGTTTTCACATACCATGCCTGGATTATCAAGTGAAATGGTGAATTACCCAGGCCAAGATGAATCTGACATGGAGTGCACTGATGCACAGCCGCTGATAGATGATTCTGCTGGTACATTCACTCAGAGCACTACATTGTCCTCGCAGTGTACAGAGCCAGATTCTGACCCTGATGAGACTCAGGTGCCCCTTCCCGCACACTATACCACCATACACGGTGACACAGAGGAAGGTGCACATGACATTGAAGAGGAGGTGATGGATGACCCAGTTGTTGACCCAGATTGGCATCCATTGGGGGAAGAGGGTGCTGCTTCCAATAGCTCAGATGAGGAGCATCCACAGCAGACATCATCATCGCAACAGCTGTTATCTGGCAGGCCCGGAGCACTCCAAAGACAGGTTCCAAAAATCAAAAGAGTTGCTGGACAGCTTGTCCAGAGGGTCAAAACATCACAGCGTGCTAGGCCGCAAAATGTCTGCCAAAGTAGGAAGAGTGCAGTGTGGCACTTTTTTGAACAAAATCCTTATAATCAGGCCAAGGTTATCTGTAAGAAGTGCGCAAAAACCTTTAGCCGAGGGAAAAATCTGAAAAATTTGAATACCAGTTGCATGCTTAGACATTTAACCAGCATGCACTTGCAAGCGTGGACACAACACCAAACCTCAAGTGCCACATGTGCAACTGATCACAAAGAAGGTAGTCAGCAACGCTTCATTGTTTCCCCCACTGTAAGCCCACCGGTTAGCACAGCAGCAAATGTTGAGGTGTCGTTGCAAGGCCACAGCAGTCAGGGAATCCCACTGTTATATCAACGAAATACTGAATCTAGGCCATCAGAAAGAACACCAACTCCATCACCATCATCAACCCTCTCTCATTACGCCCTGTCCACCGCTACTTCCACCATATGCAGCTCTCAAGTCCAGCTCACCCTCCCAGACACTATGAGTAGGTCAAGAAAGTACTCAGTCTCTCATCCACGTACACTGGGTTTGAATGCCCACATTGCCAAACTAATCTCGTTTGAGATGATGCCCTATCGGTTGGTGGAAAGCGCAGCTTTCGGCGAACTCATGGCCTATGCAGTACCACGCTATGACCTACCCAGTCGCCACTTCTTCTCTCGCAAAGCCATCCCAGCCCTCCACCATCATGTGAAAGACCGCATTGTCCATGCACTCAAGCAGTCAGTGAGTGGAAAGGTGCACCTCACAACTGATGCATGGTCCAGTCGGCATGGCCAGGGCCATTACGTGTCCATCACTGCGCACTGGGTTAATGTGGTGGATGCAGGGTCCACAGGGGACAGCGGTGGTGGGACAGTGCTGCCTAGCCCACGGTATAGGAAACAGTTGGCTGTAGGCGTTCCACCCTCCTCCTCCTCCTCCTCCACCTCCAGAAGCGAAAGCTCGTCCACAGAGCGCAGTCGTACGAGCACTCCATCTGCAGCTGCCACTGTTGCACACGAGGTGTCCCCCTATCGAGCAGCTAGTGGAAAGCGTCAGCAGGCTGTGTTGCAGATGATGTGTTTGGGCGGCAGACACACCGCCGAGGTGCTGGCCGAGTACTTGAAGCGACAAACTGAGTCATGGCTAGGCAGTGTACATCTTGAGGCAGGCAAGGAAGTTAGTGATAATGGCCGTAATTTTGTGGCAGCCATAGCCCTTTCAAAACTCAGCCACATACCTTGCTTGGCTCACACCTTGAACCTGGTGGTGCAGTGCTTCCTCAAAAATCATCCGGAGTTAACAGCCCTGCTCCATAAGGTGCGAAGACTGTGCGCGCACATCCTCCGGTCGCCTGTACACTCCGTTCGTATGCAGAAGCTGCAGCGATTGCTCCACCTTCCCAACCACCGCCTCATTATCGACATTGCAACAAGGTGGAACTCCACCCTGCACATGGTGGAGCGGCTGTGCGAGCAGAGGCAGGCCATAATGCATTTGTGGGAGGATACACGGCCAGGCACTTTGAGAGCAGACATGGAGTTGACAGGTGTGCAGTGGTCGAAGCTGAAAGACCTCTGTAAAGTCCTTCAGTGTTTTGAGGAATGCACACGGCTGGTAAGCGCAGACGACGCCATCCTAAGCATGAGCATCCCACTTATGCGTCTGCTCATGCAAACTTTGACGCACCTTAAGGAGCAGGCGTCTGCAGCCAATGTTGACGAGGAGGAAGAGGTGGAGGGAATCCTTGATGACATTCAGCCATTGTCTGCTCAGGGACCTCTCCTGGACGAGTTGGAGGAAGAAGAGGAGGAGGAGGATGATGATGGGGATGATTACTTAGTGGAGGAGGATGCATCTCGTGGGGCAAGTGAAAATGTTGGCATGGCAAGGTCTGGTACAGGGTTTGTGCGTGACTGGAGGGATGTGGATTTGCCAGAAAGTGCTCCTCCAACCAGCACTCGCAGTGCATCATTGACACCGGGAACATTGGCCCACATGTCAGATTATGCCTTGCGGATCCTAAAAAGAGACCCCCGCATTGCCAAAATGATGAACGATGACGACTACTGGTTGGCCAGCATCCTGGATCCACGCTATAAAGGCAAATTACAAAACATCATGCCACAGGAGAACCTTGACCTAATATTGGCTAATAAACAAGCAACTCTGGTAAATCGGTTGCTTGAGGCATTCCCAGCACACAGCAGCGGTGATGGTTCTCACACGAGCCGTACGGGCCGGGGGCAGCTTGGCAGAGGTGTTCATGGTGCACACAGCAGAAGTGGCGTTGGAGGCAGGGGTTTCATGACAATGTTGTGGACTGATTTTTCAAGTACCGCTCACACAACTGGTAATACAGCATCGATGGAAAGTGACAGGAGACAGCAGTTGTCAACTATGGTTACAAACTACTTTTCCTCCCATATCGATGTTCTCCCACACAGGTCATTCCCGTTTGACTATTGGGCTGCTAAACTGGACACCTGGCCTGAATTGGCACAATATGCCTTACAGGAGCTCGCTTGCCCAGCTGCAAGTGTGCTATCGGAAAGAGTCTTCAGTGCAGCTGGATCAATCCTGACAGAAAAAAGGACCCGTCTGTCAACCCAAAATGTGGATGATCTAACCTTCATTAAAATGAACCATGCATGGGTTTCCAAGGATTTTGTCCCACCTTCCCCTGATGACACATAGGGTGACAGAAAAATGGCTTGCTTTGGTCCACCTGTTCCTGGGACTTGACCTTTTTCGCCTTTTGCATCAGCTGAATGTCCAACATCAACATATGCCACTTTCTAAAACTCCCTAACTGTGCTGCCTCCCCCCCCCATGGCCGGGGTCACCACCTAGCGCACGACACCGTGCGAGTGCCGTTGCCCTGGACAGGTGGGTAGGCCGACTCTTGGGCTCGGGCACTGGCACAGGGTCCCTCATAGTGCAATCAAGTGTCTCTGACGGTGGTGGTGCACACCCGCCGTCAGACACACCGCCGTACTATGAGGGGCCCAGTGCCAGTACCGACGCCCACGAGTGGGCCCCCCTTGCTTGGGCAGGGCCCCAGCATTTGCAATCTTTACCTCTCCCTGCTCCTCCGCTGTGTAGTCTGGGCCGTCAAATCCATACTGTGCCTGACACCGTCTGAGCCTGCCTCCTGATGTATAGACATATCTTTTGAATGTGTACGCTATCCATACATGTTATCCGGGGATACGGTACCCTTTCTCACCTTTGTGCAATCACATGCAAGCCATACTGGGCCTAACACCGTCTGAGCCTGCCTCCTGATGTATAGACATATCTTTTGAATGTGTACGCTATCCATACATGTTATCCGGGGATACGGTACCCTTTCTCACCTTTGTGCAATCACGTGCAATCCATACTGGGCCTAACACCGTCTGAGCCTGCCTCCTGATGTATAGACATATCTTTTGAATGTGTACGCTATCCATACATGTTATCCGGGGATACGGTACCCTTTCTCACCTTTGTGCAATCACGTGTAATCCATACTGGGCGTGAGAACGGCTGGCGAGCTGTTAAGCAAGCTACAGCACCTGTGGTTTGCACACGTAAGTTTTTCATTTTTTTAGGAATGACGGTTAGGCCTAATTCCGGAACTGCGGTTGACCTGCACTTACTGGGAAATCATCGTTCGCGAGTAATAATTGTAATCAGTGATCCCCATCACTAACGTTGTTCAGCGGGTTATCTGCACCTGTAAGCGACAAACGCTGGCCTTTTCAGTGTAGCGCACATGCAGCCATGGACATGTAAGGGCATGACACACCAGTTATTGGCCAATCTCATGTGCCAGAGCCTCACGTGTCCCTCTAGTAAGCCGGACTCGGACCGCGGGGCATGACGGAGTCTCGTTCATTAACGGAATTAAGCTTGCAATGTGTGCATCTGTTCTGTAGCTGGCATGGTTGAGGTTGCCCGTGTTGAGTCAAATTACGCCGTAGGCTCCACTCCTGGTGGTGCCCTTCTGGACATTCCTTTAAGGTTCAGCTTTGCAACCATACTGCCCACGTAAAACAAACACTTTGCCTTCATGAACGCTGTTTGGAGGGTCATGACTCGTGGGAATAACGCCGCCCAATCAGTTAACCTGCTAGAGAGATCCTTCGTTGCTCCCAAGCATGACATCACACTCCCTAGGAGGAAGGTAATGCCACTGTGGCGACCGTACTCCTGGGGGCGACACAAGTGCACTGATGCCCAGCCACTGCTCGATGAATCTGCTGGTACATTGACCCAGACCACTACATTCCCCTCGCACGCTACCCGGCCTGAATCTGACCCTGATGAAACTCAGGTTACCCTTCCCATATACAGTTCCATCTTACACGGTGACAAAGAGGAAGCTGCAGATGAAAGTGCAGGTACGGCCCACCCCCATCAGACACACCACCGTACTATCAGGGGCCCTGTGCCAGTGCCGTCGCCAACGAGTGGGCCCCCCCTGCTTGCTCAGGATCACAGCACTTGCAAGGTTGAAATACTGTGCAGTGAGATGGAAGATGGGGACGACGAGGAGTCCAGACTAGTACAGGGATTCCCTAGCGAGGAGACTTATTTGATTGTTTTCAATGTTGGGACAGCAATTTTTGGGGAGCACTATACTCTGGAGAATGATAGATGGGGCCCACCATACACTGGAACATTCCAAAGGTGGACATCAGACACTGGAGCAGCATTTACAGGGCCCATTATACACTAGAGCATTAGAAATGGGGCCCATTATGTTTGGAGCATTATTTGGGCCCATAAGACAGTGGAGCTTCATCCATGGGGACCAACATATACTGTAGCATTATGTGGAGCGCATCATATACTGTTTCAAACATTATATGGGACCAATGATTCTGTATGGAGAAATAGATGGGCCTCGTCATGAGATGTAAAAAGTGTAGTATTTTTCATTGTACTATACCGCTATTTCTCTGCCGTATCGGAGCATGATGAGTTGCGGTATGTGTTAAAGGGGCGCTCTTTCGCCCAGGGCACATGAAAACCTGAAGCCAGCCCTACTCCCCCACAACTTTAGCCAAATAACCCCCATTTTTCAGTGCGTAACTTGTATTATGAAGTTAATTAAGGTTGACCAGCTTAAGTAAGAAGAATTGATGCTTTTGGCATTCAAATGAGCACTGTAGGTGTGTTTCCTGTCCTCCTCTCACTGCCGACTTTTATTCCCCATTGACTTACATTGGGTTTCGTGTTTCGGGACGACCCCGACTTTTCCCTATAATCGGCCGATCTTGCTCGACCCGACTTTTGGAAAAGTCGGGTTTGACGAAACGAAACTCGACCATAAAAAACCAAAAGTCGCTCAACTCTAGTGATAATGATTATGATTTTTAAACTTTTCCCAAGCAAATAATGAGCTTGAGAGTAGGGGTGAAGTGTCTCATAAATGGAGAAAAAAAAAGCAAATATCTTTGATAACATATATTAAAAGATTTTTTTTAATATTCATTTGCATTGCTGATTTGTGTAAAGCTTGTTGACTATTTAACTATTTTTTGGGGCTAATTTGCGACTCTGGAAATGAGAGTTTTCCTACAATGCACGTAATTGACCATATTCTTTTCTCTTTGTAGTTCTTGAAGTCGAGCAGATGAAAGTTCTTATTGTTGGTTTTAGTTGTTTTGTAAGTTTTATTGAACTTTTGAAAAATAAACACAAAAAACCCCATATTACTCCAGCCCCCCTGGTGGGTTGTAAAAGGTACAGAGAAGAATGGCCCTGCTAGCGCCGGCTCTGCTGCTGTAGATTTAAAGAAATAATATAAAAGAGAAGTATGTTTTGGGCTGCAGCACCCGGCAACAGATTCACACTGTGATCACTTTGCAGGAATTTAGGAACTATAAATATTTTACAACTTTTTGAAGAAAATTGCTTATTGAGCTGCTCTTTCAAACAGCACTTTCATGTTTCCACCAGTTCTCAATGGGCCATTAAATGCATTTTTTTAATGAAAATCAAATTTGCATTTCTTTAAATCTACGTTTATGATGGATATTTTTATGCCCGCTAACTGCTCTTCAATAGACTGCTTATTAATCTGGGATCTTGATGACATTTATTCAAAATTCTTTTTTTGTAAGGTTAGTGTGAATCCAGATTTCCCTGCAGGAAAGTCAGGCGGAGAAATGAGCTCGCTGGTTGCAGATTGACGGCTTTCGACTAGGAGGTCCTTTGTAAGTGAACGGCACCGGTATATCCGAAGGGTTTTGCCAGGTTTAAGGCATAGAAAATATCATTGTGTTTACTAGGGTGATTGAGGATGTAAACTAAAACCATGGCATGGGCACTTCCATTCTAGTACTATGCGGAAACTGTAGTATTATCTTGGAGATACACAAGCCTTGGTTCATCATTTGCATTTTATTTAAGTCACTTTGCTTTTTTGTCTTGTGGCATTAAGGTACTGTCACACTTAGCGATGTACCAGCGATCCCGACCAGCGATATGACGCGGTCAGGATCGCTGGTACATCGCTAAGTGGTCGCTAGTGAGCTGCCACACAGGCAGATCTCACCAGCGACATCGCTGGGGACGGGGATCGCTACTTACCTGTCACACCAGGCGATCCTGCGTCCTCCCGCCCGGCTCCACGTGTCACTCGTCTTCACAGCACGAAGCGCCGCAGGAAGCAGACGACGAGAAACAGTCCTGAACGTTCTCGCGCGATCAGCGATAAGCAGCGGGGGAGCCGGTCGTAGGTAAGTATCAGACATAGCGATATCGCTAGCAATATCGCTATAACGTCACTAGTTATAGCGATATTGCTAGCGATATCTCTTAGTGTGACATGCCCTTAAGTTGCCAAAATTGTCAAAATGGTGCATGTGATTCATGAATTTGTTGCAAAGTCAAAAATAGGTTCTATTCCCTTCAACCGTTTTTCCGAGTTTTGGCGCCAAGTCTCAAAATTTGCGCCAAATTTTTGACATACTCAAAAATACAACTGGGGTGGGAAAGAGGGGACTGGAGTGGGGATGAGCAATATTTTGTGACTTTTTATTACAATTCATGAATAAGACTAAAACATTTGGAATTTGCTAATGTTCACGCACAAAGCCTAAAATAGGAGAGCACATACAGTATGTCACAAAAGTGAGTACACCCCTCATATATTTGTAAATATTTTATTATATTTTTTCATGGGACAACACTAAGATCTGACGCTTTGATGCAATGTACAGTAGTCAGTGTACAGCTCGTATAATAGTGTAAATTTGGTGCCCTCTAAATAAGACAATACACATGCATTAATGTCTAAACCACTGGCAACAAAAGTGAGTACACCCCTAAGTAAAAATGGTCACATTGAGCCCAATTACTCATTTTACCTCCCCAGTGTCATGTGACTTATTAGTGTTACAAGGTCTCAGGTGTGAATGGGGAGCAGGTGTGAAAAATTTGGTCTTGCCATTCTCAAACTGCCTCATGGTGAAGAACTCTCTGAGGAAGTGAAAAAAAGAATGGTTGCTCTCTATAAAGATGGCCGAGGCTATATGAAGATTGCCAACACCCTGACACTGAGCTGCAGCATGGTGGCTACGGCCATAAAGTGGTGTAACAAGACAGGGTCCACTCGGAACACACCTAGTCATAATCGACCAAAGAAACTGAGTGCACGTGTTCAGCGTCATACCCAGAGGTTGTCCTGTCACAATAGACGTATGAGTGCTGCCAGCATTGCTGCAGAGGTTGCAGGGGTGAGGGGTCCACCTGTCAATGCTCACACTATATGACACTGCACACTGCATTACATTGGTCTGCATGGCTGTCGTCCCAGAAGGAAGCCTCTTTTAAGGATGATGCTCAAGAAAGCCCACAAACACTTTCTGAAGACAAGCAGACTAAGGACATGGATCACTGAAACCATATCCTGTGCTTGATGAGACAAAGATAAACTTATTTGATTCAGATGGTGTCAAGCATGTGTGGCGGCAACCAGGTGAGGAGACCAAAGACAAGTGTGTCTTGCCTACAGTCAAGCATGGTGGTGGGAGTGTCATGGTTTGGGGCTGCATGAGTGCTGACGGCTGAGGGGAGCTGCAGTTCATTTAGGGAATCATGAATGCCAACATGTACTGTGACATAGTGTAGCAGAGCATGATCCTCTCTCTTTGGAAACTGGGCTGCAGGGCAATATTCCAAAATGTTAACAATCTCAAACATTCCACCAAGATGTCCACTGCCTTGCTAAAGAAACTGAGGGTAAAGGTGCTGGACTGCCCAAGCATATCTCCAGACCTAAACCCTACTGAGAATCTGTGGGGCATCCTCAAAGGGTTGGTGGAGGATCGCAAGGTCTCCAACATCCACCAGCTCCAGGATGTCGTCATGGAGGATGGAAGAGGATTCCCGTGGAAACCTGTGATGCTCTAGTGACCTCCATGTCCAAGAGAGTTAAGACAGTGCTTGAAAATAACGGTTGTCACACAAAATATTGACACTTTGGACACAATTTGGCCATTTTCACTTAGGGGTGTACTCACTTTTTTTTGTCAGCAGGTTTAAACATTAATGGCTGTGTGTTGTTATTTAGAGGACACCAAATTTACCCTGTTATACAAGCCGTGCACTGACTACTTTACTTTAAACTGTATCAAAGTGTCAGATCTTAAGTGCTGTCCCATGAAAATATATAAAATATTTACAAAAATGGTAGGGGTGTACTCACTTTTGCGACATACTGTATAAAATAGACTTAAAAAAATATGCAAATAGGATAATGAATTGTGTGCAAACAAAAAAAAGGAGCAAAACACACAAAACTAGACACAAAACAGGTGCAAAGGCAATGAAAATAGGGATTTTATGTTGGAGAAAATGATGAGAGGGAGGAAACACTACTCTGATTGCTGCCCACAGGTCCGGGAATCACCTGTCTTAATATCTCCAACCAGGAATTAATCCGCACAGCAAGAAAATGCATTCATTGTGCACATGCCTGTGTGCAGAGTGTGTGCAGTGTGAGAAGTTCTCCATAGACCGGGGTGCCACTCCAAAGCAAGAGGCACATCACCTGTCTTAATGTTAATGCCATGAAAAATGAACAATTGATCCAAAGAATTAAAGTAGATTTTGTGTTTACACTTTCCCTTGCAGTCTCCATGGTAACAGACTACAAACAAACCATGTGTAGTCAGATCTAATATATAAAGCTCAAGTGTGTGTATGTATGTCCGGGATTGGCATCCACACCGTCGCAGCTACAGCCATAAAATTTGGCACAGTCACACGTCTGGACCCCGAGAGCGTCCTAAGCTATGTTGTGAGGCGAAATTTTAACCCCGAGCGTTCCAATTCAAACAATTTTGCTTCTATCTACATAATGGGGAAAAAGTGTGTGTGCATCAAGACCTGCCCCTCATTATGATGTCATAATGGTTGCCATGGCGATGCTGATGTCATCATAGGTTGCAAGCCCCGCCGCTAATTATGATGTCATAATGGTTGACTATGGGATGGAGGATATGTATGACGGGTATATGGGCACGGGACTATGGGATGGAGGATGTGTGATGGGTATATGGGCACTGGACTATGGGATGGAGGATATGTATGATGGGTATATGGGCACGGGCCTATGGGATGGAGGATGTGGGATGGGTATATGGGCACGGGACTATGGGATGGAGGATATGTATGATGGGTATATGGGCACGGGACTATGGGATGGAGGATGTGTGATGGGTATATGGGCACGGGACTATGGGATGGAGGATAATTATAATTTGCTATAACTAACCACAGTTAGTTACTATGCCCGGGCAGCATCGGGCTCTTCAGCTAGTATTACAATAATTATCCATTACTTATTTTAAAAGGAACCTGGGGATACCTGAGCAGGACGGGGGTATGGATACAATTGAATGTGACTGATTTCAGGATTTCAAGAACACTGGGGATAAGACCTAGACTAAGACTAAGACTAGTCTAGACTAGACTAGATTACAAAAATGCATGGTGCTAGAAATGTCACTATTCCATTTTGTTTTTTTAATTTAAAGTTTTTTCTCCAGTGGTGTTATAATTTTTGATATTTCACCAAATATACAGTATATTTGTCTAAGTTATATACAGCTAAGAGTTGGGCACCGCCCCACTTGGAGTACACTTTGTTGCGGTGGAATTTGCCTTTACATTTTTTTTTAATCAAAACAATGTTAACTGAGTACCCCATGTTATTTACATGCACTATTACTATTTATTTTCTTACTGTAAAGTTTTTGCTCATTTTATTGTTATCCTAGGTTATGTTTATATACAGCTACGTCAATGTTTTTCTCCTCCCAAATCATGTATTTCACTATTATTCTGTGCCCGTCGCTCCTCCTCTGTTCATTTCCAGAACTTTTTACTTGAGATTTAAAGTAGCTGCCAATTGAAAAATAAGTTATCACCTATCCATTGGATAACCCCATAGTCAATAAAACCCATTTACACTTTTAAAGTGTTTGTCCAACAGATGAAAAATGTTTTTTAAAGGGCTCGAACTATTATTCAAAAATAGAAGAAGCAAAACTAAGATTAGCAAAGAGGAGGTCAGATTTTTTATTTCAGAAGCCTCTCCAAGCAAATAGCTGTCTACAAATATCTAAAGGGCTGTCACATTGTAGAAGGATCAACTTTATTCTCATTTGCACAAGGAAAGACTAGAAGCAATGGGATGAAACTGAATGGGAGGAGACACAGATTAGATATTAGAAAAAACTTTTTGACAGTTAGAGTGATCAATGAGTGGAACAGGCTGCCACGAGAAGTGGTGAGTTCTCCTACAATGGAAGTCTTCAAACAGAGGCTGGACAGACATCTGACTGGGATGATTTAGCGAATCCTGCGAATCCTGCTTTGAGCAGGGGGTTGGACCAGATGGCCCAGGAGGTCCCTTCCAACTCTACGATTCTATGATTCTATGATTCTATGAAACTTTCTCATGGTCTCTGCCTGGTAATGCATCTCAAATCTCAACCTAATTTACTTGAATACTGCCGCCATCGCCACATAATGTGGGACGTTCTGAGACGTTGTGCCTGCTCCAAATCAAATTGTAAAATTTAAATACGTGCATGGAAGATTTACGCTGATACTTTGAGCATCAAAGCAGATCTCTCTTTATTACATCATTTGGTCAGTCTTTACATAGGTTATTAGTATTCATACTTTGTAACAATACAATGGTCTCATCTTATTTCTAAGCATGTGCTGATATTATTATACATAATTCTCAATGGCTAAGTTAATTCTGTCGACACCCAGCTGTAGAGTCTAGGTTTGTCTCTCACTTAATTTCGTGTTCTCTCACATTACTATATTTTCTCTACGTCTATTAGACAAAGACATTCTTGAGACCCCCTTAACTGATCATTAACTCCATCTTGCAAGGAAAGTGATACATGTATAAAGAAGCCAAGATGGAGTCAGGAAACATCAATATAAATCCTGCTCTCACACTGCCATACCAAATAGGGTTACTTGGGTAAAACAACCTCTTTAAAGGGTTGTTCCTAACAATAAAGTCCAAAGGATAACTTAGCAATAGGTGCAAGTCCACTGGGACCTACATTGGTCCTAAGAACGAGGCTCTCCAGTGGTATGTCATAACGGAGCGCTTGTTCCACATATTGATCTGCACTTTTAGCCTCAGATGTTACTCTTTAAAGTTCCAGAAAATAAATAATATTTCAGGTAACCGTTCACATTCGATGTTTCCAATCTCCCGTTATTGACTTTTTAAAGAAGTTGTAAATGACTGAGTGTTTAATGACCCCGGACAGTCCTGGAGGCAGTCATTCACTATCAGTCCCCGCTTACTCCCAGCTAATGAATGTGTCTCCCGTATCTTAATTTTGGATACACCAGAAGCTATATCCATGCTACTGTGTGCACGAGTCATCATCGGCGGCTAATATTCTTAGGAGAGACGAGAAAACGCCAGTGTATCCAGTAAACCGCCCTCAGCGCAGAAAATAAAGCTGCAGCCGCCTCCGCTGATAGATTAAATGTTATCCCATTGACTTTTAAACAAGCATTAGGGTAAAAATAGCTGCAGAGACTGTAACTCTCTACAACAGAGACATTCATCATGGAGATTTATTGGGCTGCGGAGCTTTGCCTCTGAATGACACAAAGAGGGGTATTTATAAAAAAAATATCTGATGTGGAATGGGAGGGGGAAATGTGCAGTATAACATCAAATTCACAAATCATTTAATTTTAACAGTTGTGGTAAAAATTGTGCCCCGTATTTATAAACCACAGAAGTACACACAAATCATATTGACCATCGAAATATCCAAAATGGGTCTCTTTCCCCGCTGAGAACTCAGTGTGCTCAATTCTGAGCTGATTCATTTCTTAATATAACTGTATTTGGGAGAACTTGTTGACTTATATTATTCTGACTGCATTCAATCTCCACTAGAGGGAGCTAAAGATACATGGATTTATACAGACACCACTAGGGGGAGCCCACTACATATAGATTAATACAGCCACCATTAAAAGAAGCTCATTACATGCAGATTAATACAGACATCACTAGAGGGAGCTCACTGCATAGAGATTAATAGAGATACCAATAGGGGGAGCTCACTGCATACAGATTAATACAGACACCACTAGGAGCAGTTCACTATATACAGATTAATACAGATACCACTAGTGGGAGCTCACTACATATAGATTAATTCAGATACCACTAGTGGGAGCTCACCAGATATGGATTAATACAGATACCACTAGTGGGAGCTCACTACATATAGATTAATACAGACACCGTTAGTGGAAGCTCACTACATGCAATTTATTACATACACCACTAGGGGGAGCTCACTATATACTCATTAATACAGATACCATTAGGGGGATCTTATTACATACAGATTAATACAGCCACCATTAAAAGAAGCTCATTACATGCAGATTAATACAGACATCACTAGAGGGAGCTCACTACATATAGATTAATACAGACACCACTAGGAGCAGTTCACTATATACAGATTAATAAAGATACCACTAGTGGGAGCTCACTACATATAGATTAATACAGACACCGTTAGTGGAAGCTCACTATATGCAATTTATTACAGACACCACTAGGGGGAGCTCATAATCATTAATACAGATACCATTAGGGGGATCTTATTACATACAGATTAATACAGCCACCATTAAAAGAAGCTCATTACATGCAGATTAATACAGACATCACTAGAGGGAGCTCACTACATATAGATTAATACAGACACCACTAGGAGCAGTTCACTATATACAGATTAATACAGATACCACTAGTGGGAGCTCACTACATATAGATTAATACAGACACCGTTAGTGGAAGCTCACTACATGCAATTTATTACAGACACCACTAGGGGGAGCTCACTATATAATCATTAATACAGATACCACTAGGGGGAGCTTATTACATACAGATTAATACAGTCACCACTAGGAGGAGATCACTACATATGGATTTAAAGTATACAGCCAGCACTAAGGCGCGCTCACTGTATACTTTTATAGACATCTCTAGAGGGAATTCACTATATGTATATTAATACAGAAACTACTAGAGGGAGCTCACTGCATATATAAAGGTGATAGTGGCCACTTTATAAGTTAAAGGGAGTCTGTCAGCAGTTATGGCCATTGCCTTTCAGGGCTTATCTACAGCATTCTACAGTATAATGATGTAGATAAGCCCAAGGTCTGACCTGCAAGATAAGAAAAATAAGTTTTATTATACTCACCCGGGTGGCGGTCTGGTCCGATGGGTGTCACAAGTCCGGGTTCGGCACCTCTCTTCTTCTTGCGATGCCGCCATCCTGCTTGCTTCATGCTTCCCCGGCATTGCGCTCTTGCGCAGGTGTACTTTTCTGCCCTGTTGAGGGCAGAGCAGACTCCTGCAGTGCGCAGCCGCCGGGAAAGGTGAGAGGTGCCCAGCGCCTGCGCACTGCAATACTTTGGTCTGCTCTCAACAGGGCAGAGAAGTACGCTGGCGCAGGAGCGCGATACCGGAGAGCGATGAAGCAACAGGAGGGCGGCGTTGCAAGAAGATGAGAGACCTGCGACACCCATCAGACTGGACCGCATCGGACCGCCACCCCGGGTGAGTACAATAAAACGTATTTTTCTTATCTTGCAGGTCGGATCGGGGGCTTATCTACAACATTATAGAATGCTGTAGATAAGCCCTGAAAGGCAGTGGCCGCATCTTATAGCGGCCAAAACAGGTGACAGGTGCACTTCAACTTCCTGTAGTGCATTTGTGTGATAGCCATATACTATCGGCAGGTCTTCCTGCCCAACATAGACACCATAGCTACTTGGATCCTCACTATTCACAAAAACAAGTGTCCTGTGTGCTCTCTGTAATTGGGAAGACTGTGTTTGGGAGCGCAGGTGCACGGGTGTGACTGCCTCTGTCGCTGACATTGAATGGAGCTACAGACACACTGCACACTACTACTGCTCCATTTGGACATGGGGCTCACTTTCTGATCAGACAAAGTCTCAGCAGATGGATCCATATACTAATCAGATGTTTATCACCAATCATGTGGGTGTGATAACTACTTTCATAGTTACATTAGAATACTTATTTAACACATTGGCTAAAATTTGCAACTTTTTCCTTTTCTTTTGATACTTTTTAAAAGTGATAAAAAAAAAGTTGTCAGGGGCAAACATGAGCAGAACAACCATCTACCTGACCGATTTATCATAGGTTGAAACACAAATTTGGTACATGAGGACATGAAGATCGGCATTTTAGTCATTTTAATACTGACGCAAAGGGGGAAACTTGTCAAGTCTACTTTTTTTGGTATTTCCATTTTAGATCAGTATTTTAGAAAGAGATGGTACGGGCCCTTTACATTTTGCAAAGTTTTATTTGTGTATGTTGGAAGGTTAATTGGTTGGTAACTTTATCTGATGATATTTTCCATCATTATCCACATAACATTTCTGAATACATAAGTGCAAGACAAGCAGCTGAGTCAGCGACTCTCATCTCCGTCCACATCGCTGTCGCTTACGCAGAGAACTTGTCAGAATCTTTTTCTGTCCCAGTCACAAACTTGCAAGTAAATGAAAATGTAGAGTACACAGCATAAAATATTGCCGGGTGACCATCTTCAGCCAACTATGCCTCTCAAAGAGGAGTGCGCAAAAAACTGATCAAAGGAGTGGAGTAGTCAACCAACATGTATATAGGACTTGACCATTCAACTTTACCGGAGCTTGAAATTTTTAATATCCGACGCCTGCCACCACCACCACCGATCAACTCGAGCAGCAGACAGATGAAAACACTAAATGGTGCTGAACAGCACCGCTCCGTACTTTCAAAAACAGGAGCCGGTCTGCAGTTCTCTGATCTGATATTGATTGACTATTGATGAGCGAACGTGCTCGGATAAGGTGTTATGGCAGCATGCTCGGCTGCTAACCCAGTGTCTTCAACATGCTCGAAAAATGTTTCCAAGTCGCTGTGCCGGCTGCATGTCTCACGATTTGTTGCAGCTGTCGAAGAGCTGCAGGGATTCGAACATGTTTTTCGAGCACGCCAAAGACACTTGGTTAGCACCCGAGCATGCTCGCTCACCACTATTGATGACCTATGATATTCTATATTATATGCCTGGAAAATCTATTAAAGAATACCCAGTTCCCCTTAAAGATGCATTAATGGTCTCTCATTCTCTGAGCGAAATCCTGTCTTTGCACTGATGAGGGGCAAATACCCTAAAACAGCTGCTGAGTATGCCGCTTGGCTAATAGTCCTAGTTATTTTGCAAAATAGACATTTGGACATTGACTTACAAAGTGGCTATCTCCAATAGGGGACAGTAGTGACATTGCTTTACTTCCTCGCCTATGAGAAATCTAATTTGCACATTATTCCCATGGAGCATTGCGAAAAAGACCATAAGGAGAGAATATCCTCCGATTTAACACAAACTTCATGAATTATTATTGTATTGTTAGAACCAAAGAGGAAATTAAAAAACAATCAGTATTTGGCAGGACAACTAGAGGAGAATGAATTCATTGTCGAAGATATCAGTGTAGCAAAACAATTCCAAGCAAAGCCGACACTATGTCCGAAGGTTGGGATGTATGAGCGCTCACGGAACTTTCATTAAAGTAGTGGCTGCTCGTGATTGTAGTGCCCTAACGACAAATATCGTATTGTACCCAACGCTACAATCATGAAAGCCATGAAAGCAGAAAATGCCAATCATTAAAAAGTTCCCGTACAAGGAGAATGGGAGAGCACGATGGCCGACTATTCTTTGCTTACAAAATAAAATGCATCTGACTGTTAGTGAAGGGCATGAAGTTTAAATTGGAAAATAACAATACTTCTCTTTCAAGTGGAGCAGCGACCTTCCGTACTCCGCTCAATTATTTGCTGTTTATATTCTGCGAAATGACTGATGTTTTCTTAGAGACAAATATAATTGCAGCATTCAGATACGTGAGATTTGCAGTTTGCGCTTACGTTTTGACATGTACACTTTTTCAATATTTAAAACAAAATGTACAGTTTTCTTCTGCATCCACATCTTTTTCGCTTTCAAATATTCTGGAAATTAACATTTCAGGTAGAACATTTTCTTTACATTCATTGTCCATTGCAGCAGCCTTTTCTTATGGCTCTGATGTACCTAAAACCCAAAATTTAAAGTGTAACCATCAATTAACTCTTCTTTTTATTTTCCATAAAGCAATAGAATACTTGAAAATAAAAGACTTTGTAAAATATCTTAGAAAAATTTTCATTCTTTTCCTATGAGACTGATTATTTATTCTTAAAATTCCTGGGTAAAATTTGTCTTCAGTGAAGACAGACTTTCCCATTACTGAGATAGATGAGGTAGCAGTTGGTTCTCATAAACTTCTATGGAATATTCAAGGTTCATTTCATGAGAGCTTGCAGCAGAATGTCTCTGTTGGCCTTTAGCTCCTCCCTAGAATGTCTGTCTATGCCTCTAGCTCCTCATTAGAATGTCAGTCTGCCTTTATCTCCTCCCTAAAATGTCTGTGTCTGCCTTTAGCTCCTCCCTAGAATGTCTGTGTCTGCCTTTAGCTCCTCCCTAGAATGTCTGTGTCTGCTGTAAGATAGCACTTACTGTTTGTGTTGGGGGACACTCACTTGGCTGCGAGATTTAAGGCACACAGGAACACTTTCCACTTAAACAGCCTATGCGGTTTATTGTGCAGTCATAGACCGCACCATAGGCCATGTTACACTTCACAGGCTTAACACATAGTCCAGAGCACTTCTTAGCACACGGCTCTAATATGCAGTCACTAAACACGCGGGACCTCTCTGTCCAGTGACCGTGGTCAACCGCACGCCAAACAGTTCATTAATGTTCATAGAACAATACAAGCACCAGCAGTCTGTGGAGGTACCTTACAGGAGCTCCTGCTCCAGACGCCGACTCCGTGTCAGTCCTCTCTTCCGGGGAAGCTGCCTTGCTGGGATCACCGTCCTTGTGACCAGGGCACTCCTGATAGTCCAGACCCGCAGAAGGTCGGTAGCTCCCTCAACGCATGCCGTCACAGCCCCTGTTCACACATGGTCACTGCGGGTGCTATTCAGGACGTCTGTCCCGTCCTGGGACCGTCCAACACACAGGTCTCACCGGGTGCTATTCAGAAATCCGATCCTACTCCCAGGATCTCCCAACACACCGATCTCACCAGGTCCACAGCCTACCTTGTGCTCTTCAGGAAGGTAGCACACCTTCCAACACCTAGGCCTTCCAGGACCTTCCACATGAACCAATCAGGTCCATGCACACTTCCCATGTGACCAGAGTCCAGGCACATTATATGGTACATAACCACATAGGTGATATATGGATCACATGGTCATGACCTCACTGCAGGTCCTTTTACACACAACCACACACATACAGGCTTTATCTTGTGTTCAATAGTGAAAAGTAACTTGGCACTCAACTTAAGGGACCATAGAAGAAAATTTTATTATGCAGTCTGCAAAACGTTTCGGCCTACACGGCCTTCATCAGTCTGCGATAAACCATAAACATAAGCATACAGTACAGTGAAAATGTCCTGTTCATAATATGTAGAAATCATAAAATTCACGAACGTGATAATAATTACAATAGTATGGTAGAAAACATTATCAAGACAAAAAAATAATAACAAAAAAATAAATACAGTAAAATAACCATATGAGCAGAGAATCAGATGGGAAGACTGAAAAAAGTAGAAGAAAAAGAAAACGAATAATTAACCTACCCGACTGCTTAAAAGTATTGTGGAGAAATGGGGAACAAGCGTGAATTCCTCCTGGAAATGCAATGTAGGATCACGTAAGTATGTAGGAAAGTAAATGTAAAAAAAAAAAAAAAAAAAGGAATATATATGTAAGCAAAAATACCTGTAATGGAAAACTTGTAGGTGAGCTGTCCGGCTCCCTAGTATCGTATATTAATTCAGAATATTTGTAGGAAGAACCTTGTGAGGCCACAAATATTATTATTATTTTTTTGTCTTGATAATGTTTTTTACCATGCTATTGTAATTATTATCACGTTTGAATATTATGATTTCTACATATTATGAACAGGATTTAATTATCCAAAGTTCGTCCAAAAGTATACAACAATGTATTGCTTCTCACAACAATAATATACCAACTATGTCCCCCATGAAAAGACCATGGAAACAAAAAGAAGTATCTCTAAATTTATTACAAAATGTATTTTTATTGAGACAATAAATAACAAGATACACAGAAGGGATGCATTAAAAAGAGGGACCAAAAAATCCAAGCTGTGCCTCCAAGCTGTGCCTCCCGAAAAAGCGAAGCGAAACGCGCGTCGGGGCAGAGGGACTCCATTGTCTGTGCGACGGGCAGTGCTCTTGCTATCAGGTATTTTTAATTCCCTCACTTTGCAGACTTTATGGGCATGTTGTTTACAGCTGGTACTTGATTAGGGGATGTTCCTGTTAGTATGTAGGCACAATTGTGTATTTAGGGAAATCGGTTGACCAAATTTATAATGCACACTGGTGTTAAAGTAACTGTGGTTTCCACCGTGTCCTTTTTTATTGTTTAACAATTGTTGATATGTGCTTTGGATATAGGATTCATTGCCCGCACATTAGAGTTTGGCACAGCTTGGATTTTTTGGTCCCTCTTTTTAATGCATCCCTTCTGTGTATCTTGTTATTTATTGTCTCAATAAAGATACATTTTGTAATAAATTTAGAGATACTTCTTTTTGTTTCCATGGTCTTTTCATGGGGGACATAGTTAGTATATTATGAACAGGACATATTCACTGTATGCTTGTTTATGGTTTATCGCAGACTGATGAAGGCCATGTAGGCCGAAACGTTTTGCAGACTGCATAATAAAATTTTCTTCTATGGACCCTTAAGTTGAGTGCTAAGTTACTTTTCACTATTGAGCTTTGGTTTGGGTAACCTACTTGCGCACCCTGCAGTAGTGCCATGCTATATTATACACAATTATCTTTTGTTCAGACACACGCCCCTGGGTGGGTTTGTAGGTGACTAGATCCACCCATCTCTCCAAGTCACCTAGAAGCCTCCCAATGTAAAACAAAACCATCAGCAGTAGATCTGCTGCTTAAAACACGTTCCGGCTTCCATCACAGGGCACCCACCCCTGTGATACATATCGACCATTTACAACCCTGCTGCTCACCATTTCCCCATCACAATAAAGGAAACACCTGCATGCATGCCCTGGGAATCCCATACAGTGCCCCTTAGTTGTCACAGGGGTCACTGCATCACACTGCCTCTATCCCCTCCCTAGAATATCTGTGTGTTCCTCTAGCTCCTCCCTAGAATGTCTGTGTCTGCCTCTAGCTCCTCCATAGAATGCCTGGATCTGCGTCTTGCCCCTCCCTAGCCACAGAATTTTGCAAGCACTGTCATTTCTTACCTTAGTAAAGGAGAAATCTGTCTTCATTGAGAATCCAGAATTTTGAGAGGCAAAGATTAATCCAAAAGGATAAAGATGCAAATTTCTCTGGTAAGACATACAGTTGTGCTCAAAAGTTTACATACTCCAGCAGAATTTTTGCTTTCTTGGCCTTTTTTCAGAGAATATGAATGATATCTCCACTCATGGTCAGTGGTTGGGTGAAGCCATTTATTGTCAGACTACTGTGTTTTCTCTTTTTAAATGATAAAAACTCCCGACTCCCGAACAGCCCTGCATACCCCCGCACAACCCCGCACAGACTCCCGCACAGCCCCGCATACCCACGCACAGACCCCCGCACAGACCTGCATACCTCCACACAGCCACTCACAGCCTCGTACAGACTCCTGCACAGCCCCGAATACCCCCGCACAGACCGCTGCACAGCCCCGTACAGACCCCTGCACAGCCCCGCATACCCCCGCACAGACTCCCGCACAGCCCCGCATGCCCCCGCACAGCCGCCCGCATACCTCTGCACAGCCCCACATACACCTGCACAGACCCTCGCACAGCCCCACATACCCCCGCACAGCCCTGCATACCCCCGCACAACTCGGCACAGACTCTTGCACAGCCCGCATACCCCCGCACAGAGTCCCGCACAGCCCACATATCCCCGCACAGTTCCGCACAGACTCCCGCACAGTCCTGCATACCCCCGCACAGACTCCCGCACAGCCCCGCATACCCCCGCAAAGACTCCCGCTCCCGCACAGCCCCATAACACCGCATATCCCTGCACAGCCCTGCATACCCCCGCACAGACCCACGCACAGCCCCGCATACCCCCACACAGACCCCTTCACAGCCCCACATACCCCCGCACACCCCCACACAGCCCCCCGCACAGCCCCGCATACCTCTGCACAGCCCCTCACAGACCCTCGCACAGCCCTGCATACCTCTGCCCAGACACCCGCTCAGCCCCACACAGACTCCCGCACAGCCCCGCATACCCCCGCACAGACTCCTGCACAGCCCCGCATACCCCCGCACAGACTCCCGCAAAACCCCGCATACCACCGCAGAGCCCCGCATACCCCCGCACAGCCCTGCATACCCCTGCATAATCTGTTTTGGTTTCATTTTGGTGTGTTTTTTGGAGCATCGGTAAAAATGGCATGAAGCTCTGACAACATTGTTTAAAGCTGTGAACTACGAATCAGGAATGCTTCCAGGGGCGATCCAGGGGCGATCCAGGGTCATCCAGGGGAGATCCCCATGATGTCCCCGTGTCATTTGAGCAATGTTTCCTTCATTTTCTGACGTTTTTACACCTTAAAAGTACCCCCGGGGGGATCATGGTAAAAATGCTCAGGTTTCCCATAGACTTACATTGGACTTGCTGCTTGGGTCGATCACCCAAGCATTCCAATGTGCTCGGCCCGAGCAACGAGCACCCGAGCAATTTAGTGCTCGCTCATCACTAGCCAAATTTTTTTTTTAAAAAAACAGTGCTTTCAGACCTTAAATAATGCAAAGAAAACAAGTTCATAATCATTTAGAAACAACAATACTAATGTTTTAACTCAGGAAGAGTTCTGAAATATTTTGTGGAATAACCATGATTTTTAAAAACAGCTTTCATGTGTCTTGGCAAATGGAGTTAAACAACATGAAGGAAAAGAAAAGGAAAAATATGGGGAAACAAGGGAAAATAAAGGAAAATGGGAGAAGGAACTATCGCAAAGCAACAACAGTTATTCTATCTCTGATACATGTACCAAGAGATACTAAGATCAAGGGTAAGACAATGGAATTATCATTTCTTTCACATTATCTCACCATTTTGATAATGAAACTATCACATATTATGTAAGCTATGTTCCTGATCAGGGCTGCCAAAAGGAATTTCAGGGCCCCATACTGGCAAAATGTTCGGGCTCCCTTGAGACTCCATCCAGGCTCCACCCCAGTTCTACCTCCACCAAGCCCCACCTACACCACTCAAACTTTCCACAGTCCCACCACCCACTCTTAGAAAAACTCTTCTGCCCCATCCTCACCAATCACACAGTATCTGTTCCTATGGAACCATATCACATACATAACCATCAGCTTTTGTTTTGACCAACGGATTTTTTAAGCCTGCCACCACGACAAGGTAGACTCTTTTGGCAGGGCCCTACTCTACTCTAACCTATTAAATGTTTCTTAAAATATCCAATAATCTTATTAGGAATATTTTTTATTTATTTTTCTTTAAGGGAATGTGTCACATACATTTTTTAAACAAATTGAAATCCTATTGTTATAATCTTTTGTATAATCTGTATTTCTGATTGCAGATTATTGTATTCTGTTTCCTGTACATTTATGGAAGCTGCTCTCTTGCCTGTTTGGAGATATGGATATTGGACATATACATGTGGTATATATATCATAAGACATTATAGGGGACTCAATTTCCTTGGGAGAGTTTTCTATTCATGTTCTCATGTTTAGTGACATCTCATGCAGATGTCATTGTGCAGGAAGGAGGAAGAGGTGAGCTGTGACTTTACCTACTGGGAATGGTGGATTCTGTTATCTCTCATTGTAATTCTGCCTGTTATGATAATGAGGTGACTGGTAATAAGGGATCTCTTCTAGAAGTGCCAGTCTATTAGAAAAGTTGTTTCTGTTTATTTATTATTTTATGATATAAGGGGTTGCATACTTTAAAGTCAATTCTTGCAAAACTTTATTAACAATGATTAAAAGGATTGGCCATGTTCTGGTTATTGTTCACGAATGTGTTTGAGATGATAGGGCTCTTACTAATATGGCCTTTCTTGAATTACAGCAACAAATATGAAATATGGGAAATAGAAATATAGGCTATGCTGAATTTCTGCACTAAATGCCTTTTAATCATCTCATGTAATTGTAGATTGTGAGCCCTCGCGGGCAGGGTCCTCTCTCCTCCTGTGCCAGTCGTGACTTGTATTGTTTAAGATTATTGTACTTGTTTTTATTATGTATACCCCTCCTCACATATAAAGCGCCATGGAATAAATGGCACTATAACAATAATATACTAATCGGTTAATAATAATAACTAGAGAGTGGACAATGCCCAAAACATAAAAGCTTCATAACACATTCCCACTAAATATTTTGCTAACTAAATCTATTTTCATAAGAGTCATTTAGTTAAATCCTTTGGTCAATTATATAAAATGCAAAATTACAGTGCCAATAACTAAAGAGAAAACAAACAAAGAAAACAGACAAAACAAAAACAACACATATAACAATAACATATAACACAATGAAAATAAGGTCATTTTGTGAGATCAGAGAAACATAATATAAAAACGACAAAGAGTATTGCACACAATCTATGGAACTGAAGCAGGTCCGACCCCCTCTTTGCTTCTGCTCACCGTGCACCATACACTAGTAAGGGCAGTAATGCTCTGATGGCCCTGTTCCTGCCTACATTAAGTATGTAGCTAGTCTCCATAGATCATGGGATGTCAGACATCCATTCCTGGCTACCTGCAGTTGCCATTTCATCTAAGTAGTCAGTCACTCTTTAATAAACAGAAACTATCACCCCCCACAAGGTCATATACGACCTATTAATATGGGCAGACAGGTAATAGGTACTAGCCCTACCTGTATGCCTCATATTAATGGTCTTGTTGTGGAGAAATGTTATATTCTGTCTTTATGTTAATGATTTCTTCCAGGTTCCGGGGCATTCGGTGCCTGGAAGAAATCCCTGCCCTCTCTCCTCATTACAATACTACCCACCTCCCATCAGCGCCAGTAATAGCCCCAGAATCCTGCACCTGAGCCATGCACCTTGTCGGCGCGCACACCAGAGATCACTGGAGGGAAAGGGGCCGGCACCTGTGCAGAAGATCCCTGAGTGCAGTGCCCATAGAAGGGAGGATGAGATATGTATTTCTGGTGGAGTGCAGGGAGCAGGAGTGGGATTCCAGGGCCAAAACTGCCGTGCATGAGAGGGGGTTAGCATTACAATGAAGAGAGAAGGCAGGGATTTCTTCCAGGCAATGCAAGCCCCAGTGCCTGGAAGAACTCATTAACTTAAAAAAAGAATATAACATTTCTCCATAACAAGACCATTAATATGAGTCATACAGGTAGGACTAGTGGAACATTTCTATTACCTGTATGCCCATGTTAATAGGTCATATACGTCTCGGGGGGTGACAGATTACTTTTAGTGCATAAACACACATATATTAATTCTTATCTATCTAATAGGATGATGACAGCCATCCAGACCTGCATCCCACCACAAGAAACAGTCCAGAGTAATCCCTGGAGAATGCTATCATTCTCAGTGACACAGTGAGGGGCTATGCGCCCCCTTCTGATCTCAGGCTGTTTACTCATTTAGGAGTGTCTGCTCAAACTGTTGGGGTGCAGCTGTGGGACCCTAATTTCAGAGATGATGTCCTCCACCCAAGTCTCAAAAAGCTGAAAGGGTCTTCAGGAGAGGTGGGTAGTCGAGCTAGGCTATCAGACGGTCACCTCTGTAGCTGTAGTGTCATCCTTCCTATGGTTCTATTCAGGGGTGGACATGTTATTGGTACAAATTATGAAACTGCATACGGGCCAATAGTTAAGGGGACCCATTTCCACCTCCAAAGCAGATAAAATTGTGTGTTATCATGAGTTATTGGGCTGATATTTAGCATAAAGACATACTATAAAATGTATCCACAAGACCATTAATATGAGGCATACAGGTAGGGCTAGCTTAACATTTCTATTACCTGTATGCCCATATTAATAGGCCATATACGTCTCGGGGGGTGACAGATTACCTTTAAAGCATAAACACGCATAGATAAGAATTAATATATCTAATAGGATGATGACAGCCGTCCAAACCTGCATCCCACCACAAGAAACAGTCCAGAGTAATCCCTGGAGAATGCTATCATCCTCAGTGACACAGTGAGGGGCTATGCGCCCCCTTCTGATCTCAGGCTATTTTACTCATCTAGGAGTGTCTGCTCAAACTGTTGGGGTGCAGCTGTGGGACCCTAATTTCAGAGATGATGTCCTCCACCCAAGTCTCAAAAAGCTGAAAGGGTCTTCAGGAGAGGTGGGTAGTCGAGCTAGGCTATCAGACGGTTACCTCTGTAGCTGTAGTCATCCTTCCTATGGTTCTATTCAGGGGTGGACAGGGCTGGACAAGTTATTGGTGCAAATTGTGCAACTGCCCATGGGCCAAGAGGTAAGGGGACCCATTTCAACCTCCAAAGCAGATGAAATTGGGCGTTATGATGAGTTATTGGGCTGCAAAGGATCCATATATTGCTCATGCACAGTCTCCCTCTTCCGGCTGTGTCTTCCAGTGGCTCCAATGTATAATTAATTTCCTGCAATGAGAATCACATCACATTAATAATTTCCAGGCAATCAAGCTCAATACAATCAATCCTATCACTACCACTATGGGCTTTTGAAAAGTTGAGAGTAAATTGTTTAACTCAACTCTGATAGACCCCATCCAGAAAAAGGGATTCCATCCCTCCTTGGATATATCTCCAGCTTTTTGCTGCAGCTCCTTTACTTTATCCACGTTTCTCTATTGAATCATGTGCATCTTCTAGGAGCAGCATTGCTCACCTATAACAGCACAAGTGCCCCCTTCAATTGCTAACAGGCAGTCAAGCGCCATTCTCTTCTGAAGGGCTACTATCCTCATTAGTGACATCACAAGTAGAAGCTAATGGAGGTGACGCCAACAACCAAAACATTTGGTGATATCACAAGTAGTAGCTCATGGGGCAAAACTAACCACCAAAACATTCTGTGAAATGACAAATAAGAGCTAATGTGGGCGGAGCCAAGAACCATAACATTCCATGACATCATCTGACACATCAAATGGGGGCAGAATCGACAATCCCATCTCTCTAAGACCTAACAAGGAACAGCTAATATGTGCGGAGTCAACAACCACCACATTCTGTGACATGGCAAGTAGCAGCTAATGGGTGTGGAGCCAACAACCTCACTTCCATTGAAGTGCATTGCCCAATATACTAGAGATCAAACGATATGAATCCTACCAATGTGGGGGAATATTTGAATAGTTTTACTACATATGGAGCTAATATGTATATACATCGGTGTTGTACAAGGATTTCCCAATATTGGTTGGATTTATATTTATGATCTGGACTGTATATTACTATATGTCTCAATAACATCCGACAATTACATAGTTATCTTCATGTTACAAGTGTTCCCTTTACAGGATATAACTTTAATCTCCCAGATTTGGATGATTCTCTAACAATACATGGCCTAAAAATCGAGAAGTCGTCATGTTCCAGTTATGGCTGAGGGGATTCTCTCAATTATAACTAATCTCTGGAGCTGATGAGCAAGAAAGTCAGAAACCAGTAACAGGTGATGGATAATCGGTAAATCACTGTCATTTCTGTGCTTGAAGATAAATCCCGTTACATCCTATATCTCCCTTTACTATTGGTAGAAGTGCTGTAATGCTTGGACATCTCCTAATCTGAGGGGTTCACTAATTATTTTGGACCTGCTTGTATTATATAGAATAAAGACTCCATAATGAATAAAAAATAAATGAGAAATAGATGATAGAAGAGAATGAAGGACACAACAAGAGATGACATAGAGCCGACTTACCGCTCTCTCCACCGTCTGCAACTGTCAGACGGAATGTTGGCTCTGCAGCTCCATATACAATGTGTGTGATGTCATAAGGCAAGGGGGCGGAGCCAGAAACCTCCACATTCCGTGACATCATCAGCAGGAGCAGCAGTTATTTAAAGAGACCAGAGCAGGCCATACAACCAATTCATTGCCATATAAATGAAATTGACTCTAATTATCCATCTTGACTAGTGATGAGCAAACATGCTCGCCACTACTCGTTACTCGCCCGAGTATCATGGTACTCGGTGTACTCGGCAAGCATCGAGCATTTCCGAGATTACTCGGCGGGAACTCAGGTCTCCATCCAGCATTTTTGGCGGACTTTAGACACCCAATCACGCTGTAGGGATTGCTTGCCAGGCAATGAAATGCTGCAGCCATCTTTGTTATGGTCGTGCAGTGATTGGCTGCACAGTATCATCAGGGGTATAAGGGACTGGGCGCCTCCCTGCTCGGCGCATTCAGCTCTGGATTGAGATAGTGTAGGGAAAGTGGCTGCCTTGATAGGGTCAGAATTGAGGATTTATTAGTGAGTGTGGGGTCTACCATCCTAAACAACTCAAATCCAGCTAAAGCAACAGTCCTTCTAAGAACTAATTCGGGAGTCTATAGGTTCTAGTGTTAGGCAGGCAGGGTAGTGTACGTCGCTCTATACACATCAGTGCAAGGCCTGCAGGCACTGTATGTGTGTATATAGATCATTGCATATATCAAGAGGGTCCGTTCCCTTCCTGTGTTCTGGTGCTGCTGCTGCTACCTGTAGGATATATTAGCCGTATATATCTAGACTTAGGTGTAATTGGAATACAGGCCACACATTTTTTTGGTGTGGTATCTCCGTGGAGCTTATATCTGTGTGCTCAAAGTTTTGCCAGTTTACAGCGGTTTTCTTTTTTGTCCTGGGTGAAACTGTACTTATATTCAGCACTATGTTGCATTATTTTAAAAAACAGGCCACAGTTTACAGTGTTGACTATCTGTGACACACCTCATACATACGGGTGCCATAAATTGAGGCATTTTAGACCTAACTTCCTTTTTTTGGGCAGTCTGTCACTCTCGTTATATCCAGCAGTCTTTTTTATCCAAAAAACTTAAAAAAATGTATACAGTCTGTTATCTCAGGCTGAGGCCTGGTGTATCTGTGGTGTAAAAATCTTTGCTTCGCAGGCATACTTTGCATAGTTCTGTCTGCTAGCCTTGTTCTACTCATTATTTTGTGTTTTCAAAAATTAACACTTTAAACCTAAAAAAATAATAATACAGTCTCAGCTGAGGTCTGGTGTATCTGTGGTGTAAAAATCACATATAATTTTTCTCCAATAAAATACATTTGTATTAAGCTTTTCAAATATTTCAGTAGTCCATTTCAAATGGGCAAGGCAAGGGGCAAGGGACGGGGAAGTGGACGTGATGCTGATGGTGCATGCCGAGGACGAGGCTGTGGCCAAGCTGAAAGTGGGCCACAGCAAAGACCCACATCTTCGCACTCGACCTTTGTGTCCCAGTTTCTAGGGGACTGCACCACACCACTATTGAAGCCAGAGCAGTGTGAAACGGTAGTTGGTTAGATAGCGGATAATGCTTCCAGTCATTTAGCCACAACCACCACCATGTCTTCCACACGGTCAAGTCTGAGTAGCCGTGAGTGTGGACTGGATATTACTCACCCTGATCCTCCTTCCTCCCACCATGCCCAGTGCAAGGAGACAACTGATCCAACACTCGGACACTCCAAAGAGCTGTTCAGTTTTCCATTTGGAGATTCGTGCCTCTCACCCGCTCCACTTGAAGCGGGGCAAGATGATAGTCCATGTAGCGATGCACAAATCTTTGAGCAGCCACGGTCACAAGAGATGGACGATGATGAGACAGAATTGCCGGAAAGTCAGGAGGAGAAGCAGGGTGTGGATGTGGAAGACAAGGTGGTGGATGACATAGTGACTGACCCAACCTGGCAGGAGGACATGCAGAGTGAGGACAGCAGCACACATGGGGAAGGAGGCATATCACCCCAACAGGCAGGAAGAAGCAGTGTGGTGGCCACAGACAGAAGGCATGCATCCGTTCCCCGTAACACCAACAGGACGGAAGTTGCCATTCCAACTGTTAGATCTTCCCGAGTCTGGTTATCTTTTAAAGACTGCCGATAACCCCAAACAGGCCATTTGCAGCACTTGCCATACCCGCATCAGCAGGGGTATCAAAACTACCAGCCTGACCACCACCAGCATGATTGGGCACATGGTAGCAAAGCATCCGACTTTGTGGGCCAAACCCCAGTCTCCAGGAACAATGTCTGTGGGTGACACCACTGCTTCTTCCACTGTTTTGCGTATACGCCAATCCCCAGTTCCATGTGCCTGTGAAGATGCCTTGGGCCCTGCACCTGTTGTTGCCCACAGTCAACCAGCACCATCATCAGCCCATCCATGTCCTTTTCCCAGCCCAGCCTTCAGTTGTCTATACCTCGGTCATTGGAACGCAAGCGGAAATACCCAGCCGATGCCCCACAGGCCACAGTACTTAATTCGCACATTTCTCCTCTGCTTGCACTCGAAATGTTGCCTTTTAGGCTTGTTGAGATGGAAGCTTTCTGCAACCTGATGGTGGCGGCCGTCCCAAGGTTCTCGGTCCCCAGTCGCCACTATTTCTCCCGTTGTGTCGTACCGGCATTACACAAGCATGTGTCCCACAACATTACCCATGCCCTCAAAAATGCTGTTACTGTGAAAGTTCACCTAACCATGGACACGTGGACAAGTGGCAGGGATGGTACATCTCACTGACGGCACACTGGGTTAACATAGTGGAAGTCGGGACCCAGTTGGACCTTGAAATGGAACACATCCTCCCCACACCGAGGATTGCGGGCCCTATGTCAATCAGGGTTGCCCCCACAGTCTACAGCTCCTGCACCTCCTTCTCCTCCTCCTCTTCTTCAGCTTCCATCTCTGAAATGAACACATCAGTCAGAAGCTGGAAGCACTGCCTCAGCCAAGCGGCAACAGGCTGTGCTGAAGCTAATCTGCATAGGTGACAAACCGCACAATGAAGAAGAGTTGTGGACAGCGTTGAAAGAGCAGTCAGATATTTAGATGACACCGCTGAACCTACAGACAGGCATGGTCGTGTGTGACAATGGCCAGAACCTGGTGGCAGCTCTGAGGCAAAGTGAGCTCACACACGTACCTTGCCTGGCCCATGTGCTTAACCTCGTGGTTCAACGCTTTCTCAAAAGCTACCTGGAGCTGCTGGATCTGCTAGTGAAAGTACGCCATCTGTCTGCCCATTTTAGAAAGTCAGCTAAAGCTTCAGCCGCCCTTGCCGTGCTTCAGCAGCTTTTACAGCTTCCTGCTCACCGACTGGTGTGTGATGTCCTTACGATTGAAACTCTACACTGCATATGTTGGAAAGGATTTGTAAGCAGAAGAGGGCAGTTGTTGACTACCAGCATCAACAAGGCCGTTGATATTCAGTTCAGACTCCACACATAAAACCTTAGGAGTGTACATGGATGTCAGACATATGTACCATCCTGACCACTTTTGTTGTAACCACCATATAAGGCTAGTTTCACATTTGCATTTAAGGCCGCAGCGACGGCCTGCGCATGGCCGTCGCTAAGCCCCGCTCCCTGCCGCGCCTCCTCCGGTAGCTCCACCTCCGGACGCATGACGCTTCATGCATGATGCGTCCCCTATCTTTATCACTGAGGACGCAGGCCATGCGCAGTATGCGCTTGGTGGCGCCTGCGTCCTTTTGACGGTGCGCCGAGGGCAACAGGTTGCGTTTGGCGCTGGTCAGCGCACCGTCAAAAGGACGCAGGTGCCACCAAAACGCATACTGCGCACGGCCTGCGTCCTCAGTGATAAAGATAGGGGACGCATGACGCATGCAGCGCCATGCGCCTGTAGGCGGAGCTACTGGCGGAGGCACAGCAGGGGGCGGGGCTTAGCGGCGGCCATGCGCAGGCCGTCGCTGCGGTCTTAAACGCAAATGGGAAACTAGCCTAAGAAAGAATTTCTTTTGGTCCCACACAATGGTATAGATTTAATAAAAATACATCTTTATTAGCATAAAATACAGAAAGCACAAAATTACATAGAAAGGTGTCAAACCATGAAAAGAGGGACTATACAGCTCCATAGGAAAAATACCCATACCAGCCAATGCTTTAGAAAATTAAAGGTACACCCATTTTAACCCCTATCCTACATTGGACGTATCACAGCTGACACCCGGCACAATGTGTCAGGGGCGGTCACGGACCGCCCCCGACACGTTAACCCCTGGCACACCGCTATCAAACATGATCGCGGCGTACCGGGGATGCAGGGAGGGGGCTCCCTCCGTGCTTCCCTGCGACCCCCACAGCAGCGCAATGTGCAGCGCTGCTGGGGGGGGACTCTTTCCCTGCAGGTCCCTGGATCCAAGATGGTGACGGGGACCTTCGGGGGCCTGCAGGGAGCTGGCTTCCTCACTGCCCGCAGAGCGCAGGCATGAGGAATCCTGCAGCAGTGCCTGTGACAGATCGCTGATCGGTCACAGCGATCTGTCACAGGACAGTGATGTCCCCCCATGGGACATTATAATAAAGTAAAAAAAAAAAAAAAGTGTAAAAATAATTAAAAAATAAATATTCCCTAATAAATTCATTTTTTGAATATAAAAAACAAAAAAACAATAAAAGTACACATATTTGGTATCGCTGTGTCCGTAATGACCCACCCTGTAAAACTGTGCCATTAGTTAACCCCTTTAGCGGACTCCTTAAAAAATAAAAATAAAAAACGAAGCAAAAAATAATGATTTATTATCATACCGCCAAACAAAAAGTGCAATAACCCACGATCAAAAAACGCATATAAATATCCATGGTACCGCTGAAAATGTCATCTTGTCCCGCAAAAAACGAGCTACAACACAGCATCATCAACAAAAAAATAAAAAAGTTATAGCTCGCAGAATAAAGCGATGCAAAAATAATTATTTTTTATATAGAAATTGTTTTCATTGCATAAAACCGCCACAACATAAAAAAATGACATAAATGAGGTATCGCTGTAACCGTGCTGACCCGAAGAATAAAACCGCTTTATCAATTTTACCGCACGCGGAACAGTGTAAATGCACCCCCCAAAAGAAATTCATGAAACGCTGGTTTTTGTTCATTCTGCGTCCCAAAAATCGGAATAAAATGTCACGTGCCCGAAAATGGTGCCAATAAAAACGTCAACTCGTCCCGCAAAAGATAAGACCTCACATGACTCAGTGGGTCAAAATACGGAAAAATTATAGCTCTCAATATGTGGTGATGCAAAAACTATTTTTACAATAAAAAGCGCCTTTTAGCGTATCACAGCTGCAAAACATAAAAACCGCCATAAATAGTAAATCAAACCCCCCGTTATCACCCCCTTAGTTAGCGAAAAATAATAAAATAAATTTTTATTTATTTATTTCCATTTTCCCATTAGGGCTAGGGTTAGGGTCAGGGCTAGGGTTAAGGTTAGGGTTAGAGTTAGAATTGGGGGATTTCCACTGTTTTGGCACATCAGGGGCTTTCCAAACGCGACATGGCGTCCTATCTCAATTCCAGCCAAAAAAGTTAAATGGCGCTGCTTCCCTTCTGAGCTCTGCCATGTGCCCAAATAGTGGTTTACCCCCATATATGGGGTATCAGCGTACTCAGGACAAATTGCATAATAACTTTTGGGGGCCAGTTACTCTTGGGAAAATAAAAATTGGAGGTGAAAAGATCATTTTTGTGGAAAAAATGATTTTTTTAATTGTACAGCTGTACGTTATAACCTTCTGTGAAGCCCTTGGGGGTTCAAAGTGCCCACCACATATCTAGATAAGTTCCTTGGGGGGTCTAGTTTCCAAAATGGGGTCACCTGTGGGGGGTTTCCACTGTTTAGGTACATCAGGGGCTCTCCAAACGTGGCATGGCGTCCAATCTGATTTCCAGCTAATTTTGCAGTGAAAAAGTCAAATGCCGCTCCTTCCCTTCCGAGCTCTGCCATGCGCCCAAACAGTGGTTCCCCCCCACATATCAGGTATCAGCGTACTCAGGACAAATTGCACAATAACTTTTGCAGTCCAATTTCTCCTGTTACCCTTGGTAAAATAAAAAAATTGAAAAAAAGTTAAATGTTCATTTTTTTAAAACATTCAAAAAATTCCTGTGAAGCACCTGAAGGGTTAATAAACTTCTTGAATGTGGTTTTGAGCACCTTGAGGGGTGCAGTTTTTAGAATGGTGTCGCTTTTGGGGATTTTCTATCATATAGACCCCTCAAAGTGGCTTCAAATGTGATGTGGTCTCTAAAAATAAAATGGTGTTGTAAAAATGAGAAATCGCTGGTCAACTTTTAACCCTTATAACTTCCTAACAAAAAAAAATTTTGGTTCCCAAATTGTGCTGATGTAAAGTAAGCAGGTGGGAAATGTTATCTATTAAGTTTTTTGAGTGCCATATCTCTGTGATTTAAGAGCATAAAAATTCAAAGTTGGAAAATTGCAAAATTTTCAAATTTTTCGCCAAATTTCCATTTTTTTTCACAAATAAACGCAAGTTATATGAAAGAAATTTTACCACTATCATGAAGTACAATATGTCACGAGAAAACAATGTCAGAATCACCAGGATCCATGAAAGCGTTCCAGAGTTATTACCTCATAAAGGGACAGTGGTCAGAATTATAAAAATTGGCCCGGGAGTTAATGTGCAAACCACCCTTGGTGGTGAAGGGGTTAATTATGTCAAATATGCAAACTGTCAACCAGACATATATAAATAAGAAGATGACAACCACATCTTCCCAAAATGTATCACAAAAAACGGCACTCTCCGCAAGCACCGGGTGAATGAAAAAAGCCGGTAATTAATATCAGCTCTAAGTGTAAAAAATGGCACTAGCCGCAAACATCGGGTGGATGAATGAGCCGATAATGACCTAAATGTCAGCTCAATTTGTATAACAAAAAACGGCGCTAGCCGCAACCACCGGGTGAATTAGAAAGCCGGTAATTACCTTATGTCAGCTAGAGGACAATCCCCGAGCGTCCCTTCTGCCCCGACGCGCGTTTCGCACTGCTTCTTCCGGAGGTGTGTCAAGGCAGGGGGCACTAATAGTTTAAATACCTAGTCTCACCTCATCATACTGATTTATCATGTGTCATCCATTAAAAAATCTCCAAGTGCTAAAACTGCAGCCACACTGTCCCCATTGAAAGGTCCTATTAGTCTTACAAGTGAAGAGGCTAAACTCAGCGCATGCACAAGTCACATGGAATCCGCCAACCAAACAGGGGTATAGTGAGCGATCACTTGCCCCGGAGACCGCAGGTCCTATTAGGGACATGCAGAAACCGTAGGTCACCAAAAATCACAGCATAAACCCCAGCGATCCAGTGTACTGGCATGCGCACTGCCTCATATATAGATCATAGGGCAGAATATGTATACCGTATATTTTTTCTCCAAAACAATTACTAAAATGTGACCATGATAAAGTGGATACAATACTACATGGGTACTATATAAAAGGTCACAGCATGAATCCAAGCGATCCTAAATTTCCATATGTGCTCACTTCATATATATATAACAATAAAGTACAATACAGTCATATGTTAAAGTTTGGGCACCCCTATTATTGTTAACCTTTTTTCTTTCTAACAATTTTGTTTTTTGCAACAGCTATTTCAGTTTCATATATCTAATAACTGATGGACTCAGTTATATTTCTGGATTAAAATGAGGTTTACTGTACTAACAGAAAATGTGCAATCTGCATTTTAACAAAATTTGACCGATGCAAAAGTATGGGCACCTCAACATAAAAATGACATTAATATTTCGTAGAATCTCCTTTTCCAAAAATAACAGCCTCTAGTCGCTGCCTGTAGCTATTAATGAGTTCCTGGATCCTGGATGAAGGTATTTGTGACCATTCCTGTTTACAAAACAATTCCAGTTCAGTTAAGTTTGATGGTCGCTGAGCATGGACAGCCCGCTTCAAATCATCCCACAGATGTTCAATGATATTCAGGTCTGGGGACTGGGATGGCCATTCCAGAACATTGTAATTGTTCCTCTGCATGAATGCCTGAGTAGATTTGGAGCGGTGTTTTGGATCATTGTCTTGCTGAAATATCCATCCCCTGCGTAACTTCAACTTTGTCACTGATTCTTGCACATTATTGTCAAGAATCTGCTGATACTGAGTTGAATCCATGCGACCCTCAACTTTAACAAGATTCCCGGTGCCGGCATTGGCTACACAGCCCCAAAGCATGATGGAACCTCCACCAAATTTTACTGTGGGTAGCAAGTGTTTTTCTTGGAATGCTGTGTTTTTTAACTTCCATGCATAACGCAGTGGCATATCCAGGGGGGGGCAGCCGGGGCAGTTGCTCCGGGCGCAGGCAGCAGGGGGGCGCAGTCGGGCCGCCCGGCCGCCTAATGCAGCAGTCCGCAGTATGCCAGTATCTCCCCCTCCCCCCGGCGGCTGCGCTCTGCCGCTACCAGTCCTGGGAGTCGGCGGTTCTCTGTGTTTTAGCTGTCAAGCTGACAGCCGACGCAGAGAAGGAGGCCGCGCCGACTCCCAGGCAGCAATTGTACTTGGCATCTATACAGACGCCAGTACAATTGAAGCTCTGACCGCCGGGTCAGAGCGACGTCAGCAGCGTGATCAGGTCATGTGATCACGCTGCCGACGTCACTCCCGGCGCCCAGAGCGAACGCTGGTGGTAAGTGTGCTCCTCTGTGGAGCTGAAGAAGCACCGAAGATGGGAGATTGGGGGGGTGTTCATGAGTGGAGATGGGGGTTATTGTGGGGATGGGGGTTAATGAGCGGAGATGGGGGTTAATGTGGGAATAGGGGTTAATGAGCGGAGATGGGGGTTAATGTGGGAATGGGGGTTAATGAGCGGAGATGGGGCTTAATGTGGGAATGGGGGTTAATGAGTGGAGATGGGGGTTAATGTGGGAATGTGGCTTAATGAGTGGAGATGGGGGTTAATGTGTGGGGTTAATGAGTGGAGATGGGATTAATGTGGGGATGGGGGTTAATGAGTGGGGGGGTTAATGAGTGGAGATGGGATTAATGTGGGGATGGGGGTTAATGAGTGGGGGTTAATGTGTGGAGATGGGGGTTAATGAGTGGGGGTTATTGTGTGGAGATGGGGGTTAATGAGTGGGGGGTTAATGTGTGGAGATGGGGGTTAATGTGTGGGGGTTAATGAGTGGAGATGGGATTAATGTGGGGGGTTAATGAGTGGGGGATTAATGTGGGGATTGGGGTTAATGAGTGTGGGGGTTAATGAGTGTGGGGGTTAATGAGTGGAGATGGGGGATTAATGAGTGGAGATGGGGGATTAATGAGTGGAAATGGGGGTTAATGTGTGGAGGGGTTAATGAGTGGGGATGGGGGTTAATGTGTGGGGGGATTTGGGAGTAGGGACGAGGGGTTATTGAGTGGGGATGGGTGTACTTAATGTGTGTGGGGGATTGGGGATGGGGGGATTTGGAGTGGGGGTACATAATGTGTGGGGGGATTTGGGAGTAGGGACGAGGGGTTATTGAGTGGGGATGGGGGTACTTAATGTGTGTGGGGGATTGGGGATGGGGGGGATTTGGAGTGGGGATGGTATTTAATGTATGTGAGGAGATTTGAGGACACAAAATGAAGAGTATGTATGAGGAAACAGTATGGGGGATGGGTGCAGACAGTAAGGGGTGCGAACGGGTGAATGCATGTGGACACAGTATGGAGAGTCGGGGATATGTGTGAGCAGACAGTATAGAGAGTGAGGGGGTAAATATATGAGGAGACAGTATGGTGAACAGAGGGATGATAGAGGAGACAGTATGAGGAAGGAGGGGAATAGTGTGAGGTGACAGTATATTGCAGATATTTTTATTCAGGAGCATTATAATGACACTTCTATCTTTAAGGGCATCGTGTGGGGATTTGCTGCAGAAGACCGGAGAAGATGGAAGTCTGCAGAGATGGCTGTGAATGAGAAAACTCATCTTGGGGTCTGGACAAGAAGAAGAAAAGGAGAACGACTGCAGAGACGACGTCATCTATAAGGTACCTGGGTGTAAGTGTTATTTGTGACACTGACTAATTCTCATGTTTTTATTTATGTTAGGAACATTAAAGGGGTTGTCCAGGTTTGTGCTGAGTCTGCAGACATTCTATGTGACTGCAGACTTCTGAATTCTCATAGTGCTCACTGAACGCTGTCAGGATTCTCTCGTGCCGGTAATTTACATACATGCGGTCACATGCTGACTAGACATGTGTGGCCTCACTCAATGAAAATGAACGGAGCAAGGCCGGGCACGTCTAGTCGGAATGTGGCCAGTATACAAATCACATACTTGTGCTGACATGACTGTATATCGGCAAGGGAGAATCCTAAATGTGTGCAGTGCATTCATTGTGAGAATTCAGAAGCTGCAATGTCAGGATTCAGCTCTGCAGGTTCCAGTACTCATCACATGGACACTTCACTCATATGCGATTTTCATAGTTATGGTCCTGTGACATCGAGCTTCTCTTCCTGCTTTCAGTTTTTTACTGAACATTGAGAGCATTAGGGAGAGCAGCTCGTGGGTACATGACTAAGTGTGCAAGTCGCATATGTACTTGGGGGGGGGGGCGCCGAACCAAATTCTTGCCCCGGGTGCCAGAAAGCCTAGATACGCCTCTGGCATAACGCCTTTTTGTATGACCAAACAACTCAATCTTTGTTTCATCAGTTCACAGGACCTTCTTCCAAAATGTAACTGGCTTGTCCAAATGTGCTTTTGCATACCTCAGGCGACTCTGTTTGTGGCGTGCTTGCAGAAACGGCTTCTCTCGCATCACTCTCCCATACAGCTTCTCCTTGTGCAAAGTGCGCTGTATTGTTGACCGGTGCACAGTGACACCATCTGCAGCAAGATGATGCTGCCGGTCTTTGGAGGTGGTCTGTGGATTGTCCTTGACTGTTCTTACCATTCTTCTTCTCTGCCTTTCTGATATTTTTCTTGGCCTGCCACTTCTGGGCTTAACAAGAACTGTACCTGTGTTCTTCCATTTCCTTACTATGTTCCTCACAGTGGAAACTGACAGGTTAAATCTCTGAGACAACTTTTTGTATCCTTCCCCTGAAAAGCTATGTTGAATAATCTTTGTTTTCAGATCATTTGAGAGTTGTCTTGAGGAGCCCATGATGCCACTCTTCATAGGAGAATCAAATAGGAGAACTACTTGCAAGTGGCCACCTTAAATACCTTTTCTCTTGATTTGATAGACCTGGCTATGAAGTTCAAAGCTCAATGAGGTTACAAAACCAATTTAGTGCTTCAGGAAGTCAGTAAAAAGTAGTTAGGATTGTTCAAATCAAGAAAATGATAAGGGTGCCCATACTTTTGCACCGGTCAAATGTTGTTTAAATGCAGATTGCACATTTTCTGTTAGTACAATAAACCTTATTTGAATCCAGAAATATAACTGAGTCCATCAGTTATTAGATATATGAAACTGAAATAGCTGTTGCCAAAAACAAAATTGTTATAAAGAAAAAAGGTTAATATTAATAGGGGTGCCCAAACTTTAACATATGACTGTATATATTAATAAAAACCTATATAAAGGTATAACCATGAAAAAGTGAATATTATACTACTTATATATAATATAAATATAAAGTGCTAGGTGCAAAATAGACATCTTCAATAAAAATAATAATAAAATAGAGTGCACAAAACAAATATCATATTAAAGAAGTGTCATTATAACAGTATATATGTATACCAAAATATATAAATATAATAAAAAATCATAATGAGTGAAATATATAAAGTAAATGCAGTAAAAATATTATCCATATATATCCATAACCAATAATAGCACGCCTCCGGAAGAAGCAGTGCGAAATGCGCGTCAGGGCAGAAGGGATGCTTTTTTTTATTTATTATTATTTTTTATTATATTATTATTTTTTTGTTATTATTGCTTCTGCATATATATGTATATTATTTTTACTGCATTTACTTTATATATTTCACTCATATTTCACTCATGATTTTTTATTATATTTATATATTTTGGTATACATATATACTGTTATAATGACCCTTATTAATATGATATTTGTTTTGTGCACTCTATTTTATTATTATTGTTATTGAAGATGTCTATTTTGCAACTAGCACTTTATATTTATACTAGCTGAAGAGCCCGGTGCTGCCCGGGCATAGTAACTAACTGTGGTTAGTTATAACAAATTATAATTATCCTCCATCCCATAGTCCCGTGCCCATATACCCATCATACATATCCACCATCCCATAGGCCCGTGCCCATATACCCGTCACACATCCTTCATCTCATAGTCCAATGCCCATATACCCATCATACATATCCTCCATCCCATAGTCCCGTGCCCATATACCTGTCATACATATCCTCCTTCCCATAGTCCCGTGCCCATATACCCATCACACATCCTCCATCCCATAGTCCCGTGCCCATATACCCATCACACATCCTCCATCCCATAGTCCCGTGCCCATATATACCCATCATACATATCCTCCATCCCATAGTCCCGTGCCCATATACCCATCACACATCCTCCATCCCATAGTACAGTGCCCATATACCCATCATACATATCCTCCATCCAATAGTCCAGTGCCCATATACCCATCACACATCCTCCATCCCATAGTCCCTTGCCCATATACCCATCATACATATCCTCCATCTCATAGTCCCATGCCCATATACCCATTATACATATTCTCCATCCCATAGTCCCGTGCCCATAAACCCATCACACATCCGCCATCCCATAGTCCCGTGCCCATATACCCATCACACATCCTCCATCCCATAGGCCCGTGCCCATATACCCATCACACATCCTCCATTCCATAGTCAACTATTATGACATCATAATGAGCGGCGGGGCTTGCAACCTATGATGACATAATAGACTCTGTGACTTTAAGAGTTCCTCCTTCATAAATGAAACAAGATGTGCCTCCTTATGTGTCACACACCACATGGCCAGCTAGGGTTGTTAGATGTTACAATGACATTTCCCAGTGAATGCATTTGTATTGGTTGAAAGCAATGTTAAAGTTGAAAAATGCTTCAAAAACGCTGCGTCTGAACATAGCCCAAGAGGGGGAGGAACATTTTGGTCTGGGGTTAATTATTTTGCCTTATATAAAAGTCATTATCCTACAAAGGATGCACTTTAACATATTTCCCAGCAAAATCCGTTTTGGTTTCGTTTTGGTGTGTTTTTTGGTGCACCGGTAAAAATGGCATGAAACTCTGACAACATTGTTTAAAGCTGTGAACTAGGAGTCAGTAATGCTTCCAGGGGCCGATCCCCATGATGTTCCTTTTTCATTTGAGCAGTGTTTCCATCATTTTCAGACGTTTTTAGACCTTAAAAGGACCCCCGAACCGAACAACGAGCACCCGAGCATTTCAGTGCTCGCCCATCACTAGTTGTCAGTAGTTTATAGAATAAAAGAGCAATTTACATTTTACTCAAAAATATAAAGAGAAAAATCAGACAAATTGATCATTTTACAGTGGTCTCTTAATTTTTGCCAGAGCTGCATATGTTCAAGTATGGCCATATAAAATGATATTTATTCATGAAAGAAGTAAATATATGAGACAAGAATCAATGCATAAATGCTGCCTATGTATTGGATAACATATAAAGTGGCACTGGTATAGTAAGTCATTTACAATGAATATTATCTATAGTAGTTTAGAAAGGCTTATACTCAGAAAAGGTATATTTGACAAGAGTGTATTTGTAAAAGGTATTTACCAGTTGCACATTTTCTCTCCTGTGACATCCCTACCCTCATCATGGGAGATTTCAACATCCCCATTGCTCTTCCCCTCTCCCCATCTGCTACTCACCTTTTATCTCTAACCTCCTCATTTGGCCTTTCGCAGCTTACTAATTCTCCAACGCATGAAGACGGAAACTCCCTCGACTTGGTCTTCTCTCGGCTTTGTGCAGTGGATGATTTTGCAAACTCCCCTCTCCCGCTCTCTGACCACAATCTTCTTTCATTCTCTATAAAGAACTGCCAGGCTGCTCAGGTCACCCCCACTGTCCAGACTTATAGAAACATACAGGCCATTAACACCCAGAAACTTCTGAAGAACTTGCAGTCTTCATTGGCCCCTATCTCCTCCCTCTCATGTCCCGATTCTGCATTGAAGCATTACAATGAAACACTTCAAAGTGCCCTGGATGAATTTGCACCCCCTATAAATAGAACACCACAACGCAGACGGCGACAACCCTGGCACACGGTGCAAACACGTTTCCTGCAGCAGTGCTCCAGGTGCGCCGAACGTCTGTGGAGAAAATCCAATCTACACGAAGATTTCATCCATTTTAAGTTTATGCTTAGAACATACAACACTGCCCTTCACCTCTCCAAACAAACCTATTTCAACACCCTCATCATCTCACTGTCCAATAACCTGAAACGTCTCTTTGACACTTTTCATTCTCTACTCAATCCAAGAGTACAGGCCCCAACCACGGAGCTCCGAGCTGACGATCTGGCCAATTACTTCAAAGAAAAAATTGACCAGATCCGACAGGAAATTATCTCCAAATCCCCTCATACCATGCACTGTCCTCCCTCCCCCACTGCATCTAACTCACTCTCTGATTTTGAACCAGTCACAGAAGAAGAAGTAAGCAGGCTCCTTGCATCTTCTCGCCCAACTACTTGCACCAGTGACCCATTTCCGTCACATCTCCTCCAGTCCCTTTCCCCTGCTGTCACCCCTCACCTAACTAAAATATTTAACCTCTCTCTCTCTTCTGGGATTTTTCCCTCCTCATTTAAGCATGCCATCATACATCCACTACTTAAAAAACCATCCCTCGACCAAAACTGTGCCGCTAACTATAGACCTGTCTCTAATCTTCCCTTCATCTCTAAACTCCTGGAACGCCTGGTCCACTCCCGTCTTATCCGCTATCTCTCAGAAAACTCTGTTCTCGACCCTCTCCAATCCGGTTTCCGCTCTTTACACTCCACTGAAACTGCCCTCACTAAAGTCTCTAATGATCTGCTAACAGCTAAATCAAATGGTCATTACTCCATGCTAATTCTCTTGGATCTCTCTGCAGCATTCGACACTGTGGATCATCAGCTCCTCCTCACTATGCTCCATTCCATTGGCCTCAAGGACACCGTTCTCTCCTGGTTCTCCTCCTATCTCTCCGACCGCTCCTTTACTGTTTCTTTTGCCGGTTCCTCCTCCTCTCACCTTCCCCTTACTGTTGGGGTTCCTCATGGATCGGTTCTAGGCCCCCTCCTCTTCTCCTTGTACACTGCCCCTATTGGTCAAACAATCAGTAGATTTGGTTTCCAGTACCATCTCTATGCTGATGACACCCAATTATACGCTTCTTCTCCTGACATCACGCCAGCATTTCTAGAAAACACTGGCGATTGTCTAAACGCTGTGTCTAATATCATGTCCTCACTATATCTGAAACTGAACCTGTCAAAGACTGAACTTGTGTTTCCTCCCGCTACTAATGTACCTACACCCGACATTGCCATTTCCGTGTGTGGTTCCACTATTACTCCCCAGCAACATGCCCGCTGTCTTGGGGTCATACTTGATTCCGAGCTTTCCTTTGCCCCCCACATTCGATCACTGGCTCGCTCTTGTCATCTGCACCTCAAAAACATTTCTAGAATTCGACCTTTTCTTACTTTTGACTCTGCAAAAACTCTTACTGTTTCTCTTATTCATTCTCGTCTCGACTATTGTAACTCTCTTCTAATCCGTCTCCCTCTTACCAAACTCTCCCCTCTCCAATCTGTCTTGAATGCTGCAGCCAGGATCATATTCCTCACCAATCGTTACACCGATGCCTCTACCTTGTGCCAGTCATTACACTGGCTACCCATCCACTCCAGAATTCAGTATAAACTTATTACCCTCACCCACAAAGCCCTCCATGGCTCAGCACCACCCTACATCTCCTCCTTTGTTTCAGTATACCACCCTACCCGCACCCTCCGTTCTGCTGATGACCTGAGGTTAGCATCCTCAATAGTCAGAACCTCCCATTCCCGTCTCCAAGACTTTACACGTGCCGCGCCAATTCTTTGGAATGCACTTCCCAGGTCAATACGATTAGTCCCCAATCCCCACAATTTTAAGCGTGTCCTGAAAACGCATTTATTCAGACTGGCCTATCGCCTCAACACATTAACCTAACCTATCCCTGTGTGGCAGAGCCAAAAGTTTTACCATAACCAGGTTCCCAGCATCATGTTCCCACATGCTTTATGCATCCATTAGCCCTCTGTGTCTGTACTGTTACACACTTAACATTATGGCTGGTCCATACAATCAGGGCAACTGTTACCACCCACCTTTCGTGTCTCCCTCTTTCCTCATAGACTGTAAGTTTGCGAGCAGGGCCCTCACTCCTCTTGGTATTTGTTATAATCTACTGTATGTGATTATTGTTATGCTGTAATGTCTATTGTCTGTACAAATCCCCTCTGAAATGTAAAGTGCTGCGGAATATGTCGGCGCTATAAAAATAAAATTTATTATTATTATTATTATTACTACCAGTTGAGTATGTCCTTCCTGTGTCTCCCCAACACGCGTTTCGTGTTTTTGTTGCTTCATCAGGGGGTCATGATTATGTGTAGTGACTGTCCAACATATATATAAAGCCGTTCTGGTCACATGATTGACTGTGTCAAACCCCACGATATCCGTATGAATACAATCATTTGAAGAAAATCTGAAATATTTGGCATGCTGGATCCTCCTTTCCTCACTTACCTGCATATATAGTTTATGCTTCATTTGCACTCAGATTTTTAAGGAATATTTTTCAATCCTCTCATAACATATTAGGTGTTTTGCTATATTAAGTCTTATTCATTGTCCTCTTACATTTTTGAACTATTGTACTTTTTAGTATCTTTTTTCCTGCTTTTTATTTGCACAATTACAAGGGGGTTTCCCATGAACAAAGTACATATTAATCAATAAATATTGGAACAAAAATAAATTCCACAATGGGATGTGTTAAATAAAATGTTCCTTGAGATAATCTAATAAATGCGCCCCTGCTATGGGGGAAACGTTTTCCCTCACAGAAAGCAGTAGCTGTGATCCCGTGTCCCGTCTGTATACTCTCTTTTGTTTTGCTTTTCAGTCTCTGCAGGTATCAGTGAGGCATGGTGGAGGGTCTTGTCAGTTTTGGGTTGCTTTTCAGAAAGTAGAGTTGGGGATTTGGTCAGGATTAATGGTGTCTTCAATGCTGAGAAATACAAGCAGATACTTTTCGTCATCATCATCTGATTGACTCCCAATTTTTTTCTGCAGCCGGACAAGGACCCCAAACATCCAGCCAATGTCACAAAGAACGAGAAGTCCTGGAACTGATGATCCAGACCCCATAGAGCCCTGATCTCACATCATCCCATCTGTCTGGGATCACATGAAAGACAGAAGGATCCACACACGCCTCATACACAGAAGATCTGGGGTCAGTTCTCCAATATGTTTGGAACAACCTCCTGCCGAGTTCCTTCCAAAACTGTGTGCAAGTGACCGACAAGAAGTGATGAACGTGACGGACGATCACCAAATATTGATTTATTTACATTTTTATTTTGTTCTTTCACTTTTGCATTTTGTTAATTTAAAAACTATGAACACTTCTATTTTTTAAAGCATTTTTATGCTGCAGCATTTTTCCAACTCTGCCTAAAAGTTTTTAAGTACTTTAAATACATAGCTATCAATATTCTATCTACTATATACGATGATGTTAAACATACAATTTGCTTACACTTGTCAATTTTAGGACAAATGTCACAATCACAAGCAGTTTACGTTGCAGGGAGGAGCACTTCACTCGGTGGCCCTGCAGATGGCGCTGCAAGCATACTTTTCTTCCGCTCCATTGATTAGTCCTCAGCAGATGGTCCTTGGAGGGGAATTAAAAATTATTCAATTAATGCCCACTGTCTCAGCCGGAGCCTGGAAAATATGTTCTACCCCAGAAACTACACAGAGCATAAATTGCTTTAAGCATAGCTGCTGCCAGCATCCCCTGTGCCAGCCTTAGTTATGACCAAATACGATCCTGATGTAGCCCCGAAGCAGCGATCGTAAAGGGTATTCAGATTAAGCAATGGGGTTTTCGCTGTGCAAGAAAACGCACAAGGACATTTGTTATTAACGTGACTTGTGCCGAGTCATGGAATCTGATATGAGGAGAGATTGTGCAGAAACTGTCTGATGTTATAGTGGATGGCAAAGGGAGGAAGAATCCGCCAGACTCCCAGACGGAATGGTTGGCACGCTCCACAGATGCCACCTAGGCTTCATTAGTTCTCATGAATGCTAATGAAAGCGCGGCACCATTACAGTATGAAAACAATATCAATCCCCAATCTGCCCAAATCTTTCCATACCTTTGTACTGTGTAAAATCTACGACTATTGAGCATCTATCCAAAATGCCTGGGAGGTACGTCTCGCCTTCCCTTATGTCTCTCGAAATTCTCACAATGCTGTGGGTAGAACAGTATAAATAAATGCAGAAAATGGAAACGACTAAGGCTGGTTTCACACTTTTTGCGCATGCGTTTTTTTTCCTATTCTTTACATGGGTGCGCATACACATGTGTTTGTATGCGTTTGTATGCGCATGCGTTTTTTTGTAGTGTGCACTCAGGCACACAAAATGCACTCTGTTGCATTTTTTTGAGCGACCGACTTGCCCCCAAAAAACGCATGCGCACGCAATGCGTTTTTTTTTTCACCCAACCACCCATTAAAGTCTATGGGTGTGCTGACGTGCGCATGGTAATGCGCAAGTCAGTGCAAAAAAACACGCAAAAAAAGCATGATGCTCGGTGCGCAGCGCAAAAAAACGCAAGTGTGAAAGTATCCTAAGAGGTGCTAATTCTCCTTATGGAGACTTATAGGCCACGCAATGGTCATTGGGAAAATAATGTTCGCCGGGAAGGAGAAGGCTGACATTCCAAGGTGTCTCACCGAGCCGACAGGTGCCTTGCTCTGTCCTGATGAAGGGCATAAGTCTGAAACAGGCGCCTGCAAATGGATGTCTGCCTTAGCACCTGTCAAAAGTGCCTAGGTTTGGCTTTCATTATTTTTTCCTGCTCTGTTTTTTTTTTTTTTTGCTTTCTTTGTTTCTTTGCTTTGCTTTCCACCATATGGTTGCAGAGATTTGGGCCTTTTTATTAATGGTGCCCAATATGCTGATTTTTTTTTTTAAACCAAGAAGGGTGTTGCTGTCGGGTATATTTATTGGCTGCTCTGTACAGTTACCCTTGGTAAAAAAAAATCACAAAATTAACTTAATGGGTGCCCAAAATGCAAACAACAGCAACAACAACAACAACAGCAACATATCTCTGGAACTATAAACCATATAATGGATTTTTAAAAAATAAAACAAAAAATCAAATGGCATACTCAGGGAAACAGCAGGAATAAAGTAACAGTGAAAGCTATATACAAAACAAACGAGCAAAAAAAGAAAGAAAAAACTCAAGGGAACAGCAAAAATAAAATAAAAAAAATTGACCACCCGAAAATAAAAACATATAGCAAACTCAGGAGAGCAGCAGAAATGAACAAAAAGCAAAAATCACGTTTGGTGATAAATACTCTTTAAAGGGAATCTGTCACCTCATTTTCGGCCTATAAGATGCAGCCACCGCCATCAGGGGCTTATCTACAGCATTAGATATAGCTGTAGATAAGCCCCCGAGGTAGCCTGAAAGAAAAACAAGTTAGATTATACTCACCGGGGGGCGGGGTTGGTAGCGGTGGGTGTCGCGGTCCGGTTTCGGTGCCTCCCATTCATCATACGATGATGTCCTCCTTCTTACTTCTCCCTCGGCTCTTGCACAGGCGTACTTTATCTGCCCTGTTGAGGGCAGAGTACAGTACTGTGCGCAGGCACCGGGAAAGGTCACAGAGGTTCGGAGCCTGCGCACTGCTGTACTTTTACTCTGCCCTCAACAGGACAGAGAAAGTACGCCTGTGCAAGAGCCGAGGGAGAAGTAAGGAGGACGGCATCGTATGAAGATGGGAGGCGCTGGACCAGTCCGTGACACCCATCAAACCGGACCGGACCCCAGGGTGAGTATAATATAACTCATTTTTCTTATCTTTCAGGTTACATCAGGGGGCTTATCTACAGCATTACAGAATGCTGTAGATAAGCCCCTGATGGCGGTGCGGGCAGCTTATTGGCCGAAAATGGGGTGACAGATTCCTTTTAAGGGCTGGACTTTGAGTTTTAGGGCAGCTTCCTTCAACAGGTGGCACTAGAGAAATAGTTTTCATCCTCCTGGAGAAGAGCAATTTTGCTTCCCCCTTTTTTTTAATCATTTTCTTTTACCAGACTTTTTTAGGCTGCTCTGCATATCTACCCTTGTTATAGATCTTAAAATCTACTTAATAGGTGCCCAAAATACAAAAATGTATCTCTGTAGATCTCTGGAACTATAAACCATATGACGGATTTTTAAATGCAAAAAAAAATAAATTAATAAAATTAAATAAACAAGTGGTATATTCAGGCTCAGGGAAAGAACAGGAACAAGATAACAGCAAAAACTAGTCACAAACAAACAAACATAGCAAATTCTGGGGAGCAGCAAGAATAAAAGAAAAGAAAAGTCTTTCCACAAAAGAAAGCAAATCAAATAAACAACACCAAAAGAAGCTCCTCAAAAACAACGGCAAACACAGAGAAGCAGCAAGAATACAATAAAAGCAAAATTAGCCACACACAGAAAAAAGAAAAAGAGAAACAACAAAACTCAAGAGTGCAGCAGGAATGAAATAAGAGGAATAAGTGCTGGACTTTAATTTTTAAGGAAGCTGCCTCCAGGTGGCACTAGAGAGGTAGTTTTTCCTCCTGGAGGACAGCCATTTTGCCTTCCTTTCAGAAGCATATTGCTAATAACATTTTTGTTTATTATGTATATTTCTAGATTGCTTTAATCTTGAATACACATCTTGTTTTTCTTACAGAAAAGTTGGAGACCATTTGTATATGTAGATGTAATACTGTCAATTAACATTTTAGAATAAACTGTCCTGTGTGTACATAAGGAATTACTCTATTTTTGGCCAGTATATGACTTGTTTCCTGCATTGTTCACTAGTTTTACCTTCTGAATGCCCTATATCAGACCTGGGCAAAGTGTGGCCCACAGGCCACATCCGGCCCTCTGGCTGTCTCAGTCTGGCCCTCAGACCGAGACAGCCGAGGGGCTGGAAAACGGATTCCAACGGGTTGCACCATGCCCGCCTGATCGCTGTCTCCATCTGCCTTGACTTCATTGGTGGAAGAGGGGCCTCCAGCCACTTCCTCCGCCAATCAGCGTGTGAAAGAGCTGATGCGATGACACACCGGAAACATTGCCTCTACAGGGGGGAAATGGAAATATCACCGGCAACTCACAGCAACAAGCTGGGAATTATAAACACCTGGGTCCAGGTGTGTCCATTAGAGTAGAAGGAAGGTTGCCACTGGGTCGTAGAGTCAGAATGACCAGGAAGAAGTCTGAAAAGCAAACTGCAGAGACCTTCTAAGCAGATAATTCAGTGTGGATAGTGATTTAGAGCTACGAGGGAGGAGAAGAGAGGCTTATAAGTGGGGAAATAAGCAGATTTCCCTGTTAACATAATGCAAAGTTTCTTATATTTTAGTTAACTATTGATTTTGAGAAAGCTTGTTAAAGGTTCAGTTCCCATGTAAGATGGTGGTCACTCAACTCACACGATACACAAAGTGGAAGCTGCAAAAAAAGAAAGAAACAAGAAACAAATACTTGTTTAAAGGAATGAAACTGGAGGAGTTTTGCAATTGTAAATTATGGAACAGAAATTTTGCTTTTTTTCCCCACACAAATTACTGGAAGGCTCTAAACCAAACAATAGGTGTTAGAGGGAATCTAATCACTGCTGAGACTTGTGGTACTTGTTGACTTGTGGTATGACTGTATACGTCCTAGTATAACAATAGAACGTATACCTGGCTTGTAATAGTCCGCTGTGCTTGTGCTGAAAAATCAAGCTTTAAAGTCACATGTAAATCAGCTGTAAAGTGCTCTGGAGGCGGCAAGATCTTCTATTTGCTTGAGCCCTCCTAATTATTCCCCATCTGTCGGGGGGCAAGGAATAAAGAATGTACCACGTTGTATGTTTTTAGACAAAAATTTAGGCTGGAATTACTGTGTCTAAGCAGGAACGTTTCTCCTTGTGGAGAGCACTAGTTTGTTCAGGGAGAGTTATAGGCCATGAAACTTAAATAAGCAAGTAGCCTCTTCAGAGAGAAGAGAGCAGGGACTCAGGTTCTACCTACTGGAGGTAGAAATCCTATGTCTGGTTTTGGTTCCTTCCCATCCTAAGTCATATGAGATGGCCCACTTAGGCTAGTTTCACATTAACGTTTCTATGCGCAGCGTATCATCTGCATGCGCAAATGCATGCAAAAATGCATGCAAATGCTGTCATGCCGCGCTCACCAGGAGGCGGGGCTTCGGTCCAGACGTCACTCCCTCCGGTACGGCGGTCCCTCCGGGGCCTCCATCGGGTGCGCACGCGCAGCTCTCGCCCTCGGGGCTCCTCCTCCATGTCACGTTTGCGCTCGCGCGCTCCTGTCAGTGCTGTCTCCGGGTCAGTCTCCTCTATGGTAATGGAGGACCTGACCCCGAAGCTGTAGTGGTCATGTGCTTTCTGGCTAGGATCTGACTCGGAACCTGTCATGGTCATGTGCTATATCAGGCTACCTTTCCCTATGGGAGGTGCCTGATTATTGTTGTGCTTCCTGGCTGGGTCTGCTTAGTCCCAGCCGGGCCGTGCGCTGTTCTCAGGTCCTCTGCTCTGTCTGGTATTCTATTGTGCTCTTAGCACTTGCTCTGAACTTTCACGTTGCTTCATGGTCAGTAGTGCCTCTTGGCACACTCTGGTATCCTGTCCTCTATCCCTTGCTCTGTCGTACCTCCTGGTACTCTCTGTCCCTGTGCTCTGTAACACCTCCTGGCATGACTGCTACTACATTCAGTACTCTGTTGTGCTCCTGGTACGCGTCCTGCTTTGTTTACCTCCGGATGTATTACTCGCTATACGCCATACGTGCTCACGGCTACCTGTCTCGCACTATCTGTAGTTTGCGCACTTCCGTGTACACTCTTTGTGTTCCTGGTACCCAGTTCCCATACACTCATCCGTGCCTCCTGTGAGCCGCGCCTCTTGGTACCGGCTGTCGCAGTTCTGACCTCTGCGGTCCTGCCCCAAACGATCCCTGTATAGGGGTCGGTCATCACCTGCTGTGCTCGGCCCAGGGGCTCCAGATCCGCGACCCAGAGGGTCCACTCTTGGACGTTGTCTGCTCCTGAACGTCACAAACGCATGTTTACGGAGCGCTTTTTATCCGTATCTTCTTACGCATGATGCCAAAAAACGCTGCGTTTGCATGCGTTTTCGCATGCGTTTGCGTTGTTTATGCGCATGCATTAGAAATTTCCAATGTTTTGCAGTAGCTTTTCCTTGGCATCAGACACCCAGTAGGCATGTCTCATGGGATTTCTATATATATAGACACACTGCACTGATGAAATCCTCGTCTTTGGCTGCTGTATCTAGCTGCAAGATGGATCTTGACATGGACAGCTTCTGTGAAGATTTGGATTTACAACTGAAATTGGCTGCTATTGGTCGCTATTGACAACACCCCAACCTTGAACTCCGAGAGAGCCGTGGAGCCTACCATTCTTTGTACTCAGAGCTGCGGCAAAACCCAGAGAAGTTTTTTGACTACACGAGGATGTCAGAACAGAGCTTCCATGACTTGCTGCTACGTGTCCAAGGATCCATCACCAGGCAGGACACACAGCTCCGTCGAGCAATTCCTGCTGAGGAACGTCTTTTGTTCACCCTGAAGTACGGAATTTGGAAAAAGAAACTGCTGGCATTAATATGATTGATATGAAAGTCATGTACTGATTTTTTTTTCTCATTTTCTGTTCTGCAGATTCCTGGCTAACGGAGAGACATTATCGTCACTCCATTTTCAATTCAGGATTCGAGTGTCCACACTTTCTGGGATTATTGGAGACACCTGTCATGCTTTAGGTGATGTTCTGCGGCAAGAATTCCTCCCCTAACCCACAACTGAAGTCTGGCTGGAAAATGCTTCAAAATTCCAGGAAATTTGTAATTTTCCTAACTGTGCGGAGGCTGTGGATGGCAAACACATTAGGATTCTGAAACCTGCTGGAAGTGGACCAGAGTACGTCAATTATAAAAAATACTTTTCCATTGTTCTAATGGCTATTGCGGATGCCGAGTGTAGATTTGTTGCCATGGACATTGGCTCATTTGGACGAGGAAATGACTCGCAGATTTTCAAAACCTCTGACATGGGCCAACGTCTATATGGGATTGATTTTAATTTTCCGCAGCCATGACCTATTCCCAACACTGAGGGACCGCCAATGCCTTTTATTGTTGTTGGGGATGAGGCGTTCCAAATGTGTGCCAACCTCTTTAAACCATACTCAAGTCGGAATTTAAATCACACAAGAAAAATTTACAACTGACAACTGGCACGAAGAACTGTGGAGTGTGCATTTGGATTGCTGGTATCTAAATGGCGCATTTTGTGCACATCCTTTAATCTAAAAATTGACACTATTGATGATGTTGTGAAAGCGTGTGTTGTTCTGCAAAACTACATCCTGGTAAAAGAGCGACCAAACTTACAACCAGAGGAACCTGTTACAGTGCATGATTACCAATTTCACCCTCTGACAACCACAGTGGAAGTTGCCCAGATGAAGGATAAGTTTGCTGATTAATTTGTTTCAGATAATGGATGTATGAAATGATTTAAGCCGCTAAGTAAAATGTGCCTGTTATATTTAAATTTACCTGTAATGTAAAAATTACATACCTGTTATGTTTAAATGTACCTGTGATGTAAAAACCGCATGCGAACTGAAGCAAATGCATGTCCCTGCGTACACCATGTTAAAGATAAGGTGGTGTTTCTTTCTTTGGCTGTCCTTACAGTTGCACATGTTGTTCCAGGTATTAATGTGGGGTGGATCTGCAGTGCAAGTTGTGATAATAGGATTCTCTTTATGAGATTTGGTTACTGTTTCTCAGTCAGAGGAGAAGCATAGTTTGTGTCCATCCATAGTTTCCTCCTACACTTCATATATCTGCTCTCATTTTATCTGCTGTTATAGTAGCATTTCATCAGACCCAGGTTCTCTTGCCTTGTCCATGTACGGCATTTATCATCAGATTGTCCTGGTTCCTCGACATCTGATGCAGACCTTGTAAATCCAGGCGACGTCTGAGCCAGCATGACTCTCTTTGTTCGTGACACTCATGTTTATTGAGGTAGACACTATAGTGTTAGTTGTCTTGCCCAAGGACCACAACTGGTATATTTTTTCCAACAGGGCAGAGCCAGGATTTGAACCCCTCTCCCCCCATGTTGTAGGCTGTGCACTTAACCATTACACTATACCAGACATATATATCTATATGTAAGTGCAAAGATTGATCTCAGTAGAAGCAAAATAATATCATGAGGAGTGGACGCAGGAGAAGTTTTCTTCAATGATTCTTCCATGAAGGTCCTATTTGTGCAGGTGTCTCTGAAAAGTAGAACAAGGTACCACAGCTCCAGAGTCTTCTAAATCTTTCTGAAGGTCTTTTGCAGGCAAGTGGGGGTTCTGATTTGCTTCTCTATCAATCCTAGGAGCAGCTCTCACTGAAATTTTGCTTGGTCTTCCTGACCTTATCTTGATTTCCATTGTTCCTGTTATCTGCCATTTCTTAATTACAGTGAGGAAAGGACAACTTGAAAACGCTTTGCTATCTTCTTATAAACTTCTCCTGCTCTGTGAGCCTCCACCGTTTTCATTTTCAGAGTGCTAGGCAGCTGCTTAGAAGAACCCATGGCTGCTGTTTTTAGAGGAGGCCGGGACTTTTTTTTTTAATAAATCTGGGAAATTTGCATCACCTGGCCTTTCCTAACGATGATAGTGAACAAGCCATAACCCCAACAGGCTAATTAAGGTCTGAAACCTTGACTAAAGTTATCTGAGTACACAAAACTCTAAGGGTGCCCAAACATGTGCATCAGCCAATTTTCCTTTTTGTCATTTTTAAAATGTAAAAATAAATTTTTTTTTTTTTTTGCCTAAAATACAAAGGAAACGCATCAGCTTTAACTTTAGTCCTTTTAGAGATCATTTCCTCTTCAACTGTTCATAATGACAGTAATTTTGACCAGGGGGTGCCAAATCTTTTACATGCTACTATACCTACGTGTGTGTGTGTAACGTACAATGTTTGTGTTACATAATGTGTGTAACATCCGCATTTCTAAATCCCTAAGAAGAAAAGGGGGAAAATCAAAAGGCAATCATGCAGTCTAAACGTATATTGAAAAATGACATCTTTATTAGATAAAAAGGCATAGGGAGATGCAACCATGTGACACACATAAGATCATGCAAAGAAGTCTGCAAAGGACTCACAGGAAACAGATGAGCACCCATAATCATCAGTCCAGAATTATAGTATGTAAATGCAAAATAATGCACATATTCCACAATGTTAAGATTTCATATATCAAAGTGTATACTGAGTCAGTTAGACAGGAAAATAGCTGAATAAAGGGCTGTGTAAAGCCGGCAATATGGTGTAGGTAAAGACCTAATAACTACAGATATAATTGTAACAAGTACCAACATAGACTGAGTCCAAAATAATTGGATGATAAGGTGCATAGACATCTACAAAAGCATCAGAGGAGCACAATGTTGGAGACAAATAAGGAAGGGTACTGAGGTATAAAACCTGGAGAGTAACACCAGCAGGGGCTCACTGGATCCGCTTGTCCACCTTAACGCGCGTTTCGTATGGCACCCGACAAAAAAAGAACTACCGTATTTTTCAGACTATAACTAAGACACACCGGACCATAAGATGCACCGGACTATAAGACGCATCCAGGTTTTAGAGGTTGAAAATAGGAGAAAAATGTTTAGAAGCAAATAATGGCGTAAAATATTTAATAACATAAATAACATAATATTTCACCAATGCAAATGTAAACAGAACTCAAAAGCAGCATTAACAACCATTATTGCTTTAAGTACGGAAACTCCTCAGTCATCAGGGAACCCCAAGAACTCCTCGTCATCAGTCACTACTGTCCAGTGTCCACATTTATGAAGCTCGGTTCCTCAGAATCACTAGTATCACTGTCTTTACTCTGTTCATACAGGATGTCATCTTCAGAGCCATCTAAGGAATTGCTGATGCCACATTTTTTGAAGGACTTCACAATGGTTTCATCTTTAACTGACTGCCATGAGGTTTTCACCTACTCAGAAACTTGGGCCTCTTCATTTGTCCAGTTGGTGTCAGATCATGATTTTCAGCAGCCATCCATTTGTTCCACTCTTCTCTCATGAAAACTTTAAATGGCTTGTTGATGGAAATGTCCAAAGGTTACAACTGACTGGTAAGCCCCCCAGGAATTACAGTGAGATGGGTTTTCTCTTCTTTAAATCTCATTTTTGTGACTTCAGTTATATGTCAAGCACTAATAGAGCAGGTTTTTTCAGAAGGCCTCCAGGACGTATGGACCACACTTATTCTATCCATATCTTCATGCCATTTTCGTCCATCCATCCCTTGTCATGAACGTGAACAATGACTCCTCTTGGGATTGCCTCTTTTGGCATGGTTTTTCTCTTGAAAACCAGCAGCAGTGGCAGTTTGGTGCCATCTGCACAGAATTATATCACAACTGTGTAACGGGTTTTCTCATGCCCTGAGGTTTTCACGGCTATAGTTTTGGCACCTTTCATATCAACAGTCTTGCTTGATGGAACATCGAAGGTCAACGGGACTTCATCCATGTTCCCAATCTGAGTCATTTCGAATCCATTTTTCTTTCTTGCTTCCAGTACAAATATGTGAAAACACACAATCTTGGCTTCAAGAGAAATGTGCTGTCTTCCAGGTGCAAAAATTAAAGATGTGTCTGACAGGATATCAGGACTCTACAGACCTACAGATGACTACCCATTCCTGCTACTACATGTGGGGACAAATGACACCGCAAGAAACGACCTGGAAACCATCTGCAGAGACTTTGAAAACTTAGGCAAGAAAGTGAAAGAACTGGGAGCGCCGGTGGTCTTCTCTTCCATCCTCCCAATGGATGGCCATGGAACAAGGAGGTGGAATAAGATTCTGCAGGTGAACAACTGGCTACGTCGATGGTGCTGTCAGCAACAATTTGGATTTCTGAATCACGGATTGAACTACCTATACGATGGACTACTTGCTAGAGATGGGGTGCACCTTACGAAGACTGGAAAACATGTATTTGGAAGTCACCTTGCTACACTTGTAAGGAGAGCTTTAAACTAGAACAACATGGGAAGGGAAGCAAAAGACCAGAAAAAGCCATACACCTGACAAATGCTATTGAGAACTCTGCTATTAGAAGTGGAAAGGAAGAACAAAGACAAAAGAATCCAATTAATACAAATATTGGAGAAAGAGAAACCAATCACAAACTAAAATGTTTCTATACTAATGCACAAAGCATGGGCAACAAACAAGGAGAATTGGAACTACTAACACAGTAAAAGAAATATGATGTCATTGGAATCACTGAAACTTGGTGGGACGATACACATGATTGGATTACAAGGCTAGAAGGATACAACTTATTTGCAAGAAACAGACTTGATAAACGAGGAGGAGGTGTCGCATTGTATGATAGAAACGTGTATATCTGCACAGAGATTGAAGCTTCAGAGTCTGGGAGTTCTGTGGAAACTGTTTGGGTAAGAAAACAAGGACAGAACAATGGAAAGGACACCATTGTAAGCATTTACTACAGGCCGCCTGTGCAAGCTGAAGATATGGATGAACTATTTATGCATCAAATGGCCAAGTTCTCCAAAAAATATGACATAGTTGTCATGGGAGATTTCAACTATCCAGACATTTGTTGGGAATCTCTCTCAGGCAAAACTAACAGGTCAAGGAAATTCTTATCCTCTCTTGCTGACAACTTTATCTTCCAAAAGGTAGGGGAGAAGACAAGGGGAACTGCTACCTTGGATCTAATCCTTATAAACAGGGAGGAAATGGTTGAGGAGGTAAAAGTGGCTGGGACCCTAGGAGGTAGCGACCATGCTATCTTAGAATTTTGGATAACTAGAGGAGGAAGACCTGTGAAGACTCAGATGTTAAGGTTAGATTTCAGAAAGGCAGATTTTAAGGGATTCACAAAGAGAATTGGAGGGGTCCAATGGCTGGATATCCTTAAAGACAAAAATGTCCAGGAAGGATGGGAAATCTTGAAAAATGAAATTCTCAAAGCACAATTGTTAACAATTCTGAAAAGAGGGAAGAATAGGAAGCATTTAAGGAAACCAGGATGGATGAACACAGAACTTAAGCACATGCAAAAAAGGAAGAAAAAAATGTTTATAAAATGGAGAGAGGGAGGCATATCTAAAGAAGAATATAATGCTGTCTGCAGAAACTGCAGGGCACAAATCAGATTAGTAAAGCTGAAAATGAATTGAGGCTTGCAAGAGATGTCAAAAGCAATAATAAAGGATTTTGGGGATATGTCAAAAGTAAAAGAAAAGTCAAAGATGCTATACGATTTTTACAGGATGAAAATGATGAAATGGTAAGACAGGATGTTGAGAAGGCCGAACTTTTAAATTCCTATTTTGCATCTGTTTTCTCTCAGAAAGGAAATGTAACATCAACTGTTCTTCACTGTCCTATTATGGGAATAGAAGAATGCAGGATATCTATAAACAGAAAGATAGTGAGGAAACACTTAGCTAACCTAAATGAATTCAAGTCTCCAGGTCCAGATGAATTACACCCCAGAGTACTGAAGGAGATAGCAGAAGAAATTTTTGAACCCCTCTCCATAATCTTTGAAAATTCTTGGAGAACAGGAGAAGTCCCAGAAGACTGGAGAAGAGCAAATGTTGTTCCTATCTTCAAAAAGGGGAAGAAGGTGGACCCAGGCAACTATAGGCCGGTGAGTCTGACTTCTATACCAGGAAAGATCTTTGAACAAATTATTAAACAACATGTATGTCAGTACCTGGATAAGAATGAAGTGATTAAACAGAGTCAGCATGGGTTTGTAACTAATAAGTCATGTCAGACTAACTTAATTTCCTTCTATGACAGAATCACTGATCGGGTGGATCAAGGAAATGCTGTAGATATAGTATATCTTGACTTCAGCAAAGCATTTGACAAAGTATCTCATACAATCCTTATTGAAAAAATGACTAAGTATGGAATGGACAAGGCAACTGTTAGGTGGATTCATAACTGGCTTAGTGATCGGGCCCAAAGAGTGGTCGTAAATGGCTGCATATCCAGTTGGAAGAATGTCTCAAGTGGGGTACCACAGGGTTCTGTCCTGGGCCCTGTATTGTTCAACATCTTTATCAACGATTTAGATGAAGGAATTGAGGGTAAACTGATTAAATTTGCTGATGACACAAAGCTAGGAGGGATAGCTAATACTAGAGAAGAGAGAGAGGATTCAAAAATATATAAATAAACTGGAGCAGTGGGCAGCAACTAACAGAATGGTTTTTAACAGGGAAAAATGCAAAGTATCTGGGCAATAAAAATGAAAAAAGCATATAGAGAATGGGAGGAATAGGGCTAAGCAACAGCACATGTGAAAAAGACTTGAGTATATTGATAGATCACAGACTGAATATGAGTCAACAGTGTGATGCAGCAGCAAAAAAGGCAAATGCAATTCTAGGATGTATTAACAGAAGCATACAGTCTAGATCACGTGAAGTCATTATTTCCCTCTACTCCTCTTTGGTCAGACCTCATCTGGAATACTGTGTCCAGTTTTGGGCACCACATTTTAAAAAAGACATCAACAAACTGGAGCAAGTTCAGAAAAGAGCGACTAGAATGGTGACCGGTCTGCAAACCCTGTCTTATGAGGAAAGGTTGCAGGATTTGGGAATGTTTAGTTTGCAAAAGAGAAGACTGAGAGGAGACTTAATAGCTGTCTACAAATATCTAAAGGGCTGTCACGTTGTAGAAGGATCATCTTTATTCTCATTTGCACAAGGAAAGACTAGAAGCAATGGGATGAAACTGAATGGGAGGAGACACAGATTAGATATTAGAAAAAACTTTTTGACAGTTAGAGTGATCAATGAGTGGAACAGGCTGCCACGAGAAGTGGTGAGTTCTCCTTCAATGGAAGTCTTCAAACAGAGGCTGGACAGACATCTGACTGGGATGATTTAGCGGATCCTGCTTTGAGCAGGGGGTTGGACCAGATGGCCCAGGAGGTCCCTTCCAACTCTACGACTCTATGATTCATATTCTATAAGCATTTTTGTGCAATCCTAGTTTTTGTGCGCATAGCAAGGCCATATTTCTTCAAAAACCTATAGCACTATGATGATGATGCTGTGAAGTCCTCAATGCCTTTCTCTGCAGCAAGACGTTTAGCTTCATATATGATCATTTTTGTAGATACAGAATATCCATTGTTCCTGTGACGTATGATCCACTCTTTCACATCCACTTCTAACTGTGGCCATTTTGCAGCATGTCCACGAAAACATTTTTCCTCTTTTGTCCACTTTTTGCAGCTGATCCTCCTGGTTCCTCCATTCCCGTATCATTTTTTTCAGTTGGAGGTGGCCCAAAGTGTCTCTCCGCTGCTCTGATCCCATGTTCTTTGGCATACATCACTACCTCCAGTTTAAAAGGGATTTTATATGAAATCCTTTTCTGCTTTGACATCTTTCCAGGAGAGTATGGTACACGATTGTAACTTTCTGCAAGAAAATACAGAATTACGATATCAGTACGGTACTTTGTCCTGCTGCTGACACTGTTATGGTGGGGGATCTGCTGCTGGAGGGTCACAGGTTGTGCAACACTGTTGTATGGGCGAACACCCCACCATGGACAACATCTGCAAGGAGTTTGTATGTTCTTCCCGTGTTTGAGCGGGTTTCCTCCGGGTTCTCTGCTTTTCTCCCACACTCCAAACACATACAGATAGATATTTTGAGCCCCAATGGGGATAGTGATGATAATGTCTGTAAAGTGCTGTGGAATAGGATAGTGCAATATACCGTAAGCAACGCATAATAAAATAAATATGGTAATACCGATACTGTAATTGACCACTAACTCTATGGTAATTTTTCTGCTTACCGTAGTTGTGAGAGTTTTTTTAATGAAACAAGCTGTTTTTATTGGTACCAATCTGTGGTATAATAATAATCTTTATTTTTTTTTTAATTTTTATATAGCGCTAACATATTCCACAGCGCTTTACAGTTTGCACACATTATCTTCACTGTCCCCAATGGGGCTCACAATCTAAATTCCCTATCAGTATGTCTTTGGAATGTGGGAGGAAACCAGAGAACCCGGAGGAAACCCAAGCAAACACGGGAAGAACATACAACAAACTCCTTGCAGATGTTGTCCTGCAAACCCAAACCCAGGACCCCAGCCAGCGCTAACCACTGAGCCACCGTGCTGCCCTAGATATGGTACTTATGATTTTTCAATCACTTTTATATGCGACGGGATAAAAAAAAAATCATGTGCACAAACTGGTGAAATCTTGTATTTTTTGATGGGTTATAAGGGTTTTTCTGGCACCATTTGCTTCTGAATTGGGAAGTGAGTAGTGCTGACATCCTACCATCAAAGCGAACCAACCAAGACACCGGCATGATACCGTAGTTGCTCCCAATGTGGAAGTACCGTAAACCCTATGTAGGGAAACTGACAGCTGATACAGAGAAAAACACCGTCCTTTGGCTTTTCCCCTCCTGCTGTCAATCACTGACAGGTCTCTTCCTGTACGTGCACGCAGAAAGAAAATTGTCACTCAATGGGAGCGGATGGGGAGAAGCCGTTGGGGACCCATCTGTCTGACTAGTCTCCGGGTGGCTTTTAAAGTACGAGCTGTCCAATGCACAGGCAGCGTGTATTAGCGTAACAACGGGCTGTATGACTTTAGCCACTTTTTTTTTCTCTGACATGATGTGGCATTTCAGGGAAAAAGAAGTGGCTAAAGTCATACAGCCCGTTGTTACGCTAATACACGCTGCCTGTGCATTGGACAGCCTGTATCAGCAGACATGTCACCTTTAATATCTATCTCATAGGTGTCATTTATGGTATGTCAAGTGCTTTTGAGAACTATAACTCCCAACATGGCCTGCAGCTCCTGTAGCCTGCTGGGAGTTATAGTTCGCCACAGTACTGATAGGGTTTTTTTTTTTTTACTTTCAATACAAATTACCGTACGTCACTGCGATTCGGTGTGTGGCTATGCTAGACAGGAAGTAGGCATTCTCCCATCCAGATCATGAGCCACAGTGACTACAGTAAATGAAGAGGCAGGGCCGAAGGAACTGCACGGTATACAGTTCTGTGCGGCTTCGACCTCTGTAGTACGTCACTGCAGTGTGTGACCGGATGGTTGAACACCTACTTCCTGTCTAGCGTGGCCACAGTATATTCAAAGCGGCGGCGCTCACAACTCCTGCAATGCCACTCCACCGCCGGCAGCTCCCAATTCCTGCAATGCTCCTCCACCACTGGCGGCTCCCAGCTCCTGCAATGCCACTCCACCGCTGGTGGCTCACAACTCCTGCAATGCCACTCCACCGCCGGCAGCTCCCAATTCCTGCAATGCTCCTCCACCACTGGCGGCTCCCAGCTCCTGCAATGCCACTCCACCGCTGGTGGCTCCCAGCTCCTGCAATGCTCCTCCACCACTGGCGGCTCCCAGCTCCTGCAATGCCGCTCCACCACTGGCGGCTCCCAGCTCCTGCATTGCTGCTCCACCACTGGCGGCTCCCAGCTCCTGCATTGCCGCTCCCCCGCTGGCGGCTCCCAGCTCCTGCAATGCCGCTCCACTGCTGGTGGCTCCCAGCTCCTGTAATGCCGCTCGACCGACACTGGCTCCCAGCTCCTACAATGCCGCTCCACCGCTGGCGGCTCCCAGCTCCTGCAATGCCACTTAACTCCATCTACAGGTACATTCCAACTATAAGACGCACCATCATTTTCCTCCCGATTTTTTTGGGAAAAAGTGCGTCTTATAGTCCAGAAAATATGGTACTAGCTGTCACCGCCAATTGTTTATTACATGCAGTGTATGGCTTCAGAGGTGCGGTTTATAGAGCAAGAGGAACAGAGCTATTAACTTTTGTATATTTAATCCAGAAAGATATTCATTGTTTATAAAAATATACAAAGATGTTCCAAAATGGGAACAAACAATACAATATATACAATTACGTGAAATTAAAAGGAATAACAAAAGAAAACTACTAAACCTGGTCACAGAAATGGCTCAGAGCTTAAGCACTCCAATTAGGAAAATGGAGCACTCACTTAACGAACTATGTCTTCCCAGAGTGAACAATGACCCAAACCCAGATTTAGCTGTTTCTCAAATCTAAGTTATGCCCACAAACCTCCCCTTGCTGAGCTCATGTGAAGTCTGTTTGTGGAATGTGCTGGGTCTGTTAGAAATTTATGAGATCCCCAACAGACAGGATACCTTCATGCTCCAGGCGGCAGTAGCTATTAACACCATATTTCTTACCATGATTTCATCTTTACGTAGAGATCAAAAATAGCCTGATTCGCATAATCTATCTGTCCGTTATTAAGATGGATGTGAATGAGGTCAGTGAATGTGTTCTGTTTGTCCCTTTGCAACAACGCCAAAAAGCTATATCCCATCAACATCAGATCACTACAAACCCCAATATTCATATCTGACCGCTGGAGCTGATCCGCCTAGATGCATATTCTTTCATGACGGGAATCATAGAATCATAGAATCATAGAATCGTAGAGTTGGAAGGGACCTCCTGGGCCATCTGGTCCAACCCCCTGCTCAAAGCAGGATTCGCTAAATCATCCCAGTCAGATGTCTGTCCAGCCTCTGTTTGAAGACTTCCATTGAAGGAGAACTCACCACTTCTCGTGGCAGCCTGTTCCACTCATTGATCACTCTAACTGTCAAAAAGTTTTTTCTAATATCTAATCTGTGTCTCTTCCCATTCAGTTTCATCCCATTGCTTCTAGTCTTTCCTTGTGCAAATGAGAATAAAGTTGATCCTTCTACAATGTGACAGCCCTTTAGATATTTGTAGACAGCTATTAAGTCTCCTCTCAGTCTTCTCTTTTGCAAACTAAACATTCCCAAATCCTGCAACCTTTCCTCATAAGACAGGGTTTGCAGACCGGTCACCATTCTGGTCGCTCTTTTCTGAACTTGCTCCAGTTTGTTGATGTCTTTTTTAAAATGTGGTGCCCAAAACTGGACACAATATTCCAGATGAGGTCTGACCAAAGAGGAGTAGAGGGAAATAATGACTTCACGTGATCTAGACTGTATGCTTCTGTTAATACATCCTAGAATTGCATTTGCCTTTTTTGCTGCTGCATCACACTGTTGACTCATATTCAGTCTGTGATCTATTAGTATACCCAAGTCTTTTTCACATGTGCTGTCACTTAGCCCTATTCCTCCCATTCTATATATGCTTTTTTCATTTTTATTGCCCAGATGTAGTACTTTGCATTTCTCCCTGTTAAAAACCATTCTGTTAGTTGCTGCCCACTTCTCCAGTTTATTTAAATCTTTTTGAATCCTCTCTCTCTCTTCTCTAGTATTAGCTATCCCTCCTAGCTTTGTGTCATCAGCAAATTTAATCAGTTTACCCTCAATTCCTTCATCTAAATCGTTGATAAAGATGTTGAACAATACAGGGCCCAGGACAGAGCCCTGTGGTACCCCACTTGAGACATTCTTCCAACTGGATGTGCAGCCATTTACGACCACTCTTTGGGTCCGATCACTAAGCCAGTTATGAATCCACCTGACAGTTGCCTTGTTCATTCCATACTTAGTCATTTTTTCAATAAGGATTGTATGAGAGACTTTGTCAAATGCTTTGCTGAAGTCAAGATATACTATATCTACAGCATTTCCTTGATCCACCCAATCAGTGATACCGTCATAGAAGGAAATTAAGTTAGTCTGACATGACTTATTAGTTAGAAACCCATGCTGACTCTGTTTAATCACTTCATTCTTATCCAGGTATTGACATACATGTTGTTTAATAATTTGTTCAAAGATCTTTCCTGGTATAGAAGTCAGATTCACCGGCCTATAGTTGCCTGGGTCCACCTTCTTCCCCTTTTTGAAGATAGGAACAACATTTGCTCTTCTCCAGTCTTCTGGCACTTCTCCTGTTCTCCAAGAATTTTCAAAGATTATGGAGAGGGGTTCAAAAATTTCTTCTGCTATCTCCTTCAGTAATCTGGGGTGTAATTCATCTGGACCTGGAGACTTGAATTCATTTAGGTTAGCTAAGTGTTTCCTCACTATCTTTCTGTTTATAGATATCCTGGATTCTTCTATTCCCTTAATAGGACAGTGAATAACAGTTGATGTTGCATTTCCTTTCTGAGAGAAAACAGATGCAAAATAGGAATTTAAAAGTTCAGCCTTCTCAACATCCTGTCTTACCATTTCATCATTTTCATCCTGTAAAAATCCTATAGCATCTTTGACTTTTCTTTTACTTTTGACATATCCCCAAAATCCTTTATTATTGCTTTTGACATCTCTTGCAAGCCTCAGTTCATTTTCAGCTTTAGCTAATCTGATTTGTGCCCTGCAGGTTCTGCAGACAGCATTATATTCTTCTTTAGATATGCCTCCCTCTTTCCATTTTATAAACATTTTTTTCTTCCTTTTTAGCATGTGCTTAAGTTCTGTGTTCATCCATCCTGGTTTCCTTAAATGCTTCCTATTCTTCCCTCTTTTCGGAATTGTTAACAACTGTGCTTTGAGAATTTCATTTTTCAAGATTTCCCATCCTTCCTGGACATTTTTGTCTTTAAGGATATCCAGCCATTGGGAAGCTCCGGCCTTGGAGCACAGGAGGTCTCTGCCCTTCTCTCCCTATGCATAAAAAAAATCTCAATCTGGCTGCCTTTTTCCCCAGCAGATTTCATGTTTTAATCACCTGTCCACTGAAAGAGGTCTCTGCTTTAAAGGAGATGACATGTCAGATCTTGTGCCTCATTTCCCTTGTTATAATTAGTTTTTGATCTTCCCTACAATTAATTCAAGATACACAAAAAACCACGAAAAATAAACACCAATGTCACAATACTAAAAAGTAAGTAACAGGTATACTCCCATAGAATGTTTAAACACCAAAGAACCTGGGGCTGCGATATCTGACGGCACGGTGGACTTATTTTGGTATGACCCCTTTATCCTTTGTCTTTATAGCCCGGTTTATATCTATTGTCTGACCTTTTATTGGTACCTACTAGCAGGATAAGTGTGCAGGACATTATACAGAAGAAAGTGCACTGGTTATGCAATAGATACATCCCTGTATATAGAATGGTTTCTATGGCTTGGATATAAAAAGTGGGTGTTTTTCTACCAGGTCCTTACATACAATTCTGGTGCCTCAGATTGTACTGTCTGTATCCATTCCACAATTGTTATCTTTGTCTATGTGATGAATTTTTTACTCTAAGATATTGAAATAATAATAAAAATATTTTATTTTGATACCATTCTATAGAGGTATTATTGCTCCTTCTTCTTTGGTGTTTAAAAATTAATTCAAGATGTTCAATGTAAGGGGGAAAAGGAAGGGGTGAAAATGTTTATACATCTTATTGTGATATTTTGTATACTGCACGTTCTTCCTCTTTTGTTCCGATGTGCAAGTATAACTAAAGCAACTGAAGATGGCAGAGCAGCGACTATCGCTGGGATTTACATTTCTCTTTTGACCAGTCCCTTTAAAATTAAAATAAACCATTGATTGTAAGTATTCTTATTTTGTAGCAGATGCCAACCTACGGCCGGGGTCACACTGGCGAGGAATACGGATGAGTGAGAGGCGCTAAAAGCACGAATTAGACACGGACCAATTATTCTCTATGGGGCAGCTCCCAACAGCCGTATATTTCTCGGGCGTATTCTACGGTCCGTGCCAATCGCAGCATGCGGCGATTGTCAGCGTACTACGCCCGTAGTACGCCAATGCAAGTCTATGGGTGCGCAAAAAATACGGATTACACACGGACCACACATGTGACTTGCAAGAAATACGCAGGTCTTTTGGCAGGTGACAGGAAATGGGCCAATCCATCATCAGGAAGCCTAGACATGCAAATGAGCTCAAAAAGCGCTCCAGACATCCAGGAAGTACGCCTCCACGGAGTACAGCAGCGTCATGGCGCCATATTTCCTAAATGTGGAGATGCTCATTGTACTGGTACAGGAGCGGCCAGAACTCTGGGACCAACGTGTTGCCCATTATGCGAACCGGGCAAGAAAGGAGGCGTCATGGAGGCGCATATGTCGCCAGATGTTCCATGATTTTGGTGATCGCCCACGTGAGGAGCAGCAGAAACTGAGTAAGAACAAGGCCCAAAAATGATTAAAATTACCTCACAGCAAAAAATGCATACAGATTCTGCCCCCCTCCTCTTCCTGTGCTTCTACTTTTTTCCTCATGAGGCGGGTAGATTTTGATGTGACACATAGTTTCACACTGCCATAATTTTGCCCAGGCCACAAGCTCCTCATCCTCTTAGCCAACCAAGTTATTAAGCGTAGTTACTTGATACATGAACTTTTGAGACCCTGTGTATCTGGCCTGGATGGGCCAATTAGATATGCCACCCTGGGTAGAAAGCACACCCCAGAAGGCCACATGCCTAGACTACTGGTAGCAAATGTGACCAATCAAATATGTTAAATTGATAATATTTCCTGTCACATTGCAGTGGAAGATGTTATGAAACGCTGGCGCAGCATCCGGGATCAGTACAGGCGGGAACGTCAGCAGCGGTCCAGGAGTGGGGATGCGGGCTACGTAAAAAGAAAATACATATATTATGACCGCCTCTCCTTCCTCGCCCCAATTCTGGATTTGAGACCGTAAGTAGATACCTCACACCACATTGCACCCATACTTTACAGGGCCAAAAATATTGATGTATTTTTGGCTCTGTTCTATTTCATAACAGAGCTCAAGCCAACCTTACGGATCGAGGAACGGGCTCAGAGACAGAGGCCATAATTGATCCTGTAGGGGATGAGGTGGCTGGCCCATCTTCTCCCCCAACAAGAAGCATGGGTGAAGAGTCATCACACGAGAACCCATTGCCTGCCCAACAAATACCACCACCAGGACTGTCTGCTGCTGGCCCATCACCCATACTGGAGGAGCAGGGCAACATGAGCAGCAACCCAACTGCCCAGATCCGGGGCTCCCCACAAGCTGCTGTAACATCCCGGCGAGGACGAAGAAGGCGGCAGATGGCTGTTCAAGATACCAGGACCAATGTGGACACTGGGGTCCTAAATTACCTATCTAGAGTCAATGCAGATGATGGGGAGGAGGCCTACTCACGTAGCCTTGCCCTTGATCTCCGTGCCCTTTCCCATGAGGTGAGGCTCCATATTCGAGGATGTTTTCAGATCCTGCTTGATGCAACCACACCCCCCAATACCCCATATGAGCTTTTTGAATATCTGGAGAGGTGGCAGCTTTCCCCCAGAAATCTTATGTGCATGAGACCACCCACACAGATGCTTGCTCAAGCAGGGTCTGAACATCCTCAAATACGTAGGCCTACACCTCACCCCCTTCCTCCCCCTACCCAACCTTCCCTACAGCAGCAACATATGTCTGCCTCTAGCCAACCCCACCAATATGGCCACTTTTTCCCACCCGGTGTTGGAGGCTGGTCCCAACCTGGTTGGGGACGACATGGCTATATTGGTGGGTATGAGACACGGGCCTACCCGCCCCAACAAGAAGCCCCTCAGCAGTATTACTTTGGCCACTACCCCCAACAATCACAGGAGGAAGGTCAGTACCAACATCATGGGCAACAGTGCGCCCCCACACAGGGCGATGTTGCTCAAAATAGTCAGCAGCAACCACAGGCTGCTCTTCCGCCTTCTCCTTCCCCAACATTCCACAATTTATAAGTGGCTACAAACATGCAAATTGTTGATGCATACTGTACATCAGTGTCCATAAGCGGACTGATGGCAGGAGATGTCCAGTGTGTTACAACTGGTGCTAAAAATCACAATCCTAAGTAAAAAAGAGGTGCTCTACATCATTAAAATGATGTAAAAACTATAAAACGAACATTTGTTATGAAGGTTTTCAAAGCATATTAATAAACCACCATGACAGGCAAGGCTAGCTTACGCGTTTCTGAGACATATTACATGTCTGTAAGAAATACAATATTTCACCACGCTATACTGGGAAAGTCAAAGGATCAAAATAGACTACTCACTTGATAATACATACAAAAGGCGTGCTGTCCATATAAAATTCGTAAATTTGTGGGCAGCTAACTTTCTTTCCGAATCAAGGCAAACAGCCTCAAGAACATCACGCTCACTCTATGTATTATCAACTGAGTATTGTAATGTGATCCTTTGACTTTCCCTGTATAGTGCCCTGAAATATTGTCTTTTTTGCAGACATGTAATATGTCTCAGAAACGCGTAAGGTAGCCTTGCCTGTCATGGTGGCTTATTAATATGATTTGAAAACATTCATAATAAATGTTTGTATTATATTTTTTATATCAATTTGATGATGGAGAACACCTCTTTTTGACTTTGGAATCCAATTGCCTAATGTTGCAATGTTGTTATTGCATTATATCTTTTGTTGGATATGTTTGTAAAGTTTATTTTGCAACAATGTTCAAATCTGCAAAATGGCCAATTTGGCCCATTGCCCAAGTTTTAGATAGGGAAAGAATATGTGTGCCTTTAAGAATAAAAACCCTAGAAAAAGGCAAAAGTAAAAATTTGTCTACTACACTTTACGTCTGTCTCAATTCTCAAAAACCGTATCAACATACGCTTACCAATGCAATTAATCAGTCATAGATTCAGAAGGGGTAGAAATATATATTTTTGGACACACATCAAACCAAAATTTACGACATAGAGACAGCATGCTCTTGCCAAGAAGTTTCCCCCAGAAAGTAATTAGTGAAAATATCACGCACTTTGAGGCCAGAGAGCGGTCTACGTTGAGGGTTGATAGGTGGTCCCGCCCTACGCACATTGTCCGGTCTACGCACAACACCAGCAGAGGAGGAACAATCATGTATCCTGGTGAAGTTATGAAGAACCACACAGGCTTTCACTACTTCATTAACATTTTGTTCACTCAGCTGAATGGCAGACTGACGTACACACCATTTGGCACAAAGAATGCGAAAGGAACACTCCACCAGTCGCCGAGCACGTGATAGGCGCAAGTTAAAAATTATGCGCCTGTGGTCAAGGTTGCGCCGGGGATATGGCCTCATGACATTGCGTGATAACTGAAAGGCCTCATCTGCCACAAGGACATAAGGGACTGATTGTTCGGGGGAGCCTGGTAGCTGGCGTGTTGGTAGATCCAACTGGTTTGGTGCGAAGCCGCCGAGCCATTATGGAAGTATTGAAGACTCTAGAGTCTCCCGTCCTTCCATAGGCCCCAATGTCAACAATTATAAACTTGTATTGAGGGTCGGCCAGAGCCAACAATACAACAGAAAAGTATTGTTTAAAATTGAAGAATTGGGAGCCAGAGTTCGGCGGCTTACGCACCCAGATATGTTTGCCATCAAGGGCCCCAATACAATTTGGAAACTGGCATTCTTCCTCAAAGTCCCTTGATATCCTCAACCAGTCTTCCATCCTGGGCTCGGGCATGATGACTTGATGGAGTCTTGTCCAGATTTCACTACATGTTGACCTCATTATGCCAGAAATGGTAGATCTTCCAATCAGAAACTCATGGTGGAGGGCGGCATAAGACAGGCCAGTGGACAGGAAGCTGAAGAACAACAGAAAAGGAATATTTTAGAATGCACATATTTACAAAACAAACAGGTCCATACATAACAAACTTGGTAGGATTTCAGAGCAAATAACACACACATCTTTGTTTGCACAATGAGTAAGTGATATTCAGTACATATTACACATAACATTCTGGTCTGTAAGTTGAAACATATGTGGACTAAGATGAGGGCATAAAAGTTACTCCAAGAAGCAAAAAATGCATACTTTGGCCAACACCATACTTTGGCCAACACATCATGAACATAGAGAATATGGTTGTGTAGTACATACCGTATTGTGAGTAGAAGTCGCTCCTCTGCAGATCTAGCTTTGCGCATCCTTGTGTCCTGAAAGGTGATCCCAGGGCGCACTGTCTCCAAGAGTCGATCAAATGTTGCAAGGCTCATGCGACAGTATTGGTAGAATTTTACAGGATGCTCCCGCACAGAAGAATAGAGGCGGTGAAAATGACCTCTTGTGAGTCGTTGCCTCAAAAGTGGATGGACCCACATGCGTCTCCTCCTCCGCGGATCCACTATCACTGGGTATGGTTGGCCAAAGCGGCGTGACAAAAGCCAGTTGAAGAGAACCTGCTCAGTTGTGTTGAAAGTCAGACTGTTTGCCATGTTGCACATACAACCCCAACACACCTAGTGAAGGCAAGGTCACAAATGGACAGAATGGAGGCAGCCACCTGTTCCTGAGCCAATAAATAGGGTGCAGGCTAATGATTTAAATAGTTGGCAGGTCTCAAAACCGTTAAATGTCCATTTTGCAAGGCTGCGAGAATATCTCGCCATACGGAGTCCATACAGATGCCATACGGATTACATACGGATGCTCACATGCGCAAAATACGCGACAACACCTGGCTTACGGATGACCTACGGAGCACTATTTAGGGGTCATTCATCTGTATTACGCCTGTAAACTATGGACCGTATTTTGCGTCGGTTAGTGTGACCCCGGCCTAAGACTTTTTCACACTAATGTGTGTTTATATGTATATTTTGTCACACTGTATCTACTCTTCTTTTGTCAAGCAGCATACAAGTATAGCAGAGAGACAGGCTGTCTGTTAGAAATAGACAAGTCACTGGACAATGGCAGGTTCAGTGCAAGCTGGAGAGTGAAGGAAAGGAAGTTCCAGCACTGATTGTGCAGGCAGTGTGCTAACGCTAATAAAGTGGAACCACCCATTCAGAAAGATTGGATGACAAAGTATAGGGCATGAGAATCTAGATAATTCCTGGACAAATCGCACTGCTATGTGCACCAAAAGCAGTTTTATCAATTTAGGGGCCTAGTGAGGGTCCCAAAACAGATGCGCTTTACATCCTAGTTCAATATTTTGCTGCTTTCTTTAAGCACTACATAATCAAGCCTCATATTGTTTACAACCTGTTACGAATGTGATTTTGCCGAAAAAAAATGTTTCGTGTTTGATGTTGTTGCCTTTAAGTAGAACCTCCAGGTATTGTATTGTGCTTCGCTGATCTATGATGAAGTCATGCTGGTTAGTAATGCATACCCCGCTAATCCCTAGTGCAATTTTAATGTTTGGTAACACCTGGGGCTCTATTGAGAGGCCGAGCGCACAAGGCCATGAGCACGGAGCGCTGCGGCTGGTTAGCGGGGGATGCTGTTTAGCTTAAAAAGCTTCAATTACAAGAAAAGTGACGACAAGGCACTCCAGCTGGGAATAAAAAAAACAGGCTTCATATTAATACACACTGAAAATGCACATAAAATAGCTGTGACACAGAGAATGCAGACCAGATACTATCTATCTACCTATCTATCTATTTCCTATATATCTATTATCTATCTACAGGTATCTATCTATCTATCTATCTATCCATATATTTCCTATATATCTATTATCTTTCTATCTATATCTAATCTATCTATTATCTGTCTATCATCCATCCATCCATCTATTTCCTATATATCTATTATGTATCTATATCTAATCTATCTATTATCTGTTTATCATCTATCTATCTATCTATCTATCAATCTATATATCTTTCTATATCTATCCATTATCTATCCATTAATCTGCATATTTTATCTATCTACCAACAAGTTGGAGTGCAATAGTGTCAGTGCTGTAACAGACTACAGGAGGATGAAAAGTAGCAGTGCAAGAAATGGCTATGGAGGAAGGGAGGTTCTAATGTAAGTAGGTGACCGAGGCCATCACATGCCTCCTCTTCTTTGGACATTGTTCACAGGGAGTGTTCTGCCCATTATGTGCAGCAAGATATTTTAAGTGCTGTTCCAGCTATGGCCATTAGGTGTCATAGTTGCCCTGCCTCTTTCTTATTCATGTGTTTGGAATCTTCTGTTTTCCTAAATGGTTAACTGTTCAGAACCGCCCCTTCTTCCTGCCCTGGTCAACAACATGTAACCATTTTCAGCCAGTCTTCTGAGTAGCTCACATCTGCTCAGCTTTCTGCAAAACCATTGCTTATAACAAGCGGATTCCGGTAAGATTAATGCAATTATGTGTTATGCATCTGTGTCAGCAGCAATAATGCAGCCCCCCATGGTGTTTGCTATGCATGTTCAGCTTCTGTAATGGTATTTCACTGCATGTTAGGTATATATGCATCCTCTGGATACGCATCCTCTTGTCAGTGAGTGCAAGGCTGGCAGCCATTAGTTGTTTTAGATATCTCTTTTACTCCTGTGTATGTTATATTACTCAGCTTTTATATAATGCATGATAACAGCATCCTGTATCATTGCTATTGTTGTGAGAGCACTTTGTATTGCTGTGATTACCTGCCAGTATTTGTGTATTGCATATTACCTACCAGTACTGACATGCTGCATTATATCTGTCTCTTATAGTTTTTATCTGAATCATCCACATTTTGTACAACAATCTGCTGAATCATCCATATCTGTGTTCAACAATCTCTGATAACATCTACAACTTTGTACAACAACTCCTGATCTCATCTACTACTGTGTTCTACTATACCATCTGTTATCTCCCATTGGGCAATAGGGGGACTAGATTAGAGGGGTCATACTAGAGATTGGGAATAGGCGTATTAGCTTAGGTATAGTCAGCATAGGGGTTTACAGACGAGGAGGAGCCACAGTGGGTGCAGCATAGAGGAGTGGAACATAGGGAGGCACCCTGTAATGCAATTCCATTTTCATATTTCATGTTTGCATGCTAGAGTGCTACAGAGTGCTGCCTTGTTTGATTATAATCTGGACACAGCCAGTTCACTGCAGTCTGGAAATAATAGAAAAGACAGCAAAAACAAAAGCTGAAAAAACAAAGACAAGATACTATTGGAATAATTCTTAATTCTGCTGTGTAGTAAATTGAAAGATGATGAATTGTGGGTGTTGTGTCCTTTTAAGAATGAATTTCCCAGTCATATCGGAGAGTTGGACGATGTCTGAATTTGATTTAATGTTTTATTTTAATGCGACATCGATGAATAATCTCATTTTAGCCGAATTCTTCTTGAGACTTTGCATTATATTGAGAGAGGAGTTTCAGAAGTCACGCGAAGCTCTTTACAGTTCTAAGTGATTCTGCGGCATTTCAAATAAAGTGAAAAATGAAATTCTATAGATTGTAGGACAAAATAAAAGATAAAAAGAATGAGCGGATGCATGAAATATAGAAGAAAATGTTGGATAGTTTAAAAGGTTGGAAATGACCCAGGTTTTTTTTGAGTGCAAGCTATAATCCTGCAGTGTTGATCCAGAGAAATGCAAAAAATAACTCTATACTGGCTGAAAGAAATGCTGCAAAATAAATATACAGCAAGGTAAAAATGGCATTGCTGTGCACAAGTTCAGTCTTTTGCTACTTATTTTAACTGCTTCAGGGTTTGGAAACAGTGAAACGATTAAAAAAATTGAAATGTTTATTCTTCGCCACTACTTCGAAAGGTGCAGAGAAAAGTTTGTGGCGATTGGACTCGTAAACGTGGGGATCCGTGACGAGGATTATGAGCTTACGCATTTTGGCCTGGCAGGTAAGCATCTTTGCCTTTTCTGCTGTATTTTTGAATTTTTGGAGGATTTTCAAGTCCTCTTTTTGTGCTATTGCTGTTTAGTGCGGCGATGGAGCCTACAAAGACAACAACAGAACTGCCAGCGAAACCACTTTCAGTAAAAATATCTCCGACGGATTAATGAATTATCTTCACCCAGAAAAACTTGGCAGCTCTGCCACCAGAAAAGATGCTGTGTGCACACACCCTTAGACAGGAACACACGACACCATATAGCAGAGAGTTCCATAGTCTCACTGCTCTGACCGTAAAGAATCCCATCTGTGATATTGTGACCTTCTAGATGTGGTGAGCAGTAGGGGGGAAATGGACCCGTGAATGTCCAGGTTCTGCTCGGGACCCAAACTTGACCTCAGACACCGAACCTCATATAGGTCAATGGGGACTCGAACTTCAGTGCTGTAAAATAGTCTAGGGGGCTGCAAAATGTAGGTAAGACCAGGACAATTACCCTGTAAACAAACATGGATAGGGAAATTTCTTAAAGGGGTTCTGTCACCACAGCAATCATGGTAAAATAAGAGTTAAATGAATAACATACAAATTTTAACATTGCCCCCACAGAGACTGAGGCTTGCTACTGCCAGTCCAGTTAAAAATGTCACCACCAACCATGAGGCACAGTACCCCCAAAGACGCTGATTAAAAATTTCACCCACAGGCCAGGGAGTAGAGTACCCCCACAGATTTCACCCACAGACCAGGTTGCAGAGTACACCCCACAGAAGTCAATTAAAATTGTACCCACAGAGCCAATGGGGGACTAAAATTTTGTGCTGTAAAGAGATTTACTTTTTTTGCCACTCTACTTGTATAGACAGTAAAAGTATTTGTTTGGCCTACAAATGGCAAAGAGACGTCTGCAGAATAGAATTATTTTTTATGCACACTGCTTGTAGAGATACTTCCAGGTGGAGTCAGAGTGCACACAGCAGCTTTTGACTCAATACTCCAATAGGCGGGGTGACAGAGTACACACAGCGGCTTTTTGGCACAGTACTCCCACTGAAACAAGTGCAGAGTACAGACAGTGGATTTATGGCAGAGTGTGCTACCTAACACTGTCCCCCACTCCAGTTGCATCCTGTCCCTACACTAAGCAGAGCAGAATTGTGGCGGGACCCGTGAACCGGCATTTCCAATACTTGGCATGGCTGTGATGGATCTGGAAGTGGCCACAGCCTAAAAGCTTGTTGATGGAAAGGCTGCAGCCTTTCAACAAACTTTATTAGACATCCAAACCTAAACCGCAAACAGGACATTCTATGAAAAGTCCATGTTTGGGGGTTCGGTACCGGAGACTAGGGACCCCGTACTTTACAGTTCGGGTTCGCTCATCTCTAGTGAGCAGGCAAATCTAAAATATCAAAGGTTTTATTTGAGAACTGTGATATTGGTGGTTTATCCTTACTATAGAATTTTAATGTCAGATTGATGGTGATCCAATTTTTTATACTCCCACCGATCAACTGATTGGACAGCCATTGTGCATTCACAAATCAACTACAGTACTGTGTGTTTTGAATTGGCTATGCCTGATTTTACATTTCTGTCCCATTCACTTAGATCAGATCTGCCAAAAGGATTTCAAAATATAAACTGCATATATTATTAAATCAACCTCTTAGACCTGACCAGACTGGTGTACTTACTGTGAAAATTCATCTCAGAATAGCTGTATAATCCTGATATTTTACGAGTCAAGCTAAAGAGAGAGCGCTCAAGGGTATTCAGTCTCGCTCCACCCAGCCTGACTGATAGCAGCAGCTTCTGCTGAGAAGTGTGAGATTTTTAGCTTCAGTGGGGAGTGGTGAGGAGGGAAATCAAGGCGCTGCCAATCAGGCTACGTGGGTGAAGTTTCTGCAGCAGCAGGGAGGAGGTACACTGAGGAGCTGTACATCAGAATAGGAGGGTGGAGATTTAGCAGCAGTGAGGAGGTACACAACGGAGGTATAAATCATGGTATGTAAAGAAAAAAAAAAAAAAAAGATTTGGTACCCTGTTAGCCAGTTGAAAAAAGTGGGTAAAGCAAGAAAACAATCTTGTAGTTATGACACCTTTTAGTGGCTAACATAACTAAAATAAATGATGTTACAAAAGCAAGCTTTCGAGACTTCTTTGGTCTTCTTCCTAGCGTGGTATAATTTATGGTATATTTCGGTCAATATGGCCCCGTGGGCTTGTTTTTTTGCGGGACGAGTTGTACTTTTGAACGGCGATTGGTTTTAACATATCGTGCACTGGAAAATGGAAACTGGGAAAAAAATTCCAAGTGCTAAAAAATTGCAATTCTACAGTTGTTTTTTTGCAAAACTGACCTGCCATTATGATTCTCCAGGTCATTACGAGTTCACGGTCACCAAACATGTCTAGGTTCTTTTTTATGTGGTGAAAAAAAAATCCAAAGTCTGGTAAAGAAAAAACGAAAAGGTGCCATTTTCCGAGACCTGTAGCGTCTGCATTTTTCGTGATCTGGGGTTGGGTCAGGGCTTATTTTTTGAGGGTCGAGCTGCCATTTTTGTTAATACAATTTTGGTGTAGATACGATCTTTTGATCGCCTGTTATTGCATGCAATGTTGCGGTGACCCAAAAAAACATAAATCTGATGTTTTGAATTTTTTTCTCATTACACCGTTTAGCAAGCTGATGAATTCTATTTTTATATTGATAGATCAGGCGATTTTGAAAGCGGCGATACCAAATATGTGTATATATGATTTTTTTCACTGTTTTATTTTGAATGGGGCGAAAGGGGTGGTGATTTGAACTTATATATTTTTTTGAATTGTTTTAATATTTTTAAAAACTTTTTTTCACTTTTGGCATACTTCAATAGTCTCCATGGGAGACTAGAAGCTGCACTTCTTTGATTTCCTCAGCTACACACAGGTGATGATCAGATCAGATAAATAAAATATTCATTTTTAATTCTTTGTAGAGAATTGACAGCCTGAAGTCTGGAGGCCATGGACGTCACCAAATGCTAGGTTTCCTCCTTTGTGATGCTTTGAAGGGATTTATACTGCAGCTGACTTCAGTTGCTGCTTGTTTATGGGTCTTTCTGCCTTAAGTTTTGCCTTAAGCATGAGAATTGCAGCTCAATGGGGATTGGATCTGGTGACTGACTCGGCCATTGCAGAATATTCAACTTCTTTGCTTTCACAGTATGTTTTGGTCATTGTCCATCTGTCTTGTGAAGCGCCGTCTAATCAATGTTGCCGCATTTGGTTGGATCTGAGCAGAAAGTATCGTTCTGTACACACAGAATTCATCCGGCTGCTTCTGTCTTCAGTCACATCATCAATAACCATTAGTGACCCAGCGCCATTGGAAGTCTTGCATGCCCGTGTGGCGCCCCCAGGAGTATGGTCGCCACAGTGGCATTGCCTTCCTCCTTTGGAGAGTGATGTCTTGCTTGGAAGCAATAAAGGATCTCTCTAGCAGTTAATCACAACACACAACACAGTTTCCATTCCAGGTCAGCAGAGGGAGCTCTGAACCAAAACTGGGGGAGGAGCTACTCTCTGGGGGCCAGGGGGGAAAAATTAGAGGGAGTTCGTGTGAGGAGGGCAACGTGTGTGGACGTGGAGAAGAAGAGCTGGGAGAATGAGCAGAGAGTTCAGGCTCATTCCCAGCTATAGCGCATGATCTGGAGCCCGGTCTCCAAGGTTGTACGGACACTGATGGTCCTGCAACAGAAACTGGAGGAATAGGAAGCTGTAAATGCTCTATTCCCACATAAGACTCGGAGACACAAGAGCGACGTGTGAGCCAGAAGAGGAAGGCTACAGCTGTCTGCCATACGAGGGAGTTCTAAAGAGAATAAGCAAGTGGAACTTCAGTGTAACACAGTACTGCAAGTACCTAAAAATAAGCGCTAGAAAGGAGACTACACAACCCATCTGATTCCTAAGTTGCTTCCAGGCTAGCCAGCTCCTGTGCCATCTGTAATCTGGACCCTGGACTGCATTTGCCAAGCAAAGTAAAGGTAAAGAAACTGCACCCTGTTGTGTCCTTGCCTTCTTCCTAATACACCTTGCTGCCTTACACCATCTGTCCCAGAGGATCTGCCGGCAGCGTCGGCTTAACCCCTTATTTGCCGAGCACCACAGGTGGCGTCACGAATCATTCACTCATAAACTTTATTCCATCACTTAAACCCCTTTTACATGGGCAATGTGATAAACACTCCGGGATCGCCTTTGCTGGGGTCAAAGGTCACGTGCGTTCAGCATGAAACTCAGGCGCAGAGCTGGGATTCGTGTATAACTGACCCTGGTTCAGGTTTATTAACGGTGAAAGCAATGCAAAAGGAAATAAAACATAAAACAAATCCTTGCCTGTCCGGCACTAACTAAACAATGGACAACCTAACTACCAACTGGCGGGCTTCTCCCGTCCAGCCAAACCACAGTTGCAGTGGGCACTGCTTCCACTCACATGTGTCTCTCACACAGACAGGCTCTCTGTGTTCCCAGGCTGAGACACTCACACAACCACCTGGCATCCTTTTATATCCACCTCCCATTATTCATTAGCAAGCAGGTGCGATACTGACCAGACTAGGCCACATAGGAAAGGAATCTGGGCGAGATATACCTGCCCTCATCCACTATTCCCACATTATTCTCACATATCCCCCCCTTCTGCTCAGACCACTCCGGTCGAGCAATGACACCCGCCAAACAGTGCACTCGGGACAGGGCATCTGCATTTCCCATCTGTACCCCTGGGCGGTGCTCCACCGTAAAAGTGTAGGCCTGCAGGGCAAGGAACCACCGGGTCACCCGGCTATTCCGTTCCTTGTTCAAGTGCATCCACTTGAGAGGGGCATGGTCAGTGATCAGCCTGAACTTTCGGCCCACCAGGTAATATTTGAGGGCCTCTAGAGCCCACTTAATGGCGAGGCACTCTTTTTCTATGACTGCATACCTTTGCTCGTGTTTATTCAGCTTCCTGCTGAGATAGAGGACTGGGTGTTCCACTCCGTCCCTCACTTGTGAGAGTACGGCCCCGATACCGGTATCAGAGGCATCCGTTTGTACCACAAACTCACTGCGGAAGTCCGGAGTCACCAGTACGGGCTGAGAGCAAAGTGCCCGTTTTAGGCTATGGAAGGCTTCTTCAGCCGCTAAACTCCATTTAATCATGACGGAGTCTTTCCCTTTTGTAAGATCCGTCAGGGGGTAGCGATGGCTGCAAAATTGGGTATGAACCGGCGATAATAACCGGCGATCCCCAGGAAGGCTTGCACCTGCTTCTTGTTGACAGGTTGTGGCCAGTCCTGAACCGCCTGAATCTTATCAACCTGGGGTTTAACAACACCCCTCCCAATTACATACCCCAAATACCGGGCTTCTTCTAGCCCGATGTGACATTTCTTGGGGTTCGCGGTTAGACCTGCCTCCCACAGGTCGTCAATCACAGCTTGTACTTTCTGGAGATGAGTCTCCCAGTCCAAGCTGTAAATGACAATGTTGTCCAAATAGGCCGAAGCGTACTGCCTATGTGGCCTCAGGACTCGATCCATCAGTCTCTGGAAGGTCGCCGGTGCTCCGTGCAGACCAAACGGCATATACACATACTGAAATAGACCTTCTGGGGTAGCAAATGCTGTCTTTTCTCTGGCAGCCTCCACCAGAGGGATCTGCCAATACCCCTTTGTTAGGTCTAGGGTCGTAATATACCGGGCTTTTCCTAACCGATCTATCAACTCGTCGACCCGGGGCATGGGGTAGGCATCAAATTTTGAGACCGCATTCAGTTTCCTGAAGTCATTGCAGAACCTGATGGTGCCGTCCGGTTTAGGAATTAGCACAATCGGGCTGGACCAAGCACTGTGCGATTCCTCAATGACACCTAACTCTAACATTGCCTTCACTTCTCGGGAAACGGCTTCACGGCGCGCTTCCGGGATTCGGTAGGGCTTTACGTGAACTGTGACACCAGGTTCCGTTACGATGTCATGTTTCATTAGCATAGTCTGCCCGGGTTTTTCTGAGAAAAACTTTTGGTTGTGAAGTAGAAACTGCCTGACTTCCGTCTTTTGCCGCTCCGAGAGAGTCTCTGCAACCCGTACCTCCGGTACGGTATGCGAGCAGACTGGACGGGCCAGCTCCGCTGACAAGGCAGACCGATCCTTCCAGGGCTTTATCAGATTTACATGATAAATCTGTTCAGGTTTCCGTTTACCTGCCTGGTATACTTTGTAGTTTACTTCACCAACTCTTTCCTTGATCTCAAAGGGGCCCTGCCACTTTGCCAGGAACTTACTGTCCACCGTGGGGACCAGGATCAACACCCTATCTCCGGGTGCAAACGTACGGATCTTGGCGCCCCTATCATAGATTCTTTTTTGGGCTCCTTGAGCCTGTATCATGTGTTCTTTGACGATAGGCATAACAGCCGCAATACGGTCCTGCATTTGTGTGACGTGATCTATCACTGTTTTAAACGGAGTAACCTGACCCTCCCAGGTTTCTTTTGCAACGTCTAACAGTCCGCGAGGACGTCGGGCGTACAATAACTCGAAAGGCGAGAATCCCGTGAAAGACTGGGGTACTTCCCTGATGGCAAAAAGCAAATACGGAAGTAAATAGTCCCAGTTCTTCCCATCCTTGTCTATCACCTTTCACAGCATCTGCTTCAGAGTTTTATTGAACCGTTCGACCAACCCATCTGTTTGAGGGTGATACACGGATGTGCGTAACGGTTCGATTTGTAACAATCGGCAGAGCTCCTTCATTATCCTGGACATAAAGGGGGTCCCCTGGTCGGTGCCTATCTGTTTTGGTATACCGACCCGACTAAACACATGCACCAGTTCCTTGGCAATCGTCCTGGTGGCCGTGTTACGCAAAGGGATGGCCTCCGGGTAACGAGTGGCATAATCCAAGATGACCAGGATATGTTGGTGTCCACGTGCAGACCGTGGAAGGGGCCCAACTAAATCCATCCCAATCCTCTCAAACGGGACTTCAATAATAGGTAGGGGTACCAAAGGGCTACAGAACCGGGGCTTAGGTGCAGAGGCTTGGCAGTCAGGACAAGACTCACAATATACTCGAATATCGTGATGCATGCCTGGCCAAACAAAACAGTGTAATATCCTTTCGGTGGTTTTCTGGACTCCCAGGTGACCTCCCATCACATGTCCGTGGGCCAGGTCCAGCACCTGCCGCCGGTAGGGTTTTGGCACGACTAATAGTTGCACCGTATCTTCCCCCTTTTTCTCTATCTGATAGAGTAAATCATTCTCCAGAACCATGTAAGGATAGGCCAGCCTAGAGCCAGGTTCTACGGGTACCCCATTTATCACTTTTACATTTGTCCTAGCCTGAGAAAGGGTAGGATCCTTTATTTGCTCGCTTTGGAAGTCATCTTTCTGAACTTCTAAATCCGGCAAACGGGGAGGTGGATGGCTGTCAGCCTCCTCCTCTTCCCCGGTCTCCTCCGTATCACCCGCCATGACTGAAAACGGGAACTGTAGGTCATTTCCAGCAGACTCTTCCCCCGAGTCTTCCGGGGAGACCTCTTCCCGGGGTTCGGGACCCACACGCACCCTGGGAGAAGAATCATGTACACTATTACCCAAAGGCATCAACTGATTCTCCCACAATTGCCAGAAGTGGGGAAAATCCCGGCCCAGGATAACATCATGCAATAACGCCGGGACGAGTCCCACTTTATGTTGCACAGACCCATAGGAAGTAGTAATGCATATGACCGCGGTGAGGTACGAACAGGTGTCTCCATGCACACACGTTACAGAAAATTTGTCTGATGGTCCAGTCGGGGCTGACACCAGACTGGCCTTCACCAGAGTCACCACACTTCCCGAGTCTAACAATGCCACCACATTTTTGCCATCAACAGTTAAATTACACAAATGTTTTTCCACATCCTTTTGACCGGCATTCACACTCACTACTCATGCCACCATAGACATGCGGTTTTTAGAGTCTGTGACGTCGCACTGCATGGGTTCAGTAGTGACCAGACAGTTCGCAGCAATATGTCCCATCTCTTGGCAGCGGAAACACCTAACAGGCCCCTTGCTTAGACCATAGTTCGTTATTCTCGGCCTCGCAGTGCGGGCAGTCCCGTTTTCCTCCCCCACTGTCTTAGGGATTTTTCCATCTCCCCTACTCCCTGGAACAGTCTTACCGGTTCCCCGTGGAGATGATGAAGAACGAGGTGGGGTAGCATCGTCTCGGAGTCCTTCCGCCACGGAGTAACGTTCAACCAGATCCACCAGTTGATCTGCCGTCGTAGGATTTCCATGGCTACCCACTTCCTCAGGGCTGGCGGTAGAGCTCTCAGGTACTTGTCCATGACGACTCTCTGAATTATCTCTGGCGCTGTCAACACCTCGGGTTGTAGCCACTTCTTCGTCACGTGGATCAGGTCGAACATCTGTGACCGCGGTGGTTTATCCGGCTGATAAGTCCATTGATGCACTCTCTGTGCACGGACAGCGGTCGTCACTCCCAGCCGGGCCAAGATCTCGGATTTCAATTTGTCAAAGTCCTGCGCAGCTTCAGGTTCCAAGTCATAATACGCCTTTTGGGCCTCACCGGAAAGAAACGGGGCAATCAGGCCGGCCCATCGTGACTTTGGCCATTTTTCTCGCACCGCCGTCCGTTCAAACGTGGTCAGGTATGCCTCGACGTCATCTTCGGTCGTCATCTTCTGCCAGTACCGACTCACGTGAATCACTCTCGATTCGGCTTCCAGGTTAACCTCCTGTAGGCTTGCCAGGCGCTGCGCCACCTGCTGGAGAAGCGAACGATCGGTAGCTGTCATGTCCACCAACTCCTTCAGCTGGGCCATCATCACCCGATTAGCTTCTTGCTGGACGGCGGTGGACTGTACCAGCGCTTTCACCACGTCCTCCATGCTCATGCTTGCAACGTGATGCCCGCGTTCTCCACCACAATGTGATAAACACTCCGGGATCGCCTTTGCTGGGGTCAAAGGTCACGTGCGTTCAGCATGAAACTCAGGCGCAGAGCTGGGATTCGTGTATAACTGACCCTGGGTCAGGTTTATTAACGGTGAAAGCAATGCAAAAGGAAATAAAACATAAAACAAATCCTTGCCTGTCCGGCACTAACTAAACAATGGACAACCTAACTACCAACTGGCGGGCTTCTCCCGTCCAGCCAAACCACAGTTGCAGTGAGCACTGCTTCCACTCACGTGTGTTTCTCACACAGACAGGCTCTCTGTGTTCCCAGGCTGAGACACTCACACAACCACCTGGCATCCTTTTATATCCACCTCCCATTATTCATTAGCAAGCAGGTGCGATACTGACCAGACAAGGCCACATAGGAAAGGAATCTGGGCGAGATATACCTGCCCTCATCCACTATTCCCACATTATTCTCACAGCACCCAGGGCCACGGACCGGGTCACCGCTGCAGTGACATTCCCCTTTGAGAGACTGGCTAGGTACGGAGTACCCCACAGCCCTGGGAGGGCGACCCACCCACACCATCACAACGCCTCCACCATGTGTTACATAGGATGTGATGTGCTTTGAATCATGAGCCGTTCCAAGCCTTCTCCGTACTTTCTTCTTCCCATCATTCTGGTGCAGGTTGATCTTAGTTTTGCTTATCCAGAACTGGGCGGCTTCTTTAGATTTTTTTTGGCAAAGTCTAGTCTGGCCTTTATTTTTAAGGCTGATTAATGGTGTGAACCTTGTGGTGAACCCTCAGTGTTTGCTCTTCTGAAGTCTTCTCTATATGGTGGACTTAGACCAGTGGTTTCCAAACTCCAGTCCTCACGGACCCCAACGGGTCATGTTTTCAGGATTTCCATAGTGTTACACGTGAGAGAATTCCTGATGCCTTGATACTTCCATCACCTGTGAAATACTAAAGAAATCCTGAAAACATGACTTGTTGGGGTCCGTGAGTACTGGAGTTTGGGAACCACTGACTTAGACACTGAAACACTGACTTCCTGGAGAGTGTTCTTTACTTGGGTGGATGTTGTGAAGGGTTTTTTCTTCACGATGGAAAGGATTTTGTGACCATTCACCATTGTTGTCCTTTTTGAGTTCTCATACTTACCAGTGTTCTCTATTTTTGCAAAATGTATCAAACCATTGATTTAGCCACTCCTAACATTTCTGTTATCTCTCTGATGGACTTCTTTTTTTAGCCTAATGATGGTCTGTTTCTCTTCCACTGAGAGCTCCTTTGACTACATGTGAGTTCACAGCAACAGCTTCCAAATGCAAATGCCACACCAGGAATCAGCTCTAGACCTTTTACCTGCTTAATTGATGATGAATTAATAAAGGAATAGCCCATGCAGCCCTTTAAAAAGCTTTTGAGATAATTGACCAATTACTTATAGTCCCTTGAAATAGAGGCAGCTACATATTTTTTTGATAAACAGCTAAAATTGCAAAACTTGCGTCATTGTCCAAATATTTCTGGACCTAACCATAGTTTGAGTTTAAACTTCATAAAGAATCATACAGCCATTCTGATATGAATTTGTAAAGTAAGCACAACAGACTTATCAGGCACAAGAAATCTGTTTAATTTACTTTAATAAATATGTGAAAAGATGGATTGGTGGGTGCTTGGATATATCTGGCGTGACTTTGCTTCTCATGCATTATATATTTATTGATAGATATAAGATATAATAAAAGTTTCTGTAGTTAATTATTCCTTTTAGCTATAAACTATACAAGTTTTGGAAGTACACGATCCCTGCTGCACAAATTCAGAAGTTTTTATCTGTAGCTCCCAAGATACCCATATTCATCTTCCCATTAATGTTCTCTTCAACCAAAAGATAATGACAGTTGTCAATTTAATATAAGCCTCCACATTGTCTCCATAACAGCATTAATCATCGCAGACACTACATTATGTTAGAATAATTTTCATAAAATTTATTTTTAGTTTAGTTATTTAACATTGGTGAACATGTCTTATGTTATTCATAAAGGCAAGAATCTTTTATAGAATTTGATGTTCATTAAATTCACATTTAATTCATTTAATTCTATGCACCAGAGTATAACTAGTATAATACTGCCTCCTATGTACAAGAATATAACTACTATAATACTGCCCCTTATTTACAAGAATATAACTACTATAATACTGCTCCTATGTACAAGAATATAACTACTATAATACTGCCCCTATGTACAAGAACATACCTACTATAATACTGCTCCTATGTACAAGAATATAACTACTATAATACTGCTCCTATGTACAAGAAAATAACTACTATAATACTGCTGCTATGTACAAGAATATAACTACTATAATACTGCCCCCTATGTACAAGAATATAACTACTATAATACTGCCCCTATGTACAAGAATATAACTACTATAATACTGCTCCTATGTGCAAGAATATAACTACTATAATACTGCCCCCTATGTACAAGAATATAACTACTATAATACTGCCCCCATGTACGAGAATATAACTACTATAGTACTGCTCCTATGCACAAGAATATAACTGCTATAATACTGCCTCCTATGCACAAGAATATAACTACTATAATACTGCCCCCTATGTACAAGAATATAACTACTATAATACTGCCCCTATGTACGAGAATATAACTACTATAGTACTGCTCCTATGCACAAGAATATAACTACTATAATACTGCCTCCTGTGCACAAGAATATAACTACTATAATACTGCTCCTATGTACAAGAATATAACTACTATAATACTGCTCCTATGTACAAGAATATAACTACTATAATACTGATCCTATGTACATTAATATAACTACTATAATACTGCCTCCTAGCTGTGAGGTTGTGTGTCTATGGTTCTCCTCATGTCTGGAGCAAGCCCAGGGAGGGGCCACCCTTGGGAAGCTCCCCAAGCAAGGCCCAGGCTTCCAGGCCTACACTGGGAGGAAACTCCCAACCTTCTCATGTGGATGGAAATCCTAGAGTTGCCTCAGGGGAAAATAAACCTCAGAATGGACGTCCCAGCAGCATGGAGAAAGATCATGTGTTGAAGCTCAGCACAGGAAAGAAACAGGAGAAAGCTTTGTCTGTGTGCAAGGATGTTTCTGTTAAACAGTCGGCCAGTCAAGGCAAACAGTGTCCAGAGCCTGGAAGGAAATCCCTGAAGGCATCTTCTGCTGAGAACCTGAGTGCTGGAGGGCAGGTGGCTGCACAGAAGGTGAGGCAGAGTCCATTACCAGCCTCAGGTGTGCAGTTCACTCCAGGCAGACAGAGACGGACATCTCTGGAGAAGCAAACACTCCAGGAGAACCTTCAGCTAAGACATGTGGTGACCAGCATGGCGAGCTCTGGACGCACGAGATTGCAGGCTGGTGGCAGCGGTAAAAGTGTTGCGGAGGCTGGAGCCACAAAACCAGCGATATTAAAAATCAAGGTGTCATCCCCTAAAGCAAGACCCCAGAAGGAGCCGCCGCGTGCCCCAGAGCTACAGCTGGCAGAGGAGATACCAGGACTGGTCAGGAGGATTGGTGAGTTGCAGCAGCAGAGGAATCTTCTGCAAATAGAAATTGACTGCATTTACAAGGTGAAGGCTGCTAATCCTGGGGATCACTCTGTATATGACCAGAGACTGAATGCACTGGGGGCAGAGCTGGCGACTGTGGTGCGGGACATGGACAGTGTGGTGGCTAGGATGGGGCCCCTGGCAGAGACATATAGGAACCAGGAGCGGTTTAGGTCCTACACGCAGGACTCTGCTGGCTCCCGCACACACATTGTCCCAGGTGGGACCCGGCAGCAGGTACGGCCGGTGCTGCAGCCCGCTAGCTTCTGTTTCAAGGAGGGTCAGATACTGCACCAGCAGCCGCAACTACCTGCGGCAGACCCCAAGCAGGGGCAGGAGGCTCAGATCCCAGCGGTACCACAAGTCCCAACATACCCAGCACAACAGCAAGACAGTGGACATGAGACTGCATCTACTGCTGGTGTCCAGGAGAGCACTAATTCTGGAGATATTGATACTGTTCATGTGGGGTTGGGGGCTGAAGGGGGTACAGAGTCTGTGGTGGACATTGCGCATCCTGATGACGCTATTGAGATTGATGATGATGATGATGATAATGTGCAAGATGTCTGTGATTTCCCCCTTTGGTTTCCAGCACACAAGGTGCAACAGGACCCTCCGCTGCATACCCTCGCCCTGTCAGTCAGCCCAGTGTGGCCCCACAGGTCCCTCCCAGTAATGTTTGGAGCCGCGGCGCTCCGTCCTTTACCTCCGGCGCCAATTACACCGGGCAGGCTTTCAAAACGAGGAATGTGGTGCGATTCAGGCACAGAGGTGCCAAGGAGGACCTGCCGGACAGGAGGCTGGTGGTCAGGGAGCTCCTGTGCCACCAGTTGGGGTTTGCGCCGGTTAATATCTTGGCGGTCATCAATCTGCCAGACAGACAGGGCTATGACATCCGTTTTAAGCTCATATCTGATCTGGACAGATTCTGGGCCAATTTCCCCAAGTTCAGGGATGCTGATGGCTGGAATAAGTTCAGCTTCATTCCAATATCTAAGCCAGATACCGCCACGGTTAATATCATCTTTTGGAATGAGGCTGTTCCCCCTCTGGACATTGTGGTGTGGCTCCGGAGGCATTGTGACCTTGTGTCCGACCTCACCAAAACAGGGATGAGGACGGTATATGGACCGGTGGGTGGAAGGTGCTGGTGAAACTGCGCCAGCACAACAATATCACGGCTCACTTACCCAACTCCTTCTTTATCGGGGGGGGAGAAGGGGGTTTGCTTCTACCCTGGGCAGCCACGAAAGTGTTCTAAGTGTGGTAAAGTGGGTCACCTGGCAAACACCTGTACCGTGGTAAAGTGCAGCCTGTGCAGGGAAGTTGTCCACTTAGCGGCAGATTGCCAGAACATCAAGTGCAACCTCTGTGGGGAGATCGGCCACCCTCACAGGGACTGTCCTGATGCCTGGCACAATATATGCAAGCTCCTTCCTGATGAGGAGTTAGTGACAGGGACAGAGGCTCAGGAGGAGGAGGCTTTGATGTCAGGGACAGTACTGACCAGGTCAGAGGTCCACCAGGGGTCCGCTCAGGTAACATCAGAGCAGCTTTGCACAGAGGGTACAGAGGGGAGCATGGAGGTCGTCCCTCAGGTCCAGCAGCCAGATGTAGCCACCACTTCAGTATCACCATCTCTAGCTGAAGAAAGTGGCTGTAATCAGGTAAAAAGGAAAAAAAAGGACAAGGCCTCCTGAGGAGGAGTATGTCACTAGCCAGGGTGGCAGGAAAAAAGTCCAGAGTTCAGCAGGAGTGATGGTCATGTCCAATAAGTTTGATGTTTTGTCTGAGTCTGATGGGGACTTGGATTAAGAGATAAAAAGAATAGAGACTGAGTATGACAGGAACGTAGCGGACCATCCCCCTACAAAACGGAAGCCCGTACCTGCTGACACTCAGATAGTCTGACATGGAGACCGGTGGTAGTCAGAACATCTGTGACCCAGACTTATGATGACGGCTTTTACATCTCTGCTCCTCTGCTGTGGTATTGTGATGGCGGATTTCTCATTCATTACCACCATTAAATATTACCACTGGCACATGAGAACCCGAGTGTCCCTCCACAGCGAGCCCTTTCATCCCATCACCGCAGTCACAAAGATACTGTCGGAACTCAGATGGATAAGAGCGTTAGAGATAAAGAAAAGTCAGAGTAATGGGAAACTATGGAGGAATGTGTCTGTGGGATAATAACATGATCGTGTAACTAAAAGTGTTTATTTCATATTGTATTAATTTAGTTATATAATTATTGTCTGATGCATTCATGAGAATTTATGTTTTGTATTAAGGAAGAATTCTGTTTATTTTAATTGTATTTGTGGGTTTTATGCAATAAAAATTGCCCTATGTACAAGAATATAACTACTATAATACTGCCCCTATATGTACAAGAAAATAACTACTATAATACTGCCACTATGTACAAGAATATAACTACTATAATAATGCTCCTATATACAAGAATATAACTACTATAATACTGCTCCTATGTACAAGAATATAACTACTATAATACTGTTCTATATGTACAAGAATATAACTACTATAATACTGCTCCTATATACAAGAATATAACTACTATAATACTGCTCCTATGTACAAGAATATAACTACTATAATACTGCCCTATGTACAAGAATATAACTACTATAATACTGCCCCTATGTACAAGAATATAACTACTATAATACTGCCCCTATGTACAAGAATATAGCTACTATAATACTGCCTCTATGTACAAGAATATAACTACTATAATACTGCCCCTATGTACAAGAATATAACTACTATAATACTGCCCCTATGTACAAGAATATAACTGCTATAATACTGCCCCTATGTACAAGAATATAACACTATAATACTGCCCCTATGTACAAGAATATAACTACTATAATACTGCTCCTATGTACAAGAACATAACTACTATAATACTGCCCCTATGTACAAGAATATAACTACTATAATACTGCCCCCTATGTACAAGAATATATCTACTATAATACTGCTCCTATGTACAAGAATATAACGACTATAATACTGCCCCTATGTGCAAGAATATAACTACTATAATACTGCCCCTATGTACAAGAATATAACTACTATAATACTGCCCCCTATGTACAAGAATATAACTACTATAATACTGCTCCTATGTGCAATAATATAACTACTATAATACTGCCCCTATGTACAAGAATATAACTACTATAATACTGCTCCCTGTGTACAAGAATATAACTACTATAATACTGCCCCTATGTACAAGAATATAACTACTATAATACTGCTCCTATGTGCAATAATATAACTACTATAATACTGCCCCTATGTACAAGAATATAACTACTATAATACTGCTCCTATGTGCAATAATATAACTACTATAATACTGCCCCTATGTACAAGAATATAACTACTATAATACTGCCCCCTATGTACAAGAATATAACTACTATAATACTGCTCCTATGTGCAATAATATAGCTACTATAATACTGCCCCTATGTACAAGAATATAACTACTATAATACTGCTCCCTGTGTACAAGAATATAACTACTATAATACTGCCCCTATGTGCAAGAATATAACGACTATAATACTGCCCCTATGTGCAAGAATATAATTACTATAATACTGCCCCCTATGTCCAAGAATATAACTGCTATAATACTGCTCCTATGTGCAATAATATAACTACTATAATACTGCCCCTATGTACAAGAATATAACTACTATAATACTGCTCCCTGTGTACAAGAATATAACTACTATAATACTGCCCCTATGTACAAGAATATAACTACTATAATACTGCTCCTATGTGCAATAATATAACTACTATAATACTGCCCCTATGTACAAGAATATAACTACTATAATACTGCTCCTATGTACAAGAATATAACGACTATAATACTGCCCCTATGTGCAAGAATATAACTACTATAATACTGCTAATGCACTAGCAGGATGCACCAGACCCCCATTGATAAAGGCTGGGGCAACACAGGTGCATTCCACTGATGAAAACAATAAGTCATCCAACCAGACAATGGAGGGGCTGGCTGCCTAGTGGAATAAAAAAAAAAAAATAGGGCTTGCGTAAGACATCAGTCACACAGAAAAGTGTGGTGCAAAGTGTCTAAACAGCCTATTGATAACGCCCATAGTATTAGCAAACGGGCCGTTCAGCACTATATACTGTACATGCATCAAACATAAAAAGGCATAGCTGCTTCCTGCAAAAATGATAAAAAGTGCAAAAAAGATGAAAAAATACATGGGTTATTAGTTACTATTGTGGCCAAGACAGTTAAGCTCGCAACCCAACGTCAAGGATCCCCAATATTTACGAGTCCCTAACACTAATGTCAAACAGCGATCGTAGAAAAAAAAACACATTATATGAAAAGTAGACTCACCAAAACCTTGACTAATTGCAGTAGACCTACATTGATAAAAGCTGAAGCAGGACAGGTGCAACTCACTGATGAAAACAACCAGTCACCCAACCAGATAATGGAGGGGCTTCATCAGTGGTTTTGCACCTGTGCTGCCCCAGCCTTTGTCAGTGGAGGTCTGCTGCATCCTGCTAGTGCATTAGTCAAGGTTTTGGTGAGTCTACTTTTCATATAATGTGGTTTTTTTTCTATGTTCGCTGTTTGAGATTAGTGTTAGGGACTATGTTGTTTTGCCCCCTGTAAAAATCCCCCCTAAGTGCTAGCTACTAGGTGTCTTATTTCAGTATAGCTTGCTGTGTACTGCCTGTTGTCAAGTGAAAACCATCTCTAGAAGCAGAGACAGCAAGACTGTTTGGATGAAGTGGAGACAGGGCTTTGTCTCTGTTTAGAAATTAATGGTGGCCATTACAGGCAGTGTGGATGACTCTTTGTTTCTACAGGAATTGTGGGTGACTCTTTGTCTTTACAGGAAGTTTGGCTGGGTCTTTGTCTCTACAGTAAGTGTGGGTGGGTCTTTGTCTCTACAGTAAGTGTGGGTGGGTCTTTGTCTCTACAGTAAGTGTGGGTGGGTATTTGTCTCTACAGTAAGTGTGGGTGGGTATTTGTCTCTACAGTAAGTGTGGGTGGGTATTTGTCTCTACAGGAAGTGTGGGTGGGTATTTGTCTCTACAGGAAGTGTGGGTGGGTCTTTGTCTCTACAGTAAGTGTGGGTGGGTCTTTGTCTCTACAGTAAGTGTGGGTGGGTATTTGTCTCTACAGTAAGTGTGGGTGGGTCTTTGTCTCTACAGGAAGTGTGGGTGGGTCTTTGTCTCTACAGTAAGTGTGGGTGGGTATTTGTCTCTACAGTAAGTGTGGGTGGCTCTTTGTCTCCACAGTAAGTGTGGGTGGGTATTTGTCTCTACAGGAAGTGTGGGTGGGTATTTGTCTCTACAGGAAGTGTGGGTGGGTATTTGTCTCTACAGGAAGTGTGGGTGGGTATTTGTCTCTACAGGAAGTGTGGGTGGGTATTTGTCTCTAAAGGAAGTTTGGCTGGGTATTTGTCTCTACAGGAAGTGTGGGTGGGTATTTGTCTCTACAGGAAGTGTGGGTGGGTATTTGTCTCTACAGGAAGTGGGGGTGGGTCTTTGTCTCTACAGGAAGTGGGGGTGGGTTTTTGTCTCTACAGGAAGTGTGGGTGAGTATTTGTCTCTACAGGAAGTGTGGGTGGGTATTTTCTCTACAGGAAGTGTGGGTGGGTCTTTGTCTCTACAGGAAGTGTGGGTGGGTCTTGTCTCTACAGGAAGTGTGGGTGGGTATTTGTCTCTACAGGAAGTGTGGGTGGGTATTTGTCTCTACAGGAAGTGTGGGTGGGTATTTGTCTCTACAGGAAGTGAGGGTGGGTAAGTGTGGGTGGGTATTTGTCTCTACAGGAAGTGAGGGTGGTTATTTGTCTCTACAGGAAGTGTGGGTGGGTATTTGTCTCTACAGGAAGTGAGGGTGGGTATTTGTCTCTACAGGAAGTGTGGGTGGGTATTTGTCTCTACAGGAAGTGTGGGTGGGTATTTGTCTCTACAGGAAGTATGGGTGGGTCATTGTCTCTCTACAAACAGTGAGAGTGGGTCTTTGTCTTTACAGGAACTGTGGGTGGGTCTTTGTCTCTCTACATGAATTGTGGCTCTCAATAGGAAGTAGTGTGTCTTTAGAGGAAGTGTGTGTCTGTCTTTATACGGGAAGCATGGGCAGGTCTTTGTCTCTACAGGAATTGTGGGTGGAGTTTTACTTTTTTAAGGGAAGATTGGGTGGGTTTTTGTCTCTCAACAGAAAGTTTTGGCAGGTCTTTGTTTCTCTAGAGTAAGTGTGGGTGAATATTTTAGTACAGGAGCATGGGTGGATCTTTGTCTTTCTAAAGGAAGCGTGGGTCTCTGTTTCTCTACAGAAAATGTGGGAGAGTCCTTGTCTCTATAGAGGAAGCAAGGTCATGTTTTGGTCTCTATAGATCGTGTGGGTGGGTTATTTGTTGTAGTATGGGTGAGTCATATGTTGCTCTACAGAAAGTGTGACGGGGTGTTGGTCTATACAGGAAGTGGTGGCAGGTCTTTGTCCCTACAGGAAGTGCGGCTGGTTCTTTGTTTCTTCACAGGAAACTTGTGCAGGTCTTTGTCTCTCTACGAGAATTTTGGGTAGGCTTTGTCTTTAGAGGAAATGTGGGTGGATCGTTCTCTGTCTTTAGGAAGTGGGGGCTGATTTTTTTCTCTACAGAAATCTTGGGCTTGTCTTTATAACTCTACAGGAATGGTAGGTGGGTCTTTACATCTCTACTGGACTAAGTAAGTCTTTGTTTCTACAGGAAGTGAGGGTAGGTCTATGTCTATCCGCAGGAAGTTTGGGTCTTTGTCTCTTTACAGGAAGTGTGGGTGGGACTTTTTCTCTACCGATGACTTGGGTAGGTCTAAGTCTCTACAGAAAGTGTTGGTAGTCTTTGTGTCTCTAAAGGAAGTGTGGGTGGGTCATTGTCTCTGTACAGGTGCCTTGGGCAGGTCAGTGTCTCACTTTTGCAACTGCAGGTCAGCAGGTAGTGTTGGCTGGTCCTAATCTCGCTACAGGTAATGTGGGGTTGGTTCTTTCTATCTACAGGAAAAGGGAAGATATCTGTCATTATGCTCATGTTCTGTCAAACGGCACACAGACATAAGAGAAAGGTGGACTCGCAGTTCACGGCTGGGAAACCATTGAGCACCTGTAGCAATGCATGTTTGGAAGTGAGTGGAAGGAAGTTCATGCACCTATAGTGCTGAGAGAACGCTGATGAAGAGCAACCCCCTACAAGAAAAATGTAGACCGCAAGTTGCAGAACATGAATTTTGGGACAGTTCTATGACATATTTGATTAGTATATGCACCAAATGCTATTTTACCATATTATAGGGATGAGTGCAGCAAAACCAGGTTTTACATGAAAAGACAGGTACATCTCAGCCAGCATTGTAAATTCACACTAGTTACACTTTTACATAGAAATTTTATTATGTGTCAATTCAAAACACAAAGGAGAAAAGTAATCACGTGCTGCAGCGCGCACAAAGCCACCGGCCTGTCAGATGATTAACGCCATTACACGATCAAACACATAACTTTCAGCAAACGGACATCAGCGGGCAGCCGCCTAAAAAGACAAAACAATTACGAGGGACTGTTGAGAAAAGATTATAAGACATTCGATAAAGCGGCGCGGATTGCCCAAACAGCTGAGCAAACAGGAGAGCAGATGGAAGCGGCACGGTGAGTAGAGAAAAGCTCGCATTGTTTACTCGCTGACAGATATAAAAATGACATGCAGCGAGCGGAAAGCTCACATGGAGAATACAATCCTGGCAAGCCAAGTGCAGGCCGATAAATATGTAATCAGCTCATGTCACATCGCTAGCAAGTCTCTGAAGTCTTAGGTAAAAAAAAACGCCAAAAATGTTTCTCTCCCATGAACAGCGCTGCTCTTGTGTAGTGGTTGTGTCTGGCATTGCAGCCTAGTTTTCTTCAATTACCTCCCATAGACAAGGGGGGCGCTATTACCAGGAATCTTGCTGAGTTTTTTTTTTAAGGTCATGAAAACCTTTTATTTTAACCCAGTGCAATACAACTTTCATCCAGTGCTTTTTTCGGATGAATCATATAATTTATGTGTACCCGTACATATGTCTGTCCTTTCATTAGAAAAGCATGGTCGCACTAATGATATCAAGTTTTCAGTCATGGCCTAAAGTGTTTGCTCCCTTGAAATTGTTACAGAAAATTTCTCCCAGAAAATTATTGCAATTACCATATTTTTTGGACTATAAGACGCACTGGACCATAAGACGCACCCCAAATTTTCAGAAGAAAGATAGGGGGGAAAAAAATTAATGCATCAATTAATGGTCCGTCTTACAGTCTGAATTCCGCTTACAGGGGGGTAGAGTGTGATCGGGAGCGCTGGTGGAGCGGGGTCACAGGAGGTGTTCAGTGGTCTGGCGATGATCTGACTCATCCCAGGCTGGTGCGGCAGGTGCGTTGGTGCGGGGGCTCCGCCATTTTGTGAAAACCCTGAACCCCCACGCTTCCATCCCAAGATGGTGAGCGGCAGTTTCGCAGATGCTCGGTGGTGCAGGGGCTCCGCCGACATTTTGTGAAATCCCGGAGCCCCCACACATCCACACATCCGTCCCAGGCTGGTGCACGGCAGTTTTGGAGATGCTCGGTGGTGCGGGGGCTCTGCCGACATTTTGTGGAAGCCCAGAGCCCCCGCACTTCCATTGCTGTAATGCTGTGGTCTCCAGGAAAATGGCCGTCGGAGGTGGTGCCTGTGCAGAATGAGATTTCGGCACTGAGATCTCATCTACCGAGATCTAAATCTACACATGCGCTGCCTCCAGTGGCCATTTTCGTGGAGGCCAACGCATTACAGCAATGGAAGGGCAGGGGCTCTGGGCTTTCACAAAATTATTTCTTGCTAAATCCCTGGTAACTTTTCTACAATTTTGTTCTGCTCTTGCCTTGTAGAAAACCCAGTTCAATTTTGCTATACCACTGCCAACTCAGCATTGGACTCTTTGACAAAATCAGCTCTGCAATGTCGCTGAGATAGCTCTGCGCTAGGTTATCGGGAGCGCTTCAGGTATCCGGGATCCCAATGCAGCTTCTTCGGTAAGAACTATAGCTTGCCGAATAAGGAGGCAGCCCGCAATGTTCGCTCATCTCTATTCTTCTGCAACAATATTATACTGCTAGATATAGATATGTTCCAGTACATCTCTGCATATAATAAATAGCAGAGTTTTTTTTTCTAAAAGTTACTAAAAACAATGGGGCAAAAACAATGAATAATCACATATTTTGTGATGCACAATTATCACATCCCAATAAATAACACAAATATAACCTGTCATTAGGATTTGCTTCAGCTTGATCTCCCTACCCGCGCCCTCCGTTGTGCTGATGACCTGAGGTTAGCATCCTCAATAATCAGAAACTCCCACTCCCGTCTCCAAGACTTTACACGTGCTGCGCCAATTCTTTGGAATGCACTTCCCAGGTCAATACGATTAGACCCCAATCCCCACAATTTTAAGCGTGCCCTAAAAATGCATTTATTCAGACTGGCCTATCGCCTCCACACATTAACTTAATCTATCCCTGTGTGGCACAGCCAAAACTTTTACCATAATCAGGTTCCCCGCATCATGTTCCCACATGCTTTATGCATCTATTAGCCCTCTGTGTCTGTACTGTTACACACTTAACATTATGGCTGGTCCATACAATCAGGGCAATTGTTACCACCCACCTTTCGTGTCTACCTCTTTCCTCATAGACTGTAAGCTTGCGAGCAGGGCCCTCATTCCTCTTGGTATTTGTTATAATCTATGTGATTATTGTTATGCTGTAATGTCTATCGTCTGTACAAGTCCCCTCTGAAATGTAAAGTGCTGCAGAATATGTCGGCGCTATAGAAATAAAATGTATTATTATTATTATTATTATTATTATATATTATTATTAATCCATGATGACCTGATGGATAGACACTCTCTAGGAAGATTGATCTTGTGCAAGCCTAGATAGGTCCACTATTGTCTTCTCTGCCATTATCTTGAAAGCATCAAGCTATTGGGTTGTCGGTCTTCTTCACCTTGTTTCTTCTCTGTCCGACCATGATGTCCTTCTCCAGTGATTGCTGTCTTTGTATCATGTGCCCATACTAGGCAAGTCGAAACTTGGTGGTCCTTGCTTCGAGTGACATGTCTGGCTCGATCTTTTCCAAAATTGATTTGCTTGTACTTCTTGCCATCCATGGTATTGATGGCATCCTTCTCCAACACCACACGTCGAAGGCGTCTTCTGTCTTGTTTCTTCATTGCCCAGATTTCACATCCATGTGTTACTACAGAATAGACCAGACTATATACGAGCCGTGTCTTCATCGCCAGTGAAATGTTCCTCTGTTTGAAGACCTTGTCCAGTGACTTCATTGTGGCTTTGCCCATAGCTATTCTCCTATTGACTTCTGGTGTCGACGCTGTGTGAGGGGAGCCAGGGCCGTAGTCGTGGCTGACTTAGCTTTCCCAAACATGCCCTGGTCTCCCGCCACATATGTAGGAAACGGCAGGTGCGCAGGATGCAGTGACGAGACGCGAGACTGGTTGAACTTTGGAAAGCAAACTTTTATAAATTGAAGCCGCTAGGGCTATACTAAGCAACCAAAAAGAGATAACAGTTGTCCTTGCAGGGACTCAGTACAGCCAAACACTATTTAAAGAGAACACGACTAACCCGGCCGAGGCCGGTTACTATGGGGCCGCGGTATGGCCGTCTACGGGTCCTTATGCTTTATAGTGTCAGCGGCTGAAGATCTGGCGTAGTCTTCTGAGTTGGGGCACAGCAGGCCCTGATGGAGTCCTGAGATGGAGTAACCCCCTGTAGTAACAGCTTGGTTGCGCTTGTTAGCGCGTTCAATGGGACTCCTGTCCCCAAGCAGGGTTGTGTCGCAGTTTCTAAGAGTGGCGGTTTTCTGGCCACGCGCACAGCCTGGGGCTGAGTGCAGAGTGTCTCTGATGACAAGGAACGGGCCCCAACTGCCGACTGCAGCAGGGTGAAGGCAGCTGTGTGTGGTGATGGACAGGCCGCAACCACGGGCTGAAGTCAAACGGCGGCATCCGCAGGTGGCAGCGGGCAGGTCGCAACCACGGACTGAAGTGGGACAGCAGCGGCCTGGAGAGGCAGCGGACAGGCCGCGGCGGGCTCGGGCTCAGCGGTAACGGCTGAGAATGACCGGGGGCAGATCATGACCCAGGATTGGGATGAAGAGGCAGTCCCCTGTTGGTAAGCTCGGTGCCTCTTTCCTGAAGGCCACCACGTATCTACCCTCTGCTGCTGGTCTCCTCAACTGTCTGTGTCCTCCTAATTCTCTCACGCCCCCTCTGTCTCCTGCTCCGTGTCTGACGTATCACCAACTGCCCCTCTTGCGTGCTCCCTGCTCCTTTTATATCCGCCCCTCCCCTTACTGTCCTGTCACTCACAGCCGTCCCTCTTCCCTCTCTGTTCTCCGGGTACAGTTCCCTTAGGGACTTAGATGGAAGTCCCCTTGGTTCCAGCCCAGACACTCTGTGGGGGTCCTCCCCTTACACATACATAAAATGTCCCCTTTGCAGCGTACCTTTTGTCATGCCTTCTGTGCCATCAGGGTCCTATCTGGTCTGCTGTGGGTTCACTCCTAGTGGTTTCAGACAAAGAGAGACAGAGTCCAGTTTCGAATTGTAATCGGCAACTTTACTTGTATACGTCCAGTTAAGTTACAGCAACTTCACAGGGAACATCACAGTACACATCCTTGTCTATTACTGTGCTTTTCCCTATTTCTTCTAGAATGCTCATACCGTTTCGTCCGGTACCGCAGCGTTGCTTTGACTGTCCAGCTTTACTACCTTCAGGAGTTCCCCTGTCCATTTCACCCCAGACAAAAGGGCATCTTCCCATGTAGTAAGCTGCCACATCTTGGTGCTGCCCTGCATTCCATGGTTGCTGAATCTTCCAGTACTCAAGCCCTGGATGACAGGGCTCCTATCTTGTGAACGTTGCGGGGTCACTGTGCTGCCTTGGGCTCTAAGCCCTACAGGACTGTTAGGCTCCCTGGCCCTACTCACTATCATCAGGAAATACTCCTGGTTTACCAACAGTAGGCCCCTCCTAAATTAACTATTTATTATCCTAGATTTCCATTCTTACTCTACTATGCCTCCCTCTAGTGGCTAATCCTATAAACTGCACTGTCCCTATATACACAACACACATATATATATATATATATATACACATAGCAGCATCAGGTAATTATATATACAATTATACAAAGAATCAACATGAGGAAAGGGAGTGGAGCATCACGTGGTCCCGATACACCCCTTACAGCTGCATCTTGAGTTATCATCAATCCGAGTAGGTTGAACTTGTAGGAGTCCAAGGTTTATACTGAGGTCAAAGGAGGGTTACAGCAATAAAATATTGTAGATTTGCTCACTTGCATGTCTCTGGCCAGAATCAGCAACTTTTCTAAAAACGTGCGCTGCACGCCGGGTGATTTGGTAGCAACGAAAGTTTTCATATTACTCTCACTGAGAATTAAATTAGTAAAAGCAATTAAATAACCGCTGGGATTAGTATTTTTATCATGCAACAGTGGCTTCTGGAGTCTTCAGATTTTTAGTTTTAGTATATCAATAACGTTTAATTAAAGTTTAACTTCTTTAAGGCTTATCTCATGAACTTGCGTTCGTCTGCCGGGGGACACTGCGCTCCTTACAACACTGTGCATTTTTATTCTAAATATATTTACAACTTTATTTATAATGTAATATCCATTTGCTAGAAAAGAAAACCCTTACAGACAATGAGGAAAACCACAATATGGAATCCTAATAAGGGCTTCTAGCTGGCGGCTCTACATGAGTAGTTTCTAGGAATATTTCCTGGACCTTTCCAGGTGCAAAAGAAAGGAACACAGAATAAAAACATTTTATTACAGGGGTATTCCAACCTGTTAGTTAGCACTGGGCAGCCCGCCATAGGGCGTTATTAATAGGCTGTAAGCCAGATGCTCTGCATTCTTTGTGTGTGAACAGTGCTGCATACAGATTTGTATTTGTTTTCACTGGTGTACCAAACGACCAATCCCTGATTGTAGGCTGGATGTCTCAGAGGCCGGTTTCACACGTCAGTGGCTCTGGTACGTGTAGTGACAGTTTTGTCATGTACCGGAGACACTAACACGCGTACACCCATTAACATGAATGGTTCTCTGCACATGTCAGCATGTTTTCACGGACATATGGTCCATGTGCAAAACACGGAGACACGTCCGTGTTTGTGGGAACACATGGTCCGCAAAACGTGCTGAACACGTGCACACGGAGAACAGTTCACACTGGGGAAGAACTGCTACTGTAAGCCGCTGTTCCCCGGCGGCTGGTGCTGAACGCGGCTGTCATTCTTCTCTCCTGAAAAAAAGTTTCCAGCTTCCAAATATACAAAAATTTATTCAAGACATAAGAACAAGGATAAACGGACATGCCCCATCATAGCGGAAAGACACAGCAACGCGTATCAAACAATATGTTCTTTTTCAAGAATGTTGAGCTTGAAAAAGAACATATTGTTCGATTCGCGTGTCCGTTTATCCTTGTTCTTATGCCTTGAATAAATTTTTGTATATTTGGAAGCTGGAAACTTTTTTCATTATTGATTTACTCCACGTGTGGCTTCACGAAATATCCGAGCTTCCACGCACCACTACTAGCCAAGAAAGCTGGTGAGCTGGTTACCTTTATTTTTTGCACATTCTTCTCTCCTGCTCTGCCAGCAACAGCAAGCAGGAGAGAATGAATAACTGAAAACCCGATGTGGGGTCCCCCTCTGTGAACCAACCTGGCAAAACTCACAGCTGGGGGCTGCTATTCTCAGGCTGGTAAGGGGCCACTGATCTTGGCCCCTTGGCCCCCCCAGCCTAAAAACAGCAGCCCGCAGCTGCCCAGAAAAGGTGCATCTATTAGATGCGCCTATTCTGGAGCTTTGTCGGGTTCTTCCCACTTGCTGTGTAGAGTTGGGTCAAGTGGGGTTAATGTCACCTTGCTATTGTAAGGTGACATTAAGCCCGGTTTAGTAATGGAGAGGTGTCAATAAGACACCTATCCATTACTAATCCTAGATTACTAATCCACAAATGACTGTAGGTGAAAAATGCTGGATCCAGGACAGGTGAGCAGGGGCGTAACTTGAAGCTTATGGGCCCCAATGTAAAAGCTCCAATGGGGCCCACAATTATTGCAAGCTTTTAATAGTCTTGATCTTTTCATATAGGCTATAGGGACTTTTTGGACCTCCTAGGTTGCAAGATCCAGGTGCGATTGCAAACCCAGCACCTATTGTAGTTGCGTCCCTGCAGGTAACATGTAAATGCTCACTGACCCCTTTATCAGCACCACTGTGGGTGGATGATATGGAGCAGAACTGAGATTGGGGTCCTAGAATGAAGGAGCAGAAGGAATTGGCGGCAGGGGAAGGAAGATGCAATATCAACGATGGATCGAGGACAGGGCATATGTTCATGCACCCTAATCAGGGTTTGTTGGTTTGACTTCCCCTTTAACTACTGGAGTACAATGTTGATCCTTTTGAGGTCTAATACCCCTTTAAATTCAATTTTGGATTGTTATCAGTAAAGGTGTAATATCACATAATAACACGGGCAGTTTGGTTGCGCTCGGCGCACCGTCAAAAAGGTGCATGCGCCGCCAAACGCATACTGCGCACGGCCTGCGCCCCCAGTGACAAAGATAGGGGACGCAGGACGCATGCAGCGTCATGCGCCGGTAGGCGGAGCTACCGGCGGAGGCGCGGCAGGGGGCGGGGCTTAGCGGCGGCCGTGCGCAGGCCGTCGCTGCGCTCAAAAGCGCTAGTGTGAAACTAGCCTAAAATACCCGGCGTGTCAGGATGGGGGAGCAGTAGGAGGTTTTAACTGGCAACAAGGCAATCAGATCAGTCAAGGCAGGCTACTGTGAGCGGTAACGGCAGATGTGATCAATGCATGGTCACCTGATAAAAGTGACTCCCACCCAGGAGACGGATGACGCCAATGCTATATTGCCCAGCCCTCTCCTGCTGTCGCGGAGGAAGAGAATGGGCAATAGAGCGCAATGCATATAAATGAATGTATTAATAATTAGGAATAATGTGACAGCATAGAGGGAGAAGTCAAATACAATGTATGAAGTGTGGTGTAGTGACCACTGTGTCCGCTAGGGGGCGCTGTGTGGGTGTCCCAGGACGAACGGATAGCCTTGTCCAGAGTGGTAACAGGAGCAGGGTGCTAAAGGATCGTTATGTATCTCAAGGTGGGTGGCCTTGGGATGGAGACTTGCTTATGTGCTGATCAGCAGAGCTGATCTTTCATTCCAATGTGTCAGGGAGAAGTCTCCAGGTAGCTGTTGAGACAGGCAGGACCAGTTACCTACAAACCCACCCAGGGGGTGTGTTTAAGAACGCTATTGTAAAGTGTGTATGAGTGGTTGAAGGACCTGTGAAGAGGTCATAGCCATGTGACCCGGTGGGCGTGGCTGCGGACCATATAAGGTGGCCAGGGTAGGTCACATGGAGTGAATGCTGGGACCTGGTTGGTCAGTTTTGGAAGGTCCCGTCTGAGAGAGATGGGGCTGTCTTCCTGACAGCAAGTGAACGCTGTGTTAATGGCTGCAAGTGCCTGATAGTTCCCTGGAGGGAATGAATGTCTGCAGTATGGAGAATCAGCCATGAGGTAAACCCTGAGAGGGGATATAACTGTGAGGCTAAGAGGGCCTGCATATGGCATTACCTGTGTGACCACAGGGATAACAGAGTGAAGCTCTGTCATGGATACTATGCTGTTAATATGAACTTTATGTTGCTGGTCATGGTTTATGATGCCTAAATAAACTGCATGGACTGTGATTGTTTTTATGGAAAACCTGGGCCAGATGTGATTTATTGGCTGCCAAGCGAGTATCCCCTACCCGAATGACAGCGCTACCTTACAGAAGTTAAATGCTAGGTAGGATTACAGTCATATAATACATAAATAAATATGACATTTCAGGACTATGGTAAAATTGGGAATATACACATTAAAAGTATATAAAAAACTAATTGTAATACTCTAGTAGTGGTGAGATGACCAGATTGAAGGCCAGCAATAGCAGTATGCCAGACACCGTTGGACTAGCTATCATGCTTATGCACATCCTTGAGGGCTGGGGTACTCGTTATCTGCTCCCACTAAAGGGAAGAGGACTTTTGTAGAGCCCTTCTCATGTGCCAATAGTGCGGTGGCTGGGCACACCGGTCACAGTTGGGTAAAACACACCAATACACTATACCGGTAACGTAGAGATGAACCTAGCAGACCAAGCTTGGAAGGTTATGAAGCACAAATAGGGATGTAGGAACCAGAGGGCACAATACACCAACCAGAGCCACACATGAACCAAAGAAACGCTCATCAAGAACTTCCAAATGAACCACTAAAATGCAACTGAATGATCAGCGATGAGCAAGGTGATATGGCGGATTTAATTATTCCTCTCATGCATTACTTGCCACCACTTAGTTAACACCCAATCTCCACCCTCTGCCCAGGGAGACCAAAAAAACAGCGAGGAGGGCGGAGAGAAAGGAACCTCCCACCACATACCTGAACCAGGAGACATAATGTCCCATGTCTCCTGGCAGCAGCTGACTCTTGGGAGCTGGGCGTCCCTTGACTCCTGAATAGTGGTAATGGTGGGAGCGATGGCATCTCGCCTCCCAATCACACCACACCCTGAGGCCCGTCCCCTGGAATGGGGTACATGGACAAAGCGGTTACCAGCCTCAGCCCCACTCCCAGAAGGTGACATCCTACCCCTTCCTGGCTGCCTGACACTTATATACTAAATGAGAATTATATGGAATGAATAAAAGTGTCAATTAATCAATATAAATACATGTGCCAAGTGAAAGATATGATAGTAAAGTGCATTGTGACCAGTGTTCAATTCCAAATATCTCCATGTAGAGAATATGTGTAAGAACTGTATTTTGCAAATGATGTTAACATTAAAGGGAATTTATATGGGAGCTCTAATAAGTGTTCCGAGGTCAGATGAATCAAAAAGTGAAATTCTTTATGGAAACGATGGACGTCATGATCTGCGGACTCAGCAGGAAAGGGACCATCCTGCTTGTTTTCCAGCTTGTTATCAGCACACAGTTACTACATCTGTGATAATTGGGGGGTATTTGTGACCATGGCATGGGTAGCTTACATTTGAAAGGGGCTATTGAGGAGGTTTTAGAAAAATAAATACTCTCACTATACTATAAATATATACGCTCACTATACTATAAAAATATAATCTCACTATAACTGTATCAGGGAAGGACTCGAAAAAACAGATTATGCAGTGGGAAGAGAGAGGCTAAGTGCCGGAATTGGCGCATCTCACAGATGCACCTTTTCCGTGGTGGCAAATTTTTTTTAGCCGGGGGGGGCAATAACCATGGTCCCTCTCTAGGCCATTAAGATCTGCCCTCAGTCACTTGCTTTCCCTCTCTGGCACTGAAAATTGCGCGAGAGACCACGTCAGTTTTTTACGTGAATACATTCTTTTAGTAAATACATATGTCAAAATTTTACACACACACATAGTAATAACAGTATTAGACACTGACATATATAAATCTCACTGTTTTGTATGGGTTTACTGTATGTAAACCATGTCTCCTATCCTGTCGGGAATTCATGATTTGACTTGATAACCCAGGAACGGTATGTGAAAAGAGCTCCATGGAGTAATCTATAGTGTGGCCTGCTGCATCCTTCACTTTTGGTTGGGGTGAAGGACACAAGGAAAGGTGTTGTTCCTGACCAGGAGCCTCCACTGATGACTCAGTGCTTTTATTTTTTCAAACTTCAGAAGAGGAGGCGATAGAGCTGGAGGCTGTGTCAGCAATGTAAGCCAAAACTTGTTCCTGAAGCTCCGGCTTTAAAAGCGGTTTACCTACTCCCAGAAAAGGGAGCCTTCGAGGCCTTGTGGAGCCAGACGATGACACAGGCTCAACACCTCTTGCCTTAGGTGCTATTGTGCTTTTGCCACTGCTAGCAGATACACCACCACCATCAGTACCAGCTGGCAACCCCCGCCCACTTCCTCGGCCTCTTCCACCATACTTCCTCAAAATGTGCCCAAAATACCACCAGATATATGGTACTGTAAAACAAGGTACAAGGTGTATATAGTATTGGGGAGAATTTTAATCTCCCTAGAGATTTTAGGAGGCTGACCTATTATCTCAGGCCCACTATAGATTACACCTCAATGTAACAGGCTGAAATTGGCTGGTGTATGACAAGGTACAAGGTGTATATAGTATTGGGGAGAATTTGAAGCTCCCTAGAGATTTTAGGAGGCTGACATTGATGCTCTCAGTCCAAGTATGGCAGCAGGCAGCCTAATAAGCAGGACTGCTGCACACAAAAGTGTGGAAAAATGAACGCTTGGTAACTGTGCAGAAAAGAGGAAGAAAATAATAATAATAATCTTTATTTTTATATAGTGCTAACATATTTCGCAGCGCTTTACAGTTTGCACATATTTTCATCACTGTACCTGATGGGGCTCACAATCTAAAGTATTTTTGCGTTTAAAAAAGCAGTTTGCACAGCAGTGTGCAAACAGCAATGCAGCTATCATAGAATCGTAGAGTTGGAAGGGACCTCCTGGGCCATCTGGTCCAACCCCCTGCTCAAAGCAGGATTCGCTAAATCATCCCAGTCAGATGTCTGTCCAGCCTTTGTTTGAAGACTTCCATTGAAGGCGAACTCACCACTTCTCGTGGCAGCCTGTTCCACTCATTGATCACTCTAACTGTCAAAAAGTTTTTTCTAATATCTAATCTGTGTCTCCTCCCATTCAGCTTCATCCCATTGCTTCTAGTCTTTCCTTGTGCAAATGAGAATAAAGATGACCCTTCTACAATGTGACAGCCCTTTAGATATTTGTAGACAGCTATTAAGTCTCCTCTCAGTCTTCTCTTTTGCAAACTAAACATTCCCAAATCCTGCAACCTTTCCTCATAAGACAGGGTTTGCAGACCGGTCACCATTCTGGTCGATCTTTTCTGAACTTGCTCCAGTTTGTTGATGTCTTTTTTAAAATGTGGTGCACAAAACTGGACACAATATTCCAGATGAGGTCTGACCAAAGAGGAGTAGAGGGAAATAATGACTTCACGTGATCTAGACTGTATGCTTCTGTTAATACATCCTAGAATTGCATTTGCCTTTTTTGCTGCTGCATCACACTGTTGAGTAAGGGAGCCGTATAAGGCAGCCTAATAACTAACAGAGCTGATGCACAAAAATATATCCTCCCCGTCACTGCACACAACCTGTTGTGTTGTACAGTGAAAATCGCTACCAGCAGAAGCAGTTTTTTTTTCTTCTTCCCTGCCTAACGCTCTCCCTTATTCAGAATCTGCAGCAGCAACCTCTCCCTATGCTAAGATCGGCAGAAGTAAGATGGCAGTCGGCATGCACGCCCTTTTATAGCCCCTGTGACGCCACACATAGCAAGCCAATCACTTGCATGCCCTTCTCAAAGATGGTGGTGACCGCTGCCGATGTCATCGCGTTGTCCACAGTGTGGGTCCTCCATCACTGGCTGAAAAAGGGCGCTGGAAGCATCATTTGAAGCGCGACTTTGGTGCACTGGTCGCCGACCTCATGGCCGACCTCACTCTATGGTCGGGTTTCGTTTCATGAAACCAGACTTTAGCGAAAGTCGGCGACTTATGAATTTGACCGACCCGTTTCGCTCAACTCTACTGTTTGATTACGGTCAAAACTAGACAGAGACAGCGTGTGTCAGTCCCTACACAAATAGACAATTTTCCATACACACACCGTATAGAGCTGTCCGATTCTCAAACACTATTGTATATCTGCCGTTCGCATTACAGTCACATCTATACAGAGTCAGTCTGTGTGAGACATTCCGTAAACACATACACGGAGATTGTTAGTTACACAAAAAACATATACAGCTGTACACTTCTGATACAGTTCCGTATATCTGCTTGTTGGATTACGGTCCAATACATACTGTGAGAGCGTCTGTGACTAACAAAATATATACGTTGATTTAATTTTTTTAATACCTTTCACAGCTGGCCGCTCTTCATACAGTACCATCTCTCTGCTGGTATTTTTGGTACATTTTCCCAAACATGAGGAAGTATGGTGGAAGATTCCGCGGACGTGGGCAGGAGGGCGCAGCTGGTACTGATGGTAGTGGTGCATCGGCTGGTTCTGGCAAAAGCACAATAGCAGCTAAGGCAGGAGGTGTTGAGCCTGCGTCATCATCTGGCCCAAGAAGGCCTGTAAGGTTGCCTTTTCTTGGAGTAGGAAAACCGCTTTTAAAGCCGGAGCATCAGGAACAGGTTTTGGCGTACATTGCCGAAACAGCCACCAGCTCTATTGCCTCCTCTTCTGAACGTTCGAAACCTGCAAGCACGGAGTTGTCAGTGCAGGGTTCTGGTCAGGAAAAACACCTTTCCTTGTGTCCTTCACCCCCACCAAAAGTTAAGGATGCGGCAGCCCACACTTCAGATTACTCTATGGAGCTCTTTTAACATACCATGCCTGGGTTATCCAGTCAAATCCAGAATTCCCCAGTCCACGATGAATCTGACATGGAGTGCACTGATGCACAGCCACTGCTAGATGATTCTGCTGGTACATCGACCCAAAGCACTACATTGCCCTCACAGTCTATTGAGCCAGTATCTGACCCTGATGAAACTCAGGTGCCCCTTCTCACATACTATACCACCTTACACGGTGACACAGAGGAAGGTAAAGAGGAAGGTGCAGATGACTTTGAAGAGGAGGTGATGGATGACCCAGTTCTGGACCCGGATGGGCATCCATTGGGGGAGGAAGGTGGTGCTGGCAATAGTTCAGATAAGGAGAAGGATCTGCAGCAGGCATTGACATTGCAGCAGCCCGTAGCTGTCCAAAAACGTGGAACAAAAACTAAGAGTTGCAGGACGGCTTGGCCAGACGGTCAACTTAGCACAGCGTGCAAGGCCAGAAAATGTATACCATAGTAGGAAGAGTGCAGTGTGGCACTTCTTTGTCCAAAATCCTATTGATGAGGCAAAGGTTACCTGTAAGAAGTGCGGAATGACCTTTAGCCGAGGTAAACTCAGAAATTTGAATACCAGTTGCATGCTTAGACATTTAATCAACATGCACTTGAAAGCGTGGACGGACTACAAAACCTCAGGCAGCACGTGTGCACCTGCTCCGACTGAAGGCAGCCAGCAACGCTCCATCGCTTCCCCCACTGTAAGACCACCGCCACCGTTAAGCACACCACCAGCACTAAATGTAGAGGTGTCGTCGCAAGGCCAAAGCACTCAGGGAATCACAATGGTTTTGCAACACAACACTGAATCTAGGCCATCACCACCAATACCATCACCAACCTCCTCTCACTCCATCCAGTCCACCGCTACTTCCCCCATATGCAGCTCTCCAGTCCTGCTCACCCTACCAGACACTCTGAGTAGGACAAGAAAGTGCGCATCCTCTCATCCGCGTACACTTTGTTTGAATGCCTACATTGCCAAACTAATCCCATTAGAGATGATGCCCTACCGTTTGGTTGAAAGCAAAGCTTTCCGCGACCTCATGGCCTACGCTGTCCCACGCTATGACCTACCTAGTCGGCACTTCTTTTCTCGAAAAGCCATCCCTGCCCTCCACCGGCATGTGAACGTCCGCATTGTCCATGCACTAAAGCAGTCAGTGAGTGGAAAGGTGCACCTCACAACAGATGCATGGACCAGTAGGCATGGCCAGGGCTGTTATGTGTCCATCACTGCGCACTGGGTTAATGTGGTGGATGCAGGCTACACTGGGGACAGCGGCGGTGGAACAGTGCTGCCTAGCCCACGGTATAGGAAACAGTTGGCTGTAGGCTTTCGCTCCTCCTCCTCTATCAGCGAAAGCTCGTCCACAGAGCGCAGTCGCATGAGCACTCCATCCGCAGCTGGCAGTGTTGCGCATGAGGTGTCCCACTATCGAACAGCTAGTGGTAAGCATCAGCAGGCTGTGTTAAAGATGATGTCTTTGGGCGACAACAGACACACCGCGGAGGTACTGGCCAACTACTTGCAGCGACAAACAGAGTCATGGCTGGGCAGTCTACATCTTGAGGCAGGCAAGGTAGTCAGTGATAACGGCCGCAATTTTGTGTCAGCCATAGCCAGTGCAAAACTCACACACATACCTTGCCTGGCTCACACTTTGAACCTGGTGGTGCAGTGCTTCCTTAATAATTATCCGGAGTTAACATCCCTGCTCCATAAGGTGCGAAGACTGTGTTCGCACATCCGTCGCTCAAACGTCCACTCCACTCGTATGCAGAAGCTGCAGTGATTGCTCCACCTCCCCAAGCACCGCCTAATCATAGACGTTGCAACAAGGTGGAACTCCACCCTGCACATGGTTGAGAGGCTGTGCGAACAGAGGCAGGCTGTAATGCATTTGTGGGAGGATACACAGGCAGGCAGTTTGAGGGAAGACATGGAATTGTCAGGTGTGCAGTGGTCAAAGCTGAAAGACCTCTGTAAAGTCCTTCAGTGTTTTGAGGAATGTACACGGCTGGTAAGCGCAGGCGACGCCATCATAAGCATGAGCATCCCACTTATGCGTCTGCTCATGCAAAGTTTGATGCGCATTAAGGATCAGGTGTCTGCAGCGGAGGAGGAGGAGGAAAGCCTTGATGACAGTCAGCCATTGTCTGGTGATGGAACTGTCCTGGACGAGGTGGTGGAAGAGGAGGAGGATTGGGGGGAAGATTATTTTGGGCAGGAGGATGCTTCTCAGGGGGCAAGAGAAAATGTTGGCGTTCCAAGGTCAGGTACAGTGTTTGGGCATGACTGTAGGGATGTGGATTTGCCAGAAAGTGCTCCTCCACCTACCACTGGCAGTGCATCATTGACATCATTGACACCTGGAACATTGGCCCACATGTGCGATTATGCCTTGCGGATCCTAAAAAGGGACACCCGCATTGCCAAAATAATGAGTGATGACGACTACTGGCTGGCCAGCATCCTCGATCCACGCTACAAAGGCAAATTACACAACATCATGCCACAGGAGAACCTAGAGATAATATTGGCTAACAAACAAGCAACTCTGGTAAACAGATTGTTTGAGGCTTTCCCAGCATACTTCAGCGGTGCTAGTTCTCCCATGAGCCATAGTGGGCACAATGGAAGAGGTGTTTGTGGTGCACACAGCAGAAGTGGCGTTGGAGATGGGTTTAATGACCATGTTGTGGAATGATTTCTCAAGTACCGCTCACACGACTGCTAATACTGCATCGATTAAAAGTGACAGGAGACAGCAGTTGTCAACTATGGTTACAAACTACTTCTCCTCCCATATCGATGTTCTCCCTCACAAGTCATTCCCCTTTGACTATTGGGTCTCTAAACTGGACGCCTGGCCTGAATTGGCACAATATGCCTTACAGGAGCTCGCTTGCCCTTCTGCTAGTGTGTTATCTGAAAGAGTCTTCAGTGCTGCTGGATCAATCCTGACAGAAAAAAGGACCCGTCTGTCTACCCAAAATGTTGATGATCTAACCTTCATTAAAATGAACAATGCATGGGTTTCAAAGGATTTTGTCCCACCTTCCCCTGATGACACATAGGTTGCCAGAAAAAAGGCTCGCTTTTGTCCTCCTCTTCCTCGGACTTGCCCAATTCCGCCCTTTGCAGCAGCTGAATGTCCAGCCAACACATCAACATATGCCATTTTTTAACCCCTTAATGACCGCCGATACGCCTTTTAACGGCGGTAATTAAGGGTACTTAAACCACAGCGCCGTTAATTCATGGCGCTGTGGAGAAAGTACATAGCGCCCCCCAGTGTCGGATTTTCTCCGGGGTCTCGGCTGCCAGGTGTAGCCTAGACCCCAGAGAACATGAATCGGTCGGTTTTTACCGACCCCGCTTTTGCGATCGCTGTTATTAACCCTATAACGGCGACCGCAAAAAAAAGTTGCGATTATGCATTAAATTTCTCTTTCCTCTGATGTGATCGCATATCAGAGGAAAGAGAAATAGGGTCCCCGATCCCCCCCGGTACCTCTCCGTGGTCCTCCGTCCCCTCCCGGTCGTCCCGCGTCCCGCCGGTGTCCTCTGATGGGCGCCGCCATCTTGAAAATGGCGGGCTCATGCGCAGTGCGCCCTCCGGAAATCTGCCGGCTCCGGCTGGCAGATTCCATTCATTATTTTGATCACTATGATAAACAATCATAGTGATCAAAATAAAAAAAATAGTACATAACCCCCCGTTTCTCACCCCCTTATATAGTCAAACATAATGAAATAAAGAAAATATTTTTTTTTTCAGTTTTCCATTAGGGTTAGGGCTAGGGCTAGGGTTAGGGTTGTGCTAGGGTTAGGGTTGTGCTAGGGTTAGGGTTAGGTTTGGGCTAGCATTAGGGTTAGGGTTAGGTTTGGGCTAGGGTTAGGGTTGGGTTAGGGTTAGGGTTGGGCTAGGGTTAGGGTTGGGCTATGGTTAGGGTTAGGCTAGGGTTAAGGCTAGGGTTAGGGTTGGGCTAGGGTTAGGGTTAGGGCTAGGGCTAGGGTTAGAACTGGGTTAGGGTGAACTGGGATTAGGGTTAGGGTTGGGGTTAGGGTTAGGGGTGTGTTGGGGTTAGGGTTGGAGCAAGAATTGAGGGGTTTCCACTATTTACCAACTTTGGGGGTCTAAAAATTGGGGTCTAAAAAATCACTTTTGTGGAAATAAAAAAGACTTTTTATTTTCACGGCTCTGCGTTTATAAACTTCTGTGAAGCGCTTGGGGGTTCAATGTGCTCACCACACATCTAGATAAGTTCTTTAGGGGGTCTAATTTCCAAAATGGGGTCACTTGTGGGGGTTTCCACTGTTTAGGCCCATCAGGGGCTCTGCAAACGCAACATGATGCCCGAAGACCATTCCATCAAAGTCTGCATTCCAAAATGGCACTCCTTCCCTTCTGAGCTCTCCCATGCGCCCAATCAGTGGTTCCCCCCACATATTGGGTATCGGCGTACTCAGGACAAATCACACAACAACTGTGGGTGTATGATTTCTCCTGTTACCCTTGTAAAAATAAAAATTTTGGGGCGAAAAGATCATTTTTGTGGAAAAAAAATGGATTTCTTATTTTCACTGCTCTACGTTATAAACTTCTGTGAAGCACTTGAAGGTTCAAAGTGCTAACCACACATCTATATAAGTTCCTTAATGGGTCTAGTTTCCCAAATGAGGTCACTTGTTGGAGTTTTCCACTGTTTAGGCACATTAAGGGCTCTCCGAACGCAACATGGCGTCCGATCTCAATTCCAGCCAATTCTGCGTTGAAAAAGTCAAACGGCGCTCCATCCCTTGCGAGCTCTGCCATGTGCTGAAAAAGTGGTTTACCCCCACATATGGGGTATCGGCGTATTCAGGAGATATTGTACAACAAATTTTGTGTCAATTTTCTCTTTTAACACTTGTGAAAATAAAAAAAATGGTTCTGAAGTAAATTTTTTGCAAAAAAAAGTTAAATATAAATTTTTTCCTTCCACATTGCTTTAGTTCCTGTGAAGCACTTAAAGGGTTAATAATCTTCTTGAATGTGGTTTTGAGCACCTTGAGGGGTCTAGTTTTTAGAATGGTGCCCCTTTTGGGTATTTTCTGTAATGTACACCCCTCAAAATGACTTTTAATATGATTTGGTCCCTAAAAAAAATGGTTTTGTAAATTTTGTTGTAAAAATGAGAAATCGCTGGTCAACTTTTAACCCGTATAACTTCCTAACAAAAAAAAAATTTTGCTTCCAAAATTGTGCTGATTTAAAGTAGACTTGTGGGAAATGTTATTTATTAAGAAATTTGTGTGACACATCTCTCTGATTTAAGGGCATAAAAATTTAAAATTTTAAAATTGCAAAGTTTTCAAAATTTTTGCGATATTTCCATTTTTTTCATAAACACAAGACTTATCGAAGAAATTTTGCCACTAACATGAAGTACAATATGTCACGAAAGAACAGAATCAGCGGGATCCATTAAAGCGTTCCAGAGTTACAGTATATCCTCATAAAGGAACAGTGGTCAGAATTGTAAAAATTGGCCTGGTCATTAAGCTGCAAACTGGCTCTGTCGTTAAGGGGTTAAACCTCCCTAAGTGGGCTGCCCACCCCCCCAATGGCTGGGGTCAACACCTGGCGCACCCGGGCAGCCTTGTAGCAAACAGAGTCCACCACCTGCGTGCAGCTGTCCAGAAACAGAGTCCAGCAAATGAGTCCAGCTTTTCTGCCAAAGAGTCTAACATTTTGAGTCCAGCTTTCCAGCAACCGAGTCCAGCATCCTGAGTGCAGCTCTACACCATAGCTGCCACTCCACCACGCAATGCCAGCCCTCCTTGCAGACACCATAGCTGACACCACCATGCTTTGCCAGCCCTCCTTGCAGACACCATAGCTGCCACTCCAGCACTCTGACTGGGCTGCCCGTGACTCTCCTTCAGCTCCATTCTTCACCCAGGCTTGCTTGCAAATGAGGAACTATCACCAACAGTGATTGACACACCTGACACTCTTTTATAGAGCAATCACACCTGTTACATAATCACATGCACAAACTAAGGTAACCAGAGTGCAATGACCCTAATGGCCACTGGGGGGAAAACTACAACTGAAATCACCACAGTGCAATGACCCTATTGGCCACCGGGGGCAAAACCACCTTTGGCACATAGCCAAAGGAAAAAAAAGGTTACTTTGTGCATTTAATCTGTCAGATCCAACCTGGATAATGACACCTATAATATATATACTTGCTATCTTGTTATCCAGTACCTTTTTTGCAAAATTTTTTATTATGGTCAAACCCAGACTAAGTGAGCGTCTGAGGGTGACTCCGTAAATAAATACTGAGATTTCAAATTTGCCCAACACTGTATACAGCTGTACGCTTGTGTTACATTACCCATTTACAGCTTTTCATATTCTTGTCTAATCCATACTGGGCCTGATGAGCGTTTGTGTCTGCCTCCTGAAATGTTTACGGAAATTCAGAATGTTTACACTATACTATATATACAGTCATATGTAAAAGTTTGGGCACCCCTATTAATGTTAACCTTTTTTCTTTATAACAATTTTGGTTTTTGCAACAGGTATTTCAGTTTCATATATCTGATAACTGATGGACTCAGTTATATTTCTGGATTCAAATGAGGTTTATTGTACTAACAGAAAATGTGCAATCTGCATTTAAACAAAATTTGACCGGTGCACAGTGACACCATCTGCAGCAAGATGATGCTGCCGGTCTTTGGAGGTGGTCTGTAGATTGTCCTTGACTGTTCTCACCATTCTTCTTCTCTGCCTTTCTGATATTTTTCTTGGCCTGCCACTTCTGGGCTTAACAAGGACTGTACCTGTGTTCTTCCATTTCCTTACTATGTTCCTCACAGTGGAAACTGACAGGTTAAATCTCTGAGACAACTTTTTGTATCCTTCCCCTGAAAAGCTATGTTGAATAATCTTTGTTTTCAGATCATTTGAGAGTTGTTTTGAGGAGCCCATGATGCCACTCTTCATAGGAGAATCAAATAGGAGAACTACTTGCAAGTGGCCACCTTAAATACCTTTTCTCATGATTTGATACACCTGGCTATGAAGTTCAGAGCTCAATGAGGTTACAAAACCAATTTAGTGCTTCAGGAAGTCAGTAAAAAGTAGTTAGGAGTGTTCAAATCAAGAAAATGATAAGGGTGCCCATACTTTTGCACCGGTCAAATTTTGTTTAAATGCAGATTGCACATTTAGTACAATAAACCTCATTTGAATCCAGAAATATAACTGAGTCCATCAGTTATTAGATATATGAAACTGAAATAGCTGTTGCAAAAACCAAAATTGTTATAAAGAAAAAAGGTTAACATTAATAGGGGTGCCCAAACTTTTACATATGACTGTACCTTGGATCTGGTGATCTGGTGATACTGTACCCTTTTTCACCTTTTTATTTTATTGGGTAATCCATACTGAGCCTGTGAGCATCTGTGTATGACTCATGAAATATATACGGAGATTTACTGTTATAGAATCATAGAATCATAGAATCATAGAATCGTAGAGTTGGAAGGGACCTCCTGGGCCATCTAGTCCAACCCCCTGCTCAAAGCAGGATTCGCTAAATCATCCCAGTCAGATGTCTGTCCAGCCTCTGTTTGAAGACTTCCATTGAAGGAGAACTCACCACTTCTCATGGCAGCCTGTTCCACTCATTGATCACTCTAACTGTCAAAAAGTTTTTTCTAATATCTAATCTATGTCTCCTCCCATTCAGTTATCCCTAGGCTGTATAGAGCTGTACGCTTCTGATACAGTACCATATATCTGTGGGTATTTTGGGTCCATTTTCTAAAACATGAGGAAGTATGGTGGAAGAGGATGCGAACGTGGGCATGGGGGGCCACCTGGTACTGATGGTGGTGGTGGTGGTGGTGCATCTGCTGGTAGTGCCAAAAACGCAATAGCAGCTAAGGCAGGAGGTGTTGAGCCTGGTGTAGCTCTAGAAGGCCTGTAAGGCTCCGTTTTCTGTGAGTAGGTAGACTGCTTTTAAAGCCGGAGCATCAGGAACTGTTTTTGGCTTACATTGCTGAAAAAGCCTCCGGCTCTATCGCCTCCTCTTCTGAGTTAAAAAAATGCAAGCACTAAGTCGTAAGTGCAGGCTTCTGGTCAGGAGCAACCACTTTCCTTGTGTCCTTCACCCACACCAAAAGTGAAGGATGCAGCAGCTCACACTTCAGATTACTCCATGGAGCTCTTTTCACATACCATGCCTGCGTTAATTAAAAATGGGGCCCATCATATACTGGAGCATTCAAAATGGGGGACATCTGACACTGGAGCATCATCCATGAGGCCCATCATATACTGGAGCATTCTAAATGGGGCAGATCAGACACTGGAGCAGCATCTATAGGACCCATCATATACTGGAGCATTCCAAATGGGGGACATCTGACACTGGAGCATCATCCATGAGGCCCATCATATACTGGAGCATTCCAAATGGGGCAGATCAGACACTGGAGCAGCATCTATGGGGCACATGATACACTGGAGCATTAGAAATGGGGCCCATTATATATGGAGCATTATTAGGGCCCATAAGACACTGAAGCATCATCCATGAGGCCCATCATATACTGGAGCATTCCAGCTTGGGGACATCAGACACTGGAGCAGCATTTACGGGGCCCAATATAGACTGGAGCATTAGAAATGGAGCCCATTATATGTGGAGCATTATTTGGGCCCATAACACACTGGAGCATCGTCCATGGGGACCATCATATACTGTAGCATTATGTGGAGCTAATCATATACTGTATGGAACATTATATGTGGCCAATTATTCTGTATGGAGAAATATATGGGGCTCATTATTCTGTATGGCGCATAATGTGGTGGCCATAATACTGTATGGAGTAATATACTGTCCTTTTTTTGAGCTGTTGTACAATTTAAAATAGCTCAGTCATGTCATGTAAGCAGTGAAGTATTTGTCATTGTACTATACCTATATTTCTGTGCCGTATCGGAACATCATGAGTTGTGGTATGTGTTAAAGGGGCGCACTGACACTCTTTGGCCCAGGGCACACGAAAACCTGGAGCCAGCCCAACCCCCCACAACTTTAGCCTAATAACCCCCAGTTTTCAATGCGTAACTATTATTATGAAGTAAATTAAGGTTGACAAGCTTCAGGAATAAGAATTGATGTTTTTGGCATTGAAATGGGCACTGTAGGAGTGTTTACTGTCCTCCACTCCCTGCCGACTTTGCTTCCCCATTGACTTGCATTGGGTTTCGTGTTTCAGTCGGACTCCGACTTTTCTCTATAGTCGGCCGATTTCGTTCGATCCGACTTTTGAGAAAGTCGGGTTTCATGAAACCCAACTCGACCCTAAAAAAGGCAAAGTCGCTCATCTCTATTTTAGACAAATGAGCTCAAGCCCTCAAATTAACTCAGACTTCACAGTTAAAGGGAATCTGTCACCCCATTTTAGGCCTATGAGCTGCGGCCACCGCCATCAGGGGCTTATCTACAGCATTCTGTAATGCTGTAGATAAGCCCCTGATGGCGGTGGCCGCAGCTCATAGTTGAAAAAATAGGTGACAGATTCCCTTTAATTCACTCCTCAAACAAGACCCCTAAATTAATGCAGACCTAAGACTAGACCTCAAAAGTAATTCTGACTTTAGACCAAACTATATTAATACATAAGACCCCACATCAGTAACTGGTCCAAACTATTTCTGCACACGGGCTATTTTAACTGCACATATTTTACCCATAGTAACTGGAAATACTATAATTGATTTGAGGTCCTTCCCCTATGGATCAGACATACTGTATACAGCAGTAAATGTCTAGAAACTGGTACTCAGGCAATGAGTGAGAGGCCTGGCTAGGTTTATATACACATAGAAGGTCCTAATGACACCATGTAAACAATCTGTTTAATAGTAAAAAAGCACAGCAAAAGGAAAGAAGCAGCACACTGTGGTTATACAGCAGGCAGTGACGTATCTAGGGGGGGCAGCCGGGGCAGTTGCCCCGGGCGCAGCCAGCAGGGGGGCGCAGTCGGGCCGCCTAATGCAGCGGTCCGCAGTGTCCTCCCTGGCGGCTGCGTTCTGCCGCCCCCCGCCTGAGAGTCGGCGGTTCTCTGTGTCAGCTGTCAAGCTGACAGCCGGCGCAGAGAAGGAGGCCGTGCCGGCTCCCAGGGAGCAATTGTACTGGCGTCTATACAGACGCCTGTACAATTGAAGCTCTGACCGCCGAGCCAGAGCGAAGTCAGCAGCGTGATCAGGTCATGTGATCACGCTGCTGACATCACTCCCCGGCGCCCAAAGCAAACGCTGGTGGTAAGTGTGCTCCACTGTGGAGCTGAAGAACCACCGAAGATGGGAGATGAGGGGGAATTAATGAGTGGAGATGGGGGGGATTTGTAGAGGGGATGGTGGTTAATGTGTGGGGGTATTTAGAGTGGGGATGGGGGTTAATGAGTGGGGATGGGGGTTAATGTGTGTGGGGGTTAATGAGTGGGGATGCCATGGTGTTAATGTGTGGGGGGATTTGGAGTGGAGATGGGGGTTATTTAATGTGATGGGGTTAATGAGTGGGGATTGGGTTAATGTGTGCGGGGGTTAATGAATGGAGATGGGGATTAATGTGTGGGGGCGTTAATGTGTGTGGGGGTTAATGAATGGGGATGGGGGTTAATGTGTGGGGGTATTTGGAGTGGGGATGGGGGTTGATGAGTGGGGATGGGGGTTAATGTGTGTGGGGGTTAATGAGTGGGGATGCCATGGTGTTAATGTGTGGGGGGATTTGGAGTGGAGATGGGGGTTATTTAATGTGATGGGGTTAATGAGTGGGGATTGGGTTAATGTGTGCGGGGGTTAATGAATGGGGATGGGGATTAATGTGTGGGGGCGTTAATGTGTGTGGGGGTTAATGAATGGGGATGGGGGTTAATGTGTGGGGGTATTTGGAGTGGGGATGGGGGTTGATGAGTGGGGATGGGGGTTAATGTGTGTGGGGGTTAATGAGTGGGGATGCCATGGTGTTAATGTGTGGGGGGATTTGGAGTGGAGATGGGGGTTATTTAATGTGATGGGGGTTAATGAGTGGGGATTGGGTTAATGTGTGCGGGGGTTAATGAATGGGGATGGGGATTAATGTGTGGGGGTGTTAATGAGTGGGGATGGGGGTTAATGTGTGGGGGTATTTGGAGTGCAGATGGTTATTTAATGTGTGGGGGGATTTGGAGTGGTGATGGGGTTAATGAGTGGGGATTGGGTTAATGTGTGCGGGGGTTAATGAATGGGGATGGGGGTTAATGTATGGGGGCGTTAATGAGTGGGGTTGGGGTTAATGTGTGGGGGTATTTGGAGTGCTGATGGGGGTTAATGAGTGGGGATTGGGTTAATGTGTGGGGGGATTTGGAGTGGGGATGGGGGGTTATTTAATGTGTGGGGGGGATTTGGAATGGGGATGGGGGGATTTAATGTGTGGGGAGATTTGAGGACACAAAATAAAGAGTATGTATGAGGAAACAGTATGGGGGATTGGTGCAGACAGTATGGGGAGCGAATGGGTTAATGTATGTGTGCAGACACAGTATGGGGAGTCGGGGGTATGTGTGAGCAGACAGTATAGAGAGTGAGGGGGTAAATATATGAGGAGACAGTATGGTGAACAGGTGGGATGCTAGAGGGGAATAGTGTGAGGCGACAGTATATTGCAGATATTTTTATTTAGGAGCATTATAATGACACTTCTATCTTTAAGGGCATCGTGTGGAGATTTGCTGCAGAAGACCGGAGAAGATGGAAGTCTGCAGAGACGAGATGTGGATGAGAAAACTCATCATGGGGTCTAGAAGAAAAGATGACTGACTGCAGAGACGACGTCATCTATAAGGTACCTGGATGTAAATGTTATTTGTGATACTGACTAATTCTCATGTTTTTATTTGTTAGGAACATTAAAGGGGTTGTCCAGGTCTGTGCTGACATTCTATGTGACTGCAGACTTCTGAATTCTCACAGTGCGCACTGAATGCTGTTAGGATTTTCTTGTGCCGGTAATTTACATACATACAGTCACATGCTGACTAGACATGTGTGGCCTCACTCAATGAAAATGAACGGAGCGAGGCCGGGCACGTCTAGTCGGAATGTGGCCAAAAGTATATAAATCACATACTTGTGCTGACATGATGGTACATCAGCAAGGGAGAATCCTAAAAGTGTGCAGTGCATTCGTTGTGAGAATTCAGAAGCTGCAATGTCAGGATTCAGCTCTGCAGGTTCCAGTAGTCATCACACGGACACTTCACTCATATGAGATTTTCATAGTTATGGTCCTGTGACAACGAGCTTCTCTTTCTGCTTCTCTCAGATTTTTACTGAACATTGAGAGCATTAGGAAGAGCAGCTCGTGGGTACATAGTTAAGTGTGCAAGTCGCATATGTACTTGGTGGGGGGGGGGGGCGCCGAACCGAATTCTTGCCCCGGGTGCCAGAAAGCCTAGATACGCCTCTGACAGCAGGGATGGAGTGAGGTACGTTTTTGGGCGGATATATAACGTAGTGATGAGTGAGTACACTCGTTGCTCGGATTTTCCCGAGAATGCTCGAGTGATCGCCGGGTATTTTGGCGTGCTCGGAGATTTAGTTTTTGTAGTTTCAGCTGCATGGTTTGCAACTTGTAGACAGGCTGAATACATGTAGGTATTCCCTAACAAACAGACATTCCACACATGTATTCAAGCTGTCTAGCAGCCGCAAATCGTGCAGATAAGACGACGAAAACTAAATCTCCGAGCACGCCAAAGTACTCGGGAAAAACCGGAGCAACGAATATACTCGCTCATCACTAGTAACATGTACTAACAACTTCTATTGTTTGGCCTTCCATGAAGATGGACTCTCTTGCTAATCTGGACATACAGTTAATTAATTACTGTACATCCAAAGGTTCTCTATTGCCATCCGTATGGATATTTTTTTCAGACCTATGTGTTTCTTGGATAGCCTAAACCAGGGTTCCCCAACTACAATCCTCAAGCCCCACCAACAGATCATGCTTTCAGGATTTCCTTTGTATTGCTCAGGTGATCATTGCTTCACCTGTGCAATACAAAGGAAATCCTGAAAACATGATCTGTTGGTGGGGCTTGAGGACTGGAGTTGGGGAACCCTGGCCTAAACCTTTCAATATAGGCTTTCCATTATATTTTGGAACCCATAAGAAGGCATTTAGATCCATTTAGCCACTGAACTATTGGTAAGATTGGGTCCTGACATTGAGTAATGTGGGCAGATGTAAAAAAAAAAAATCATCACAATAGGACACAGTTGACTTTTGAGGAAGACAAATGGAGACAAGTCAAGCTCTTCCTCACAAATTCAGCCAGGTAACCTCTTTTTGTAGACCTCTACATGTATTTCTAGTAGATATGGCTCAAGTAAACCCACAAAAACACCATTGTAGCAGATTATGAAATGTTTTTAAGTCTAATTTTCTAAATCCTATTCCTGCAAAGTCTTACTTGATGTCCCACGTGTAAGTATGAGTTGGCGCTCATTTGTACAGTAATTGACAGGACTGTAGTAATTGTAGTTCATTGCGCGAGCTCTTCTGTTGTCTCCAGTTGGTACATAACCTTGCTAAAATTGACAATCACTGAGATTCATTACCAATTGCTTCCTCCTGCCTCGGAAACTTCACAGAATGTTCCACTCTACTCGGCTCTTCCCCACATAATGCGTCCATTTATGATATGATGAGTCAGTTTTCGTCTATTCCCGCGAGACTCTGATCTCACTTTCAGTATTATTACATCTCGGTGGCTTTGCATTTATAAATCTCAGCTACACATAAACTTTCCTTTTAGTAGGTAAAAGTTCCATGTTAATCTCAAGGTTTTCTATTTTTTTCAGAACCTGAACCCTAAAGAGTAATGCTGGAATAAAGTTGTAATGATCGATGGGGAAAAGGGAAAGTTTAGACAGAAAAGTTTGAAGTTGAAAATTTGTGTTAAAAAATGTATTGAACTCATTCATGTTTAATGTGGCCGTACTGCTAAAAGTCTGTAAATTAATGCATCTGTGGAAATATATATTTTTGGCTCTGTAAAGCCAGCTTCTGCTACCTGTAGCTTTCACGCTGGTCTAAAAGCATAATTATGACTATGTTTTAACTGCAGCCGCTTGATGTCAGAACATGCTTAAAATTGTATTTTTGCAACAGTTGGAGGGCCATAAATTATAGACCACTGCTCTAGACTCTAGGCTTTTAACCCATGGTACATGTCCCCTTTGGATTATACCTTGAGAGTGTATTCACATAGTGGCCTAGACCTTATGTTCTCTGCCTGTCATATCTTTATCCTATGCGGTAGCATAGCTACTGGGGAGAGGGCAGAGGGGGCGGTCACTCTGGGCCCTGCGCTCTGAGGGGGCCCACCCAGAGCTACGCTACTGTAACTGTATTGGCATGCACAGCACGCCGATACATTTACATTCTGTGGCAGAACAGGGAGACGCGATCTCCCTACACTGTCACCCGGCCGCTATGGATCCCCTGAGCAGGTGGGAGGGCCCGGTGCCAGCAGTGGGCCCCCCGCCCGTGATCATAGGTTCAGCTGTATCGGCCAGATGCAGATACAGCTGACCACATTGGTGAAAGACGTAACGTTACACTCCCTCTCCCATCATCCCTGTCAGCATCTGATGTCCCTGATGCAGACACTGTCAGGGGATAGGGATGACATCACTGCTCAGCACCCGCGATCAGAGCAGCAGAGGAACAAGAATGAGAGGCGAGTATTGGATTTATTTATTTTTTATGGGGGTGCATTATTCTATATGGACTGTCCATATGGGGGGTGCTTTATATTATATAGAGTCTGCCTATGGGAGGCTGCATTATACTATAAAGTCTAAAGAATCTAGTATACACTGTAGGTGGCACTAGTAACTGTAGAAAAAAGAGGAACACTTGCTGCAAATTAGGAACACACACCACCAATGTGATCAATAAAATATAAATAAATAATTAAAAATTTGCGCTTAATAATGAACCACTTTAGCTTGTAGTGAACTAAAAAATAAACACAAATGAATTGGATTACTCCAAGTTAGGTAAGGTTATTACCTTAGGTGTAATCTGAGTGGATGTCTTGACTCCAGAGGACCAGTAAAGATCGCTGTATATCTTGATGTGAAGTCAGATTGAATGATATTTGCCAGATATTGTAAATGTGGGTTAATACCATGGCTCTTCAGGAGTGCTGTCCCGGCCGGTGACAGACACTCCACGCTCTCCTCTTCCAGCGGCGCGCCGGCATGCAGTGTGCACGATGTGAAGCTGTGGCATGAGATGAGCCAACAGGACCTTCGTGATGTCACCGGTCACGTGATAGATTACAGGGAGCGCAGTGGACCAATTCCTCACTGACTAGTTTCGGAAAAAACACGGTTTTCTTCATCAGAGTAAGGCAGCAGGTGTGCCAGGAGGCGCAACAGAGTACAGGAACAGAGTACAGGATCAGAGCGTGTGCCAGGAGGCACAACTGAGCACAAGGCAGAGTACAGGATCAGAGCATGTGCCAGGAGGCAAAACTGAGCACAAGGCAGAGGACATGATCAGAGCGTGTGCCAGGAGGCACAACTGAGCACAAGGCAGAGGACAGGATCAGAGAGTGTGCCAAGAGGCACAACTGAGCACAAGGCAGAGGACCCAAATACAGTGCACAGCCAGGCAAGGACAAGGCAGACCAAGCCAGGAAGCACAACAATAATCAGGCACCTACCATAGGAAGAGGTGGCCTGATATAGCACATGATCACTAGGACTTCTGGGTCATGTCCTCCAATACCATAGAGAAGACCGGCCCGGAGACAGAGCAGAGAAGAGCGCACGTGCGCACAAAGAAGATGGTGCAAACATTAACCTAAGCACCCGACGGGATCCCCGGAGCGGCCGCGGCTCCAGAAGAGGTGACGTCGGGACTAGAGTTGAGTGAAACAGGTCGGTCAGATTCAAAAATCGCCGACTTTCGCCAAAGTTGGGTTTTGCCTATTGAAACCCGACCCTAGCGGGAGGTCGGCCATGAGGTCGCCGATCAGCGCGCCAAAGTCGTGTTTCAAATGATGCTTTCAGCGCCTTTTCTCACCCAATGATGGAGGACACACACTGTGGGCAACGCGATGACATGCGCAGCGGCCAGCACCATCTTAGAGAAGGGCATTGAAGTGATTGGCTGGCTTTGTGTGGCGTCACAGTGGATATAAAAGGCTGTGACCGCCGACCGCCATCTTACTTCTGACGATCTTACAATACGAAGAGGTGCTGCGGCTGCTGATTCTGAACAGGGAGAGCGTTAGGCAGGGAAGAAGAAAAAAAAACTGCTTCTGCTGATAGCGCTTTTCACTGTACAGTTAGTGTGCAGTAAAAGGGGAGGATTTTTGTTGTTTGCAGCAGCGCTGGTGGTGATTAGGCTGCCTTTTAAGGCTACCTGCTAGCTGCATTGCTGTGTGCACACTTCTGTTCAAACTACTATTTTCAAAGCACTCCAAATTTTATTATTTTGTCCTGGTGAGTTACTGAGTGTTCATTTTTTCCACACACTGTCTAGCGGTGTACGCTCCTCACACACTACTGTGTACTGGCTGGTATCACGGACAAATAGAAGCTATCTGGGTGTGACTCTGGAAGAAAAAGCTGAGGAGTTTGTCAGTTTTTCCAGACCTACACCTTAGAGTCGTGTCCGTTTTTCAGACAGTTTCGTATATCTGCTGTTTGATGATGGTCAAAACTAGACAGAGACAGCGTGTGTCAGTCCGTATACAAATACACGGAGCTTGACAATTTTCCATACACACACCGTACAGCGGTGTACGCTCCTCACACACTACCGTGCAGCGTCGGACTGGCCCACCGGAGAACCGGATGAGGAGGAGGGAAGTCTTGATGACAGTCAGCCATTGTCTGGTCAGGGAACTGTCCTGGACAAGGTGGAGGAAGAAGAGGTAAAGGAGGATGAGGATGAGGGGATGATTATTTTGGGCAGGAGGATGTTTCTCATGGGGCAAGAGAAAATGTTGGAATTCCAAGGTCAGGTACAGTGTTTGTGCGTGACTGTAGGGATGTGGATTTGCCAGAAACTGCTCCTCCACCCTCCACGGGCAGTGCATCATTGACACTTGGAACATTGGCCCACATGTGCGATTATGCCTTGCGGATCCTAAAAAGGGAGCCCCGCTGTTATGAAAGAGTCACCGTAGGAGGCAGACACAAAAATAGAAGCTACGTCCAGAAAACCAGAGAAGTTGGCAACTATCAGATTGCAGACCCCTGAACCTATCAACACAACTAGCAGTAGCCGTGGGGGGTTCCTACGGTGCCCTAGACCCCTCGATCACAGCCGGAGAGCTAAATAGCCTAAAGACAGAAAAGGAAATCTAAACTGCCCCAGAGCAGACCCCAAAGTAAAAGGCAGCCCCCAACATATAATGACACTGAAGCAAGATGAAAAAACACTCACACAGATAGAAAGATAGGCTGAGCAAATGATGGGGCCCAAGCTAACTAAACAGGACAGGAAAGGAAGGTTGCTGTCTGCAATCTGCCAAAACCCTATCAAAGACATAAGCCAACAGGCTGATATGGAAAAAGACCCTGAAGCAGCTAGGCTTCAAAAACTATATCAGCACTCAGGTATTTTCTGAAGACAGAGCTAAAGGAATTCAGCTCACCCCAGCAGGGAATGGCAGAAATCCAGAAAAACAAAGCAAAACAAAGTCAAAGCACAAATGCAAAAAGCAGAGCAGAAAACTTAGCTTTAAAAGAGCAGGAATTCAGACTGGTCTCCAAGAATCCCTCAGAGAAATCACCCGCAGGGCAGAAGGGCGTTGGCGGCCTTATATCCAGTCAGTAACTCCACTCAGCCAGTCATCATCATTAGTCTCAGGTGCTTGATAATCAGGCTCACTACCTTTCTTTACCAGAAGAGGGAGTTCATCGGGCCTCAGTGGTGAAGGGGAAAATGAACTCACAACAGTACCTCCCCCTTGAGGAGGGGTCACCGAACCCTCAACCACGCCACCAGGGCGATCAGGGTGAGCCCGATGAAAGGCACGCACCAATCTTTTGGCATGAATATCAGAGGCAGAGACCCAGGAATTATCCTCCTGACCATAACCCTTCCACTTAACCAAATACTGGAGTCTCCGTCTAGCCAGATGGGAATCCAGTATTTTCTCTACCTCATATTCCATGTTACCTTCAACCAATACAGGGTCTGGAGGTGCCACCCCCGGAACAACAGGTTCAACAAACCTCTTCAACAAAGACTTATGGAACACATTATGGATTTTAAATGTGACAGGAAGAGCCAAACGAAATGAGACCGGATTAATAATCTCCAAAATCTTGTAAGGTCCAATAAATCTAGGCTTAAACTTAGGAGAAGCCACCTTCATAGCAATATTTTTTGATGATAACCACACCATATCACCAACCTTAAACTGGGGACCAATGGTCCTATGTCGGTTGGAAAACCGCTGGGCCTTTTCCTGGGAGAGAGATAACTTATCCACCACTTGGTCCCAGATCTGGTGCATTCTCTCCACCACAGTGTCAACACCTGGGCAGGCAGAGGGCTCCACCTGCCCTGAAGAAAATCGAGGATGAAACCCAAAGTTACAAAAAAAAGGTGACATCAAAGTGGCAGAACTAGCTCTATTATTTAAAGCAAATTCGGCCAAGGGCAAAAATGAAACCCAATCATCCCGATCAGCGGAAATAAAACATCTCAAATACGACTCTCTGTCTGCCCATTGGTCTGAGAGTGAAAAGCAGAGGAGAAGGACAACTGAATTCCCAGCTTGGAACAGAAAGTTCTCCAAAATCTAGACACAAACTGAACTCCTCTGTCAGATACAATGTTCTCAGGAATCCCGTGCAAGCGAACCACCTGTTGCAAAAACAGGGGCACCAACTCAGAGGAAGACGGCAACTTAGGGAGTGGTACAAGATGAACCATCTTAGAGAACCTATCACAAATCACCCAAATAACAGTCATCCTTTGAGAGACAGGCATATCAGAGATGAAATCCATTGAAATATGGGTCCATGGCCTCTTGGGGACAGGCAAAGGCATCAACAATCCACTAGAGCGAGAACACGATTTAGACCGGGAGCAAGTCCCACAGGACTGCACAAAATTCCAGACATCACGAGACAAGGAGGGCCACCAAAAAGACCGACTCACCAGATCTCTAGTACCAAAAATACCTGGATGACCAGCCAAAGCAGAGCAATGAACTTCAGACATCACTCTCTTCTTCCACTGGTCAGGAACATACAACTTTCCACTGGGACAACGCTCAGGTTTGTCCTCCTGGAACTCTTCTAGAGCACGTCTCAAATCGGGCGAGATGGCAGAAAGAACTACCCCTTCGCCTAAGATGGTAGCAGGCTTGGTCACCACAGGAGAATCAGCAAAGAAGCTCCTAGAGAGGGCGTCTGCCTTGACATTCTTAGTTCCAGGAAGAAAAGAAACCACAAAATCAAAACGTGTAAAAAACAATGCCCACCTAGCCTGTCTAGGGTTCAAGCGCTTAGCCGACTCTAGGTAAATCAAATTCTTGTGGTCAGTGAGGACCACGACTTGATGTTTAGCTCCCTCCAACCAATGTCTCCACTCCTCAAATGCCCATATCATGGCCAACAGTTCCCGATTCCCCACATCATAGTTACGTTCAGATGGAGAGAACTTTCGGGAAAAGAAAGCACAGGGATTCATTTTAGATGTTACAGGATCCCTTTGGGACAAAACAGCTCCTGCACCAATCTCAGAAGCATCCACCTCTACCTGGAACGGAAGTGAGACATCAGGTTGCCGCAAAACCGGGGCGGAGGTGAATCTTCGCTTCAGCTCCTGAAAGGAAGAAACAGCCTCCGGAGACCAATTTAACACATCAGCACCCTTCTTAGTCAAATCAGTCAATGGCTTGGCAATACTAGAAAATTTTGCTATAAATTTCCGATAAAAATTAGCAAAACCCAAAAACTTCTGGAGGGCCTTCAAAGAAGTGGGCTGAACCCAATCGTAAATGGCCTGTACCTTGGCCCGGTCCATTTCAATAGTTGACGGAGACAAAATAAATCCCAAAAAAGAAATCCTCTGTACTCCAAAAAGGCATTTAGATCCTTTGACATACAGGGAATTCTCCCTCAAGATCCGGAACACAGTCCGAATATGTTCCACATGAGAATCCCAATCCTTGGAGAAGATCAAAATATCATCCAGATAGATAATCAAAAATTTATCGACAAAATCTCGGAAAATATCGTTCATGAAGCACTGGAAGACAGAAGGGGCATTAGTGAGCCCAAAAGGCATCACCAGGTACTCAAAATGTCCCTCCGGAGTATTAAACGCCGTCTTCCATTCATCCCCATGCTTAATGCGAATAAGATTATACGCCCCCCTGAGGTCAAGCTTGGTAAACCAGCAAGCACCTTTAACTCTAGAGAATAGATCCGAAATCAGGGGTAACGGATACTGATATTTAACAGTAATTTTGTTGAGGGCACGATAATCAATACAAGGTCTTAATGATCCATCCTTTTTGGCTACAAAAAAAAACCGGCACCTAAGGGTGACGAGGATGGTCTAATATGACCCTTCTCCAACGCCTCCTTGGCGTTGATATAGGATCGCATAGCCTCGTGCTCGGGTACAGATAAATTGAAGAGCCGACCCTTGGGAAATTTACACCCCGGGCTCAGTTCAATTGCACAGTCATAACTCCTATGAGGAGGCAGAGACGCAGACTCATTCTCACTAAATACATCATAAAAGTCCGCCAAATAGTCAGGAACATCATGCGACTGAGGAGAGGTGGAAAACACCGGAGCCTCACTAAAGGCACACCGACAACCCCAACTCACCACAGACACAGATTTCCAATCCAAAACTGGATTATGAATTTGTAACCAGGGAAACCCCAGAACAATGGTATCATGCAGATTATGCAACACCAAAAATCTGCAATTTTCTTGATGGTCTGGGGCGACCCGCATTACCACCTGGGTCCAAAACTGAGGTTTATTTTTCGCCAAAGGAGTAGCATCAATCCCCCTCAAAGGGATAGGCGTCTGCAGAGGTGTCATCGGAAATCCACAACGTTTAGCAAAATCCAAGTCCATTAGGTTTAGGGCTGCTCCCGAATCCACAAAAGCCTTGGCGGAAAATGTGGACAGGGAGCAGATCAGAGTAATAGCCAGAAGAAACTTAGGTTGAACACCACCAACAGAAAACGTGTGTGCAAAGCGTTTCTCTCGTTTAGGACAGACAGAAATAATATGCGAGGCATCTCCACAGAAAAAACACAACTTATTACGCCTTCTGAACTCCTGACGCTGCTCTCTGGACAAAACTCTATTGCATTGCATAGGTTCAGACACCTGTTCAACGGGTGGCAACCTTGGCAACAAACCCTTACGAAAGAGAGCAGCCAAGGCATTATCATTCCAGGTAGTAAGTACCGCCCACTTTCGGAATTTTTGACAGTACAATTCTGCAGAATCTCGACCCTGGTTCAATGCCAGCAGGGTCTTTTCAGCCTGATCAATAGCATTAGGTTCGTCATACAACAACCCCAAGGCTTGAAAAAATGCGTTCACATTAGTCAGAATAGGATCATCTGGTTTCAAAGAAAGCGCCCAATCCTGGGGATCGCCACGCAGCAAAGAGATGACAATTTTAACCTGCTGCGCGGAGCTCCCTGACGAGTTAGGCTTCAAGGCAAAATATAATTTACAATTATTTTTGAAATTCAAAAATTTAGACCGATCCCCAAAAAATACATCAGGTGTAGGAATCTTTGGTTCAGCAGCATGTGAATGAGCAAGGTAGGCGGAAATTACCCGCACTTCCGCAGCGAGCTGCTCCACACGATCAGACAATTGCTTTATCTCCATTGAGAAAAAAAAAAATTCCCCCTACGGCCTCAGAGATATAGAGGAAAAAATATACACACTTTTTTTTTTTTTTTACCGTTCTTTCCTGCTATTGAGTACCCTAGGATCTGCGGTATGGTGGGTGATTCTGTTATGAAAGAGTCACCGTAGGAGGCAGACACAAAAATAGAAGCTACGTCCAGAAAGCCAGAGAAGTTGGCAACTATCAGATTGCAGACCCCTAAACCTATCAACACAACTAGCAGTAGCCGTGGTGAGTTCCTAGGGTGCCCTAGACCCCTCGATCACAGCCGGAGAGCTAAATTGCCTAAAGACAGAAAAGGAAATCTAAACTGCCCCAGAGCAGACCCCAAAGTAAAAGGCAGCCCCCAACATATAATGACGGTGAAGCAAGATGAAAAAACACTCAGATAGAAAGATAGCTTGGGCCCCATCGTTTGCTCAGCCTAACTAAACAGGACAGGAAAGGAAGGTTGCTGTCTGCAATCTGCCAAAACCCTATCAAAGACATAAGCCAACAGGCTGATATGGAAAAAGACCCTGAATCAGCTAGGCTTCAAAAACTATATCAGCACTCAGGTATTTTCTGAAGACAGAGCTAAAGGAATTCAGCTCACCCCAGCAGGGAATGGCAGAAATCCAGAAAAACAAAGCAAAACAAAGTCAAAGCACAAATGCAAAAAGCAGAGCAGAAAACTTAGCTTTAGAAGAGCAGGAATTCAGACTGGTCTCCAAGAATCCCTCAGAGAAATCACCCGCAGGGCAGAAGGGCGTTGGCGGCCTTATATCCAGTCAGTAGCTCCACTCAGCCAGTCATCATCATTAGTCTCAGGTGCTTGATAACCAGGCTCACTACCTTTCTTTACCAGAAGAGGGAGTTCATCGGGCCTCAGTGGTGAAGGGGAAAATGAACTCACAACACCCCGCATTGCCAAAATGATAAGGGATGACGTCTACTGGCTGGCAAGCATCCTCGATCCATGCTACGAAGGCAAATTACACAACATTATGCCACCTAGAGATAATATTGGCAAACAAACAAGCAACTCTGGTAAACCGTTTGTTTGAGGCTTTCCCAGCACACAGCAGCTGTGCTGGTTCTCCCACGAGCCGTAGTGGGCACAAAGGAAGAGGTGTTCGTGGTGCACACAGCAGAAGTGGCGTTGGAGACAGGGGTTTAATGACCATGTTGTGGAATGATTTCTCAAGTACCGCTCACACGACTGCTAATACTGCATCGCTTAAAAGTGACAGGAGACAGCAGTTGTCAACTATGGTTACAAATTACTATTCTTCCCATATCGATGTTCTCCCTCACAGGTCATTCCCCTTTGACTATTGGGCCTCTAAACTGGACGCCTGGCCTGAATTGGCACAATATGCCTTACAGGAGCTCGCTTGCGCTTCTGCTAGTGTGTTATCTGAAAGAGTCTTCAGTGCTGCTGGATCAATCCTGACAGAAAAAAGGACCTGTCTGTTGACCCAAAATGTTGATGATCTAACCTTCATTAAAGTGAACCATGCATGGGTTTCAAAGGATTTTGTCCCACCTTCCCCTGATAACACATAGGTTACCAGAAAAGTGCCTCGTTTTTTTTCCTCCTCTTCCTCGGATTTACCCAATTACGCCCTTTGCAGCAGCTGAATGTCCAGCCAACACATCAACATATGCAAATTTTTAAACCTCCCTAACTGGGCTGCCCACCCCTCCCCCAATGGCTGGGGTCAAGACCTGGTGCACCTGGGCAAGTGCCGTTGCTCTGAACAGGTGGATGGGCCCACTGATGGCCGACGGCAATGGCACAGGGCCCCTCATAGTACAATACAGTGTCTCAGACGGTGGGAGGGCCCACTCGCCGTCAGACACACCAGCGTACTATGAGGAGTCCTGTGCCAGTACCGTCGACCATGATTGTGCCCCCCCTGCTTGGTCATGGCCACAGCACTTGCAAGTTGCAATACTTACCTCTCCCTGCTCCACCGCTGTGTAGTCTGGGCAGTTAAATCCTTCACAGCAACGGCCACTAGAAATTTGGTGTATTGATCGATGATGGTTAAGATGTAGGTATGGACTGTCCTGCTGGCCTCTACCTTCAGATGATCAATGGCTACCATTTGAAATGGACGTCAACTTACAAGCGGATGCAGTGGTGCTTTATGATCACCTTTCACAGTTGTGATAGTCACAGACGTGTAACATTCCTGCCACCAATTTTCTATGTCTCCTCTCGTGCCATTCCAATAGAATCGCCTACGGCCTGTGGCTTCTGTGTTTTGCACTCCAAAATGACCAGACACATCATGATAGGCAATGAGGACCATGGGTACATCTCTCCCTGTGATCACAATTTGATGGAGACGAGTAACGGTGATGTGATCCACGCTACTGCGATAAAGCAATCCTTTCTTCACAAAGAACCTTTTTCGCTTTCTCCACAGACACAGTAATTGAGGGTCTGCATCGCCTCTGCAACATCTACCGGTAGGTTTTCCCGCAATGAGTAATTCCAAAATTTCTGCTAACACTCGACTTTGCGTCTGTACTTGTATCCATGTAGTTTCCAGTAGCGGAGTTCTGGACTGGCTTACTGAGATTGAAATATATACGAAGATTTAAAAGTACCACAACACTGTATACTGGTGTACGCTATGAACACCTTTCCCTTTTTCTACTTTTTTAATTCTGGTGTAATACATAGTGAGCCTGTGAGTGTCTGTGTCTGACTCCGGAAGTATAGACGGAAATTTAACCCTAGACTGGACACACCTGGTATGTGCTGATACAGTACCTTGTTTCAAAAATTTGCATTAAGGTATCATCTGTAGGATAACCAACTGTGGGAGGGGACCTTCTTCTTGCCACAGACAAACACGAGACTGAGACAGAGTTTGTATTGAACAGGTCCGTTTTTAGTGACCATCCTTCTGTCGACAACAGCAATTCACCACAGCTGTTTCACATTTCTCTGTACACAGGCCCCGGTACCTTCACTTCCTTTGTAACTATAATTGTGGCGTCCTCTGTGGCTCTTCCACTGTGGCTGGCCTAGGCCCAACCACCACAGCGCTGCACCAGTCTGAGCACACCATCCGTATGATAGCCCCAGGCCGTCTTCGTCTGCGGCTACCATCCTCTGGGCCACCCCCCCGTGACCGCCTCAACTGTCAGTCCTCTCTGGAACCTTTCCACTGTCTCTATTTCCTCAGCAGAACTTCCTCTTTACTGTGCTCCCTTCGCTGACTGACTCTTCCAGAACCTTCCCTCAGCCTTTTATACTTCCAGTTCTGGTAACTCCACCCACTATGAGTGATTCCCTACTAAAATTTAAGAAGGGACTGGATGCCTTTCTTGAAAAGTATAATATTACAGGGTATATACACTAGTTTCCCTGATATTGCGTTGAACCAGGGAGCTAGTCTGATTGCCGTATGTGGAGTCGGGAAGGAATTTTTTTCCCCAATGTGAAGCTTACTGTTTGCAACATGGGTTTTTTTGCCTTCCTCTGGATCAACATGTTAGGGCAGGTTAGGATAGGATATGGGTTGAACTAGATGGACTTAAAGTCTCCCTTCAACCTTAATAACTATGTTACTATGTTACTATGTTACTAACAGTTTCTCTGACCAATGGCAGTTATTCAGTCCCACTCCTACACTCTCCACTGCCCTCCAATGGGCAAGCTAAAACACTGCACCCTTTCTCTTTATCTTAGCGGTTTCACACCTACACTGCGCTACACCTCTGCTTCTGACTACAGGCTGGTTTGTCTGTCAGTCTACCTTCCCTACATCATCCATAGTGAGTGAGGATGTGTGGGTTGCGCCTTCTATATATACGGTGAATCGGAGAAACAAATTTTTACACTATACTCGATACAGCTTGCATCTTGTTATACAGTACCTTTGTTCGACATTTAGCATTACGGTCAAATCCATACTGTGTAAGCGTCTGAGAGTGACTACGGGACTATTTATACGGAGATTTCAATTGTACCCTAAAAAATATATACTTGCTATCTTGTTATCCATGACCTTTTTTACAACATTTTTTATTATGGTCAAAACCAAACTGAGTGAGCGTCTGAGGGTGACTACAGAAATATATACCAATATTTTCAATTTGGCCAACACTGTATACAGCAGAACGCTTCTGATACAGTAACCTTTTTAGCTATTTAGATTCTGGTGTAAACCATAATGAGCCTGTAAACATCTGTCTGTTACTCCGGCAATATATTTGGAACTTTAAGATTACCCCAACACTGTATACAGCTGTACATTTGTGTTACATAGCCCATTTACAGCTTTTCATATTCTTGTGTAATCCATACTGGGCCTGAGAGCGTTTGTGTCTGCCTCCTGAAATGTATACGGAGAATCAGAATGTTTACACTATACTATATATACCTTGTATCTGGTGATACTGTACCCTTTTTCAACTTGTTATTTTATTGGGTAATCCACACTGAGCTTGTGAGCGTCTGTGTATGCCTCATGAAATATATACGAAGATTTACTGTTATCCATAGACTGTATAGAGCTGTATGCTTCTGATACAGTACCATATATCTGCTGGTATTTTGGGTCCATTTTCCAAAACATGAGGAAGTATGGTGGAAGAGGACGTGGATGTGGGCGTGGAGGGCCACCTGGTACTGATGGTGGTGGTGGTGCATCTGCTGGTAGTGCCAAAAACACAATAACAGTTAAGGCAGGAGGTGTTGAGCCAGCGTCATGGTGTAGCTCTGGAAGGTCTGTAAGGCTCCCTTTTCTGGGAGTAGGTAGACTGCTTTTAAAGCCGGAGTATCAGGAACTGTTTGTGGCTTACATTGCTGAAACGCCTCCTCTTCTGAAGTTGTAAAAAATGCAAGCACTGAGTCGTAACTGCAGGCTTCTGGTCAGTAGCAACCCCTTTCCTTGTGTCCTTCACCCACACCAAAAGTGAAGGATGTTTAAGCACACACCTCAGATTACTCCATTGAGCACTTTTCACATACCATGCCTGGGTTAATTAAAAATAGGGCCCATCATGTACTGGAGCAATGTAAATGGGGCAGATCAGACACTGGAGCAGCATCTAAGGGGCCCATTATACACTGGAGCATTATAAATGGGGCCCATTATATATGGAGCATTCTTAGGGCCCATGATACACTGGAGCATCATCCATGAGGCCCATCATGTACTGGAGCATTGTAAATGAGGCAGATCAGACACTGGAGCAGCATCTAAGGGGCCCATTATACACTGGAGCATTACATATGGGGCCCATTATATATGGAGCATTATTAGGGCCTATCATACACTGGAGCATCATCCATGAGGCCCATCATGTACTGGAGCATTGTAAATGGGGCAGATCAGACACTGGAGCAGCATCTAAGGGGCCCATTATACACTGGAGCATTACAAATGGGGCCCATTATATATGGAGCATTATGTGGAGTTCATCATATACTGTATGGAACATTATATGTGACTAATTATTTGGTATGGAGAAATATATAGGGCTCATTTTTCTGTATGGCGCACAATGTGGTGGCCATAACACTGTATGGAGTAATATACTGTCCTGTTTTTGAGCTATTGTACAATTTAAAATAGATCAGTCATGTCATGTAAGCAGTGAAGTATGTGTCATTGTACTATACCTATATTTCTGTGGCGTATCAGAGCATTATGAGTTGTGGTATGTGTTAAAGGGGCGCACTGACACGCTTTGGCCCAGGGCACACGAAAACCTGGAGCCAGCCCTACCCCCCCAATACTTTAGCCTAATAACCCCCAGTTTTCAATGCGTAACTATTATTAGGAAGTCAATTAAGGTTGACAAGCTTCAGTTATAAGAATTGATGTTTTTGGCATTGAAATGGGCACTGTAGGTGTGTTTACTGTCTTCCTCTCCCTGCCGACTTTGCTTCCCCATTGACTTGCATTGGGTTTCATGTTTCAGTTGGCCGATTTCGTTCGACCCGACTTTTTTCATGAAACCCGACTCGACCCGAAAAAAGGCAAAGTCACTCATCTCTAGTCGGGACCAAGGTCCTGCCCCCAGGTGAGAGTGGCGTGACAGGCAACGTGAAAGTCCCTAACAGCACAACTAAAAACACCACCGTGGACCCGACTCTATATGAGAGTTGAATAGTTTCTCTTACCTCCTGAGGGACCAGCTGTGCACAGCTAACTGGGAGAGTGAGCAGAGAGATTCAAGGAACCTTAAAGAAGTTGTCCACTACTTGGACAGCTCCGTGTTAGGCATTGGATTCCTGCCCCTGCACAGGAGAAATTTTGAGCCTTGCCTTCTGCGGTCTCCCATTCAGTCCCAGAGGAGCCTGCTCAGCAAAGACGTTGCTCCCAGTGTATTGCTCAGGCTAGTGCTGTCAGGTTGGTTGCTGCTGCTGTTACCTCTGGGTCAGCTTTGGCAATCCGCACTAGCCAGCAGTGAGCAGCTCCAGAGGCTTTCCTTTTTGCAGCCTTCTGAGCATGCCCGTGGGACGACCTCTCATTGGAGGTTGGGGGTCACACGCTCAGGTCCTTCTCCAGCTCGGATTGGACCATCAGGAAGGTCCCGGAAAGACGCTGCTATAAAAGGTTCGCATGGCCACTCGGCCCTGTGCTAATATAGACTGTAATTTGTAATGGTATGTGTGATGATGGATGCTTGTGAAGTGCTGACTGACTCATTATGAAACCCCTTCCCTCTGATACGTATGTTGTTAGGGTTTAGAGTTCCAGTCAGCGTCAGGTAGTGGAACTGCCTAGCGCCGCAGTGCTCCCAGCTCCCATCACAGGCTAGCGCACTATAGTACCGCACGTTCAGCGACATCAGCCTGAGTGGCGCCGTGCGCCACTAATGCGCTTTCCAGCCCAAAGCTTAGACTGGTTAGTGGCGTCTGCCAGAGCTGCGCTGTACGTACTTCATGCGGTATTGAGCTATCAGATGTGCCCTGTGGCTGTTAACAGGGCACTGTGTTCAGTAAGGGTCTCCCCCTGGCGTCACAGTTGCGGCGCCGAACGCTGGTGGGTCTAGTGGGACTCTACCCCCGTGTCCTTGGGGCAGGGTCCTGTGACCAAAACACTAGTGTTCACGCTGCGGTATCTCGGCCCTGTGAAGCAACAGGGTTCGCCTTCTATTCACCGGGTGAAGTTTACCCGTGTGTGTCCGCTATACTGCCAGTTTCTGTCTGCCATTACCAAGCAGCAGTCTTCCATCTCTGCACGGTGGACCCCGGGCTGGGAATGCACTGCATTACCATCTTTTATTATGTGGTGCTTTCCGCCAGCCCTAACATTCCATCAGTACTGGCATCACTGTCCCCGCCAGACAAATTGAACATAAAGGGGAAGTCTATGCTGCAGCTGATGTCTGACTTCCTTTTCATATTCATTCATCCAGAGGTGGGGACAATGACTCCAACGTTGATTGAAACTGCAAGAGAGCCCCGGGAACGCGATTGCTGACACTGCGGGAATGGCTCTGGCATGGAGATGAATATAAGGTATGGGGTATGAGAAGGGGTTGTCGTAGTAGTGGATAATCGCTTTCAAGCACGTGTACAAAGGGTAAATAAGGAGAGAAATAAATGAAACAAGAATGATCTCCCTGTAACCTGACTGAGGAGAAAGGTAAGGTGTTATGAAGAAAGACAAAGAAACACACAGCAGAAATACAGTGTTTGCCTAGCAAGGAAAATCCCTTCACTTTTGATATGGAAACTCCTTAGCACTAGAGATGAGCGACTTTGCCTTTTTTCGAGTTGAGTCGGGTTTCATGAAACCCTACTTTCTCAAAAGTCGGGTCGAACGCAATCGGCCGATTATCGTGAAAAGTCGAAGGCCAACTGAAACACGAAACCCAATGCAAGTCAAAGGCGAACCAAAGTCGGCAGTGAGTGGAGGACAGGAAACACACATACAGTGCCCATTTTATTGCCAAAAACATCAATTCTTATTACTTAAGCTTATCAACCTTAATTTACTTTATAATAATAGTTAGGCATTGAAAACTGGGGGTTATTTGGCTAAAGTATTGGGGGGGTAGGGCTGGCTCCAGATTTTCGTGGACCCTGGGCCAAAGAGTGTCACTGGGCTCCTTTAACACATACCACAACTCATGATCCTCTGATCCGGCAGAGAAATAGCGGTATAGTACAATTAAAAATACTTCACTTTTTACATCTCATGACTGATATCCATTTTAAATTCTCCAATAGCTCCAAAAACGGACAGTATATAACTCCATACAGTATTATGGCCACCGCATAGTGCTCCATACAGAGAAATGAGGCCCATATATTTCTCCATACAGAATCATTGGTCCCATATAATGTTCCATACAGTATATGATGAGCTCCACATAATGCTACAGTATATGTTGGTCACCATGAATGAAGCCCCACTGTCTTATGGGCCCAAATAATGCTCCATATATAATGGGCCCCATTTCTAATGCTCCAGTGTATAATGGGCCCTGTAAATGCTGCTCCAGTGTCTGATGTCCACCTTTGGAATGCTCCAGTGTATGGTGGGCCTCATATATCATTCTCCATAGTATAGTGCTCCCCAAAAATTGCTGTCCCAACATTGAAAACAATTAAATAAGTCTCCTCGCTAGGGAATCCCTGTTCTAGTCTGGACTCCTCGTCGTCCCCATCTTCCATCTCACTGCACTTGGACTGTTTAGACAGAGGGCGTACAGACGTGATGTCATCGCGCTCTCTGACCAGAATGTCACTGTCAGGAAACGTGGAAGACGTCACGGCGGTGGAGCAGGGAAACGTAAGTATTTCAACTTTGCAAGTGCTGTGATCCTGAGCAAGCAGGGGGGACCCACTCGTTGGCGATGGCACTGGCACAGGGCCCCTCATAGTACGGCGGTGTGTCTGACGGTGGGGCAGAGACACTTTTGCATACTATGAGGGGCCCTGTGTCAGTGCCGTCACCCATGAGTATGCTCAAGGAACCTGCACTTTCATCCGCACCTTCCTCTTTGTCACCGTGTAAGGTGGTATAGTATGCGGGAAGGGGAACCTGAGTTTCATCAGGGTCAGATTCTGGCTGTGTAGAGTGCAAGGGGAATGTAGTGGACTGGGTCAATGTACCAGCAGAATCATCTAGCAGTGGCTGGGCATCAGTGCACTTGTGGCGCCCCCACAAGTACGGTCGCCTCAGTGGCATTACCTACCTCCTAGGGAGTGTGATGTCATGCTTGGGAGCAACGAAGGATCTCTCTAGCAGTTAAACCAACACACAACACAGTTCCCACTCCAGGCCAGCAGGGAGACCTCTGAACCTGACTGCTGAGGAGCTGCTTTCTGTGGTCGGTTAGGTAAGTTAGGGCAGTCTGTAAAGGGAAGGGGAAGTGTGTGGATGTGAGAAGGGGAGCTGGAGGATGAGCAGAGTTAAAGCTCACTCCTAGCTGGAGAGCATGGTCCGGATTCCGGTTTCCGAGTTTGTAGGGACACTGACGGTCCTGCAGCTGTAAATGCTCTGTTCCCAACTAAGGCTCGGAGGCCCCAGCAGCGACGTGTGCGAGCCAGAAGGAAAAGGCTATGGCTGCCTGACTTACGAGAAAGTTCCAAAAGAGAGTCAACAGGGGGAACTTCAGTGAACTCAGTACTGCGAGTACCTCAGATAAGTGCTAGAACGGAGGCCACACTACCTATCTGGAGAGAGAATTCCAAATTTGCTCCCAGGCTGACCAACTCCTTCTCCATCTGTACTCTGGGTCCTGGACGGCACTTACCAAGTACAGGTAAAGGAACTGCACGACTGTGTTATGAATGAGTCACCGAGGAGGAAAAGCAAGCTAAGCCACAGAAAACCAGAGAGGTTGGTAACTAAGCAGATTGCAGACCCCTGATCCTATCCACACAACTAGCAGTAGCCGTGGAGCGTACCTATGATGATCCTAGATGCCTCGTCACAGCCGGAGAACTAAATAAACCTAAAGCAAGAAAAGGGGAAATCTAAACTGCCCCAGAGCAGACCCCAAAGCAATAGACAGCCCCCAAACATGTATTGTTGGTGAGACAAGATGAAAACACAAACACAGATAGAAAAATAGGCTGAGCAAACGATGGGGCCCACACTAACTAGAAAGGACAGGAAAGGAAAGATGCTGTCTGCAATCACGCACAAAACCCTGCCAAAAAATGTCCAACACTTTCTGATAACAAAAACCCTGAAGTCATTAGACTTCAATTCCCTATATCAGGACTCTGGTATATTCTGAAGATAGAGCAAAAAGAGACCAATCTGATCAGGGACTAAAAGCAAACTGGCATAAACAGAGACATAAGAATGGAAATTCAGCACAGCCCCAGCAAGGGCAAAAACTGAGTAAACCAGACCAAATCTCATGTGAAAAAATAGCAGAGCACACTTAGCTTGAGAAGGCAGGAACAGAACTGGAAACCAGAACCTCAGGGCAGGAAAAAATCACCAGCACAAAATTAGGGAGTCAGCTGTCTTAAATCCAGTCAGAGACTCCTGATGTCCACTCACAGTCCTCCTCCTCAGGTGGCAGGTCTCTGCCATTTAGATCAGCTTCATTACCTATTGTTACCACTAGAGGGAGCCCGGTTGGAGAACTCACGACTCCTCTGTCAACACATCCAGCTCCACCACCCTCACCAGAAGCCAGAGGTAAACCAGAAAATGAGTTCACAACAGTACCCTCCCCTTGAGGAGGGGTCACTGTACCCTCATTCACGATACCGGGCCGATCAGGATGGGCCCGGTGAAAAGCACGAACCAATCTTTCGGCATGGCAGGGACCCAAGAATTGTCCTCCTGGCCATAACACTTCCACTTGACCAAATACTGGAGTCTCCGTCTAGCCAGACGAGAATCCAGTATTTTCTCTACCTTATATTCCACATTACCTTCAACCAACACAGGGTCAGGAGGTGCCGCCATAGGAACCACTGGCTCAACAAGCCTCTTCAACAGAGACTTATGAAACACGTTAGGGATCTTAAACGTAACTGGAAGAGCCAATCGAAAAGAAACCGGGTTAAGAATCTCCAAAATCCTTTAAGGTCCAATAAATCTTGGTTTGACCTTTGGAGACAAAACCTTCATAGAGATATTTTTTGACGACAACCAAACCATATCACCCACTTTAAACCGGGGACCAATGGTCCTATGCCGATTGGAAAACCGCTGGGCCTTTTCCTGAGAGAGGGACAACTTATCCACCACTTGGTCCCAAATCTGCTGCATTCTCTCTACCACAGTGTCAACACCTGGGCAGGCTGAAGATTCCACTTGCCTTGAAGAAAATCGAGGATGAAACCCAAAGTTACAGAAAAAGGGCGACATCAATGTGGCAGAACTAGCTCTATTATTTAGAGTGAATTCGGCCAAGGGCAAAATTGAGACCCAATCATCCTGATCAGCAGATATAAAACATCTCAAATAAGACTCCAAAGTCTGGTTTGTTCTCTCAGTCTGCCCATTGGTCTGTGGGTGAAACGCAGAGGAGAAGGATAACTGAATTCCCAGCTTGGAACAAAAAGCTTTCCAAAATCTGGAGACAAACTGGACTCCTCTGTCCGACACAATGTTCTCAGGAATCCCATGCAACCGAACCACCTGTTGTAAAAACAAGGGCACCAACTCTGAGGAAGATGGCAGCTTTGGGAGCGGTACAAGATGGACCATCTTAGAAAATCCATCACAAATCACCCAGATAACAGTCATTCTCTGAGAGACAGGAAGATCAGAAATAAAATCCATTGAGATATGGGTCCATGGCCTCTTGGGCACCGGCAAGGGCATCAACAGCCCACTAGAACGAGAACAGGGTTTAGACCGGGAACAAGTCCCACAAGAAGACTGCATAAAATTCCTGACATCACGAGATAAGGTGGGCCACCAAAAAGACCGACTCACCAAATCTCTGGTACCAAAAATACCTGGATGACCAGCCAACGCAGAGCAATGAACTTCAGACATCACTCTCTTCCTCCACTGGTCAGGAACATACAATTTTCCCATAGGGCAATGATCAGGTTTCTCCTCCTGAAATTCTTCCAGGGCACATCTCAAATCGGGCGAGATGGCAGAAAGAACTACCCCCTCACCTAGGATGGTAGTAGGTTCGGTCACAATAGGAGAATCAGCAAGGAAACTCCTAGAATGGGTGTCTGCCTTAACATTCTTAGTGCCCGGAAGAAAGGAGACCACAAAATCAAAACGCGTGAAAAACAAGGCCCACCTAGCCTGTCTAGGATTCAAGCGTTTGGCCGACTCCAGGTAAATCAAATTCTTGTGGTCAGTAAGGACCACAACTTGATGTCTAGCTCCCTCCAACCAATGTCTCCACTCCTTGAATGCCCACTTCATGGCCAACAATTCCCGATTCCCCACATCATAGTTGCGTTCAGATGGGGAGAACTTTCAGTAAAAGAAGGCACAGGGATTCATTTTAGAAGTCACCGGATCTTTTTGGGACAAAACAGCTCTTGCACCAATCTCTGAAGCATCTACCTCTACCTGAAATGGAAGTGAGACGTCAGGTTGCCGTAAAACCGGAGCAGAAGTGAACCTCCGCTTCAGCTCCTGAAATGCCAAAACAGCCTCTGGCGACCAATTCAGCACATCAGCGCCCTTCTTGGTCACATCAGTCAGAGGTTTGGCAATACCAGAAAAATTAGCTATAAATTTACGATAAAAATTAGCAAAACCCAAAAACTTCTGGAGAGCCTTCAAAGAAGTGGGCTGAACCCAATCATAAATGGCCTGTACCTTGGCCGGGTCCATTTCAATAGTTGACGGAGACAAAATAAATCCCAAAAATGAAATCCTCTGTACACCAAAAAGGCATTTCGATCCCTTAACATACAGGGAATTCTCCCTCAAAATCCGGAACACAGTCCGAACATGTTCCACATGAGAATCCCAATCACTGGAAAAGATCAGAATATCATCCAAATAGATGATCAAAAACCTATCAACAAAGTCCCGGAAAATATCATTCATAGTAACATAGTAACATAGTAACATAGTAATTAAGGTTGAAGGGAGACTTTAAGTCCATCTAGTTCAACCCATATCCTATCCTAACTTGCCCTAACATGTTGATCCAGAGGAAGGCAAAAAAACCCCATGTGGCAACAGTAAGCTTCACATTGGGGAAAAAAATTCCTTCCCGACTCCACATACGGCAATCAGACTAGCTCCCTGGATCAACGCAATATTAAGGAGACTAGTGTATATACCCTGTAATATTATACTTTTCAAGAAAGGCATCCAGTCCCTTCTTAAATTTTAGTAGTGAATCACTCATTACAACATCATATGGCAGAGAGTTCCATAGTCTCACTGCTCTTACAGTAAAGAATCCGCGTCTGTGAGTATGCTTAAACCTTCTTTCCTCCAGACGTAGAGGATGCCCCCTTGTCCCCGTCACAGGTCTAAGAGTAAAAAGATCATTAGAAAGGTCTTTGTATTGTCCCCACATATATTTATACATTGTAATAAGATCACCCCTAAGCCTTCGATTCTCCAAACTAAATAACCCCAAGTGTAATAACCTGTCTTGGTATTGCAGACCCCCTAGTTCCCTAATAACCTTGGTCGCTCTTCTCTGCACCCGCTCCAGTTCAGCTATGTCTTTCTTATACACCGGAGACCAGAACTGTACACAGTATTCTAAGTGTGGTCGCACTAGTGACTTATATAGAGGTAAAATTATGTTCTCCTCATGAGCATCTATGCCTCTTTTAATGCATCCCATTATTTTATTTGCCTTTGCAGCAGCTGCTTGACTCTGGCCACTAAATGTGAGTTTGTCGTCCACCCATACACCCAGGTCTTTTTCAGTGACTGTTTTGCCCAGTGTTTTACAATTAAGCACATAATTATACAACTTGTTCGTTCTACCCAAGTGCATGACCTTACATTTATCCCCATTAAAGCTCATTTGCCATTTATCAGCCCAAGCTTCTAGTTTACATAAATCCTCCTGTAATATAAAATTGTCCTCCTCTGTATTAATTACCCTGCAGAGTTTAGTGTCATCTGCAAATATTGAAATTCTACTCTCTATGCCCCCTACAAGGTCATTAATAAATATGTTAAAAAGAAGCGGGCCCAAAACTGACCCCTGTGGTACCCCACTGCTAACCGTGACCCAGTCCGAGTGTGCTCCATTAATAACCACCCTTTGTTTCCTATCCCTGAGCCAGCTCTTAACCCACCTACACATATTTTCCCCTATCCCCATTGTTCTCATTTTATGTATCAACCTTTTGTGTGGCACCGTATCAAAAGCTTTTGAAAAGTCCATGTACACCACGTCCACTGCATTCCCTTGGTCCAGTCCGGAACTTACCTCTTCATAAAAGCTTATCAGATTAGTCTGACAGGAACGGTCTCTTGTAAACCCATGTTGATATTGGGTCATAAGGTTATTCTTCTCCAGATACTCCAGTATAGTATCTCTTAGAAAACCCTCCAGGATTTTACCCACAGTTGAGGTTAAACTTACAGGCCTATAATTTCCAAGTTCAGTTTTTGTCCCCTTTTTGAATATTGGCACCACATTTGCTATACGCCAGTCCTGTGGCACAGACCCTGTTATTATGGAATCTTTAAAGATTAAAAATATTGGTCTATCAATGACTGTGCTTAATTCCTGCAGTACTCGGGGGTGTATCCCATCCGGGCCCGGGGATTTGTCAATTTTAGTGATTTGTAGACGCCGCCGTACTTCCTGCTGGGTTAAGCAGGTGACATTTAATGGAGAATTTTTATCCCTGATCATGTTATCCATCATGGGATTTTCTTGTGTAAATACTGTTGAAAAAAAGTCATTTAGCATATTGGCTTTTTCCTCATCCTCATCCACCATTTCACCCAGACTAATTTTAAGGGGACCAACACTATCATTTTTTAGCTTCTTACTATTTATGTAGTTAAAGAATATTTTGGGATTATTTTTACTTTCTCTGGCAATGAGTCTCTCTGTCTCAATCTTTGCTGTCTTGATTTGCTTTTTACAGAATTTATTTAATCTTCTGTATTTATTTAATGCCTCATCACTACCTACTTGCTTTAATTCTCTAAATGCTTTATTTTTATCTCTTATTGCGCCCCTTACAGCTCTATTTAGCCATAGTGGTTTCCTCCTATTTCTCGCATGTTTATTCCCATACGGTATATATTGTGCACAGATCCTATTCAGGATGCTAATAAACGTCTCCCATTTTCTTTGTGTATTTTTATGTCTCAGGATATCGTCCCAGTTAATTGCACCAAGATCATCTCTCATCCGTTGGAAATTTGCCTTCCTGAAGTTTAGTGTCCTTGTAACCCCTCTACTACACATCTTATTAAAGGATACATGAAAACTTATTAATTTGTGATCACTATTACCCAAGTGACCCCCAACCCTTACATTTGATATGCGGTCTGGCCTGTTGGATAATATTAGGTCTAGCAGTGCCCCCCCTCTTGTTGGGTCCTGAACCAGTTGTGAAAGGTAATGGTCTCTCATGGTAGTCAAAAACCTATTACCTTTGCTGGAACTGCAGGTTTCGGTTCCCCAATGTATTTCAGGGTAGTTGAAGTCCCCCATAATAATGACTTCTCCTTGAGTCGCTGCTTCATCTATTTGCTTTATGAGGATATTCTCTGTAGCTTCCATTATTTTTGGAGATTTATAACAAACCCCTATCAGTAATTTATTATTTTTCCCCCCTCCCCTTATCTCTACCCACAGGGACTCTACATTTTCATTAGATTCATATATATTATCACGAAGGATGGGTTTTAAGGATGATTTTACATATAAACACACGCCTCCCCCTCTCTTATTTGTTCGGTCATTTCTGAACAGACTATAGCCCTGTAAATTAACAGCCCAGTCATGGCTCTCATCCAGCCATGTCTCAGATATCCCCACCATGTCATAATTATGTTCCAACAACATTAACTCCAATTCCTCCATTTTGTTGGCGAGACTTCTGGCATTAGTATACATGCACTTTATGTATCTCTCTGTACCTCTATTCTTTCTTAAATTATTAACTGTTCTAACCCCACCCCCCATGCCACCCCCACCCCCAATGTCATTATTTGTGCCCAGGTCTCTATCTGCACTGTCTTCCCCTCCTATAAAAGGAATACCCTCCCCCCCGTCCCTAGTTTAAACACTCCTCCAACCTTCTAGCCATTTTCTCCCCCAGCACAGCGGCACCCTCCCCATTGAGGTGCAGCCCGTCCCTAGCGTAGAACCTGTAGCCAACTGAGAAGTCGGCCCAGTTCTGCAGGAACCCAAACCCCTCCTTCCTACACCAATTCCTGAGCCACTTATTAACCTCCCTAATCTCCCGTTGCCTCTCTGGCGTGGCACGTGGTACAGGAAGTATTTCCGAAAATACCACCTTGGAGGTCCTTGCTTTAAGCTTGCAGCCTAATTCCCTGAAATCATCTTTAAGGACCTTCCACCTACCTCTAACTTTGTCATTTGTGCCAATGTGCACCATGACCGCTGGATCCTCACCAGCCCCTCCCAGTAATCTGTCAACCCAATCAGCGATGTGTCGGACTCGAGCGCCAGGTAGGCAGCACCTGTCTGTGGTAAGTGTGTCAAGTCACACACTTACCACAGTTCGCACTTACGCTCAGGTCACACTCAGCTCGTTCACACTCGCTCAGGAAGAAGATTTAAAAGAGTTTTTTTTTTTTTTTTTCCCCTTTCAACAGCACACCACCTTGCTGCTCAATGCACTTTCAAAAGGAGTTGAGCCCCAACCAGCTGCCCCTTATAAACCCTTAGTTACTGTATGAACTCCCACCCTTAATTAACCCCTTGTGAATATAGTTACACCTCTAGATTTAAATGCAATATAGTTTACCCTTAAAAACACAGATAGTAAAAGAAAAGATTAACCCTGAAGAGACAAAATATAGGTTAAACAAGCCCCCAAAGCCCCCCAAAAATTGAACAGGTAGAAAGCACTCAGCAACCTACAATTCAGCAACTCACACAGGTATTTGTTATAGGTTTTCCAAATACCTCTTCACTGAATTTCAAGTCACACACTTACCACAGTTCGCACTTACGCTCAGGTCACACTCAGCTCGTTCACACTCGCTCAGGAAGAAGATTTAAAAGAGTTTTTTTTTTTTTTTCCCCTTTCAACAGCACACCACCTTGCTGCTCAATGCACTTCATGAAGGATTGGAAGACAGAAGGGGCATTAGTGAGCCCAAAAGGCATCACCAGGTACTCAAAATGTCCCTCCGGAGTATTAAACGCCATCTTCCATTCATCCCCATGCTTGATGTGAATAAGATTATACGCCCCCCTGAGGTCAAGCTTAGTAAACCAGCAGGCAACTTTAACTCTGGAGAATAAATCAGAAATCAGGGGTAATGGATACTGATATTTAACCGTAATCTTGTTAAGGGAACGATAGTCATTACAAGGCCTTAAAGAACCATCTTTCTTCGCCACAAAAAACCCCCCCAGCACCTAAGGGTGAAAAGGATGGTCTAATATGACCCTTCTCCAACGACTCCTTAATATAAGATCACATAGCCTCGTGTTCAGGTACAGATAAGTTGAAAAGCCGACCCTTGGGAAATTTACACCCAGGCCTCAACTCAATTGCACAGTCATAACTCCTATGAGGGCAGGGACGCAGACTTACTCTCACTAAATACATCATAAAAATCAGCCAAATAGTCAGTAACATCATGAGACTGGGGAGAGGTGGAGAAAACAGGAGTGTCACCAAGAGCACACTGACAACCCCAACTCACCACAGACACAGATTTCCAATCCAAAACTGGATTATGGATTTGCAACCAGGGAATACCCAGAACATTAGTATCATGCAAATTATGCAGTACCAAAAATCTACAATTTTCTTGGTGGTCTGGGGCGACCCGCATTTTCACCTGGGTCCAAAACATAAGAATGGAAATTCAGCACAGCCCCAGCAGGGGCTGGCTGACCATAAAAACTGAGTAAACCAGACCAAATCTCATATGAAAAAATAGCAGAGCACACTTAGCTTGATAAGGCAGGAACAGAACTGGAAACCAGAACCTCAGGGCAGGCAAAAATCACCAGCACAAAATTAGGGAGTCGGCTGTCTTAAATCCAGTCAGAGACTCCTGATGTCCACTCACAGTCCTCCTCCTCAGGTGGCAGGTCTCTGCCATTTAGATCAGCTTCATTACCTATTGTTACCACTAGAGGGAGCCCGGATGGAGAACTCATGACTTCTCTGTCAACACATACAGCTCCACCACCCTCACCAGAAGCCAGAGGTAAACCAGAAAATGAGTTCACAACACGACTGTGTCTGTCATCTTTCTCCTGCGCCTGGCGCATGGCTCTGCTACATCCTGCACTGCACACCATCTACCAACTCTTTTATCTGCCCTGCGACTACAGCCCTACCTGTGCAGGGCTTCTACGTCTTAGCTGCACCACAACATCTGTCCTAGAGAAGTGACACTGCAGCACGGGTCAATCTGATCAGAAACCACGGGTGGCGTCACGTATCATTCACCTATAAACATTATTCACCCCTTTACATGGACACCCAGGGCCACGGAATGGGTCATCACCACCAACGTGACACATCCCTCTGAGACACCGGCCCGGTACCGATTAACCCCACTGCCCTGGCTGGCCACCCACACTCAATATCAGATTAATCTTGGACTGGGGAATTCACGATTTGACTTGATAACCCAGGCATGGTATGATAGAAAGAGCTACATGGACTAATGTGAAGTGTGGCCTGCTACATCATTCACTTTAAGTGGGGGTGAAGGACACAAGGAAAAGGGTTCTTCCTGACCAGGAGCCAGCACTTGACGACTCAGTGCTCGCATTTTTTGAAACTTCAGAAGAGGAGGGTGTTATGAAAGAGTCACCGTAGGAGGCAGACACAAAAATAGAAGCTACGTCCAGAAAACCAGAGAAGTTGGCAACTATCAGATTGCAGACCCCTGAACCTATCAACACAACTAGCAGTAGCCGTGGGGGGTTCCTACGGTGCCCTAGACCCCTCGATCACAGCCGGAGAGCTAAATAGCCTAAAGACAGAAAAGGAAATCTAAACTGCCCCAGAGCAGACCCCAAAGTAAAAGGCAGCCCCCAACATATAATGACGGTGAAGCAAGATGAAAAAACACTCACACAGATAGAAAGATAGGCTGAGCAAACGATGGGGCCCAAGCTAACTAAACAGGACAGGAAAGGAAGGTTGCTGTCTGCAATCTGCCAAAATCCTATCAAAGACATAAGCCAACAGGCTGATATGGAAAAAGACCCTGAAGCAGCTAGGCTTCAAAAACTATATCAGCACTCAGGTATTTTCTGAAGACAGAGCTAAAGGAATTCAGCTCACCCCAGCAGGGAATGGCAGAAATCCAGAAAAACAAAGCAAAACAAAGTCAAAGCACAAATGCAAAAAGCAGATCAGAAAACTTAGCTTTAGAAGAGCAGGAATTCAGACTGGTCTCCAAGAATCCCACAGAGAAATCACCCACAGGGCAGAAGGGCATTGGCGGCCTTATATCCAGTCAGTAACTCCACTCAGCCAGTCATCATCATTAGTCTCAGGTGCTTGATAATCAGGCTCACTACCTTTCTTTACCAGAAGAGGGAGTTCATCGGGCCTCAGTGGTGAAGGGGAAAATGAACTCACAACAGGAGGGCATATTTTCTGGAGTCTGTTTCAGCAATGTAAGCCAAAACTAGTTCCTGACGCTCCGGCTTTAAAAGCGGTTAACCTACTCCCAGAAAAGGTAGCCTTCCAGGTGTTCTGGAGCCAGACCATGACACAGGCTCAACACCTTCTGCCTTAGCTGCTATTGTGCTTTTGCCACTACCAGAAGATGCACCAGCTGGCCCCCCAACGCCCACTTCCACGGCCTCTTCCACCAAACTTCAAAATTTTGCAGAAAATAAACCCAAAATAACATCAGATATATGGTACTGTATCAGAAGCGTACAGCTCTATACAGTCAAAGGATAATTGTCAATCTCCCTATATATTCCATCAGTCACACAGAGACGCTCACATGCTCAGTATGGATTAGACAAGAATATAAAAAGTAGAAAAAGTGTACAGTATCATCAGATAGCAGGTATATATAGTATAGTTTAAACATTCTAAATCTCCGTAGATATTTCAGGATTCAGACACAGACGCTCTCAGGCTCAGTATGGATTACAACACAATATAAATGCCGTAAAACGGTAATGGATCTGAAGAGTACAGCTGTACACAGTGTAGGGGTCATTGATGTCAATCTCAGTATTTATTTCCACAGTCAGAAAATAACTCTCACTTGGTCAGTTTGGATTAGACCAGAATATAAAAAGCAGGAAATGGGTAATGTATCACAAGCGTAGAGCTGTATACACTAGTGTTGGGGTAATTTTTAAATGTACATCTAAATTGCAGGAGTAAGGCTTAGTTCACACGTACCGGAACTCTCGCGGAAATTACCACGAGAATTCCGGAATTCCATTCCGCGGGAAAATCGCATTTTAAATTCCCGCGATTTTCCCTTGGAAAAACTAGCATTTTGCAAGCGTATTTAGCTTGCAAAATGCTAGCGTTTTCCAAGCGATCTGTAACATCGCTTGGAGAACTGATTGACAGGTTGGTCACACTCATCAAACACAGTGTTTGACGAGTGTGACCAACTTTTTAAATGCAAAAAAAAATAAAAAAATGGTGTTATTCTCACCTTCCGACGTCCCGCGCATCCGTTCCCAGTAATCCTTTGCGAAAATGCCCGCGATGACGTCCATTCTTGCGGGATCGTGATGTCTCGCGGTTATTCGCGATGACGTCGCGCGAATGACCCCGAGACTTCGCGATCCCGCAAGAATGGACGTCATCGCGGGCATTTTTGCAAAGGATTACTGGGAACGAGAGCTTGGAGAGAGGCAGGAACGCTGCGCGGGACGTCGGAAGGTGAGAATAACAATATTTTTTATTTTAAATTCTATTTTTTACAGGGATATGGTACCCAAAGCCCGGAGGACAGTCTCCTCTCCTCTGGACCGTGGGTACCATCCGCAAATGTTCTGCTTACTTTCCGCATGGTGTGCACAGCCACATGCGGGAAGTAAGCGGAACAATGCATTCCTATGTGGGCGGAATCGCCGCGATTCCGCAAAATTAATGAGCATGCTGCGGTTTTTACGATTCCGCCGTGATAAAAACCGCAGCATTAGCACAGCATTGCGGAATCCCATAGGAATGCATGGCATGCTTATTTTTCGCGTTTTCGCGGCAAAATCGCACGGTTAAAACCGCCGCGGAAACGTGAAAAAAACGCCACGTGTGAACTCAGCCTAACCCACAGACTGTCACATGCTCAGGATGGATCACATCACAATATAACAAGAAGATCCACAAGAAATAATCACACATGTGGGACAATGTTCCAGGTGTCAATGATACACTTAGAGTGGTGGGTGGAGGAGGACTTCCTGGCAGAAAGGGTACAGTATCACCAGATACCAGGTATATATAGCATAGCTTAAACATTAAAAATGTACGTCTATACATCAGGAGTAGTGTTGAGCCACCCCGCTAGTGTTCGAGTTCGTTTTGGTTTGTCGAACAGGAGGCAAGTTCGTCGAATGTTCGTCGAACGTTCGATGAACACTGTCGAACACCATTGAAAACAATGGCAGGCAAACACATAGAAAACAATATCAAAACACCTTAAAAGGTGTCCCAAAGCAGACAAAATGCTCAGAATACAAAAATAACATATGGAAAAGGGCAACTACATATAGAAAAGAGGTGGAGGAGTAAAAGGAGGAGGAGGAGACACAGATATAGGCATGTCATGCCCTTATGAAGTCAAGAAAGGCTGGAATAAAAATGTAAAATACCAAAAAACAGTAAAAATCTGAAATCGAAGACGATCATATACTTCCCACCATAAATTAGGCCAACTGCCGATCGGGCGGCGTTATTCCCACGAACCTCCGAACAGCGTCCATGAAGGCAAAGTGTTTGGTTTCCGGGGGCAGTATGGTTGCAAAGCTGAACCTTAAAGGAATGTCCAGAAGGGCACCACCAGGAGTGGAGCCTGCGGCTTAATTCGACTCCACCCGGGAAAGCTCAACCATGCCAGCTACAGAAAAGATGGACAGATTGCAAGCTTTGTCGATTCAGTGGGTGATGGTGGATGTCTGTTTTTAGTTGTGCTAGCAATTTGTCAGCTTAATTCCGTTAACGAACGAGACCCCGGCATGCCCCCGCAGTACACGTCAAGCTTACTAGAGGGACACACGAGGCTCTGGCACGCGAGATTGAGCAATAACAGGTCTGTCATGCCCTTACATTTCTGGGGCTGCATGCGTGCTAAACTGAAAGGACCGGCGTGTGTCTCTTACAGTTGCAGATAACCCGCTGAATTTTAAGCAAAGTGTTCGAGTTCGACGAACGGCTCGAACACCACCCAAAACAGCTGCAATTTTAACTTGGCGAACAGGTCGACTCGAACACCGCTCATCTCTAATCAGGAGGCAGACTCAGACATTCTCAGGCCCAGTATGGATTCGACAAGATTGTAGAAAGTTGAGAAAGGGTACAGTATCACCAGATAACAGGTGTATATATAGCATAGTTAAACATTAAAAATCTGCGTGTTTATTTCCAGAGTCCGACAAAGACACTCACAGCCTCAGTATGGATTAGACAAGAATCTAAAAAGCAGAAAAAGGGTTATGTATTCAAAGCGTACACCAGTATACACTGTTGGGGTATTTTTCAATCTCATATGTCTCAGTAAGACAGTCCAGACTCTCCGCAAGAGGAAATGAGATGGATACCAGTATAGACGGAAAGTCGAGTGATTGCAGAAATTTTGGAATTGCTAATCATGGGAAAAACTCCCGGGAGAATTCTCAGAGGCGATGCTGACCCTCAATTACTTTGTCTGTGGAGACAGCGAAAACAGTTCTTGTGAAGAAATGTTTGCTGTATCGCAGTACCGTGGAACCCATCACCGTTACTCATGTCCATCAAATTGTGATCACAGGGAGAGATGTAGACATTGTCCTCACTGGCTATCATGATCTGTCAGGTAATTTTGGAGTGCAAAAGACACAAGCCACAGGCCGTAGGCGATTCTATTGGATTGGCATGAGAGGACACATTTAAAGATGTGGGCAGGAATGTCACACGTCTGTGAGTCAGAAAACCGTGAAAGCTGATGATAAACCACCACTGCATCTCATTGTGAGTCGGCGTCCATACCAAATGGAAGCCATTGATCATCTGAAGATAGAGCCCGGCAGGACAGGGCATAGCTACGTCTTAACCATCATCTATCATTTCACCAAATTTGTATTGGCTCTCCCTGTGAAGTATTTAACAGGCCAGACTACACAGTGGTGGAGCAGGGAGAGGTAAGTATTGCAAGTGCTGGTGCCCTGAGCAAGTAGTGGGGGCCCACTCGTCGCCGGCGGTACTGACACAGGGCCCCTCATAGTACGCCGGTGTGTCTGACTGCGGGTGTGCACCCCCACCGTCAGAGACACTTGATTGTACTATGAGGGACCCTGTTCCAGTGCCGTTGCCCAAGAGTGCGCCCACCCACCTGTCCAGGGCAACGGCACTCGCACGGGTGCGTGCGCCAGGTGGAGACCCCGGCATTGTGGGGGGAGGCAGCCCAGTTAGGGAGGAGGAAAAAATGGCATATGTTGATGTTGGACATACAGCAGCTGCAAATGGAGTAATTGGAGTAGTCAGCGGAAGAGGAGGACAAAAGCGAGCCATTTTTCTGGCAACCTACGTGTCAGCAGGGGAGGGTGGGACAAAATCCTTTGAAACCCATGCATGGTTCATTTTAATGAAGGTTAGATCATCAACATTTTGGGTCGACAGACAGGTCCTTTTTTCTGTCAGGATTGATCCAGCAGCACTGAAGACTCTTTCAGATAACACACTAGCAGCAGGGCAAGCGAGCTCCTGTAAGGCATATTGTGCCAATTCAAGCCAGGTGTCAAGTTTACTGGCCCAATAGTCAAAGGGGAATGACCGGTGAGGGAGAACATCGATATGGGAGGAGAAGTAGTTTGTTACCATAGTTGACAACTGCTGTCTCCTGTCACTTTCAATCGATGCAGTATTACCAGTTGTGTGAGGGGTACTTGAAAAATCAGTCAACAACATGGTCATGAAACCCCTGTGTCCAACGTCACTTCGACTGTGTGCACCATGAACACCTCTTCCATGTTGCCCCCTACGGCTCGTGGGAGAAACATCACTGCCGCTGTGTGCTGGGATTGCCTCAAACAAACGGTTTACCAGAGTTGCTTGTTTGCTAGCCAATATTAGCTCTAGGTTCTCCTGTGGCAGGATGTTTTGGAATTTGCCTTTATAGCGTAGATCCAGGATGCTGGCCAACCAGTAGTCGTCATCGTTCATCATTTTGGCAATGCGGGGGTCCCTTTTTAGGATCTGCAAGGCATAATCAGACATGTGGGCCAATGTTCCCGGTGTCAATGATGCACTGCAAGTGCTGGGTGGAGGAGCACTTTCTGGCAAATCAACATCCCTCCAGTCACACACAAACCCTGTACCTGACCTTGCCACGCCAACATTTTGTCTTGCCCCCTGAGAAGCATCCTCCTCCCCTAAATAATCATCCCCAACATCATCCTCCTCCTCCTCTTCTCCCTCCTCCTCGTCCCTGAGCACACAATGGCTGACTGTCATCAAGGCTTCCCTCCTCCTCTTCCTCCTCGGCTGCAGACGCCTGCTCCTTAATGTGCGTCAAAGTTTGCATGAGCAGACGCATAAGTGGGATGCTCATGGTTATGATGGCGTCTGTTGTGAGCTCATTTTCTGGTCCGCCAGTTGCGAGTTCTCCTTCCAGGCTCCCTCTGGTGGTAACAGGAGGTAGTGTGGCTGATTTAATCAGTAGAGATCTGTGTTGTGAGTTCATTTTCCCTTCACCACTGAGGCCCGATGAACTCCCTCTTCTGGTGAAGAAAGGTAGTGAGCCTGATTATCAGGCACCTGAGACTAATGATGATGACTGGCTGAGTGAAGTTGCTGACTGGCTATAAGGCCGCCGACACCCTTCTGCCCTGCGGGTGATTTCTCTGAGGGATTCTTGGAGACCAGTCTGAATTCCTGCTCTTCTAAAGCTAAGTTTTCTGCTCTGCTTCTTGCATTTGTGCTTTGACTTTGTTTTGCTTTGATTTTCTGGATTTCTGCCATTCCTTGCTGGGGTGAGCTGAATTCCTTTAGCTCTGTCTTCAGAAAATACCTGAGTGCTGATATAGTTTTTGAAGCCTAGCTGCTTCAGGGTCTTTTTCCATATCAGCCTGTTGGCTTATGTCTTTGATAGGGTTTTGGCAGATTGCAGACAGCAACCTTCCTTTCCTGTCCTGTTTAGTTAGCTTGGGCCCCATCGTTTGCTCAGCCTAACTTTCTATCTGTGTGAGTGTTTTTTCATCTTGCTTCACCGTCATTATATGTTGGGGGCTGCCTTTTACTTTGGGGTCTGCTCTGGGGCAGTTTAGATTTCCTTTTCTGTCTTTAGGCTATTTAGCTCTCCGGCTGTGATCGAGGGGTCTAGGGCACTGTAGGAACCCCCAACGGCTACTGCTAGTTGTGTTGATAGGTTCAGGGGTCTGCAATCTGATAGTTGCCAACTTCTCTGGTTTTCTGGACGTAGCTTCTATTTTTGTGTCTGCCTCCTACGGTGACTCTTTCATAACAGAATCACCCGCCATACCGCAGATCCTAGGGTACTCAAAAGCAGGAAAGAATTGTAAAAAAAAAAAGTGTGTATATTTTTTCCTCTATATCTCTGAGGCCGTAGGGGGAATTTTTTTTTCTCTCAATGGAGATAAAGCAATTGTCTGATCGTGTGGAGCAGCTCGCTGCGGAAGTGCGGGGAATATCCACCTACCTTGCTCATTCACATGCTGCTGAACCAAAGATTCCTACACCTGATGTATTTTTTGGGGATCGGTCTAAATTTTTGAATTTCAAAAATAATTGTAAATTATTTTTTGCCTTGAAGCCTAACTCGTCAGGGAGCTCCGTGCAGCAGGTTAAAATTGTCATCTCTTTGCTGCGTGGCGATCCCCAGGATTGGGCGTTTTCTTTGAAACCAGATGATCCTATTCTGACTAATGTGAACGCATTTTTTCATGCCTTGGGGTTGTTGTATGACGAACCTAATGCTATTGATCAGGCTGAAAAGACCCTGCTGGCATTGAACCAGGGTCGAGATTCTGCAGAATTGTACTGTCAAAAATTCCGAAAGTGGGCGGTACTTACTACCTGGAATGATAATGCCTTGGCTGCTCTCTTTCGGAAGGGTTTGTCAGAAGCCATAAAAGATACTATGGTGGGATTTACTGTTCCCTCTGGTCTGGACGATTCTATGTCATTAGCCATTCAGGTTGATCGGCGTTTGCGTGAACGAAAAACTGCACGAGAGGTGTTGCCACCAGTTGAACAGGTGTCTGAACCTATGCAATGTGATAGAGTTTTGTCCAGAAGCAGCGTCAGGAGTTCAGAAGGCGTTATAAGTTGTGTTTTTTCTGTGGAGATGCCTTGCATATTATTTCTGTCTGTCCTAAACGAGAGAAACGCTTTGCGCACACGTTTTCTGTTGGTGGTGTTCAACCTAAGTTTCTTCTGGCTATTACTCTGATCTGCTCCCTGTCCACATTTTCCGCCAAGGCTTTTGTGGATTCGGGAGCAGCCCTAAACCTAATGGACTTGGATTTTGCTAAACGTTGTGGATTTCTGATGACACCTCTGCAGACGCCTATCCCTTTGAGGGGGATTGATGCTACTCCTTTGGCGAAAAATAAACCTCAGTTTTGGACCCAGGTGGTAATGCGGGTCGCCCCAGACCATCAAGAAAATTGCAGATTTTTGGTGTTGCATAATCTGCATGATACCATAGTTCTGGGGTTTCCCTGGTTACAAATTCATAATCCAGTTTTGGATTGGAAATCTGTGTCTGTGGTGAGTTGGGGTTGTCGGTGTGCCTTTAGTGAGGCTCCGGTGTTTTCCACCTCTCCTCAGTCGCATGATGTTCCTGACTATTTGGCAGACTTTTATGATGTATTTAGTGAGAATGAGTCTGCGTCTCTGCCTCCTCATAGGAGTTATGACTGTGCAATTGAACTGAGCCCGGGATGTAAATTTCCCAAGGGTTGGCTCTTCAATTTATCTGTACCCGAGCACGAGGCTATGCGATCCTATATTAAGGAGGCATTGGAGAAGGGTCATATTAGACCATCCTCGTCACCTTTAGGTGCCGGTTTTTTTTTTGTAGCCAAAAAGGATGGATCATTAAGACCTTGTATTGATTATCGTGCCCTCAACAAAATTACTGTTAAATATCAGTATCCGTTACCCCTGATTTCGGATCTATTCTCTAGAGTTAAAGGTGCTTGCTGGTTTACCAAGCTTGACCTCAGGGGGGCGTATAATCTTATTCGCATTAAGCATGGGGATGAATGGAAGACGGCGTTTAATACTCCGGAGGGACATTTTGAGTACCTGGTGATGCCTTTTGGGCTCACTAATGCCCCTTCTGTCTTCCAGTGCTTCATGAACGATATTTTCCGAGATTTTGTCGATAAATTTTTGATTATCTATCTGAATGATATTTTGATCTTCTCCAAGGATTGGGATTCTCATGTGGAACATATTCGGACTGTGTTCCGGATCTTGAGGGAGAATTCCCTGTATGTCAAAGGATCTAAATGCCTTTTTGGAGTACAGAGGATTTCTTTTTTGGGATTTATTTTGTCTCCGTCAATTATTGAAATGGACCCGGCCAAGGTACAGGCCATTTACGATTGGGTTCAGCCCACTTCTTTGAAGGCCCTCCAGAAGTTTTTGGGTTTTGCTAATTTTTATCGGAAATTTATAGCAAAATTTTCTACTATTGCCAAGCCATTGACTGATTTGACTAAGAATGGTGCTGATGTGTTAAATTGGTCTCCGGAGGCTGTTTCTTCCTTTCAGGAGCTGAAGAGAAGATTCACCTCCGCCCCGGTTTTGCGGCAACCTGATGTCTCACTTCCGTTCCAGGTAGAGGTGGATGCTTCTGAGATTGGTGCAGGAGCTGTTTTGTCCCAAAGGGATCCTGTAACATCTAAAATGAATCCCTGTGCTTTCTTTTCCCGAAAGTTCTCTCCATCTGAACGTAACTATGATGTGGGGAATCGGGAACTGTTGGACATGAAATGGGCATTTGAGGAGTGGAGACATTGGTTGGAGGGAGCTAAACATCAAGTCGTGGTCCTCACTGACCACAAGAATTTGATATACCTAGAGTCGGCTAAGCGCTTGAACCCTAGACAGGCTAGGTGGGCCTTGTTTTTTACACGTTTTGATTTCTTCCTGGAACTAAGAATGTCAAGGCAGACGCCCTCTCTAGGAGCTTTTTTGCTGATTCTCCTGTGGTGACCAAGCCTGCTACCATCTTAGGCGAAGGGGTAGTTCTTTCTGCCATCTCGCCCGATTTGAGACGTGCTCTAGAAGAGTTCCAGGAGGACAAACCTGAGCGTTGTCCCAGTGGAAAGTTGTATGTTCCTGACCAGTGGAAGAAGAGAGTGATGTCTGAAGTTCATTGCTCTGCTTTGGCTGGTCATCCAGGTATTTTTGGTACTAGAGATCTGGTGAGTCGGTCTTTTTGGTGGCCCTCCTTGTCTCGTGATGTCTGGAATTTTGTGCAGTCCTGTGGGACTTGCTCCCGGTCTAAATCGTGTTCTCGCTCTAGTGGATTGTTGATGCCTTTGCCTGTCCCCAAGAGGCCATGGACCCATATTTCAATGGATTTCATCTCTGATATGCCTGTCTCTCAAAGGATGACTGTTATTTGGGTGATTTGTGATAGGTTCTCTAAGATGGTTCATCTTGTACCACTCCCTAAGTTGCCGTCTTCCTCTGAGTTGGTGCCCCTGGTTCGCTTGCACGGGATTCCTGAGAACATTGTATCTGGCAGAGGAGTTCAGTTTGTGTCTAGATTTTGGAGAACTTTCTGTTCCAAGCTGGGAATTCATTTGTCCTTCTCCTCTGCTTTTCACCCTCAGACCAATGGGCAGACAGAGAGAACAAACCAGACCTTGGAGTCGTATTTGAGATGTTTTATTTCCGCTGATCAGGATGATTGGGTTTCATTTTTGCCCTTGGCCGAATTTGCTTTAAATAATAGAGCTAGTTCTGCCACTTTGATGTCACCTTTTTTTTGTAACTTTGGGTTTCATCCTCGATTTTCTTCAGGGCAGGTGGAGCCCTCTGCCTGCCCAGGTGTTGACACTGTGGTGGAGAGAATGCACCAGATCTGGGACCAAGTGGTGGATAAGTTATCTCTCTCCCAGGAAAAGGCCCAGCGGTTTTCCAACCGACATAGGACCATTGGTCCCCAGTTTAAGGTTGGTGATATGGTGTGGTTATCATCAAAAAATATTGCTATGAAGGTGGCTTCTCCTAAGTTTAAGCCTAGATTTATTGGACCTTACAAGATTTTGGAGCTTATTAATCCGGTCTCTTTTCGTTTGGCTCTTCCTGTCACATTTAAAATCCATAATGTGTTCCATAAGTCTTTGTTGAAGAGGTTTGTTGAACCTGTTGTTCCGGGGGTGGCACCTCCAGACCCTGTATTGGTTGAAGGTAACATGGAATATGAGGTAGAGAAAATACTGGATTCCCGTCTGGCTAGACGGAGACTCCAGTATTTGGTTAAGTGGAAGGGTTATGGTCAGGAGGATAATTCTGGGTCTCTGCCTCTGATATTCATGCCAAAAGATTGGTGCGTGCCTTTCATCGGGCTCACCCTGATCGCCCTGGTGGCGTGGTTGAGGGTTCGGTGACCCCTCCTCAAGGGGGAGGTACTGTTGTGAGTTCATTTTCCCCTTCACCACTGAGATCCGATGAACTCCCTCTTCTGGTGAAGAAAGGTAGTGAGCCTGATTATCAGGCACCTGAGACTAATGATGATGACTGGCTGAGTGGAGTTGCTGACTGGATATAATGCCGCCGACACCCTTCTGCCCTGCGGGTGATTTCTTTGAGGGATTCTTGGAGACCAGTCTGAATTCCTGCTCTTCTAAAGCTAAGTTTTCTGCTCTGCTTTTTGCATTTGTGCTTTGACTTTGTTTTGCTTTGTTTTTCTGGATTTCTGCCATTCCCTGCTGGGGTGAGCTGAATTCCTTTAGCTCTGTTTTCAGAAAATACCTGAGTGCTGATATAGTTTTTGAAGCCTAGCTGCTTCAGGGTCTTTTTCCATATCAGCCTGTTGGCTTATGTCTTTGATAGGGTTTTGGCAGATTGCAGACAGCAACCTTCCTTTCCTGTCCTGTTTAGTTAGCTTGGGCCCCATCGTTTGCTCAGCCTATCTTTCTATCTGTGTGAGTGTTTTTTCATCTTGCTTCACCCTCATTATATGTTGGGGGCTGCCTTTTACTTTGGGGTCTGCTCTGGGGCAGTTTAGATTTCCTTTTCTGTCTTTAGGCTATTTAGCTCTCCGGCTGTGATCGAGGGGTCTAGGGCACCGTAGGAACCCCCCACAGCTACTGCTAGTTGTGTTGATAGGTTCAGGGGTCTGCAATCTGATAGTTGCCAACTTCTCTGGTTTTCTGGACGTAGCTTCTATTTTTGTATCTGCCTCCTACGGTGACTCTTTCATAACAGATCTGCCACCTGATAATGAGGATGACGATTGGACCTCAGGAATCTCAGACTGGATTTAAGACAGTTGACGCCCTATTCTGGTGCTGGTGATTCCTTCTGGCTTGTCAGGTCTTGGTTTTCAGCTCTGTTCCAGTCATCTAAAGCTAAGTTTTTTCTGTTATGAATGGGTCACCGAGGAGAAAAAAAAAAAACAAGTTAAGTCACAGAAAACCAGAGAGGTTGGTAACTATGCAGATTGCAGATCCCTGATCCTAACCACACAACTAGCAGCAGCCGTGGAGTGTACCTACGATGGTCCTAGACGCTTCGTCACAGCCGGAGGACTAAATAAGCCTGAAGCAAGAAAAGGGGAAAACTAACTGCCCCAGAGCAGACCCCAAAGGAACGACAGCCCCCACACATGTATTGACGGTGAAACAAGATGAAAGCACAAACACAGGCAGGAAAATAGGCTGAGCAAACGATAGGGCCCAAACTAACTAGAAAGGATAGGAAACGAAAGACACTGTCTGCAATCTGCAAAAAACCCTACAAAAATAAAGTCCAACACTTCTGATAGCAAAATTAACCCTGAAGTCACTAGACTTCTCCCACTATATCAGCACTCTGAAATATTCTGAGACAGAGCAAAAATAGGCCAATCTAATAAGGGACAAAAAGCAAATTGGCAAATACAGATAAATAAGAGTGGAAATTCAGCACAGCCCCAGCCGGGGCTGGCTGTCCACACAAAAAACTGAATAGACCAACAAAATCAAGTGTGAACATTAGCAGAAAAACTTAGCTTTAGATGACTGGAACAGAGCTGAAAACCAAGACCTGACAAGCCAGAAGGAATCACCAGCACCAGAATAGGGTGTAGGCTGTCTTAAATCCAGTCTGAGATTCCTGAGGTCCAATCATCATCCTCATTATTAGGTGGAAGATCTCTACTGATTAAATCAGCCTCACTACCTCCTGTTACCACCAGAGGGAGCCTGGAAGGAGAACTCACAACTGGTGGACCAGAAAATGAACTCACAACAGGCATCGTCTGCGCTTACCAGCCGTGTGCATTCCTCAAAACACTGAAGGACTTTACAGAGGTCTTTCAGCTTCGACCACTGCACACCAGACAACTCCATGTCTTCCCTCAAACTGCCTGCCCGTGTATCCTCCCACAAATGCATTACAGCCTGCCTCTGTTTGCACAGCCTCTGAACCATGTGCATGGTGGAGTTCCACCTTGTTGCAACGCCGATAATTAGGCGGTGCTTGGGAAGGTGGAGCAATCGCTGCAGCTTCTGCATACGACTGGAGTGTACGGGCGACTGGCAGAGACTGCCTAGCCATGACTCAGTTTGTCGCTGCAAGTAGTCGGCCAGTACCTCCGCGGTGTGTCTGTGGTCACCCAAACACATCATCTTCAACACAGCCTGCTGACGCTTACCACTAACTGTTCGATAGTGGTACACCTCGTGTGCAACACTGGCAGCTACGGATGGAGTGCTCATGCGACTGTGCTCTGTGGACGAGCTTTTGCTTCTGGAGGAGGAGGAGGGTTGAATGCCTACAGCCAACTGTTTCCTATACCGTGGGCTAGGCAGCACTGTCCCACTGCCGCTGTCCCCTGTGGGCCCTGCATCCACCACATTAACCCAGTGCGCAGTGATGGACACGTAACGGCCCTGGCCATGCCTACTGGACCATGCATCTGTTGTGAGGTGCAACTTTCCACTCACTGATTGCTTAAGTGCATGGACAATGCGGTCTTTCACATGCACGTGGAGGGCTGGGATGGCTTTTCGCGAAAAGAAGTGCCGACTCGGTAGGTCATAGCGTGGTACTGTGTAGGCCATGAGCTCGCGGAAAGCTTTGCTTTCAACCAACCGATAGGGCATCATCTCAAACGAGATTAGTTTGGCAATGTGAGCGTTCAAAGCCAGTGTATGCGGATGAGAGGATGAGTACTTTCTTGTCCTACTCAGAGTCTCTGGTAGGGTGAGCTGGACTTGAGAGCTGCATATGGTGGAACTAGCAGTGAACATGGCGGACTGAGACAGGGTTGGTGATGGTGATGGTGTTGGTGGTGTTGCTGATGGCCTAGATTCAGTCTTTCATAGCAATAACATTGTGATTCCATGACTGCTTTGCCCTTGAGATGACACCTCGACATTTGCTGCTGGTGGTGTGCTAACCGGTTGGCTTACAGTGGGGGAAGCGATGTAGCGTTGCTGACTACCTTCATTCGGAGCAGGTGCACATGTGGTACGTGAGGTTTGGTAGTCCGTCCACGCTTGCAAGTGCATGGTGGTTAAATGTTTAAGCATGCAACTGGTATTCAAATTTCTCAAATTTTTTCCTCGGCTAAAGGTCTTTGTGCACTTTCTATAGATAACTTTTGCCTGATCATTAGGATTTTGTTCAAAAAAGTGCCACACTGCACTCTTCCTACTATGGAAGACATTTTGAGGCCTTGCACGCTGTGCTAATTTGACCATCTGGCCAAGCTGTCCTGCAACTCTTTTGCTTTTTGTAACCCGTTTTTGAACTGCTACGGTCCTGCCAGATAACAGCTGTTGCGATGTCGATGTCTGCTGCTTATCCTCCTCTTCTGATCTATTGGCAGCGGCACCCTCTTCCCCCAATGGATGCCAATCTGGGTCAACAACTGGGTCATCCATCACCTCCTCTTCAATTTCATGTGCACATTCCTCTGTGTCACCGTGTAAGGTGGTATAGTATGCGGGAAGGGGCACCTGAGTTTCATCAGGGTCTGATTCTGCCTCAGTACACGGCGAGGACAATGTAGTGCTCTGAGTGAATGTACCAACAGAAAAATCTAGCAGTGGCTGTGCATCAGTGCACTCCATGTCAGATTCATCTTGGACTGGGGAATTCACGACTTGACTTGATAACCCAGGCATGGTATGTGAAAAGAGCTCCATGGAGTAATCTGTGGTGTGGCCTGCCGCATCCTTCACTTTTGGTAGGGGTGAAGGACACAAGGAAAGGTGTTGTTCCTGACCAGGAGCCTCCACTGACGACTCAGTGCTTTTATTTTTTGAAACTTCAGAAGAGGAGGCGAGAGAGCTGGAGGCTGTGTCAGCAATGTAAGCCAAAACTTGTTCCTGAAGCTCCGGCTTTAAAAGCGTTTTACCTACTCCCAGAAAAGGGAGCCTTCGAGGCCTTGTGGAGACAGACGATGACGCAGGCTCAACACCTCCTGCATTAGGTGCTATTGTGCTTTTGCCACTACCAACAGATGCACCACCAACACCACCACCATCAGGACCAGCTGGCAACCCCCGCCCATTTCCACAGCCTCTTCCACCATACTTCCTCATTTTTGTGAAAATGTACCCAAAATACCACCAGCTATATGGTACTGTAAAACAAGGTGGAGGGTGTATGTAGTATTGGTGAGCATTTGAATCTCACTAGAGATTTGAGGACGCTGAACTATTGTCTCAGGCCCAGTAGAGATTACACCTCAATGTAACAGGCTGAAATTGGATCGTGTATGGCAAGGTGTCGGGTGTATGTAGAACTGGTGAGAATTTGAATCTCACTAGAGATTTGAGGACGCTGAACTATTGTCTCAGGCCCAGGAGAAATTACACCTCAATGTAATAGGCTGAAATTGGATGGTGTATGACAAGGTGGAGGGTGTCTATAGTATTGGTGAGAATTTTGATCTCACTTGAGATTTGAGGAGGCTGACAATGATGCTCTCAGTCCAAGTAGGGCAGCAGGCAGCCTAATAAGCTGGACTGCTCCACATAAAAGGGTGGAAAAATGAACGCTTGGTAACTGTGCAGAAAAGAGGAAGAAAAGTATTTTTGCTTTTAAAAAAGCAGTTTGCACAGCAGTGTGCAAACAGCAATGCAGCTATCAGGGAGCCTTATAAGGCAGCCTAATAACCGACAGAGCTGATACACAAAGATAGAGCCTCCCCTGTCACTGCACACAAACTGTTGTGTTGTAAGTGGAAATCACTAACAGCAGAAGCAGTTTTTTGGTTCTTCTTCCGTGCCTAACGCTCTCCCTTATTCTGAATCAGCAGCAGCAACCTCTCCCTAATGCTAAGATCGGCAGAAGTAAGATGGTGGTCGGTGTGCACGCCCTTTTATAGCCCCTGTGACGCCACACAAAGCCAGCCAATCACTTGCATGCCCTTCTCAAAGATGATGGTGACTGATGCCTATGTCATCGCGTTGCCCACAGTGTGCGTCCTCCATCATTGGCTGAAAAAGGGCGCTGGAAGCATCATTTAAAACGCGACATTGGCGCTCGGGTCGCTGACCTCGTGGTCCACCTCACGCTATGGTCGGGTTTCGTTTCATGAAACCCGACTTCAGCGAAAGTCGCCGACTTTTGAATTTGACCGACCCGTTTCGCTCAACTCTACTTAGCACTAATCCACTTAGAAGTATAGCCAGGAAGTAAGTGCAGGAAAGCTAGAATATATACCGTATATAGCCCAACCTTAACTGTGATAGGGCAGCCAAACCAAAACAATGGGAAACATCCTGAGGAAGAACAAACCCAGAAAGTTAAAACATAGGCAATAGGAACGAACAGCATTAAAAGAGGGAAGAAGGGAAGAAATAGACCCCTAGACAAAGTATTTCAGTGCAAAACGCGCGTTGAGTGTGGTGGGTTCCTGGATCTTTACACCGAAGGTAATACTGCCTTTGCAATTTTCTCTCAATTAATGATTGTGGTTTACGTACTTTTTAGAGTATTTCTTTTGCCTGTTATTAGGATATTTTATTAATTTTCTATATAACTTATTATACTGTTATCTTATTAAAAGGCTGCTTTATTATTTATTGTTATATTCTACCTTACTTTATTCCACTTGTGTGTGTCAGCATATATTACTATCATTCGATGTGTACACATCTTTATCCTGGATTACCCTTTTTTTGTATCTGTATTACCCTGTTTTTTCATGTTTTTATGGTCTTGTTGAAAATGATAAACTTAATGTATATCAATAAAGATTTTGTTTTAGCTATTATATAGAACGCTTTGGTTTCTTAGGTGTTTATTATGATATAGTATGCTTTTTTGGCTTTAAAAATGTGGTGATTGATGATATTGGCGCATTCAGAGAAGATAAAAGCAGTAGCCCAGGCGGTAGGAGACCTGAGCAGGAACCAAGAGGTCACAGGATCAAGATTAATGCAAAAGGCCCATGGAAGGATTAGGAATTGTCCAAAATGTAGAACAAAAGAAAATCACTATTCCAACCATCAAAAAAATTCCCAATTCTTCCGCCATCTCAAACACAACCTCCTCTATTCTATTACTGAATTTACAACCTACGATAATTACGGTACTATTTTTTTTTTACTTGCAACAAAATAATTCATTAGTGTATATAAAATGTCATTCTTGTCAATTACTTCATCTCCGGAGACTGTAGGAGTAGATTAGGATGGACATTTAGGAATAGAGAAGATGGTGTTGAAAAGAAGGGGTCATTTAATGTTCTTTGTCAGGTCCTTCCATCCGTCACGCGGCTCGTAAGTATCTAGCTCTCTAATCTCTCACATATACAGTATATTATGCCGTTTTTTTTCTTTCTGATGGGAATTGGTTTCATGCTTACTTTATATTAATGAGTCTCAGGCCTTTTATAAATGACATTTGAAAGTAATTAAAGGACAAGTTGGTGGCTGTGTCCAGTCAACACACTTGAGTATCATTGATCCCAGGATTAGAGAAGCCAATGTGGTCTTTAGCACCGTCTTATGTGCTTTTTATAGCATGCCATGGGTATAGGTTGATGTCCGGAAAAAATACTAACAGTAAGTAATTTTCAAGCGTTTATGTAACAAAAAAATCAAAAACATGATTGCATTAGATCTGACTGATCTGTTCCTTTTAGAGCTGAAGATATTGATTTATGGAGGATCGAGTTTGAGTCTAATTTCCTGAAAGAGATCGTTGGTGGCCAGTGTAAAGGCCCCGTCACGCTAAGCGACTTACCAGCGATCCCGACACCGATATCAAGGTGTCAGGATCGCTAGTAAGTCGCTATGTGATCGCTGGTGAGCTGTCACACAGACAGCTTCACCAGCGATCAGCACAGCGATGCCGAGCGCCCGGCATCGCTGGCCATCGCTGTAAAAAATAGAATCAAAATAAAAAATATAGTTATTCTCACCTTCCGACGTCGCGTTCAGCCATCCTGCCTCTCTCCACGCTCCGGTCCCAGTGATCCTTTGCACGAATGACCGCGAGATGTCACAGTCTCGCGGGATAACAAAGTCTCACGGTCATTCATGCAAAGGATCACTGGGACCGGAGCGTGGAGAGAGGCCAGAAGACTGCGCGGGACATCGGAAGGTGAGAATAACTATATTTTTTATTTTTTTTATTATTTTTTTACACCTGATCGCTGGTCTCCTGCCTGTCACACGCAGCGATGCGTGCTGGCCAGCGGGAGACCAGCGACCAAAGAAATGTCCAGAGATTTCTTCTAGTGATCAGCGATACCGGCAGGGGGGGGCGCTCGCTGATCGCTGTCACACACAGCGATCTCGCTGGTGAGATCGCTGTTACGTCACAAAAGTTGTGACTCAGCAGTGATCTCGCTACTGAGATCGCTTAGTGAGACGGGGCCTTTATTCTCCCGCAATCTGTCTCCTGTGTCTCTTGTGCCCTGCTGTGTGCTCTCTGTGTGACAGATCTGTGATTACAGCAGCAGCAATTCCCAAATCCCTGTTCCAGCTGAGGGGTTTAGTTTCCAAAATGGGTTCACTTGTGTGAGCTTTCCATTGTTTAGGCACATCAGGGGCTCTCCAAACGTGACATGACACCCGCAGACCATTCTGTCAAAGTATGCAAAACGTCCAACTTTCCTTTAAGCGCTCGGCATCATATATGGGATATCAATGTAATCAGAAGAAATTGCAGACCAAATTTTGGGGTTATTTTTCCTCTGTTACCTTTGTGAAAACAAAACATTTGGGGCTAAAACAACATTTTGTAAGAAAAATATGAAGTATGTACACAGTGACTGCACCAGCAGAATAGTGAGTGCAGCTCTGGAGTATAATAAGGATGTAACTCAGGATCAGTAATGTAATGTATGTACACAGTGACTGCACCAGCAGAACAGTGAGTGCAGCTCTGGGGTATAATACAGGATGTAACTCAAGATCAGTAATGTAATGTATGTACACAGTGACTGCACCAGCAGAATAGTGAGTGCAGCTCTGGAGTAAAATACAGGATGTAACTCAGGATCAGTACAGGATCAGTAATGTAATGTATGTACATAGTGACTGCACCAGCAGAATAGTGAGTGCAGCTCTGGAGTAGAATACAGGATGCAACTCAGGATCAGTACAGGATCAGTAATGTAATGTATGTACATAGTGAGTGCACCAGCAGAACAGTGAGTGCAGCTCTGGGGTATAATACAGAATGTAACTCAAGAACAGTACTGTAATGTATGTACACAGTGACTGCACTAGCAGAATAGTGAGTGCAGCTCTACAGTATAATACAGGATGTAACTCAGGATCAATACAGGATCAGTAATGTAATGTATATACACAGTGACTGCACCAGCAGAATAGTGAGTGCAGCTCTGGAGTATAATACAGGATGTAACTCAGGATCAGTAAAGTAATGTATGTACACAGTGACTGCACCAGCAGAATAGTGAGTGCAGCTCTGGAGTATAATACAGGATGTAACTTAGGATCAGTAATGTAATGTATGTACACAGTGACTGCATGTTAGGGCAGGCGGAACGCACCAAATAATAAAGATGGTAATAAGGTGCGTTTGCAGCCCGGGGTCCACCGTGCAGGGGTGGTAACCTGCTGCTCAGTAATAGCGGATGCTATATGGCGGTATACTATCCGTGAGAACGGAGGCGGACTCTGTTGCTTCACAGAGCCGCACTACCGCTGAACATAAACGCCGGAGCCTGTGCTCACAGAGCTCGGCTAAAAGAGCGCACAGTGTACGGCCACAGAACGCTACCCCAAGGACACGGGGTCAGAGTCCCTCTAGGCCCACTGAGTGCATGGCGTCGCTACCACGAGCGCCGCTAAAGATGCTGGCAGTGGAGTGTGAAGCACGTGCACTGAGGCGTGCTGGATCACTGGTGAGGACCAATGTCTGACTCAAACCCCAAGCTACCTACACCTAAGCCTGGGCGCTAGCAGGCTAGGCTGCACAACACATGCGTACCAAGGGTAGGGGTTTCATAAGGAGTCATTCACCAGATACATTCATATGTGCATACATCTCACACCTTATAGTCTGTAAATACAGTCTATCCTAGCGCATGGGCGAGCGGCCATGTGAACCTTTTATAGCCAAGGGCATCCGGGACCTTCCTGGTTTCTCGGATGGGCCAATCCGAACACGAGCAAGACCTGAGCACGTGACCCTCGATCTCCAATGGGAGATCACTCCACGGGCATGCTCAGTGGCCCGACATGAGGACTTAGTCCCTGGAGAATCTCGCTGCTGAGCAGCCTGCATTGTCATAGCTGTGAAGCAAACCCATGGAGTTGGCCTGGGCAGAGCGCCGGGACCGACGAATCTGCTGAGCAGGCTCCACTGTGGCCGAAAAAGAATGGGAGACCACTGGGTGCAAGGCTCTGGATTCCTGCTGTGCAGTGGCAGGAACCTGACGCCTAACAATACCCTCCCCCCCTAGGGCCCCCTCCCCTCTGAGCCTTGCTATGCTCAAACGCCGCAATGAGGAGCGGAGCGTGGATGTTCTCCACTGGCTCCCAGGTCCGAGCCTCTGGACCATGACCCTTCCAATCCACCGATTAAAACTTTTTACCTTGCATCCCACGATGGTATTGACCTCAAACTCGTCCGAAGACAAGTCTGATGTCTCGGCAGATGACTCAGAGAACTGGGACAAGTGAACAGGCTTAAGGAGGAACACGTGGAATGTATCAGAGATAGCCACGTGTGGTGGAAGGGCCAGACGGTAGACCACAGAGCTGATCTGCTCGAGGACCTTGAAGGGGCCAATGTAGCTAGGTGCGAACTTAGCGGACTCTACCCGCAGCCTGATGTTTCGAGCGGAGAGCCACACCAAGTTGCCAGGGGCAAAAGTCGGAGCAGGGCGCCGGTGTGCGTCAGCGGAGGTACTCATTATCTTGGAAGCCAGGATAGCATCCTGGGTGCGATCCCAAATGTCGCGTGCCTCCACTGCCCAGTCTGCCACCCTGAAGTCGGTGGATGTCACGGACATGGGCACAGGAACCCGTGGATGCTGGCTGTAATTTAGGAGGAATGGGGTCTGACCAGTGGAGTCGGCCACAGCATTGTTCAAAGCGAACTCTGCCCACGGCAGCAAGGATGCCCAGTCGTCCTGCCTGGCCAAGACAAAATGTCGAAGATATGTGATCAGGGTCTGGTTGGCTCTCTCTACCAACCTGTTCGTCTCGGGATGATAGGCCGAGGAAAGATTCAGCTCAATGCAGAGCAGGCAACAAAGTTCTCTCCAAAACCAGGACGCAAACTGAGGACCCCGGTCACTGACAATCTTGTCCAGCATGCCATGCAGGCGGAAAACGTGCTTAATGAACAACACTGCCAGGCCCTGCGCAGAAGGTAACCAGGAGAGAGGTACCAGGTGCACCATCTTAGAGAAATGGTCGGTGACAACCCAAATGACCGTGCTGCCACTGGACTTGGGTAGCCCCACCACAAAGTCCATACTGACCATCTCACAGGGCCTTTCCGCTACCGGCAGAGGATAAAGAAGGCCAGTGGGCCGCTGCCGAGAGGACCTATTCTGGGCGCAAGAGACGCACGCCTGAATATAGTCCCTGACGTCACGGGCCATATGCGGCCACCAGTACATCCTCGCCAGAAGCTCAGAGGTCCGTTTTGTCCCGAAATGTCCACACACCCTGGACGAATGAGCCCAAGAGAGGACCTCCGGACGCAGACAGGCAGGGACAAATGTCTTGCCCGGAGGTACTGTCTCAAGGGCAACCGTAGCCACAGCCCTCAGGCTCTCAGATGGGACGATCAGCCGAGGCTCCTCCTCCTCCGATGACACCACGGAGCGGGAGAGAGCATCGGCCCGGACGTTCTTCTCCACGGAGAAAAAATGGAGGGTAGAGTGGCGTCGTTCACCACTCTGACGGTGACTGGTGTAGACATCATAACCAGGGGTATAGCGTGCCGTTGAGCGAAGGCTGACGACATAAAATTGCCTTCTGCCCTGGAATCCACGCAAACCTCCACCGCCAGAGTGGAAGAATCAAACTCAAGTGTCCCCTTAAAGGACAGCTTGGAGGAAAACGCCGCTGATTCTAGTGCGCCGCCTCCTACGGCCACTAGGCGCGAGCGTTCTCCCAGCTGCTGTGAGCACCGGTTGGCAAGGTGACCGAACTGCCGGCAAACATGACAGCTCACAGGAGCTCGAGCGGACCGGGGCCTGGATCCCTCACGGGAAGCCCCCTGATGCTCGGACGCCCGATCGGAAGATTCCAGAGGTTTAGTAAAACTAGGTGCCAACCTAAACCTCTGCCTACACTGGGTCCACTCCAACCTTCGCTCGGCGAAGCGAAGATCAATACGGGTGGAGACAGTGATAAGCTACTCCAGTGTAGCGGGAATCTCCCTGGTGGCCAGAGCGTCCTTCACATGGCCAGCCAAACCTCTCCAGAGTGCCGGAATAAGGACCTTATCTGGCCACTCTAACTCTGAGGCCAGCGTCCGGAACTGGATGGCAAAGTGGCTGACCATGAACGAGCCCTGTGACAATGCCAGCAGCCGGAGCGCGGTGTCAGGGGTGACTCGTGGTCCCAGGAAGACCTGCTTCAGAGTGTCCAAGAACCGAGAGACACTCTGCACCACATGATCACCACACTCCCACAGCGGTGTGGCCCACTCCAGAGCCCTGCCCGACAAGAGGGAAATAATAAATCCCACTTTAGCCCTCTCAGAGGGGAATCGTTCGGCCAGCAGCTCCAGCTGTATAGAGCACTGGCTTACGAAACCCCTACAAGAAGCACTATCACCCGACAACTTCTCGGGCAGCGGGAGGCGGGCCAAAGTCAGGGCAGGAAAGACTGTGGTCACACGGGAGACAGCCTCTGTGGCTGCCTGAACAGAGACTGCAGTAACATCCGCAGCTGAGGCTGAACGCTCGAGAGCCGCCAACCTGCCCTGCAGCTGCCGGATGTACTGCAGCAGTCGCTGTTCATCCGCCATTACTAGCCAGACCCTGGCACTAGGATAATGTTAGGGCTGGCGGAATGCACCAAATAATAAAGATGGTAATATGGTGCCTTCGCAACCCGGGGTCCACCGTGCAGGGGTGGTGACCTGCTGCTCAGTAATGGCGGATGCTACATGACGGTATACTATAAAAACACACGTGGGTTATCGTCACCCAGTGAGTACTGAGGCGGACTCTGTTGCTTCACAGAGCCGCACTACCGCTGAACATAAATGCCGGAGCCTGTTTGTGCTCACAAAGCTCGGCTAAAAGAGCGCACAGTGTACGGCCACAGAACGCTACCCCAAGGACATGGGGTTGGAGTCCCTCTAGGCCCACTGAGCGCGCTGCGTTGCTGCCACGAGCGCCGCTAAAGATGCTGGCAGTGGAGTGTGGAGCACGTGCATTGAGGCGTGCTGGATCACTGGTGAGGACCAATGTCTGACTCAAACCCCGAGCTACCTACACCTAAGCCTGGGCGCTAGCAGGCTAGGCTGCACAACACATGCGTACCAAGGGTAGGGGTTTCATAATGAGTCATTCACCAGATACATTCATATGTGCAAACATCTCACACCTTATAGTCTGTAAATACAGTCTATCCTAGCGCATGGGCAAGCGGCCATGCGAACCTTTTATAGCCAAGGGCATCCGGGACCTTCCTGGCTTCTGGGATGGGCCAATCCGAACACGAGCAAGACCTGAGCACATGACCCTCGATCTCCAATGGGAGATCACTCCACGGGCATGCTCAGTGGCCCAACATGAGGACTTAGTCCCTGGAGAATCTCGCTGCTGAGCAGCCTGCATTGTCATAGCTGTGTCAGAGGTGGCAGCAGCAAGCAAACCCACGGAGTTGGCCTGAGCAGAGCGCCGGGACCGACGAATCTGCTGAACAGGCTCCACTGTGGCCGAAGAAGAATGGGAGACCGCTGGGTGCAAGGCTCGGGATTCCTGCTGTGCAGTGGCAGGAACTCGACGCCTAACACTGCACCAGCAGAATAGTGAGTGCAGCTCTGAAGTATAATACAGGATGTAACTCAGTATCGTAATGTATGTACACAGTGACTGCACCAGCAGAATAGTGAGTGTACCTCTGGAGTAGAAAACAGGATGTAACTCAGGATCAGTAATGTACTGTATGTACACAGTGACTGCACCAGCAGAATAGTGAGTGTAGCTCTAGAGTAGAATACAGGATGTAACTCAGGATCAGTAATGTAATGTATGTACACAGTGACTGCAACAGCAGAATAGTGAGTGCAGCTCTAGAGTATAACACAGGATGTAACTGTTGTAAGTTCATTCTCCCCTTCACCTTTGTCTGATGAACTCCCTCTGCTGGTGAAGAGAGGTAGTGAAATTGATTGGGATGGGAAGAACCTGTCATCTGAACAGGCGGAGTGTGATTGGACATCTGGAATTTCTGAGTGGATATAAGGCAGCTGATGCCCTGCAGGGCTGCTGGTGATCCTTTCTGCTCTGAGCTCTTGCATCCAGCTTAGTTCTGGTCTACTAAAAGCTAAGTTTTTGCCCTGCTATTATTCCATGAGATTTTGTCTGGTTTCCTTAGTGTTTGTATTCAGCCAGTCCTGGTTGGGACTGGCTGAATTCCATTTTTGTCTCTGATCAGTTGATCTCTTTGCTCTGTTTTCAGATAATACCTGAGTGCTGATATAGTGATTTTGAAGTCTAGCGACTTCAGGGCCTTTTTCCCTATCAGTCGGTTGGGACATTTTTGGTAGGGTTTTTTGCGGATTGCAGCCAGCATCTTTTCTGTCCTGTCCTATCTAGTTAGTTGGGCCCCATCGTTTGCTCAGCCTGTCTTTCTGTCTGTGTTTGTGTTTTCATCTGTTTTTCACCGACAATACATGTTGGGGGCTGTCTATTGCTTTGGGGTCTGCTCTGGGGCAGTTTAGATTTCCACTTTCCTTCTTTAGGCTTATGTAGTTCTCCGGCTGTGACGAGGGGTCTAGGGCACTGTAGGAACCCCCCACGGCTACTGTTAGTTGTGGTGTATAGGATCAGGGGTCTGCAATCCGATAGCTACCAACCTCTCCGGTTTTCTGGACTTAGCTTGTATTTTTGTTTTGTCCTCCTCCGGTGACTCATTCATAACAGTAACTCAGGATCAGTAATGTAATGTATGTACACAGTGACTGCACCAGCAGAATAGTGAGTGCAGCTCTGGAGTATAATTCAGGATGTAACTCAGGATCAGTACAGGATCAGTAATGTAATAATGTATGTTCACTGTGACTGCACCAGCAGAATGGTGAGTGCAGCTCTGTTGTATAATACAGGATGTAACTCAGGATCAGTACAGGATCAGTAATGTACAGTTGGGGCCAAAAGTATTGACACCCCTGCAGTTCTGTCAGATAATACTCAGTTTATTCCTGAAAATGATTGCAAACACTAATTCTTTGGTATTATCTTCATTTAATTTGTCTTAAATGAAAAACACAAAAGAGAATGAAGCAAAAAGCAAAACATTGATCATTTCACACAAAACTCCAAAAATGGGCCAGACAAAAGTATTGGCACCCTCAGCCTAATAATTGGTTGCACAACCTTTAGCCAAAATAGCTGCGACCAACCGCTTTCGGTAACCATCAATGAGTTTCTTACAATGCTCTGCTGGAATTTTAGACCATTCTTCTTTGGCAAACTGCTACAGGTCCCTGGTATTTGAAGGGTGCCTTCTCCAACCTGCCATTTTTAGATCTCTCCACAGGTGTTCTATGGGATTCAGGTCTGGACTCATTGCTGGCCACCTTAGAAGTCTCCAGTGCTTTCTCTCAAACCATTTTCTAGTGCTTTTTGAAGTGTGTTTTGGGTCATTGTCCTGCTGGAAGACCCATGACCTCTGAGGGAGACCCAGCTTTCTCACACTGGGCCCTACATTATGCTGCAAAATTTGTTGGTAGTCTTCAGACTTCATAATACCATGCACACGGTCAAGCAGTCCAGTGCCAGAGGCAGCAAAGCAACCTCAAAACATCAGGGAACCTCTGCTATGTTTGACTTTTGGGACCGTGTTCTTTTCTTTGAATGCCTCAGTTTTTCTCCTGTAAACTCTATGTTGATGCCTTTGCCCAAAAAGCTCTACTTTTGTCTCATCTGACCAGAGAACATTCTTCCAAAACGTTTTAGGCTTTTTCAGGTAAGTTTTGGCAAACTCCAGCCTGGCTTTTTTATGTCTCGGGGTAAGAAGTGGGGTCTTCCTGGGTCTCCTACCATACGGTCCCTTTTTATTCAGACGCTGACGGATAGTACGGGTTGACACTGTTATATCCTCTGACTGCAGGGCAGCTTGAACTTGTTTGGATGTTAGTCGAGGTTCTTTATCCAACATCCGCACAATCTTGTGTTGAAATCTCTTGTCAATTTTTCTTTTCCATCCACATCTAGAGAGGTTAGCCACAGTGCCATGGGCTTTAAACTTCTTGATGACACTGCGCACGGTAGACACAGGAACATTCAGGTCTTTGGAGATGGACTTGTAGCCTTGAGATTGCTCATGCTTCCTCACAATTTGGTTTCTCAAGTCCTCAGACAGTTCTTTGGTCTTCTTTCTTTTCTCCATGCTCAATGTGGTACACACAAGGACACAGGACAGAGGTTGAGTCAACTTTAATCCATGTCAACTGGCTGCAAGTGTGATTTAGTTATTGCCAACACCTGTTAGGTGCCACAGGTAAGTTACAGGTGCTGTTAATTACACAAATTAGAGAAGCATCACATGATTTTTCGAACAGTGCCAATACTTTTGTCCACCCTCTTTTTTATGTTTGGTGTGGAATTATATCCAATTTGGCTTTAGGACAATTCTTTTAGTGTTTTTTCATTTAAGACAAATTAAATGAAGATAATAATACCAAAGAATTTGTGTTTGCAATCATTTTCAGGAAGAAACTGAGTATTATCTGACAGAATTGCAGGGGTGTCAATACTTTTGGCGACAACTGTATGTACACAGTGACTGCAGTAAGGGATGAGTAATGTAATAAATGTGCAGTTACTCAACATTTTATGTAGATTCATTATAAAATATTGTTGAAGTTGAAATACTGTTTATTGAAAGGTGATAATTATACAGTTAGATTTTTCCTCTTTTTCAAGTGAAATATTTTATTTGCAGAAATTCAAACGTGGAAAATTGTCTAGAATTGTGTATTATATGCTTTTTTTTAATTCCTTCACATTTTAATTACCAAGTTTCCAGTGGACTTGCTTTGTCTTCCTTTATGTTCTGCATGCAGGAGTTTCCCACAGTTTGATTATAGAACATTTAATTCTGTATTGAAAATATTCATTATTCTGTAATTTCAAATCAGATTCAGCCTTGAAATCACTGGAAACAAAGGACAGATTTATCAGTGTGACAGTTTTCTGTTGTAAATACATTGAGAAATAATAGTTTGCGGATTGAATGTCTATGCCACTTTTTTTCACACACATATCGAGGTTTCTGACACTCTTTAAAGATTTGCCTGACAGGTGCTCCCCCAAAAGTCTTTATGCCCTTCACTGTGGTGCTCCAGTATTACTAAACCTCTGCCAAAGATACACAAAATAAAGAAAAGCAATCCTTGTCATATACCAGCAAGACTATGTGCATAAGGGGTTGAAAACACAACCGTCACCCCTTGCAAATATTATGCACCACTACAACCTAAATCCCAGTGATCCATTCTAAAATGTTAAGAACTGCCCTGGAAGTGTAATTCTTTCTGGTGGCTTTGAATTACCATTGTCACTGTTGCTGTGGAGATAGCACCTTGTTACCTAAGTTGTCATTGTACTTTGCAAATGTCATATTAATATTTGCTGTTATAGGTGATACAATGTGATATATTATGCCATCTGGTATACATGTACACTGCATCAAATGTGTAAGAGATGTAGAGGAGCGTCACCTGTGTGATGTGAGAAACCGGGGAGGTGTGATCCAACATGATCCAACGTGATCTTACATGAGAAGACGCCTTAGGTATAACATGACCAGACAAGGTGCCGATGAGTTAAGCTATATTGACACTGCAAGCAGGGTGCCAACCATTGCAAAATTCATGTAAATGGACCCCAACAGTAAAGAATGCTGAAGATCTAAAGACACCTGACACTCATGCTGATAAGATGTTCTTGGTGGTGGCACAATGGAATTGTAGCCATGGCTGAGTACTGCCCATTCACCCCCTATTGATCTAGAAAGGTGGCAGATGTGCAGTACCCAGCTGCGACCACTATATGGTGTACAGAGCTGTGCAGCTCCCCAACTGAGAAGTTCCTGTCGCCGCTGGCATCAGGTACATCAACACGAGTGTCACACCTCCACCGATCCAATATTGATGACCAACCCTAAGGTTAGGCCATCAATGTTAACCCCTTTTAATACACAGAGTGTGAGGGCTGGCGGAACACACCAAATAATAAAATAGTATGATGCGTTCACAGCCCGGGGTCCACCGTGCAGGGGTGGTTAACTGCTGCTTAGTAATGGCAGAAGTATAAAGCAGTATACAAGAGGTCACACGTGGGTTAACGTCACCCAGTGTGAACAGAAGCGAACTCTGTTATGACACAGAGCCGCGCCACTGCTGAACATAAATGCCGGAGCCTGTTAAAATCACAGCACTCGGCAAGAGAGGGCACAGTATGCGGTTTAAGAACTCAGCCCCAAGGACACGAGGTCTGAGTCCCTCTAGACCTACTGAGCGCGCGGTGTTGCACCTGCAGACGCCACTATAGCTGCTGACTAAGGTGGAGTGTCCAGCACGTGCACTGTGGCATGCAGAGCCACCGGTGGGCACTGATGTTAGTCTCTGCCTCTACCTACACCTAAGCCTTGGTGCTTAACAGGCTAGGCTGCACAACACATGCGTACCAAGGGTAGGGGTTTCTTAATGAGTCAGTCACCAGAGACATTCATACTTGCATACAACACTCACTCCTCATAGTCTGGTAATGCAGTCTATACTAGCGCATGGCCGATCGGCCATGTGAACGTTTTATAGCCGCATCCTTCCGGGACCTTCCTGACCTTCCTGATGGTCCAATCTGAGCAGGAGAAGGACCTGAGCATGTGACCTCCGATTTCCAATGAGAGATCATCCCACAGGCATGCTCAGTGGACCGAAAGGAGGACTTAGTCCCTGGAGTAGCTCGCTGCTGACCAGCATGCGTTGCTATAGCTGGACCAGAGGTGACAGCAGCAACCAAACCCACGGAGCTAGTCTGGGCAAAGTGCCGGGACCGACGAGTCTGCTGAGCAAGCTCCTCTGCGGCTAGAGAGGAATGGGAGACCACCAGAAGCAAGACTTGGGACTCCCGCTGTGCAACGATAGGTACCCGACGCCTAACACGGAGGGTTTGCTTATATGGCCCATCTGGCGGCACAATACGACTGCCGATCAGTCAACTTTTGCTTATCGGTGGTCATTTACATGTGTGTTTACACAATCATGTTATTGGCAGCCCAAGTTCTGTTTGCACAGGACGATGCATCACCAAGACCAATGATGGTTTATGCTGCAGAAAAAATTAGTTCACTGAATGAACGAGCGTTTAGCCAGATCATTGGGTGATCGGCAGCCTGTTTCCTTGGCAAGATAATAATGGAACGAGCATTTCTAACAATGCTCATTCACAATTATCCTGCAGTGTAGATGCAGCTTAATGCTCTGACTTATCAAGCCTGATCTTTTTCGCACCGGTCTTGATGAGGGAGGAGGGTGGAGTGTGAGACGCACGTGTCTCAATGAATCGTGTCTCCTCTTTGGTCAGACCTCATCTGGAATATTGTGTCCAGTTTTGGGCAACACATTTTAAAAAAGACATCAACAAACTGGAGCAAGTTCAGAAAAGAGCGACCAGAATGGTGACCGGTCTGCAAACCCTGTCTTATGAGGAAAGGTTGCAGGATTTGGGAATGTTTAGTTTGCAAAAGAGAAGACTGAGAGGAGACTTAATAGCTGTCTACAAATATCTAAAGGGCTGTCACATTGTAGAAGGATCAACTTTATTCTCATTTGCACAAGGAAAGACTAGAAGCAATGGGATGAAACTGAATGGGAGGAGACACAGATTAGATATTAGAAAAAACTTTTTGACAGAGTGATCAATGAGTGGAACAAGCTGCCACGAGAAGTGGTGAGTTCTCCTTCAATGGAAGTCTTCAAACAGAGGCTGGACAGACATCTGACTGGGATGATTTAGCGAACCCTGCTTTAAGCAGGGGGTTGGACCAGATGGCCCAGGAGGTCCCTTCCAACTCTACGATTCTATGAAGTGGCTAGAACTGGGGTATGATTTATGGGGTAAGAAACGCCACCGCTCATCATAAATTTGACAAGTGTGGGCAGCTATGGCCTGTCCCACTTTCATCCTGACACAGCTCCTCCTACTTTGTTGGAGCTAGAATGCAATGCCAAAAATTGCAAGTTTTTGTGCAGCCTCGCGTTTTACGAATTTTGCCATAAAAACTTTGATGTATTAGGGCCTAAATTTGTTGTGTGAAATGCTGAATGCTGAATTTAAAATGCATCCCCTATGCTCCCTGGGTATGGACAGAAAGATTGGAAAACTGAGGTTTTCTTTGGTAGGGGCAGACAAATGTAAACTAGCATCCGGGCAAGAAGCAGGAGAGCATCGAGGTCCAGGAGATTCCGCATTGTAGAAACGTCTGCATCACAGTAAGCTTGCAAGTAGGTGTGAGAAACAGTGGCTTATTGGTGTGCCAATCCATTGAATCAGTTAGGGCCATAGGGAGCACGTAATAATCTGTAGCCTGTACTTAAGTTAGTGTAATATGATCATGGTGGAGGAGGCGATTCTGACCCACCTGCATGAGAGAAGATTTGCATCACTAGATGGCAAGGATTGCCACCAAAGAGTGGAGAAGAGAGGCTTTTCCCTAAAGGCCCTTTTACATTTAGCGATGCACCAGCGATCCGACGAGCGATCCGACCCGGTCAGGATCGCTGGTGCATCGCTAAATGATTGCTAGTGAGCTTTCACACAGAAAGATCTCACAGCGATGCAGCAGCGACGCAGCGGACGATACTCACCTTTCACACACAGCGATCCAGACGTCCGCCCTCCCACGTCCACGCGTCACTCGTCTCACACAGCAGGAAGCAGACGACGAGAAATGGAGCCGCCCGATCAGCGATGGACAGCGGGGGAGCCGGTTGGAGGTAAGTATCACACATAGCAATATCGCTAGCAATATCGCTATAATGTCACAAAACCAGTGACGTTTTAGCGATATTGCTAGCGATATCGCTATGTGTAAAACCCCCTTTAGATCAAAGAGGTGACCCAACAACAGGACAAAGATTAGCTTCGATATGAGGAAGGATTTGCCAGAATAGACTGCTGATACTAATGTGAGAAGAGGCTGGTCACAAAAAAGTGGGCAAACCACTGTGTGAGAGGAACTGTGAAAATGTAACGGAGGGCTCTAGATCGCAAAAGTGAAAATTTTCAGAAAAGAGAAATTTCAATGAATGACACCAGAGAAATCATGCAGATCCCACCACTGCCACCAATTGTCAGGGAATGACACAGGAGAGATCACACAGATCCCACCATTGCTATGACAAGCTACTGTATCGGCTTCCAAAAAGATGACACTGATGAGGGGCTATGACGGGCAGTGAGTATGTGCTTTGCTGCTGAAGTGATTGCCATCACACTGTCACTGATGTTAATTCATTTCTGTTTACCAACATTTCTAGTATTTAAGCTCTTAAAGAGACTGCGACACCGAGCTGTTTGCCCCTGTGTTAGATCGACTCACTCAGCTGCTCACAGAGATAGACAAAGCAACGCTTTCTGTTTAAATCTTTTACTGGTTTATTAAAACATACTACATAAGCCAGTGCAAAGGTAAGTAACATAAAGAAGGCCCTTCTGGTATATCAGGAAAACAAAAATGGCATAGACTACAGTATGTGTGGATGCAGAGATCTGCCTGCGCAGGATAATAAAACACATGGTTCAGTTCTCTTCAACATGTGCACGGCTCTGGAGTTCTTATCTCCAGACACACTGAACACTGAATAAGTCAGTAGGCTGCCTGTTTTTCACACCCTGGGGTGGAGATATGGTGAACAGCCAACCACCCACTCTTCAGATGTTTAAAAAAAAACAGCCCTTAGTATGGCTGATTAACCCCTCTCAGCACTTAGTGTGCTGGAGCATTTTCTCCAGATTCATATCACTGAAACTAACATACTCAGTGACACATACAGTATATCACCTCCAGTATTTTACCAGTGACCTTGTCACACCTCTTATTAAAATCTTCTTGAACTGTTGCTGGTATCTTCCAGCATTCCTTTCATTATCCCTGAGTGGGGACCCTTTGTCCATCAGTTGTCAGTGTAGTAAAGCTTGAGTGGGACAAGTGGAGTACAAACAAAGGATTCAATGGAAAATATATTTTTATAGTTAGGATCATATTTTTGAACTATGTAATGTATATATCAAAGGTGAGTATCAAGGACCAAGAAGAAACCTAGTACAGCTACAGAAGAAATGGTTTCTACATCGTCACAAAAGGTATTCTCTACTGTAACAGCAGTGAGGCCATGACAGAGAATAAGATTGCAGTTAGAACTCTATGCATTGTTCAACATTCCTTTATTAAATATTAAGGAAAAAAAAATCCCACAGAGGTGTCAGTATTTGAAAGGATCTTAGTGTGACATAAATCCACCAAACCCCGATGTACTTTTGGATATTGTACGTTGGGGCCTCAATGCGTACGTGCAATTCCAGCTTAAAGGATGAAATCTTACAAGCTGCCAGGTAAGTTGTTAATGTGTGTACCACTTTAACATCCTGATTGTTGGGTTGATTTGTGAAAATTAACATTCGGCACCAGGGGAGATTGGTGACATTAACATAATTAGTGCTGTCGACACCAGCTGGTTAGCACTCGACATGAAGGCAGGTTGTAATTCCTCTGTGACCGACCTGACCTAGTTACAGGTTATAAAATCATGTCACTGATCTCATAAGTCAGATACACAATCGGGGTGTCTCATAACCATGCAGATAAATTATTAATGAGGCTCTGAGTATGCTGTCATATACTAAAAAACTGGCTCACTTTGCATTTGCAGCTATGTTTCAATTTATGTAAAGTTGTTTTAAAGGGGTTTTCCACTTTTATAAGATTCCTGTCATGTAAAATAACAAAAAGAACTAGTATTCCCCCTCCCCATATCTGCTTTTGTTATTTTACATGACAGGAAACATTTGGGGTCTACCCTTCTAAAAGTCACAAACCCCTTTAATTTTCACTGCCTTTTTGCGGAGGTGAAATGGGATGGTTCTTCATTTTTCTTATGCAACACCATGATCATTCCTTCCCTCAATGACAGAGAAATTGTGCCCTCCAACACCATCCGCCTGCACCTATCCAACAGATCTGGGTGAACGAGATCCCACAGAACTACATAGGGAGGTATAACAACCCTTGGGTTCTTCTGGGCCTTGTGAGGCAGTGAGGGGGATCATATACTAGGGTTGATATGTGTCCCCCAGGATGCGCACAGAGGCGCATTGAGGCCGCTCGAGTGCATTGCAGTCACAGGCATAGCTGTGGTTGCAATGTAAAATAAAAGTAAGTGTAGACCTGGTCAAGTTATTTGGCCACGGCAATTTTTAGGAAAACCCATTAAGGGCTTTTATTTTTGGAGTGAACCACAGGTTGCTAGTGGGGCGTATCAATCTCTCCAGCTGGAACTTACAAGAGGCCCATGGCCACAGATTCCATTCTAAAAACCTTGCAGCAAAGGGTTTGGGTGTGTCAGTCTTGGTTTGCAAATTGCAGAGCAGGTGGCTCTGCAAGATTTGGCTTGTGTGAAATAACACGGAGCCAAGCAAAGCCAAAACGCCTGGCACCCCACAGCATACACGGCGGTGCAGACGTCCACGGCAATCGGTCTCAGATATGGACTGTCTTGTTTCCTGTCTGCGATCTGGAGGATACTGTAAGAAAAAGTCTTACTGAGAGCTGGAAGAGCCGGGAAAAAAAGTCGTAGACAATCCTCTTATCAAGCTGAGGTTGAAGTTTATTAGGAGATACACGGCAGAACAGGTGCGGATTAGTCAGTGAAGTTGAAGCATGCAGGCACAAAACAGGGTTCAAGACGTGCAAAGAATCGCTGAGAAGTCTGGCGATGAAAAAGCCCCAGCCCTGGCCATGGTGTGGCACGGCGGCATAATGGCGGTGGAATGGCCCCGAGCAACAGTGACAGGGGCTTTTTATACATAATGCGAACAAAGAAAGCTGTATACATATTATGGCAAAAGGGCGTATATGGTTACACCATATCTTTTTGGACAAAGGAAGAAGTAACACAATATTACATCATTAATTAACTTTTCACCAAACCACATTAAAAACACATAAATTCAATATTATCTCTAAATACTGTCAATAATCTTATTACTGCTCTTAGACTAAACCCATAAATTCATACATTTGACAATTGTAGAAGTCTGTTTTCTACTAACACTATCAAAAATACATATATTGACCATATATTCGTTGGTTCTATTTTCTCATTGCCCTGAGGCTGATCCAGTTTACCTGTATGCACGTCTGCTAATTTTGCTAATGGGCATGATCTCATTTTACATCCTCCATCTGCTTTCCAAAGTACATCTTATTAGTTCTATTGTAAAAGTTGAATCTGTTTCCTAACTTTCACAAGATGGCTGCCTGGTTGATCATGGCCGCTCAGTATATTATAGCTGACCATTCTCTTACAAGTCCCCGTCTTGTACTCTATCCAGAGTACAACATACAGTGCTGTAATGTTCATGGGTGAATTATTGAAAACAAGAATATTGAGGTAAGGCTGGTTTCACATTTGCGCTTTTGTGCGCAGCGCATCGTGCGCACCCGTGCGCATGCGCACTGCGCACCTATGTTTAACATGACGTGCGCATGGTCTTGCGCACACTTGCGTTTTCGTGCGCATGCATTTTTTGTCTTTCGCGCCAGACGCAACATGTTGCATTTTTTGGTGCGCCCTGTCTCGGCAAAAAAACGCATGCGCACGCTTGCGCACGGAATGCGCAAAAACAACACATTGAAGTCTATGGGAACGCATGCGTGCGCATGGTCTTGCGCACGGTTGCGTTTTTTTGCGCATGCGTTTTTGAGTTAAAAAAGTCTAGAATGTTCTCTAGACAATGGAAAAAATGACACACCTAAAAATGCATGTGCAAAAAAACGCAAACGCATGCAAAAACGCATGTAAAACGCAAGCAACGCTGCGTTTTTTTGACGCATCAGCGTGCGCATGACGTTAAAAAACGCGCGTTTGTTTTGCGTTTTTCTTTGCGTTTTTTATGCGCCCGATGCGCTGCGCAAAAAAAGCTAATGTGAAACTAGCCTAACTCAGCGCTTTATGCACGTGTGTGTGTAAGGGCAAGAGTCCCTAAAAATAGCACAAACACATAATAAAAAAATTAAAATATTAGTCCCAAAAAAAATAAGTTGCACAGTAGTTAAGTCTATTGGTCTTTTTCTTCTCATTCTTTGGCTTCCGGATTTTCCTGATCTTCTCCCCTTCTTACACTATCAGAGTCCCACTGTATAGTGTGAAACATCCTGATCATCCAATAGGTTTATAGTCCCAGGAGTCGAATATGCAAATCTTCGGCTGACCTGGAGAAAATAGAAAAAAAAGTGGAGTATCAATCCTTACCAGAAATCTCAGTAAGATAATTACATTACATCTAATGTGGTGTACTTAATTATTTGTACTAAATGTCCAACTGGGGGTCTGTATGTGGGGGAGCCCGGGCAAAAGCTTAGAACAAGGATGAATGCTCATCGTCACACAATAAGAGAAAAAAGAATGGATCTACCTGTGGCCAAACATTTCTGTATCCCTGATCACAGCAGCGTGGATATGAAATTACTGGTATTGAAAGGTAACTTCAATTCTCAGAGAGAGAGACGAGTTTGGGAGTACAAATTTATGACGAACTTTGACACTCTCAGTGCTGGAATGAATGTGTCGCATGGATTTATGTCTTTTTACATCAATTAAGGAATTTCCTTTTAAAACCGTGTGGGGGCAGCACAACACAGAACTAGACCCCAATCAGAGGACCATAAAACATCCGGACTCCTTATCTATGAACTGGTCCAATGTTTATATTTATGTTTCTCCCTCTCCCATATTGATAGTTCTGCTTCACGTCACTTGTCTTATCTATTGCATTTTTTCTAGGCTGTATTGTGCAGAAATATGTGACTTCAGATTTTTTATTAGTCTAGCCTGATGAAGAGACCTGAGTAGTCTCGAAAGCTTGCAATGTGTTACCATCTTTTCAGTTAGCCATTAAAAGGTATCAACTACTGAGGACTCTCAATCCTGAATATTTTAGTAAGATAATTAAGAAGTCTACTGCCATGGTCACGTATGTCAGGACGCAGATGTTTCCGCAAGGCGAACCCATGAGACACACGTGACCCTGGATACACCGCCTCCAGTGGGGCGCATTTAAATAATAGTACGTGCAGGTGGATACGCCGCCTCCACCTGGCGAATTTGGGTATTACACGTTATACATACAATATCTGGAAACACCGCCTCCAGTAAGGTGCAATTAAATAATAAAGGGGGGAACCTGGGTAACTTTAACAATGGTGGGCCCTGCAATAGGGAAAAGGGAATTGAAGACCTCCTGAGCTCCCCTGAGCCAGTGTCCCTGCACTCCTAACGTTCCCTATGCCGGTTTCGCACTGGGCGCCGCACGCGTACCTCAACGCCCTAGCTCGCCCTGAACCTAAACCCTCACTAGGGAATAGGTCGGTGCGGAAACTAATCCCACCACTGCACTAACAAGACACATGAGGAAAGAGACAATACAGGGGAAACACCACTTATCTTTGCTCTGTTACGTGCGCTCCTAGCAACAGAGCCCACCACCTGTGTGCATCTTCTCCTCCACCCTGATCCATCACATAACTGGATCCGTCACCATCGTGCAGCCTGGGAGCAGAGTCCATCACCACTTGCAGCAGTCCAGTACACAGAGTCCCAAGATGAGTCCAGCCTCTGCCAAGAATCCAAGCATGCTCGAGTCCAGTTCTCAGCAACCAAGTAGAGCATGCTGAGTGCAACTCTCTTCCAAGTCGCCACTCCTCCAAGCCATGCCCGCACTTCCCGCCGACACCACAAACTGCGACTCCACCAAGCCATGCCAGTTCTTCCTGCAGACACCATTAGCTGGCACTCATCCTCTCTGGCTGACTGCGCAGGACTCCTATCCCGCTCCATCCTTCCACCAGGCTCTCCAACAACTCAGAAAGAAATATCACCAGCGGTGAGTGAACCCCCTAAGCACACCTTTATAGGGAGTCACACCTGATCCCTAATTAAGTGAACATTAACCTAAACCTATGGTGCGATACCGCTAATCACCACCGGGGACAGTCAAAACACCTTTGAACTCAACCAAAGTAAAAAAAGTTCACTTTGTACTTTTAATACCGCCAGATCCAACACTGGATCATGACAGTACCCCCTCCTTAATGAGGGGCCTCTGGACCCTCAAGACCACCCCTCATTAGGGAAACACCTACAGCGGGGACGCTCAGACCCTGAGTTCACCCCACCATTCCCTGACACTTCAGGTTTATGACAAACACCGCTGATATTGGCAATATATGTTCCTTTTGGAGGCACCACTCATCTCCACAGCGCCGACCTGGGGAACGAGTTAATGTATGTGTAGGTTTGCTCAGAGCTGATCAGACTCCACAACATATTTCCACAATGTTTTTTGGTGGCACCCATAAATGCTCGTTCACACACAGGTCCGGACCTGAACATTTATTGCACACATACATTTGTCATTTTTTAGTGAACTCACTCTGGACTTGACCGAGGCGTCCCCCTGTGTCACCACACTCACACCCCCACTATTCACCAAGGGACACCACCCTCCAACCCTTTCACCATGAGGACTGCGCCTCTTAGGGTTGGTTAATGGCGAGGGTAGAAATTTGTCCCTACTCCCCCGCAGCACACCTGGAGGAGAAGGGGACCGGGAAATGGAGGAAATATACTCTCGCTGGTCGCCTCCACACGACCAGGAGGGCGGCTTCTTCGATGGTATGAAGATTTGGCGTAAAACCCCGTGGACTATCACACCAGTCAGCTCACCACAGGGGCGTACCCCTTCACCTCGGGGAATACCAGGCAGCTCCGTGGGGCACCATTCCTCCCACCTGCCTGGGTGCGCCCGCCTGCATGAACCAGTCCTGCTCCCCAGCAGCGACTCTAGGGGGTTTTAGTACCATAGCCGCAGGAATATGGAGGAAAATATACTCTCGCTGGTCGCCTCTACACGACCAGGAGGGGCGGCATCGAAGATTTGGCATGAGCCCCGTGGACTATACACCAATCTACTCCCTACAGGGACGTACCCCTTCACCTCGGGGAATACCAGGCAGCTCCGTGGGGCACCATTCCTCCCACCTGCCTGGGTGCGTCCCCTGTAAGAGCAAGTCCCGCTCCCCAGCAGCGACTCTAGGGGCTTTTGCCAGACCGCAGCCGCCATTTTTGTTTCTCTGGTTATCTGAGCAGAGGCCCCAGACCCTGATAACTGCTGCTGCAGCGGCTTAAACACACCATGCCGCTCCCCACTCTCCTCAGTGAGGCCCGGCAGCAATTACCACAGGTCTCCACATGGCCAAAGCTCACCAGAAAAAAAAAGTAAGGGCCGGTGATAATGTCATGGTCACGTATGTCAGGACGCAGATGTTTCCGCAAGGCGAACCCATGAGACACACGTGACCCTGGATACACCGCCTCCAGTGGGGCGCATTTAAATAATAGTACGTGCAGGTGGATACGCCGCCTCCACCTGGCGAATTTGGGTATTACACGTTATACATACAATATCTGGAAACACCGCCTCCAGTAAGGCGCATTTAAATAATAAAGGGGGGAACCTGGGTAACTTTAACAATGGTGGGCCCTGCAATAGGGAAAAGGGAATTGAAGACCTCCTGAGCTCCCCTGAGCCAGTGTCCCTGCACTCCTAACGTTCCCTATGCCGGTTTCGCACCGGGCGCCGCACGCGTACCTCAACGCCCTAGCTCGCCCTGAACCTAAACCCTCACTAGTCAATAGGTCGGTGCGGAAACTAATCCCACCACTGCACCAGCAAGACACATGAGGAAAGAGACAATACAGGGGAAACACCACTTATCTTTGCTCTGTTGCGTGCGCTCCTAGCAACAGAGCCCACCACCTGTGTGCATCTTCTCCTCCACCCTGATCCATCACATAACTGGATCCGTCACCATCGTGCAGCCTGGGAGCAGAGTCCATCACCACTTGCAGCAGTCCAGTACACAGAGTCCCAAGATGAGTCCAGCCTCTGCCAAGAATCCAAGCATGCTCGAGTCCAGTTCTCAGCAACCAAGTAGAGCATGCTGAATGCAACTCTCTTCCAAATCGCCACTCCTCCAAGCCATGCCCGCACTTCCCGCCGACACCACAAACTGCGACTCCACCAAGCCATGCCAGTCCTTCCTGCAGACACCATTAGCTGGCACTCATCCTCTCTGGCTGACTGCGCAGGACTCCTATCCCACTCCATCCTTCCACCAGGCTCTCCAACAACTCAGAAAGAAATATCACCAGCGGTGAGTGAACCCCCTAAGCACACCTTTATAGGGAGTCACACCTGATCCCTAATTAAGTGAACATTAACCTAAACCTATGGTGCGATACCGCTAATCACCACCGGGGACAGTCAAAACACCTTTGAACTCAACCAAAGTAAAAAAAGTTCACTTTGTACTTTTAATACCGCCAGATCCAACACTGGATCATGACATCTACACTGATCGATATCAACAATTTTAACACGTTTGTAGCTTGATTTGTTAAACCTGTGCACTCCTAAAACTGTGGGGCCAATTTCTTATGAGTAACAACTAAAGTACCTTCTCAATTAGCTTCCCAGGGTCCTATTTTCCTGAAATTTTTGACCATGACCTGAGCTCCTTTAACAAATTTAGACTTGTTGGATTGTCAGTGGGGTCTGGAAAATTAAGGAATCAAATCCCAATATATGTTTTACTTGATTGCAGTGCACGCCCAGGAGGTGCTTCATGCACAAGAGCGACCTAGAGTAGTAATCTAGGGCATACAACTGACTAAACACTTTGGGCCTATCTTTGGGACATTTTTGTAGCAGCACAGAAGAAATAGAGATATCACCGGTATGAGCCTGAATGTAAAACGGCTGGGAAGGATCAGGGTTAACCAATGCAGTAGCTGCCGTAAGGGCGCGCTTCAATCCCTCAAAAGCCTGTAAGGCTGCTCCCTCTATATTGACAGGGGCAAAGTCATTATCAACCTCTGAGTAAATCATACAGTGGTTTAGCCAGATAAGCAAAATCTTCAATAAATTCTCTGGAAAAATTGATAAGACCCAAAAATTTTCTGAGTTCAGTAATATTAGTTGGTATGGGGACAGCTTGAATAGCTTTAACCCTGTCATGCATGGGTTTCTTTCCTTCTGCTGAGACAGACACATCCAGAAATTTAACCTCTGATTTAATCAATTGTACTTTATCTAGACTCATTTTGAGTCCTGCATCTTGTAAAGCCTGACAAACATTTTCAAGGATCTCCTTATGTTCACATTCATCGACTGTTTGAATCAATAGATCATCCACATACTGTAAGACTTTGTCTCCGTAGCCAAGGGGTTCTAACACCTGAGCCAATGCCTGATGGAAATACACAGGAGAACTGTGAAATCCCATGGGCAACCGCGTGAACAAGTATTGCACATTCTCAAAAGTGAATGCAAAGCGGAGGGCAGATTCAGGTGTTAGGAGTACTGAGAAAAAGCCATTTGCAATGTCTAAACAAGTAAACACTTTACAATCACTCCTCAGCTGTAACAAGAAAACACTTTACAATCACTCCTCAGCTGTGACATAACTTCAGTGACAGATGCAACAAGGTGGGCTGCTGAGGGAGTGTACTTATTTACAGGACTCCAGTCTACTACCATTCGAAAACTGCAAACTTCCTTTTTTACCGTTAAAATAGGACTGTTACATGGAGAATTACCTTTCACAACAACACCTTGCTTTTCCAACTCACTGACTGCAACCCTTATGTAAGGGATTACGTCCTCAGGAATACGGTACTGACGCTAGAAAGGTGGCAGTTTTTCACCATCAATTTTAACCTGAGTTTGCATTAACCCACCATCATTTTTCTTTGAGATCTACAATTCAGGGAACCTTTGCTTCAATTCATTTTTCAAAACATCATTGTCAGCATTTTCAACATTTTCATCAGTACATAACCCGAAACTAGCAATGGGTAACTTGTGACTCTCCTCATACTCCTCCACAGGTACAATTACAGAACAGATAGTGGCTTCTTTATTTCACCACAGAACTTTGTTAGATAAATCAACGATTCCCATTGCTCCCAAAACATCAGTACTCAAAATAGTGGACCGTAACTGTGGGTTTACCCAAAAAGCACATCGAAGACCACTTTGCTTCAATCCCCCTGTGTCCTGAAATCTCAGGTTCACTGGATGACTTTTTACTGCTTGAATACAGGAGCCCTCAAATCCTACCAAAGTAGTAGTCTCAGGCAGTCACTGCAATTTGTGTCTTGTTACTGAAACTGAGGCTCCTGTATCGATGAGAATGTCTTCCTACGGCAGTCCCTCTATTTACCCTCTGACATAAGGTCTTCCATCCCTGCCCAGAGAAAGGGGGGCAAGGAAGACAAGGGGAACAAGGGGAGCACCCCATCAATCAGTGTTACCTGTGGTGGGAAGCCCGAAAAATCCATCATCCTCATCTGGACACGGCTTCTGTCCAACAGCTGCCACTTCTGCTCCAAAGAGATCTCCGGCCGTGGATAAGTGGGAGCTATTGGGGAAGGAGCAGGAGCAGAAGGCTCCTGTGAGACTGGGTTAACCATTTGGAGACCGTTATACTGCTGATACTGCCTAAGGTCATTTACTGCTGGATGCGGAGATCTAACTCCAAAGGGTGGTCTAGAGAACTCCCAGGGCCGTGGGGGGTTAAGTGGCGCCCGGGGTTCTCGGGGTACAGTCCCTGGCACCAGGTTGGGACAAAAACGTCTAACATGTCCCAGGTGTCTGCAAAAGTAACAGGGGAGGACCCCTCATGGGATCCCGTGGGGGCTCTGCCGAACGGGACCTGCCCATTCTTGGCAGCTGTGCATACCCCCCGGAATTCCTGGCCTCCCTGAATCAGCAGATACACCCCGAGGTGAATGGTATGCAAAAACATTGGACTCCTCACCCTTCACCTCAGACTGCATCGTCCTAACATTAGTTAATAAAGCCTCCACGACATCCTCAATAGATTCTGCATTCTGCAAAACTCCTGATTTAAAAACCCTTTCCAAGGGCACCTTTTTTACAAATTGTTCCATCATAGCAAATATATCACCCTGATCCATAGTATCTAATGTCTTATCAAAAACAACACACCAGGCTGCAACCCATTTATCTGCCTCTATCCTGAGATCACTCCCCTTCTTAATTTTAGAAGAATCTAACAATGCCGGAGAGGGCTTTCTCCCCCCTAACTTCTGTGAGATCACAAAATTCATTCTTCCCTGCGGTTTTGTCAGATCATACTGAATTCCTTTCAATTGCTGAGCTCTAAAGGCCCCTTTACATTTAGCGATGCACCAGCGATCCCGACGACGATACGACCCGGTCAGGATCGCTGGTGCATCGCTAAATGGTCGCTAGTGAGCTGCCACACAGGCAGATCTCACAGCAACGTAGCGACACAGCAGCGGTCGTTACTTACCTTTCAGACGCGGCGATCCTGACGTCCTCCCACCCGCGTCCACGCGTTGCTCGTCGGCGCCAGCAGGAAACCCAACAGGAAGCGCCCGACGAGAAATGGAGCTGCACGATCTCGTACGATCAGCGACAGACAGCGGGGGAGCCGGTCGGAGGTAAGTATCACACATAGCGATATCGCTAGCGATATCGCTGCTACGTCACAAAATCGGTGACGCTTTAGCGATATCGCTATGTGTAAAGGCCCCTTAAGATGGGACATGAACTCAGGGGGCATAAAAGACATGAAATAACGGGAAGCATCTTCCTTAGATTTAATCTGAAATTTATCTAGCCAAGACTCAAAACCAAGAACATTACGAAACACTCCCTTACTTTCCTCCCAGTTAGGCAAATTCTTAACAAGTTTAAGATGGACAAGGGACATTTGGGCAGGGATTTTTCTCGGGGTCGAAGCAGTGTCAAATTTATATTCCTCCTGTGATAAATCATCTCTTTCCTCATCCTCTGCCAACTCTTTACTCAACTGTGTCTGCATATGCTGAAGCTGCTGGGACAATCTATCCTGTGTATTTGTATATTCTCTCATCCAGTATCCGAACATTGACTTCCATTCTAAGACTGTGTCTACGTCAGGCCTGCACTTCTCCACTGCAGACTCCATCTGTGCTATAAGTGCTGTCAAAGGCTGCAACTCAACCCCCTCCTTTTGTGTTTCCTCCACTTGCCTTAATGTCACATTTAACTGTTCTAATCTCTCCCCATATACTGCTCCACCCCAGGTGATCCCATGTACATACTGTCGTGTAGACTGCCTATCAAGACACTGATCAAAAGTTATGAATGTCTTACACAAAGTCGCTACTCAGCTACTAGTCTTCCCTAGTGAATTTTTTCTATCTAGTTCCCTGTTTTCTTTGGTAAACCATTGCATACAATTTAAACACGTGGTTTCCACATTAACCCCCTCCAGCTGGGGTGTGCCAGCATACTTCTCTGCCTGCTTCCGTAGCCACTCCATATTTACAGTGGCCTACAAGGACGAATTTTACTCTGTTCTAGTATCAACAAATGCAATTTAAGCAGAGTTAGATACTCACACCTCTCTCGGATGGAAGACCTTGCTGCAGAATGGGTCGACCAAAAAATATCAAAAGAGGTGCAGCCGTGATTTCAGCCTCACTCGTTACACTTGCTAAGTGTCTCCCCTCACCCTTTTAAAGCTTCTTGCTACCCGGCACAACAAATTCTCACGTCCTTGTAGATAACTTCTTCTTCTTGGTTGCACATTTTTTTTATAGTCTTTTTTGTCTTCTGTAGTTTTCTTATAAAAAATCAGGGCGTGCGGATTCGGAGCGATCACGAGAGGTTCTCCTTCAGGCTGGCTTCCTTTGATCGGTTTAACGTATGGCCATATGCATTTTTTTTTATTTTTCTTCCCTCTTCCAACCTCCAAACCCTCATCTACAAATTCTTCCAGTGGTTCTTCTGGAGGCAGCTCTCCGGAGCCACTCCTCCTGGCTGGCAATCGCCGCTTGTAAGAAAAAGTCTTACTGAGAGCTGGAAGAGCTGGGAAAAAAAGTTGTAGACAATCCTCTTATCAAGCTGAGGTCGAAGTTTATTAGGAGATACACGGCAGAACAGGTGCAGATTAGTCAGTGAAGGTGAAGCATGCAGGCACAAAACAGGGTTCAAGACAGGCGAAGAATCGCTAAGAAGTCTGGCGATGAAAAGGCCCCAGCCCTGGCAATGGTGTGGCACAGCGGCATAATGGCGGTGGAATGGCCCCGAGCAACAGTAACAGGGGCTTTTTATACATAATGCGAACAAAGAAAGCTGTATACATATTATGGCAAAAGGGCGTATATGGGTACATCATATCTTTTTGGACAAAGGACGAAGTAACACAATATTACATCATTAATTAACTTTTCACCAAACCACATTAAAAACACATAAATTCAATATTATCTCTAACTACTGTCATTAATCTTATTACTGCTCTTAGACTAAACCCATAAATTCATACATTTGACAATTGTAGAAGTCTGTTTTCTACTAACACTATCATAAATACATATATTGACCATATATTCGTTGGTTCTATTTTCTCATTGCCCTGAGGCTGATCCAATTTACCTGTATGCACGTCTGCTAATTTTGCTAATGGGCATGATCTCATTTTACATCCTCTATCTGCTTTCCAAAGTACATCTTATTAGTTCTATTGTAAAAGTTGAATCTGTTTCCTAACTTTCACAAGATGGCTGCCTGGTTGATCATGGCAGCTCAGTGTATTATAGCTGACCATTCTCTTACAGATACCATTGGTTTTCCATTTGTGAGTTACGTTGGATATTAAAGACACTTTGTTTTGAACTTTCCTGTGGTCACTGCCTATCTGTCGCACTGCACCAACCCAGATGCAGCACAGTCTGAAGTGTTTATTGTTCAGCTGTCGATGTCTAAAGGCCCCTTTACATTTAGCGATGCACCAGCGATCCTGACCATGATATGACCTGGTCAGGATCGCTGGTGCATCGCTAAATGGTTGCTAGTGAGCTGCCAAACAGGCAGATCTCACAGCGATGCAGCAGCGATACAGCGGTCATTACTTACCTTTCACATGCAGCGATCTTGGCGTCTTCCCGTCCGCATCCACGCATCACTCGTCGGCGCCAGCAGGAAGCACCCGGTGAGAAATGGAGCTGCGCGATCTCACGTGATCAGTGACAGACAGCGGGGGAGCCAGTCGGAGGTAAGTATCAGACATAGCGATATCGCTAGCGATATCGCTGCTGCGTCACCAAATCGGTGATGCTTTAGCGATATTGCTAGCGATATCGCTATGTGTAAAACCCCTTAAGTTACCTGTAGAATCTAAGCAGTTATTGATACTAGACTTAGCAGTATCCAGATTGATAGTCTTCGGGAAGCAGAGGTTTCTGTACATGTCTTTGGTAACATGCAGGGCCCATGCGTTCACTTTGCAATTGCTGGTCTGTGCTTCCTGGTCACAATTGCAACATGCATCAAATGAGTGGAGATGCTTGGTCAGCCAATTGTCAGCTTCAGCGGTGACCCACTTCAGAAAGTGATTGGCTGGATGGACAAGGGTGCCAAGTCTGTGGGTTTTCACTTTGCATTCACACATGACCTTAAATAATAAAGCACTAAATAATGTGCTTCTTCTGAGTGCCACTCATTTTCCCTCTATACTCGTATTTTTTGAAGATTGTACAGTTTTTCTGCACAGTTGAGCACCACCATGTCTGGCCTTCTCTACTAACCAGCTTTGCATGCTCCAGGAGAATATACTTCCAGTGTCAATCTGCTGATCTTTTGAAATAGTTGTCATGTTTGGTGATTAACAGTTCTTTAATTGTTTTAGACATCAATAATTTATATTCTCTAGACAAAACTTCCGTTTTTAATTACCATACATAGGTTTTCCTAAATAGAGCTGGATATACTGGATGGAACGAGGAACAGTAAGGACCAGAGAAGCTGGATATGCAGAAAAGGCAAGTTGACACAGCGGAGCTGAGTGTGCCGACAAGCAACTTGATGCAGCAGAGCTGAGGTTGCAGACAAGCAACTTGGTTCAGGAGAGACAAGGGTTTGGAAAGAAAACTCCGTAAAGCAGAGCTAAGAGTGCAGACAGGCATCTTGGTTGTCACGCTGCTGCTATGCAGATAGATGCAAGCTCCACTATTTGGCAATAGAGGGAGGGAGGACTGCACACAGCAAGAGCAGACCTGCAGCGCAGAAGCGAGGCTACCACCAGGTGGCAGCAGAATAGTCAAACAAGCCAGGTCGATATTAGTCTGTAGCGCAGTACCAAAGGAGTAAACAATCACAGAGTCAGAAGCAAGCCAAACGGATCAGTACCAGTCAGGAGCAGATATGCCAAAGACAAGAGACAAAACAACAAGTCAGGGTCCAAGCCAAGTAAAATACCAGGGAGTCCTAAACATGAAAGAGAAACACTGAGTCGGGACGGGGAGTGGGGAACAAATGGACACGGTCAAAGTCAGCAACAGCAGGAGGACAAATCAGGGTACACAGAGTCAGCTACTCACGCCGTAGGCAGAAACTATAACTGACACCGCCTTCAGGATGCAGTGGAGAGAAATAGCCAGCCTGAAGCCAGAAAAAGGCTTGACATGCTAACCCTTGACATGATCAGACCAGGAAAGAGAAACAGGATACAAAACCCGGCCTGGATCATGACATTGGTAGAGCAGTTCTGAGTGTTCAGACAAGCACCTTGGAGCAGCAGAGGCAGTTGTGCAGACAGGAAGAGTTATATTTGTTAGGAGGCTCACCATGGCAGAGAAAATTAGCCGCTGAGGAGGGCAGAAGATCATGATGTTGGAGCCGGGACAGGTGAGTAAAATCTTGTTCCTGTAACTTGTAATCGTATTCATTTCCAGATGCTGCAGACAAAGTCCTTATGTCAAGACTAAAAACTACAGTGTGTCAAAAACTGCCAGAATAATTGCATTAGCTTCACAAATCAGTTCCAATAAATGTGAAAGTATAGCAAACAAGTAACAGTAAAGAGTGACTTGGAGACAGCAGAACACGACTCCTCAGACACAAATCCAGAAACAGAAGTGTGAACACACATCCTACGGGAGCACGTCACACAGCAGGGAGAGGGTGAGCCAGTCACAGTCACTATAAGGCGTAGCATCTCCAAAAAACATACAGATCCAATGCTACAAAGGTCACACAGCTAGGATGTGAGACAAGACGATCAGTGTGATGTAAAGTGCCAAAAATAAAGAATAACAAACCAAAAAAGCCCAATATGTAACCCATAACATTGATGGAAACAGTCCAGGATATTACAATATGTGAGGATGTAATAACGTGCAGGAGGAATATATGTCACCACGAAGCAGGCAGACCAACAGTAAAAGGGGAGGTTTATTTACAGGGAGAATATCTGGTGAACATATAATATAACAGAGAAAATGCTGTAACAGGTGATATCAGAGACTGGAGAAATAACAGAAGTGCAAAACAGCAGACAGTTATTCTCTTATGGGGAAGAAACTTATCAGTTCCTGGAGATCTTGCTTGTAGAGATCACTCTTCTCCCACGTAGGCACCCAGGCACCAGGGGAGCTTGATGTCGTCTGTCTCTGGGGTCCCAGGTATAGTCCAACTGGCGTATGGGGGGTTAATCTGAGAGCTCAAGGGGTATGCGGATGGCGGTATCCCCCTGTATGCAAGGTTCTTCCCTCTGCTGCGGCAGCGGTGTTCCCTCACCAGGGTCAGGGGCTCTGCCTGGGACAGACTCTCCTGGCAGGTCAGTGTCACGTTACTGTATGTTCCTTGGTCACAGGGAAGCGTCTCAGGATAAAGCAGGGTCTCACTGCAGGGGAGCGTCTTAAGGCGCGCGGTCTGTCGGTGTGACAAAGTCTGTAACAGGAGGGGAGCGACCAGCCCTCCAGGCGGTGCGGTGACAGGCTTCTCGTACTCAGTGCTCACCGCCTGTGTCTGCGGTCCCTCAGTGTTCAGTCGCTGCGCCTGTCTCCTGTCCTCTCCTCTCTCAGCGTCCTCTCTGTTCCCGTCCCTGCGCTGCTCTGCTGAAAGCACGCCCAATTCTCCCGCTCTCCGTCCTGCCCTCTTCCTGTTCCTGGTGCTCGCGCAGTCCACTAAAGCATCCCCCGGGGAACCTAATGCCCTGCTCGATGGTTCCGGGCACGGAGCTAGGAAAGCATCTCCCCCTCGGCTCCATCGGTGCTTCACCCCCTTACATTGACACTGTATTTGATATGAACGCCTTCTTATAGACTAGGGATTAACAATAAGCACTCACAGGGCATCAACCAAATAGCATGTGGCTTTACTGCGTCTTCGCGTGCTCACCCCGTGACGCCGTGAAACTACAGCAGCCAAACAGGCCTAGACAACCCCATCTGCCCCTGCTCCGCTGGTTGGTACAAATAGAATATAGCTTATTTCCAACACATTTCAACTGACCTCTTCTTCACATGCAGTACCCTTGAGGTAGAGGTCTATTTGTTCCCAAAAAGCCTATTTTTATTCATCTGAATCTGTCATCTGGTTTTTGCTATGGAATCTGAGAACAGCATCATGTAGGGGCTGAGAGCCTGATTCCTGTGATGTGTCACTTACTCAGCTGCTTGCTGCAGTTTTGATAGAATCCCTGTTTTCTCTGCTGTAGGTGTAGCAGTGCTTAGAACTCTGAGCTGTGTATAACCAGAGCGACTGGACTGGGCTGCACGTGACACCTAGTCCTGCAGTGATAACCTTCTACTGATAAAACACTGATTGTATTGAAACTACAGAAAGCTGCTGAACAAGTGACACATCCATGGAATCAGGTTCTCAGCCCCTGCATCATGCTGTCCTCAAACTAAATAACAAAAACCTGCTGACAGACTCTTTATTTGTCACTGGGTTTGTGTTTGTATATGTAGCTAGGCTGGAGTTTTTATTTAGAAAGCTTAGTCCAGGATCTGTGTTTGTTTAGGGCATGAGGTCTAGATTATGTTCTCTATTTGAGCGGTCTGGTCTGGGGGTCCGCATTTTAGAAGGTCTGTTGTCTTTGTATTGTTCATGGTTTTGTGCATGGGTCTGTTTTTCTCTAGTATGCGTTTACATGGGTCTGCTCTGGGGTCTGTTTTTCTCTAGTATGCGTTTACATGGGTCTGCTCTGGGGTCTGTTTTTCTCTAGCATGCATTTACATGGGTCTGCTTTTCTCTAGTGTGCGTTTACATGGGTCTGCTCTGGGGTCAGTTTTTCTTTATTGTACCTTTACATGGGTCTGTAATTCTTTAGGGAACGTGGCTTGCATTGGGCATCTTTATTAGGGTCTTTAGTATCTTAGCTGGTCTGGATGCATTATATATTTTTAAGTTAAAAAAAATGTAAAAAGTGATACATTTCCTTTTTTCATGCTCTTATAAAGTATTTAAAATATTTAAAAAAAATAATTTTAATTGAACAAATTAATAATGAAAAAGTGAAACAATATAAATAACTATAAACTTCTTCGCTAAACCCCACACACTACACGGACATCTGGTTCAGTTTCATGCTTCGCCTCCCCAAAGTCATTCGCGCTATTTGTAAACAAAAAACAAAGAAGCTCGGTGTCCTCTGGATCATGTAGTTTATTCTAAAACACGAGGCAGCGACACCATAAAGAAAGAATTGGTACAAATTACAGCTACTTTATTCCGTATGATCAAAGAAGGCTTAATTTTTCACTTGAAAATTCTAAACAGTCAACTACAAAAGCCCGGCATCTGCTCTGCGGCTGCCACAATGCAACTGTCAGCAGGTAGGAGATTTTACTTAAATTATCTAGTAAACCCAAGACAACAAAATGATGGAGACGACTTTGATAAAATTTGATAAGATATTTAAATAAAGGAATAAAAAAAACGATGAAAGACGAGGAAAAAGCATCAGAAAACACAAAGTCGCACTTCAACACAATGGTCTGACGGAAAGATATCAAATGATAGAGTACGAGAGATAACGGTAATTTGCTTCCAGTATTTACCAATCAGGATCTAATGGATCATTTTATATCGTAAGGAAATAAAGATGCAAATGGGACGTCTCTTCTGTAGAAACATAGTGACAAGTAATGAAGGAAACTCTTAAGGGTGCGGAAAGGGAATGTCAAGGTGTAATGAGGGATAATGTGTTTTTTCCTAATTATATCCAAGAAGTATTGTTTCTCCTTGCGGAGAATGACATGCTAAGCATGCCGAGATGAGGAGACTTAAAGCCGCAATGCTCCTCTGGGAATTATGCAAATTGTCTCTTCAGAGAGGAAGAGGACTAGAACTCTAGTGCCACCATTGGAAGTAGCAATCCTAAAAGTCAATGTCGACCCTTTAATGAGCCTTGTTACATGACTTAGGATAAAAGCCAAAACCAGAATCTCAATTTGCAGACACTGTGTTTCGGGGTACTGCCCCTTGTCTCGGCATGCATAGCAGGTCATTCTCCGCAAGGAGAAATGATACTTCTTGGATATCGGTCAGACGCCTCTCACACTTTGCACTGACGATGGGGAAGTTTCCTGAATACCTTGAGTGCTGTCTTTTGGCCTTCCGGCATCACCACTTCGGTGGCTTAAGCCGGTCGCTGCTTTTGGGAGATAGCCAGGAGGTTTCGGGAGGAGATCCTTCCTTGGAGTTGTGGACGATGGGAGTCCGACTTTAATTCTCTGGGACCGGTGATAGCCGGGTCAAAAATGGATTCTGGATTGACATCGCTGATGATAAGAAGTTGCATTTTTCTCTGGGATATTTGGTCAACATGGTGTTTTATGACATCCTGAAGATTCGGAAGTCCGATATAATATGCCTGCAGGAGTTTAGGAGGGAAGGCAGGTATGTACTGGTGCTATCTTCTATGGCGGCTTGCCAGAATTTGTTTACTGCCCTGAACAATGGAGTTGTGTTATGAATGAGTCACCGAAGGAGTAAAAAACAAAAAAACAAGCTAAGTCCAGAAAACCGGAGAGGTTGGTAGCTATCGGATTGCAGACCACTGATCCTATCCACAACAACTAACAGTAGCCGTGGGGGGTTCCTACGATGCCCTAGACCCCTCGATCACAGCCGGAGAACTAAATAGGCCTAAAGAAAGAAAGGGGAAATCTAAACTGCCCCAGAGCAGACCCCAAAGCAATAGGCAGCCCCCAACATATAATGACGGTGAAGCAAGATGAAAACACTAACACAGATAGAAAGATAGTTTGAGCAAACGATGGGGCCAAAGCTAACTAAAAAGGACAGGATAGAAAAGCTGCTGTCTGCAATCCGTAAAAAACCCTACCAAAAAATGTCCCAACCGTCTGATAGGAAAAACAGGCCCTGAAGTCGCTAGGACTTCAAAAAGACTATATCAGCACTCAGGTAAATTCTGAAGACAGAGCAAAGAGACAAACTGATCAGAGACAAAAATGGAGCTCAGCACACCCCCGACCGGGGATGGCTGAACTCCAAAAAACAAGGTAAACAAAACAAAACTAATAAGTTCAATAGCAGAGCAAAAACTTATCTTTGGGAAGCAGGAATCAGACTGGTCTCCAAGGATCCAGCAGAGAAATCACCAGCGACTCAGAAGGGCGTCGGCTGCCTTATATCCAGTCAGAATTTCCTGCTACTCAGTCATCATCAACCAGATCAGGTGTTTGATAATCAGCCTCACTACCTTCCTTCACCAGAAGAGGGAGTTCATCAGACATCGACGGTGAAGGGGAAAATGAACTCACAACAGAGTTGCAAATCCTTTGCTGGAAGGTCTTACCTTTACTGTGCTGTACTCTAAGGTCCCACTTGTAGCTTTCATGCACAACCCTTTTGTTTCCCTGGAGGACATTGCTTTATTTTTTAAAAGACATTGCATTTATGTTCAGTACTCCCACAGGGTCCTGAATGGAGAAGGGCTCTGGACCGGGAAGTACAAATTTTTTGTGAGATTTGGGAAGGATCCCCAAGGCCCGGGAGGCATCCATTACCCCCCTCTTAATTTTTCAATTGGGAAAAATAGTGTTTTTTTATTCTTTCCAGATGCCCCGATGTGTTGCAGGAGGTGTAAAAATTTCGGGCATACCCAGGATAGTTGCAAGGAGATGCCAACTTGCAGGAATTGCAATGCTTCTGGCCATATGGCAAAAGACTGCACAAATCCTGTTATGTGTAATGCTTGTGGTGAGGAGGGCCATAAGTATCGGGACTGTAAGGCCAGGATCAGTCCTAGGTCTTAAGGGCTTGTCACACTAAGCGATATCGCTAGCAATATCGCTATAACGTCACAGGTTTTTGTGACGTTATAGCAATATTGCTAGCGATATCGCTATGTCTGATACTTACCTCCGACCGCTCCCCCGCTGGTTATCGCTGATTGCGTGAGAATGTCCTGGACCGTTTCTCGTCGTCAGCGTCCTGCTGGGGCTTCCTGCTGTGGAGACGAGCGACGCGTGGACGCTGGCGGGAGGACGTCTGGATCGCCTCGCCTGACAGATAAGTAGTGACCCCTGACCCCTGCGATGTCGCTGGTGAGATCTGCCTGTGTGGCAGCTCACTAGCGACCACTTAGCGATGCACCAGCGATCCTGACCGCGTCATATCGCTGGTCGAGATCGCTGGTACATCGCTAAGTGTGACAGTACCTTTACGCTGATGTCTCAGGTGGGGCAGCTGCGCCCCCTACTGCTGTTGTTGACATTCCACAGGTTTCAGACCCGGATCTTATTGAGGAACCTGAAATCATGGATCCACATGAGGAGGCCCTACCCCAAACGGAGTCTCCCAGCCCAGAGTTGGCAGTTTTGGAAGTTGCTGATGTTGAATGTGAGCTCCCTCATCAGTTTGATGTCTGTGGGGAGGGGGAGTTGGAGAGTACTCTTGGCAATACCCCCAGTGTATCTTGGTTTGCTACTGAGGAGGAGTTGGCCAGTTGTGGAGATCAAGGTGACTTCACTCTTGCGAGGTCCTCTGAGGATGAGGAGCCTGGAACTTCCTGTAAGAAGCCCAGAACGGATTGGGCAGACACCAGTGATGTTGGCTTAAGTCCGGTGAGTGAACGTAGTTACCCTCAGAATGTCTTCTCTCATGACACCAATGCTTTTTTAGGCATTCCCGCAGACGTAAACAGATTCGAGGAGTTGCAGTTCCAGATGGAAGACGAAAACGGCTGAAGAGGAAGTGGCGTGTTTGTCGTCATGTAAATAACACAGTCATGTTATGGCTCCCCAAGCTGGTTGGGGCATTGTGCCCCTGAATGTCAAATTAGAAAGGCAAATTAGATCCAATTTCAGGAGGGAAATCATTCTAGATTATATTAAACAGATGAATGCTCACATCTTTTGTCTTCAGGAATGTGGGATTGTGGATGCTCCAAGCGATAAGGACTGGCCTTATGGACAGCATGTATGGTCTGGCTCATGTGTTAATAGGAATGATGGTGTAGGGATATTAATGGGTAACAGGGAGATTAGTCTAGATAGCTACACGGTGGTAGAGGTGGGTAGATGTATAATTGCACATGTCAGCTATAGGGGTGGCGGGCTAGAATTATTAATGTGTATTGTCCATCAGGAAAAAGGAGCGTCTGGCTCTTTTGGAAAAATTAAGTTTGTTTCTTCCGGGCAAAATGCCTACAGTTTTAGTTGGCGACTTTAATTGTGTCACAGAAGGGAATTGTGACATAACTGGCAAAAAGTTATCCAATCTTATTTCTGATTTTTCCCTTCGAGATGCTGCTGCTCTGAAATTTGGCATCCCACCACCGCCAATGTACCATGCTGATAGGGGTGGTATTGCATCCAGGATAGATAAAATGCTGTTTTCCAAAAATATGTTGTGCATAAATTTTGAACAAAATGCTGTACCTTTTTCTGATCATGAGTGTTTGAGAGGTGTGTTTAGTGCGATTGATGACCGTGTGTATGGGGGTGGGGTTTGGAAGCTGAATGTAAGATTGTTAGAAGATGAGGATGTGACAAATGAATTAAAAATAAAGTATAAAGAGTGGAGAGTATGTAAGAGGGATTTTGTGTGTGTGCTGGAATGGTAGGACTGGGTTAAGGTGTGTTGCAAAAAATTTCTTCAAAAAATGGGGCTATAAAAAAGCTGCTATTTATCGGAGTAGCTTTAATGATTTAAACAGGCGCTTAGACTGGTTAAGGAAGTGTGGAGAAAGTGGCATGGATGTGTCTGATCTGCTGGCTGAGACAAAGAGTGAATTAAAGCGTGTTATGGATGAAAAAGGGAAAGAAATCATCTATCGCACCAAAACAGAACATCTTGAGAAAGATGAAAATTGCACGCGGTTCTTTTTTAAGAAAAAGGAATGGGAGAAAGGTTGATATGGATAAAATCCTGGATAGGAACGGTTTGTGTGTGTCAGGTGAGAATGTGATAAAGGAGGTGAATAGGTTCTATAGCAAGTTATATGATAAAAAATGGATTGATTCTGGTCTTGTTTCAGAAGTGCTGAATGGGTTAGAGAACAAGTTGGATAGTGGAGAATGTGATATTTTGAATGAGGACGTAATTATGGATGAAGTAGAAAATGTGATGGAGAGTGCTAAAAAGAATAAGACTCCAGGTAAAGACGGATTGCCGGTAGAATTCTATGTGAAGGCGTGGGATTTCCTGGGTGCTGATTTGACTGAGATATGTAAGTATATGTGGGAGAGTGGTAAGTTGTGTGAATCAATGAAAGAGGGGGTGGTTGTGCTTGTGCATAAGAAAGGTGAGAGAAAATGTTTAGAGAATTGGAGACCTATAACATTGCTGAACGCAGATTCCAAAATCTATAGCAAATTGTTGGCGAATCGTATGCGTGAGGTGATTGGTAGTGTTGTGGATGAGGATCAAGTGTGTGCTGTGCCTGGAAGAAGCATGAGTGATAACTTATTGTTATTAAGGGATTTGATTGGAGACTGCATGGGAAGGAAACGGAAGTGTATGGTTCTGTCAATTGATTTTGAGAAAGCGTTTGATAGGGTCTCGCATGTGTTTTTGTTTAAAGTTCTGGAAAGAATGGGATTTCCTCAAAAATTTGGGAATGGGATAATGTCTTTTGTATGATTGTGTGTCAAGTGAGTTTCTTGTTAATGGGTGGTTGAGTGAGAGAGTGAATATTAAGTCTGGTGTAAGGCAGGGGTGTCCCATGTCCCCTGTCTTGTTTGTATGTGTGATTGAACCTCTGTTGTGCTTGGTGAGACGTGATAAAATGATGCGAGGTTTATTGGTACCTGGGAGTGGTGGGAAGCATGTGAAAGTTCTTGGATATATTGATGATGTTGTGGCTGTGAGTGAAAGTGTTGCGTCTATGAGTAGGGTTAAGTTGCTTCTGGAGTTTTCTGTGGTGCATCTGGCTTTAGAGTGAATTGGAATAAATGTAGTTTTAAATGTTTTTGGGATGACAGGGTTAAAATGGAGGGGGTAAAGTGGGAGGAGGATGCTATCAAAGTGCTGGGAGTATTATTTAATAAGGACTTGGAAGGTAAGGAGAGCTGGGAGGAGTGTGGATTGCGCATAGAGCGTAAGTTAAATTTTTGGCGACTGAGAGACTTGACCTTGAGTGGTAAGATTTTGGTCATAAAAGCGGTGATTCTTCCGATTTTGCTTTTTATTGCAACAGTTTTTCCACCGTCATGTAGGAAAATAAAAAGAGTGAAAAAGTTAGTTTTTACTTTATTCTGGAGCAGTAAAATAGAGAAACTTAAGAGAGAGAGTCTTTTCAAAGCGTGTCACCATGGTGGCATGGCCTTTCCAAACATTGAGATTTTTCTGGGGCTTCAGTATATCAAAACTGTTGTTATTTTGCTGAATAAAGGAAATAAGGGAGCGTATATGGCAAGTTATTCTGCTGGTTGGATGTTATATGGCTTATGTTGCAGAAAGAGGGATGCGAGAGTGCCTGTTGCTTTCCAGTGTCCGGTCTGGTATGAGGTGATTGAGAAGTTTGTGAGGAAGCATGATTTGCTGAGTGTACCGATGAATGATTTTAGAATGGCTAAGAATGTGATGAAAATAATATGTAAGAATGATGTGGAATGTAATATTGTGGGGTTGAGATGGGATGAAGTTTCGGTTGCATGGAAGAGCTTGGGAATGCACGGGATGTCTAATAGACAAAAGGATATTGTTTGGACGTCCTTGCACAATATTTTGCCTGTGCAACAGGTTCAGAAGAGACGAGGTCTGACCAGAACATGTGCCCGAGGGAAGGATGTGGTGGATGTGAGACTGTGTGGCATACTATGTGGGACTGTGATTACGCGTGCAGTGTGTGGAAGTGTGTAGGTGGGTTGTGTAAGGAGTTAGCAGGTGTGAGTTTTATTGACTGGCGTGTTGTGATGTTTGGAATTGGTGCATGTGGTCGTGTGAAAAATAGAATCCTATGGTTAATTATGACTTGTGTGATGCAGAGTTTGTGGGATGTGAGGAATTTAGGAATTTTCAAAGAAAAGCATGTATCTGTGAATAAGTGTATCGGGCTGATCCTTTCTAGATTATACTTGATTGATAAATTAGACAGCGAAGGCGGTGGTGGTTCTGATGCAGAGTGTGTCTGGAAATTTAAAAAATGGCAGCACCTGATCAAATATCAGTGAATTGTAATGATGTTTATTGATGTTTAGGATGTTTTTTGTGTATATCCTTGGTTTGCTATACTAAAATAAATATGAACCATGATGATGAGAGTTGAAACAACGACATTTAAGTTTATGAGCTTATATTGAGTTGTTTATAACTAACCTGAATGTTTTTTTTTAAAAAAAAAAACAGTGTCTGCAAATTGAGATTCTGGTTTTGGCTTTTATCCTAAGTCATGTAACAAGGCTCGTTAAAGGGTCGACATTGACTTTTAGGATTGCTACTTCCAATAGGTGGCACTAGTTCTAGTCCTCTTCCTCTCTGAAGAGACAATTTCCTAAATATATATATATATATATATATATATATATATATATTCACAGTATTGTGCAAAAGTTGTGGAGTGGAAAACATGCTGCAGCGTAAAGGTCCAATTACAATGAAAGATTATCGTGAGCATGGAACGCTCGTTTCAGGATAATTTTGCACCGTTCTCATCAGTGGTTTGCACCTGTGCTGCCCCAGCCTTTATCAATGGAGCTCTGCTGCATCCTGCTTGTGCATTAGTCAGGGTTTTGGTGAGTTAACCTTTCAAATGTGTTGTTTTTTTTTTTGAATTTTTGGGAATTTTTTCCTTATGTGCCCTGTTCAGATTTAGTGTTAGGGATTCACAAAATCTGGGGACCCTTGAAGTTGGGTTGTGAGCTAATCTACTTTGGCCAAAATAGTAACTAATACCCCATATCTTTTGCACTTTTTATCATTTTTGCAGGATACAGCTAGACCTCTTCATGTTGGCTTGGTTTTTTCTGTGTGATGCATATATACAGTGCTGAGCAGCCCGCCTGCTAATACTATGGGCGTCATTAATAGGCTGTTCAGACACTTTGCAGCAGAATTTACTGTGTGACTGATGTTCTATGCAAGCCCTATTTGTGTGCATTTTTTTCCACTAGGCAGCCAGACCATATTGGGTTACTGGCTGTTCTCATCAGTGGTTTGCACCTGTGCTGCCCCAGCCTTTATCAATGGAGGTCTGCTGCATCCTGCTAGTGTATTAGTCAGGGTTTTGGTGAGTTAACCTTTCAAATGTGGTTTTTTTTTTCCCTTCAAAATCAGAAGATGTCCAGCAGTACCATCAGCTCTGAACTGGAAACAACCAACGGGACCCAGTTACATTCATCATCCTTCAATCCAGAAGAATTTTGGCCAAAAACCCCCCAAACCTTCTACATTTAAACAAGGAGCAGTGACATAAATTTGTATGAAAACATAAGAACATAAGAACTGGGGTTCAGAAGAAGGACAGCTGTTCCTGTGGACTGATGAATATTTGGTGTAACAGAAGGCAGTTTCTCACCAAAGGGCTGGAGAGCGGTACAATAATGAATGTCTGCAGTGAAGAATCCTGAAAGTTTGCGGCTACATTTCACCAACTGGTGTTGGGAATTTGGTCAAGATTAGTGGTGTCCTCATTCAGGCGCAATTTTTCACAGATAGATCTCAACCCCTTATAGTGTAAGGGACTGTTCACATGTTCAAGTATTGTTGCAGACATTTTGATCTGTGTCATGGATTAAACTCTCCAATGTAAGTCTCTTGAACCATTAAAAAAATCGGACAATGCTCACATGCTATCCATGTGCTTTCTAATTTTCACGTTTGCTTTCTAGAACCTAGAAAGGTCTCTTTAAAGGGTTTGTATCCGAAATCATATTTGCCACATATGGCTGCTAAGACCACCACCAATTCCAAGAACTGGGGGTCTAAAGTCATCTGTGTTAACAGAACAGTAGTGAGCATGTGTGGCACCCCAGGAGTCCAGTTGCCACAGTGGCATTGCCTCCCTCACATGGGGGTGATGACATGCCTGGAAGCAAGGAGGGGTTCCCTGACCAGACAACACTTAGGCTATGTGCACACGTTGCGGAAATTTCCGCGGGAATTCCGCAACTCCCTGCCGTGGGAAGTACGCTAGAATTCTGCATGCGTAATTCCCGCGTATTTCCCGCATTTTAACTAGCGTTTTGCAAGAGTAATTAGCTTGCAGAATGCTAGCGTTTTCCAAGCGATCTGTAGCTGCTTGGAAAACTGATTGACAGGTTGGTCACACTCGTCAAACATAGTGTTTGACGAGTGTGACCAACTTTGTACAATTGAGGCTGCCTATGCAGCATCAGTAGTAAAAAGATATAAAGTTAAAAATAATAATAAAAAAATTGGTGTTTTTCTCACCTTCCGGCGTCCTGCGCAGTGTTCCCGATCCTCGCAATGCTCCCAGCAACTCCCATTCCCAGTGATGCCTTGCGACAATGACCTTTGATGACGTAGTGGTCTCGCGAGACCGCGACTTCATCAAAGGTCATTGTTGCAAGGCTTCACTGGGAACGAGAGTTGGTGGGAGCATCGCTGAGGCCTGGGGACGCTGCGTGGGCTGTCGGAAGGTGAGAATATCACGATTTTTTATTTTAATTCTTTTTTTTACAGGGACATGGAGGAGAATCTCTCCTCCAGACCGTGGGTACCGTCCGCACATTTTCAGCTTACTTTGCGCATGTTGGCCATAAGTAAGCGGAACAATGCTTTCCTATGTGTGCGGAATTCCTGTGAATCCGCACTAAGAATGGGCATGCTGCGTATTTTTCCGCGATGCGATTTTACCGCGGAAAAATGCGCAGAATTAGCACAGAATGTGCGGAATGTCATTGAACACAATGGCTTGCTTATTTTATGCATTTTTGCAGAGTTTTCGCGGTGAAAAAACGCGGCAAAAATGCATAAAATCCGCGGGAATTCCGGATGTGTGCACACAGCCTTTCATCCAACACTTTTCCTGACTCCAGACCAGAAGGGGGAGCTCTAAACCCGGTTTTAGGGGAGCTTCTCTATTAGTTCTGGCTTGGAGGTGATGGACATGATGTGACCCTCTAAAATGTGGATGTGACCCTCTGTAATGAGGATGTGACCCTCTAAAATGTGGATGTGACCCTCTAAAATGTGGATGTGATCCACATCCACATTTTAGAAGGCCACATCCACAATTTAGAGGGTCACATCCCCATTGCAGAGGGTCACATCCCCATTATTGATGGTTAAAACGTTTTCCCATACTTGATTGCTGGAGCCTGCCTGGAGGACACACGGGACCCCTGAATGGTGTGAGCCCTGTGAGTGGACTGTGGGAGCAATGGAGGCCGCTGCCTGAATTCAGCTCTCAGACTCAGATCCGGCCAGGGTTCAGAAGCGTGCTTACGTAGCACGCTGTACATGACACGTCTCTCTGAACCCTGTCTGAACCCCAGCCAGACCCTCCAATCCCAACAGCAACACGGTCTCAGCCTCGCAGTCAGTGCAGTGACTGAGTCCCGCCCACTCGCCCTGCTGTGTCAGCTGTGTGTGGCTGACTGCTCACTCTCCTTTCCACTACCGTGGGCTGTGCCGCCGCTGCTGTGACCATGTTTTCTTTCAACATTGTAATGTACACACTGTGGCTGCAGGGTGAGCGAGCAGAGCGGCCCTGTCTGATGCTAATTAACCGGCCCATTGGGCAAATGCCTCTCTGCCACCCAGCCCAGCCCACCCCTGGGGGAGGGTACCAATACGCATCTTGAATTGTGGGGAGAGAGAGGTCCAATTACCCCGGTATGCCACCCTTGCTAAGCTGTTCACTGTCAGTAACAATGCCATAGAGGCAGCAGAGCCCTTGCTTCCATCCGACCAGGAGGAGGACAATGGCTCTGAGGGGCAGCTGGAGGATTGGTGTCGGCAGCTACAAATAGGCACTGACTCCACCCCTTCACATCAAAAGCATAGGGCTTACCGGGTGGCTCGAGAGTATGAGTGAGTCTTCAGAAAACATCCTCTTGACTTTGGCCAGGCAAAAGGGGTCCAACACCATATCCCCACTGGAGATCATCCACCCATTAAAGAGAGGTACTGGCCTATACCCCCAGCACACTATCATCGTGCCAAGGATATATTACGGGAGTTGTAGGAGGCTGGGGTAATCAGAGATAGTTGTAGCCCCTGGGCAGCTCCATTAGTCCTTGTTAAAAAGAAAGATGATACTATGAGATTGTGTGTTGACTATAGGCAGATTAACAAGATTACACATAAAGACGCCTACCCGCTACCTTGAATTGAGGAATAGAGTTGAGCGATACCATCCGATACTTCAAAGTATCGTATCGGATGGTATCGGCCGATCTTTAAAAAAAGTATCGGTATCGCCGATTCCGATACCGGAAGTCCCATTCAAGTCTATGGGACTTCCGGTATCGGAATAAGAAAAACCCTTTCCTGCCCTTGTACAGCCTCTCTGGGGTCTGTACGGGCCTTTCGGGGGGCTGTGCCGGCCTGCCAGGGGGTCTGTGCAGGCTCCGGTGGTCTGTGCCGGCCTGCCGGTGGTCTGTGCAGGCTCCGGGGGGCTGTGCCGGCCTGCCGGGGGGCTGTGCCGGCCTGCCGGGGGGCTGTGCCGGCCTGCCAGGGGGTCTGTGCAGGCTCCGGTGGTCTGTGCCGGCCTGCCGGTGGTCTGTGCAGGCTCCGGGGGGCTGTGCCGGCCTGCCGGGGGGCTGTGCCGGCCTGCCGGGGGGCTGTGCCGGCCTGCCGGTGGTCTGTGCAGGCTCCGGGGGTCTGTGCAGGCATCGTCCGATGGGACTACAAGTCCCATCGGGCGATGCCTGCTACCATGACAGTGATTGACACATTAGCCAATGATGGGACAGTAGTAGTCCCATCATCCGGCTAATGTGTTAAATGTAAAAAAAAAAAAAAAAAAAAATTACATGCTACATTCATACTACATACTACATACATGCTACATTCATACTACATGCAACATACATACTACATATATACTACATGCATGCTACATATATACTACATGCATGCTACATACATACTACATATATACTACATGCATGCTACATACATACTACATACATGCTACATACATACTACATACATGCTACATTCATACTACATGCAACATACATACTACATATATACTACATACATACTACATATATACTACATGCATGCTACATACATACTACATATATACTACATGCATGCTACATACATACTACATGCTACATGCATGCTACATACATACTACATACATGCTACATATATACTACATACATACTACATATATACTACATGCATGCTACATACATACTACATATATACTACATGCATGCTACATACATACTACATGCTACATGCATGCTACATACATACTACATACATGCTACATATATACTACATACATACTACATATATACTACATGCATGCTACATATATACTACATGCATGCTACATACATACTACATATATACTACATGCATGCTACATACATACTACATGCTACATGCATGCTACATACATACTACATACATGCTACATATATACTACATACATACTACATATATACTACATACATACCACATACATACTACATGCATGCTACATATATACTACATGCATGCTACATACATACTACATATATACTACATGCATGCTACATACATACTACATGCTACATGCATGCTACATACATACTACATACATGCTACATATATACTACATACATACTACATATATACTACATGCATGCTACATATATACTACATACATACTACATATATACTACATGCATGCTACATATATACTACATACATACTACATATATACTACATACATGCTACATACATACTACATATATACTACATGCATGCTACATATATACTACATGCTACATACATACCACATACATACTACATACATGCTACATATATACTACATGCATGCTACATACATACTACATATATACTACATGCATGCTACATACATACTACATGCTACATGCATGCTACATACATACTACATACATGCTACATATATACTACATACATACTACATATATACTACATGCATGCTACATATATACTACATACATACTACATATATACTACATGCATGCTACATATATACTACATACATACTACATATATACTACATACATGCTACATACATACTACATATATACTACATGCATGCTACATATATACTACATGCTACATACATACCACATACATACTACATACATGCTACATATATACTACATGCATGCTACATACATACTACATATATACTACATGCATGCTACATACATACTACATGCTACATGCATGCTACATACATACTACATACATACTACATGCTACATACATACCACATATATACTACATACATACAATACATTCATACAATACATACATAGACATACAGTACATATAACATAGAGTAACATACTTACCAATACTTGTCACATTGTTCCCCGAAGCCATTGTCGTCTACGGAATAAATATTAACATAACAAACCACAAAAATACTCACCCACGATCCGAAGCAGTCCACGAGTGTGTCCCACGACGATCTTGGGTAGAGAACTGCAGCATCAGCTGATGCTGCCGTTCTCTACGGGCTGCAGGAATCCAATGACGGAAGGTAGGTATCCTTCCGCACTGTATTCCTCCGCCACTTAAAAAAAAAAAAAGTCCCTAGTCTCACTTTATGCCATTGCTGTGTGGGAATTTCCCACACAGCAATGGCATAAAGTGAGACTAGGGACTTTTTTTTTTTTAAGTGGCGGAGGAATACAGTGCGGAAGGATACCTACCTTCCGTCATTGGATTCCTGCAGCCCGTAGAGAACGGCAGCATCATCTGATGCTGCCGTTCTCTACCCAAGATCGTCGTGGGACACACTCGTGGACTGCTTCGGATCGTGGGTGAGTATTTTTGTGGTTTGTTATGTTAATATTTATTCCGGAAAGACAATGGCTTCGGGGAACATTGTGACAAGTATTGGTAAGTATGTTACTCTATGTTATATGTACTGTATGTCTATGTATGTATTGTATGAATGTATTGTATGTATGTAGTATATATGTGGTATGTATGTAGCATGTAGTATGTATGTAGTATGTATGTAGCATGCATGTAGCATGTAGTATGTATGTAGCATGCATGTAGTATATATGTAGTATGTATGTAGCATGCATGTAGTATATATGTAGCATGTATGTAGTATGTATGTGGTATGTATGTAGCATGTAGTATATATGTAGCATGCATGTAGTATATATGTAGTATGTATGTAGTATGTATGTAGCATGTATGTAGTATATATGTAGTATGTATGTAGTATATATGTAGCATGCATGTAGTATATATGTAGCATGCATGTAGTATATATGTAGCATGCATGTAGTATATATGTAGTATGTATGTAGTATATATGTAGCATGTATGTAGTATGTATGTAGCATGCATGTAGCATGTAGTATGTATGTAGCATGCATGTAGTATATATGTAGTATGTATGTAGCATGCATGTAGTATATATGTAGCATGCATGTAGTATGTATGTGGTATGTATGTAGCATGTAGTATATATGTAGCATGCATGTAGTATGTATGTAGTATGTATGTAGTATGTATGTAGCATGCAGTATGTATGTAGTATATATGTAGTATGTATGTAGCATGCATGTAGTATGTATGTAGCATGTATGTAGTATGTATGTAGTATATATGAAGTATGTATGTAGCATGTAGTATGTATGTAGTATTTTTTTTTTTTTTTTTAACATTTAACACATTAGCCGGATGATGGGACTACTACTGTCCCATCATTGGCTAATGTGTCAATCACTGTCATGGTAGCAGGCATCGCCCGATGGGACTTGTAGTCCCATCGGACGATGCTTGCACAGACCCCCGGACATCAGCACAGCCCCCCGGCAGGCCGGCACAGCCCCCCGGCAGGCCGGTACAGACCCCCACAGGGTGCACAGCCCCCCGGCAGGCCGGCACAGCCCCCCGGCAGGCCGGCAGAGACCCCGGGCAGTCCACACAGCCCCCCGGCAGGCCGGCACAGCCCCCCGGCAGGCCGGCAGAGACCCCCGGAAGGCCCGAAATGACGGCGCATCATGATGCGCACACACCGCGCATCATGATGACGTCAGGCCGTCAATCAACTGAACTTCCGATTCCGATGCCGAATTCCGATATTGAAAAAATATCGGAAGTCGGTATCGGAATTCCGATACAGCAAGTATCGGCCGATACCCGATACTTGCGGTATCGGAATGCTCAACACTATTGAGGAATCATTGACTGCATTGAGAACAGCTAACTATTTTTCAACTTTAGATCTCACCAGTGGATATTGGCAGGTTCCCATTGCAGAAGCAGACAGAGAGAAGACAGCGTTTACAACACCATTGGGCCTCTGCAAGTTTAACTATATGCCATTCGGGCTCAGCAGTGTATCGGGGACATTTCAACGGTTAATGGAATGCTGCCTAGGACATAAAAACTTTGAAACCGTTCTGCTGTACCTGGATGACATCATCATCTTTTCCAAAACCATTGAAGAACACTTGAAGCACCTGGGCGAGGTGTTTGAAGCCCTGTTCTACTTTAGCTTGAAAGTAAAGCCATCTAAATGCCACCTTTTGAAACCCAAGGTACAGTACCTAGGCCATATGGTAAGTGCGGAAGGCGTAGCACCAGACCCTGACAAAGTCACCGTTATCTGGGATTGGCAAAGACCCAGCAACATTCATGAAGTACGGCAGTTCCTTGGGTTGGTGGGCCAATCCAAGAAGGCCAAGAACAAGAGTCCTCAGTTCGAGTGGAACCACAGGATAGAAGAATCCTTCACTCGGCTGAAATTGGCTCTCATGGGTGATGAAGTACTGACCTATCCTGACTATGACCAACCATTTATAATTTACACGGATGCTAGCAATGTGGGATTAGGAGCAGTGCTGTCACAAATGCAGAAAGGCAGAGAGAAAGTGATTGCCTATCCCAGCAGGAAGCTTTGTCCCACTGAAAGGAACCCCAACAACTACAGCTCCTTTAAACGGGAGTTCCTCACTATAGTCTGGGCGGTAATGGAGCACTTCAAGCACTACCTGGCTTCAGTGAAGTTTACCATCTACATGGACAATAATCCGCTAACCTACCTTGAAACAGCAAAGCTGGGTGCACTGGAGCAGCGATGGTGGCCCGGCTGTCCAACTACAAGGTTACTATATAGTACCAAGCGGGACATAACAACGCTAATGCTGATGCGCTGTCCAGGATGCCCAATTCACCAGACGGGGGAGAGGATCCGGAAGATCTCGAAATCGAGTTACCAGCCTTCCACCGCCCAGTTGTGGCACAGCACTCCCAAGGGGTGAGGAACAAGTGCTACATCGGGCAAGAGGCCATGTTTAACCCATTGCCCCACCATGAGTGGGCAGAGACGCAGGATAGCGACCCAGCAGTCCACCTAGTAAAGGAGTTTCTGACACAAGCTGACTCACACCCTGGTCCAGATGCTCCACAGGAAGCACAGCAGTTGTGGAAGGAGAAGGGCAAGCTGTTCATCTATGAGGGTAAGCTGTGTCGGAGAAACATCAACTGGCGTACTCATGAACTGGTCTGGCAGGTGGTAGTCCTGAAGTGAGATGCGCCAATGGTCTTGGAAGTGGTCCACGATGGAGCAGGACATTTCGGGAGGAAGAAGTTGGAGGTCCTACTTCGTGAGAGATTTTACTGGGTTGGCATGAGGCAAGCCATTGAGAAGTTGTGCAGAGAATGTGGCCCATGCAACCTGCGCAGGAAAGACCATAGCAGCCAGAGAGCCCCATTACAGCCAATCATCACGAAACAGCTGCTTGAACTGGTAGCTTTGGATCATGTGAAGTTGACTCCGAGTAGGAATGGCTACACCTACGCTCTGACCATCATTGACCATTACTCAAAGTTCTGGGTAGCTGGGTAGTCGTGCCTGTCAAAGATCAAACAGCAAAGACGGCAGCCTAAGCATTTCAAGAATACTTTTGTCGACCGCATGGTTACCCTGAACAAGTGCTCACTGACCAAGGCCCAGGCTTTGAGGCAGAAGTGTTCCAGGAGTTCTGTAACATGTACGGCTGCAAGAAAATCAGGACGATGCTGTACCATAAACAGACAAATGGTATGTACGAGATGATGAACCAGGTGGTAATTGACCTATTGAAGACCTTGCCCCTGGAAGCGCGAAACCTATGGCCAGAGAAGTTGCCGGATCTGGTAGATTTATACAACCATATCCCAATAAACTCCACCAACTGCACCCCAGCTACCTAATGAGGGCAAGACCTGGCAAGTTACCCATTGATTTGGAGATGGGAGTGACATCGCCAGATGCAGACTGGGATACAGAGCAGCAGCAGCAATACCGCAAAGTGCAAGAGTGCGTGGAACAAAGTTTGTCCCTTGTCACCTGGAGAGCAGGTACTCAAAAGGAAGAGTCGAGTGCATAAACTAGATGACATGACCAGTGGGAGGCTGAGCCATACACCGTTTTACCTTCAAACTTTGATAACACCAAGTAAGGATGGAGGAGAAACCTCAGCGGCAGTGTGAAGAGATCATCTAAAACTGTGCCTTGACCAACTAAAGGAAGGGATTGAAGACCCAGACATTCCTCAGCCCATGGAAGAGGTGGAGAAAAAGATCAGAACAGTGCTCAGAGAGTTCACTCCAGATTGGACAAGACTGAACCAGGCCATAGTTGTGCCCGTCTTGATCATTCCCCAGCCAGTAGTGCCAGAAGGAGATACCACTCAAGACCAACCTGAAGACCAGCAGCCTCAAGCAGTAGATGCCACACCAGTGGAGAAGCAAGAAAATTTAACCCCTGCCAGTGGCAAATCTGTCATGCCCACAGTGAGCATCAGTAGTCGTAGAAAATCAGGTATACCTGTGCTACATAGAGTCACTCGTAGCATAGCTGAAAAAGAGCACACTACACCAGTGGTAGCAAGCACAGTGAATCTGGTTAGGCCACCATCAATACCAGTGCTACGAAAGTCTATCCGTAGTAACCAAGGTCAAACCCCCATAAGGTTCCGCATGTAAGTAAAATGCATAAGGAAGATATGTAAATATGTAATACATAACCGTTAAGCATATGATCCTACAGAGACTTACTGTATGAACTTTTAAAAATGTTCGTAATAACCTATTGAAGGATTATTGGGCCAAAGGACTATGTGTGGCCAGGAACTTACTTGTATATAGTTAACAACATGGCTCAGGAATGAACAATGGACAATGAGGTTTGAACTAATCATTGTTATACCCTGTTCTGGCGCTGCCCCCAGCTCTGGTCCCTCACCGGCTCCTGCTCTCGGGGCTGCTCCTTTACCTCTGTGAGGTCCCTGTCAGGATCCTTGCTTTCTGTCTGTCCCTCGGCATCCTGCTGCTGCTTCTCTGTCCCCCACTTCCTGGCACGCTGCCAGCAGGTCTCCAGGGAGAATGCTTAGGACACGTGCGTGCTTACTTCTGGTAAAGTGACAGCGCGCATTTTTTGAAAATTTCAATTAATCAATGGCAGAGCACTGATTACTATTTCTGGCCCCTCCATCATAGGGAGGGTGCCGGAGCAATGAGTATCTACTCCTGCTAAATCCGGTCCTGTCCCTGCTCTGTCTGCGCTGTTATAGCATTCCGTTTGGCACTCTGCTTATACTGTTTGTTTCTGCAGAATATCAGTGACCTGTTGTTCTGCTATCCTAGATGACATCTGTACTTATACACTCAAGTGCCATCCCGTTCCGCCACTCACCATCTGAACCTGTGGATAACGCTAAAGTTGCTGGAGCCAGCTTCCTTCCATCTATCCGGAACCTGACTATCCTCGCCAGAGCCAGCTTCTTCTCATATAAACAGTGTCCGCAGGTCAGCTCCACCATATCTTTAATATCTGTTTACCCGTTTGTCCTGCTGGGACAGCTGCCACAAGTCCGGGGTCTAACTGGAGGCAGCACCTGTGTACCCCAGGTATTCCACTCTGGTCCTGCTCGAGGGATCTTACTCACTAGTTATGCCCCTTCACAGCCCCCTGGACCGTGGTCCTGAAGTTCCACTGAAAAAATAAAAAATGAATGTGAACTTCATCACCTGTGCCTCCACTTCCATTAGTTACAATAGTCACCAGGACTATCTTTGGGCTTTGGGTTCTTGTAATTTTTATTTTTTAAATTTTGTAAACGATTATTATTGTTCACTTGTTTTAATGTTTTGTTTCCTCAGTCTGGAAGTACTGAATTTCACTAGGGGGTAATGTGGCACCTCAGGAGTCCGGTTGAAACAGTGGCATTGCCTCCCTCACAGGGGTGTGATGAAATGCCTGGAAGTATGGAGGGGTTCCCTGACCAGATAACACTTACATCCAACACTTTTCCTGACTCCAGACCAGAAGGGGGAGCTCTAAACCCGGTTTCAGGGAAGCTTGTCTATTAGTTCTTGCCTGGAGGCAGGGTCAGTGAGTCAGTGTTTGGGACTGAGAGAGACAGAGTCTGAGTGAAGAGAGGAGAGAGGTGAAGTGAAAGAGAACCTGGGGAGTGGAGCTGTGACCAAGCTCACCCCAGAGTACAGCGCTAGAAGCCGGACGCCGGAGTCAGTGGCTGAAGGGTGCAACAGTCCCAGCAGCTAAATCCGGAGGGCAGGGGCTGCAGGTCTCCTGGTCCACCAAACACCCGAAGGTACAGCAGCAGACCAGAGCCCGAAGCTACCACAAAGGAGTGACACCTGCAATAGGCTCAAGCTGCCTGCCATATGGTCAAGTACTTCAGAACAATAAGGAACAGAGGACTGAGCATAGCTTTACGCAGCAAGGACCTCAGAGGACAGCGCAGTAAGGAGACCTCAAAACCCATCTGGATTAGTGGATCCTAAGTTGCTTCCATGCTCCCCGGTCCTCCATTTTCATCAATAACTAGTGCCCCGGCCTGCACTTCAAACCGTGAGTAAAAGTGTGGAAACTGCACCCTGCTGTGTCCTCAGAGTTATTTACTGCGCCATCCACCCTGCACTACATCCATCATCACTAACTTTAACAATATAATTGCCGTGGGACTAAGCTCTACCTGTGGAGAGCTGTATCAACTGTGCTGCATCACTATCAGCCCCAGCGGTTTCTTTGAGCAGCGTCGGCCATTCTTGGCCGAGTACCACAGGTGGCATCACGAACCATCTCTTATAAACTTTATCTCCACTTTAAACATAATTTTTCATTGGACGCCCAGAGCCACGGACCGGATCACTGCTGCCGTCACACATCCCCTTAAGAACCGGCCCGGTACCAAATATCCTGACGGTCCTGGCGTGACCACCAATCATACAGTCAGCGAATGGAGCAGAGGTCGCACATGCTGAGTACTACTTCATTCACAAAGGTGGAGGTCTCAGCTGTCATACTTTTCTCATCTCTCCTGGGGATAATTATTGTTTATGGGAGCATCTTTAATTATTTATTTTGGATCCTCTTTACTCTTCATTATTTTTAATTCCTTTTAGACATTTTAAAAACTGATTGAAAATATTATTGTTCTAATAAAATAAAATCTCTTTACGATATTGACAAGTGACCAGTCTGAGATAACTTTTTGGAGAAAAAGATCCTGTTTTCTTTTTTTGCTTAATTGTTCACAGCTGAATATTTCTTCAGTAAAAATCAAAGTAAAGCACACTGCGCTTCCTTGATACATTGTAGCCATAATCTTAACATTAGCATAATTGAAGAGCTCGGCATTGTCCGTGCCCACTGCGAATGGTGCGGCAGCTGCTAGGCATAACTTGGTGTTTGATCATTTCCAAGGCTGATCCCACGAAGTAAAGAAATAGAAAAGTAGACTGTAATTTTCAGCCATTAAGTAACCGGTAATGAATGCAGATGCGCTCGCTCAGTCACGGATGAAGACTTTAATCATAAAAAAAGTTGTTACTTATTTTTTAAAACCATAAACTAAAAATAAACATAAATTTACTTAATTACTGTTATTATCAAGCACAACACGGCAACAGCTTGGAAATTACTGGTGTGAATAAAGGAAATTTGTTGCATTGATTTATTTTTTTTTTTATTTTTAGGCTAATGGGCTACAATAGAAAGATAGATATGGGATAGATAAAAGAAAGCTAGGGATTAGATGATAGCGTAGTATAGCTTGGAGGAACAGAGGTAAATCTCAGCTCTGCAGGGTCTAAATTAGGTGCACCTGCACAGTTTTGCTATGAAGCAGAAAGTATCTTCATGGCGAGGCATTCTCCTGACGCCGTATGTCTGTGGAATGAAGATGGGTTCGAGTGTGCTGATGGTGAATGTCTAGCCAAAATGCGAGATTTAGCTAGGAGAGAGATATCCCGGAATCTCTCTTTGAATGCTGTGCAACCTGAACAAAGAAATAAAAACTGCATGTGTTTGGATCAAAACGGCAATGCCTATGTGGGTGCTACCTAAGGCCTAATGCCTGCCAGAGAGAGTGAATCCCTAAAATTGACGGATGAAATGCGGGTGTGAAGTCCCAGAGAGCACAGGTGATTGCAGTGTAAAGTTTGGATATCCTGGATAAAGGCGACTTTAACATTGCAGATGTGGTCTGAAAACATGGAGGAGCTCTCCTGCCGGAAGGTGACATTGCTGCAGTGTTATGACATCTCTGCTGCAGCTTGGGGGAGCACTGAGAGCCATCTCTTTAAGTGGGGTTGTGAGGACAAGAACCAGGGTCCAGAATGCCAGGTCTGGTGGACTGCAGCATGGGATGGCACAGTGCCTATTTCGCCTACCTTGCCTACAGTGGTGTTTCTCATCCTGGCAAGAGCCCTCAGGAGTGCCAGGGTGCTGTGGAATGATGTCCAAAGTGACGGGAATCAGGGAGTTTGGTGACCCTGGAAAGGGCCACACTTCCGTATGTGCTAGTCCCAGGGGTGGGGAAAGGTGTATGGATAGCGATACAAAGAACTATCCCATGTCCTAAGTTGACATACGCACAAACTGTGGTTCCATGTCCCACAGAGTGGGGTGGTCAAGGACTTGTTGCATGCTATGAGACTTGTGGGCTGAAGTGGTAGTGCCCAGTAGTCCAGTATGCTGCCAGGAGTCGGCTCTGGTGACAAGGTCACATGATGTGTGGTGACAGCGCACTGAGCTCTGCTATATACAGACTCAGCTCTGCCACTATGCACTCACTCAGTTCTGCCACATATACAGTCATGGCCAAAAGTTTTGAGAATGACACAAATATTATATTTTCACATGATCTGCTGGCCTCTGGTTTTTATGTGTGTTTGTCAGATGTTTTTATCACATACAGAAATATAATTGCAATCATATTATGAGTAGCAAAAGGTTATATTGACTATTACAATGAGTTAATGCAGCAAGTCAATATTTGCAGTGTTGACCCTTCTTCTTCAGGACCTCAGCAATTCTCCCTGGCATGCTCTCAATTAACTTCTGGATCAAATCCTGACTGATAGCGGTCCATTCTTGCAAAATCAATGCTTTTATTTTGTCTGAATTTGAAGGTTTTTGTTTGTCCACCCGTCTCTTGATGATTGACCACAAGTTCTCAATGGGATTAAGATCTGGGGAGTTTCCAGGCCATGGTCCCAAAATCTCTATGGTTTGTTCCCTGAGCCATTTAGTTATCACCTTTGCTTTATGGCAAGGTGCTCCATCATGTTGAAAAAGGCATTGTTGATCGCCAAACTGCTCTTGGACGGTTGGGAGAAGTTGCTCTTGGAGGACATTCTGGTACCATTCTTTATTCATGGCTGTGTTTTTAGGCAAGACTGAGAGAGAGCCCATTCCCTTTGCTGAGAAGCAACCCCACGCATGAATGGTTTCAGGATGCTTGACAGTTGGCATGAGACAAGACTGGTGGTAGCGCTCACCTGGTCTTCTCCGAATAAGCCGTTTTCCAGATGTCCCAAACAATCGAAAAGGGGATTCATCAGAGAAAATGACTTTACCCCAGTCCTCAGCAGCCACTCCCTGTACCTCTTGCAAAATATCAGTCTGTCCATGATGTTTTTCCTGGAGAGAAGTGGCTTCTTTGCTGCCCTCCTTGAGACCAGGCCTTGCTCCAAGAGTCTCCGCCTCACAGTGCGTGCAGATGCACTCACACCTGCCTGCTGCCATTCCTGAGCAAGCTCTGCACTGCTGGTAGCCCGATCCCGCAGCTAAAACACTTTTAAGAGACGGTCCTGGCGCTTGCTGGTCTTTCTTGGGCGCTCTGGAGCCTTTTTGGCAACAAGGGAACCTCTCTCCTTGAAGTTCTTGATGATGCGATAGATTGTTGACTGAGGTGCAATCTTTCTAGCTGCGATACTTTTCCCTGTTAGGCCATTTTTGTGCAGTGCAATGATGACTGCACGTGTTTCTTTAGAGATAACCATGGTTAACAGAAGAGAAACAATGATGCCAAGCACCAGCCTCCTTTTAAAGTGTCCAGTGGTGTCATTCTTACTTAATCATGACAGATTGATCTCCAGCCCTGTCCTCATCAACACCCACACCTGTGTTAATGGAGCAATCACTGAAACGATGTTAGCTGGTCCTTTTAAGGCAGGGCTGCAATGATGTTGAAATGTGTTTTGGGGGATAAAGTTCATTTTCTAGGCAAATATAGACTTTGCAAGTAATTGCTGTTAAGCTGATCACTCTTTATAACATTCTGGAGTATATGCAAATTGCCATTAGAAAAAATGAAGCAGTAGACTTTGTAAAAATTAATATTTGTGTCATTCTCAAAACTTTTGGCCATGACTGTAAAGTCACTAAGCTCTGCTAAACACTTACTCAGCTCTGCCACAAATATACTTACTTAGTTTTGCCACTCACACTTTCACTCAGCAATGGTGTACACTCAATCAGCTCTATCACACATACACTCACTCAGTTCTGCACTGTAGTAGATTGGTTCACTCGGCTGCTCACAGAGGTAAACACAAGAATGTTTCTCATTTGAATCTTCTACTGGTTTATCAAAATGGTATGGCATATACCAGTGCAAAGCTCAATTAAATAAACATGGCCTGTCTGGTATTATGGGAAAAATAAATAAATAACATATAGCACAATCTATGTGGCTGCAGGGATCCGACCCCTCAGGGTAAATGACAGGGTTCAGCTCTATTTACCATAAACAGCTCTAGAGCTCTCATTTCCAGGCACAGTGAATAATCAGCCTTCTGACTGATTCAGAGGGCTGACTATTTACCATCTAGACCCCACCCTTTGGTGGAGATGAGGTGAACAGTCTTCCACCCACTCTTCAGATGTTCACAAAAAAACAAGCTCTAAACATGGCAGACTAACCTCTCTCAGCACTTAGTATGCTTGAACATTTTCCCAGGTTCATATCACTGAAGCTAACATCCTCAGTAACATATATCTCGCTTCCAGCATTTTACCAGTGGCCTTGCCACAACCCTCATCTCTGCCACACATATACAGTGGGGTAAATGGGTATTTGATCCCTTGCTGATTTTGTAAGTTTGCCCACTGACAAAGACATAAACAGTCTATAATTTTAAGGGTAGGTTAATTTTAACATTGAGAGATAGATCATCAAAAATAAAATCCAGAAAATCACACTGTATAAACTATTTAAATGTATTTGCACTTTGCAGTGAGAAAAAAATATTTGATCCCTCTGGCAAACAAGACTTAATACTTGGTGGCAAAACCCTTGTTGGCAAGCACAGCAGTCAGACATTTTTTGTAGTTAATAATGAAGATTGCGCACATGTCAGGAGGTATTTTGGCCCACTCCTTGTGCAGATCATCTCTAAATCATTAAGATTTTGAGGCTGTCGCTTGGCAACTCAGAGCTTCAACTCCCTTCATAAGTTTTCTATGGGATTAAGGTCTGGAGACCGGCTAGGCCACTCCATGACCTTAATATGATTCTTTTTGAGCAACTCCTTTGTTGCCTTGGCTGTATGTTTTGGGTCATAGTCTTGTTGGAAGACCCAGCCACGACCCATTTTTAATGTCCTGGCGGAGGGAAGGAGGTTGTCACTCAGGATTTTAGGGTACATGGCTCCATCCATTCTCCCATTGATGTGGTGAAGTAATCCTGTGCCCTTAGCAGAAAAACACCCCCAAAACATAATGTTTCCACCTCCATGCTTGACAGTGGGAGCGGTGTTCTTTGGGTCATAGGCAGCATTTCTCTTCCCGAGTTGAGGTAATGTCAAAGAGCTCAATTTTCATCTCATCTGATCACAGCACCTTCTCCCAATCACTCACAGAATCATCCAGGTGTTCATTGGCAAACTTCAGACGGGCCTGCAAATGTGCCTTCTTGAGCAGGTGGACCTTACGGGCACTGCAGGATTGTAAACCTTTACGGCATAATGTGTTACCAATGGTTTTCTTGGTGACTGTAGTCCCAGATGCCTTGAGATCATTAACAAGTCCCCCCATGTAGTTTTAGACTGACCTCTCACCTTCATCATGATCAAGGATATCCCATGAGGTGAGATTTTGCATGGTGCCCCAGATCGATGTCGAATGACAGTCATTTTGAATTTCTTCCATTTTCTTACTCTTGCACCAACAGTTGTGTCCTTCTCACTCAGCGTCTTACTTATGGTTTTGTAGCCTATTCCAGCTTTGTGCAGGTCTATGATCTTGTTCCTGACATCCTTAGAAAGCTCTTTGGTCTTGCCCATGTTGAAGAGGTTAGAGTCTGACTGATTAATTGAGTCTGTGAACAAGAGTCTTTTATAAAGGTGACTATGTAAGACATCTGTCTATAATGCAGGTAACGAGTTGGTTAGGAGCGTCTCACTGGTCTGTAGGAGCCAGAACTCTTAATGGCTGGTATGGGATCAAATACTTATTACTCACTGCAAAAATGCAAATAAATAAATATAATTTATACAATGTGATTTTCCGGAATTTATTTTTGATATTCTACCTCTCAATGTTAAAATTGACCTACCCTTAAAATTATAGACTGTTCATGTCTTTGTCAGTGGGCAAACTTACAAAATCAGCAAGGAATCAAATACTTATTTACCACAATGTATACTCACTCAGCTCTGACTGACACACACACACACACACACACACACACTTGCCTGTATCCTGCTCCTCTACCCTCTTCTCTCTTGCCAGGCATGTGACCTAAGACTGTCACATTACCCAATGATCCTGGCAGGATCTTCAGATTTAAATTGACTGAATAGTGGAGGAAGGACCTGTTGGCTCCTTGCTCCACCAATATAATCAATTGTGTCTGTACCCTTAAAACACAGATGTAACAAAACTCATTGCATGGGAGATACCTAAGATCAATGCATGGCACAAGATGCTAATGTTGCCTCATAGCCAAGGCAACCTGATGTTGTCTACCTGCTGACTGCGCTTGGGCCAAATTCCCTGCCTTCTCCCCCCCTACTTAGTTAGACCCCTGCAGGATGGCATGTTATGCAAGATTGTAGGCAGAGAAGCAGACCACGATATACCGGAAGACACAAACCAAAGAAAGTTAAAATTCACAGAAACTTTAGATGTGTAGTCAGCCAAGGGCTTGCAGCAAGTAAATGGTTACCCACTGGCAGAAGTGATGAACAGGCAAACTGGATACTTGCTAGCCAAAGTACTAAACACTGTTGCGGCAGATGACAGGAAGTACTGTCATAGGACAGCTGGTAGCTATCGATAGGGCTTCCACTGACAGGCTTTGCACTAACCACTTCATCTAAAAGAGGGGGCACCCTGGCCTTCATTATTTCATACCCGTGAAGGTATCTGGATGTACACAGGAGTTCCAGAGTTTGGCCCATGAAGTAGCTGCTGACTGACAGAATGTGCTGGAAGAGGGTGGTCAGAAAGCAATATCAGTACCAGGAGGTCAGAGACAGGAACAGAATCGTCAGGTAGAAGGATGGTCTAAAAAGGGACCAAGGTCAGAAGCGGCAATCAAACAAGTTTAAAGAGAACCTGTCAGCACGATTTAAAGACGTAAAGTAGAGACATTGCCATAATAACTCTGTTATACAGATTAAATCGATACTTTTTAGTAAAGAAATCTGCTTCATGGTTGTTTTTTAATCCACATTTGAAGATTTCGCGTAATTAGCTGCAGGTGCATATAGGTAGGACTGTGGGTAGGGTTTTTGGCTCTAGCCCTGACCCCTTCGCCTATGGTGACTGTATGACAAGTCACTGCTGTGCGAGTGACCTTCCTCCTTTTTGAAATTTTGCGCCTGTGGCATCCCAGCCGCAGATGGCGCATGCGCTGTTTGAGCTTCTGTCTAAAGGACGTTACTGAACCAAAATCTTAAAATGCACATGTGCCACCACCAGCACCATTTTACTAAGAACACCTAGGAGGTCAATCTGCTCAAGTGCTGCCACAGGCTCCATTTTATTGATTTCAAAAGCAATTTAAGCGGGCACCATCAATAAATAGTACAAAAATATAACCTACTGGGATCGCCAAATTTACATAGAGATACTATAAATTCTAAATAGATGAAAGACTATGCAAAAAAATAATTTAGGATCACCACACTAATAACTAGTAATTGTGAAAAAATCATAAATTTTATTGTACATCAGGTCATGAAACACTACACACAGTAAAAACATTTAAAAACAAAGCAAGGGACTGTAGCAGACAAGAGGTCCCATAGTCCACAATATGTCCACCAACTGCCTGTACAATATACAAATAACATATAAATTACTATTTAGTAGTAGTATGCTGCTGGTTGTTCCATTTAGGTAAGACCATAGGTTATGTAGAACAAAACCTGATACACAGTGGTTATAGTATACTCAGGTAGAGTGTAATATCATATCAAGCATAATACCTGAATAAATGACCACACAAAGAATATGTTTAATCCTAATAGTCAGTGGCTCTAGCAGATCAAAGGTGAAGTACTAAGAGATGCACTAGCCCTGATTAAAGTATAGCTATACATCACCATTTCCCTGTCAGGGTAAGTATCAAAGTCCTGTCACCCAGTCATCTCAGTCAGCAGTCAGACAGGCAGCCCATCAGGTGGCATAGAGAAACCCACGCGTTCCGACACACAAGGTGTCTTCCTCAAGGTGAGGCTCCATTTTATTGAGCACCGCTAGGAGTTCAATAGGCGCACGTGCTGCCCATGGCTAATTACTCGAAAGCTTCAAATGCAAATTAAATAACAAACATAAAGTGGATTTTTTTCACTAAGGGTGTCAAAGATCGCAGCCAAGGGGTCATATCTCATATTAACCCTTATTGCCTTTGGAGTGAACAGCTCTCTGCTGCTCCCTACCATCTGGGCAATTACACAATTCACCGACGATCAACAGAGGAGTCCACAGCCTGTTTCCACTAATAGGCCAGTTATCGAGTAAATAACAGTGAGCATATGGTATATACACCTCCAATTCCAATGCATAGAATATACAGTATGTACTGTGAGAATCATGTGGGAATAGTGGATGAGGGCAGGTATATCTCGCCCAGATTCCTTTCCTATGTGGCCTAGTCTGGTCAGTATCGCACCTGCTTGCTAATGAATAATGGGAGGTGGATATAAAAGGATGCCAGGTGGTTGTGTGAGGGTCTCAGCCTGGGAACACAGAGAGCCTGTCTGTGTGAGAGACACACGTGAGTGGAAGCAGTGCCCACTGCAACTGTGGTTTGGCTGGACGGGAGAAGCCCGCCAGTTGGTAGTTAGGTTGTCCATTGTTTAGTTAGTGCCGGACAGGCAAGGGTTTGTTTTATGTTTTATTTCCTTTTGCATTGCTTTCACCGTTAATAAACCTGACCCAGGGACAGTTATACACGAATCCCAGCTCTGCGCCTGAGTTTCATGCTGAACGCACGTGACCTTTGATCCCAGCAAAGGCGATCCCGGAGTGTTTTATCACATTGTGGTGGAGAACGCGGGCATCACGTTGCAAGCATGAGCATGGAGGACGTGGTGAAAGCGCTGGTACAGTCCACCGCCGTCCAGCAAGAAGCTAATCGGGTGATGATGGCCCAGCTGAAGGAGTTGGTGGACATGACAGTTACCTTCTCCAGCAGGTGGCGCAGCGCTTGGCAAGCTTACCTGAGCTTAACCTGGAAGCCGAGAGTGATTCACGTGAGTCGGTACTGGCAGAAAATGACGACCGAAGATGACGTCGAGGCATACCTGACCACGTTTGAACGGACGGCGGTGCGAGAAAAATGGCCGAAGGCACGATGGGCCGGCCTGATTGCCCCGTTTCTTTCCGGTGAGGCCCAAAAGGTTGATTATGACTTAGAGCCTGAAGCCGCGCTGGACTTTGATAAATTGAAAGCCGAGATCTTGGCCCGGCTGGGAGTGACGACCGCTGTCCGTGCACAGAGAGTGCATCAATGGACTTATCAGCCGGATAAACCACCGCGGTCACAGATGTTCGACCTGATCCACGTGACGAAGAAGTGGCTACAACCCGAGGTGTTGACAGCGCCAGAGATAATCCAAAGAGTCATCATGGACAAGTGCCTGAGAGCTCTACCGCCAGCCCTGAGGAAGTGGGTAAGCCATGGAAATCCTACGACGGCAGATCAACTGGTGGATCAGGTTGAACGTTACTCCGTGGCGGAAGGACTCCGAGACGACGCTACCCCACCTCGTTCGTCATCATCTCCACGTGGAACTGGTAAGACTGTTCCAGGGAGTAGGGGAGATGGAAAAATCCCTAAGACAGTGGGGGAGGAAAACGGGACTGCCCGCACTGCGAGGCCGAGAGTAACGAACTATGGTCTAAGCAAGGGGCCCGTTAGATGTTTCCGCTGCCAAGAGATGGGACATATTGCTGCGAACTGTCCGCTCACTACTGAACCCATGCAGTGCGACGTCACAGACTCTAAAAAACGCATGTCTATGGTTGCACGGGTAGTGAGTGTGAATGCTGGTCAAAAGGCGGTGGAAAAACACTTGTGTGATTTAACTGTTGATGGAAAAAATGTGGTGGCATTGTTAGACTCGGGAAGTGTGGTGACTCTGGTGAAGGCCAGTCTGGTGTCAGCCCCGACTGGACCATCAGACAAATTTTCTGTAACGTGTGTGCATGGAGACACCTGTTCGTACCTCACCACGGTCATATGCATTACTACTTCCTATGGGTCTGTGCAACATAAAGTGGGACTCGTCCCAGCATTATTGCATGATGTTATCCTGGGCCGGGATTTTCCCCACTTCTGGCAATTGTGGGAGAATCAGTTGATACCCCAGGATAATAGTGTACATGATTCTTCTCCCAGGGCGCGTGTGGGTCCCGAACACCTGGAAGAGGTCTCCCCGGAAGACTCTGGGGAAGAGTCTGCGGGAAATGACCTGCAGTTCCCGTTTTCAGTCATGGCGGGTGATACGGAGGAGACCGGGGAAGAGGAGGAGGCCGACAGCCGTCCACCTCCCCGTTTGCCGGATTTAGAAGTTCAGAAAGATGACTTCCAAAGCGAGCAAATAAAGGATCCTACCCTTTCTCAGGCTAGGACAAATGTAAAAGTGATAAACGGGGTACCCGTAGAACCTGGCTCTAGGCTGGCATATCCTTACATGGTTCTGGAGAATGATTTACTCTATCAGATAGAGAAAAAGGGGGAAGATACGGTGCAACTATTAGTCGTGCCAAAACCCTACCGGCGGCAGGTGCTGGACCTGGCCCACGGACATGTGATGGGAGGTCACCTGGTAGTCCAGAAAACCACCGAAAGGATATTACACTGTTTTGTTTGGCCAGGCATGCATCACGATATTCGAGTATATTGTGAGTCTTGTCCTGACTGCCAAGCCTCTGCACCTAAGCCCTGTTTCTGTAGCCCTTTGGTACCCCTACCTATTATTGAAGTCCCGTTTGAGAGGATTGGGATGGATTTAGTTGGGCCCCTTCCACGGTCTGCACGTGGACACCAACATATCCTGGTCATCTTGGATTATGCCACTCGTTACCCGGAGGCCATCCCTTTGCGTAACAAGGCCACCAAGACGATTGCCAAGGAACTGGTGCATGTGTTTAGTCGGGTCGGTATACCAAAACAGATACTCACCGACCAGGGGACCCCCTTTATGTCCAGGGTAATGAAGGAGCTCTGCCGATTGTTACAAATCGAACCGTTACGCACATCCGTGTATCACCCTCAAACAGACGGGTTGGTCGAACGGTTCAATAAAACTCTGAAGCAGATGCTGAGAAAGGTGATAGACAAGGATGGGAAGAACTGGGACTATTTACTTCCGTATTTGCTTTTTGCCATCAGGGAAGTACCCCAGTCTTCCACGGGATTCTCGCCTTTCGAGTTATTGTACGCCTGACGTCCTCGCGGACTGTTAGATGTTGCAAAAGAAACCTGGGAGGGTCAGGTCACTCCGTTTAAAACAGTGATAGATCACGTCACACAAATGCAGGACCGTATTGCGGCTGTTATGCCTATCGTCAAAGAACACATGATACAGGCTCAAGGAGCCCAAAAAAGAATCTATGATAGGGGCGCCAAGATCCGTACGTTTGCACCCGGAGATAGGGTGTTGATCCTGGTCCCCACGGTGGACAGTAAGTTCCTGGCAAAGTGGCAGGGCCCCTTTGAGATTAAGGAAAGAGTTGGTGAAGTAAACTATAAAGTATACCAGGCAGGTAAACAGAAACCTGAACAGATTTATCATGTAAATCTGATAAAACCCTGGAAAGATCGGTCTGCCTTGTCAGCGGAGCTGGCCCGTCCCGTCTGCTCACATACCGTACCGGAGGTACGGGTTGCAGAGACTCTCTCGGAGCGGCAAAAGACTGAGGTCAGGCAGTTTCTACTTTACAACCAAAAGTTTTTCTCAGAAAAACCCGGGCAGACTACGCTAATGAAACATGACATTGTAACGGAACCTGGTGTCACAGTTCACGTAAAGCCCTACCGAATCCCGGAAGCGCGCTGTGAAGCCGTTTCCCGAGAAGTGAAGGCAATGTTAGAGTTAGGTGTCATTGAGGAATCGCACAGTGCTTGGTCCAGCCCGATTGTGCTAATTCCTAAACTGGACGGCACCATCCGGTTCTGCAATGACTTCAGGAAACTGAATGCGGTCTCAAAATTTGATGCCTATCCTATGCCCCGGGTCGACGAGTTAATAGATCGGTTAGGAAAAGCCCGGTATATTACGACCCTAGATCTAACAAAGGGGTATTGGCAGATGCCTCTGGCTGAGGCTGCCAGAGAAAAGACGGCATTTGCTACGCCGGAAGGTTTATTTCAGTATGTGTATATGCCGTTTGGACTGCACGGAGCACCGGCGACCTTCCAGAGACTGATGGATCGAGTCCTGAGGCCACATAGGCGGTACGCTTCGGCCTATTTGGACGACATTGTCATTTACAGCTTGGACTGGGAGACTCATCTCCAGTAAGTACAAGCTGTGATTGACGACCTGCGGGAGGCAGGTCTAACCGCGAACCCCAAGAAATGTCACATCGGGCTAGAAGAAGCCCGGTATTTGGGGTATGTAATTGGGAGGGGTGTTGTTAAACCCCAGGTTGATAAGATTCAGGCAGTTCAGGACTGGCCGCAACCTGTCAACAAGAAGCAGGTACAAGCCTTCCTGGGGATCGCCGGCTATTATCGCCGGTTCATACCCAATTTTGCAGCCATCGCTACCCCCCTGACGGATCTTACAAAAGGGAAAGACTCCGTCATGATTAAATGGAGTTTAGCAGCTGAAGAAGCCTTCCATAGCCTAAAACGGGCACTTTGCTCTCAGCCCGTACTGGTGACTCCGGACTTCCGCAGTGAGTTTGTGGTACAAACAGATGCCTCTGATACCGGTATCGGGGCCGTACTCTCACAAGTGAGGGACGGAGTGGAACACCCTGTCCTCTATCTCAGCAGGAAGCTGAATAAACACGAGTAAAGGTATGCAGTCGTAGAAAAAGAGTGCCTCGCCATTAAGTGGGCTCTAGAGGCCCTCAAATATTACCTGGTGGGCCGAAAGTTCAGGCTGATCACTGACCATGCCCCTCTCAAGTGGATGCACTTGAACAAGGAATGGAATAGCCGTGGTTCCTTGCCCTGCAGGCCTACACTTTTACGGTGGAGCACCGCCCAGGCGTACAGATGGGAAATGCAGATGCCCTGTCCCGAGTGCACTGTTTGGCGGGTGTCAATGCTCGACCGGAGTGGTCTGAGCAGAGGGGGGGATATGTGAGAATCATGTGGGAATAGTGGATGAGGGCAGGTATATCTCGCCCAGATTCCTTTCCTATGTGGCCTAGTCTGGTCAGTATCGCACCTGCTTGCTAATGAATAATGGGAGGTGGATATAAAAGGATGCCAGGTGGTTGTGTGAGGGTCTCAGCCTGGGAACACAGAGAGCCTGTCTGTGTGAGAGACACACGTGAGTGGAAGCAGTGCCCACTGCAACTGTGGTTTGGCTGGACAGAAGAAGCTCGCCAGTTGGTAGTTAGGTTGTCCATTGTTTAGTTAGTGCCGGACAGGCAAGGATTTGTTTTATGTTTTATTTCCTTTTGCATTGCTTTCACCGTTAATAAACCTGACCCAGGGACAGTTATACACGAATCCCAGCTCTGCGCCTGAGTTTCATGCTGAACGCACGTGACCTTTGACCCCAGCAAAGGCGATCCCGGAGTGTTTTATCACAGTACATACCCCTGGTACAGTCACTGCGAACTTCACGATAACCCCAGACTACTTGCTGCCGCCACCAGGCTGACTGGAGGCCTGACTCTGGTCCTGGTTCTGTTAGCGTATGGATTTGGGATGCGAATTACAGTACAAAAGGAACAGAACTGTTAAGTTTTATATTTAAGCCAAATAGCAGGCAGTGTTTATAAAAATAGCAGGCAGTGTTTATAAAAATAGCAGGCAGTGTTCATAAAAAATATACAAAAGATTTTACAAAGGGGACAAAATAATACAGCATATAGAATTACAGAAAATAAAAGGGATTAACAAAAGACTTACTATGCTAATCACAGAGATGATTCAGCTTACTGGATGGAAGCAATCCGATTGAAACTTCTGGTTAATGGGATCATGCCTACACTGGTATGTATCTTCCTCAGCATTGAACACAGATCATAAAGTGTCTTGACCTCTTAGCAGTACCTGAGTTACAACCACACACCTCTCCCCTCGTGATGATGACCTCACGTGAGCTGGGTTGTGTGATGTCCTCAGCCCTTTAGAATTTTCTGAAATTCCCAACTTATGTGATAACTTCACTCCTCATGATCACAGAAGTTCAAGATAGATACATATTTTATTGATTATGATTTTAAAGTTACTCAGAGACCACACATGACATCTCTGTTGTCTGCGGTCTGCCCATTATTGATTTGAAGCTAATAGGCAGGGGTTACCGTTATGAAAAACCATGTATCTTCTTCCTTGATTTGTCCTGAAGCTGAAAATGTATGTCCCATTACTATCAGATCTATACAGATTCCAATATTTCTAACGTTCTTTTGGACACATGTGTTTGGGTCAATGTGTAGGGAAGTGGACTGACCTATGGACTTGTCTGCAGCAGGAAGGTGAATGCAAGATGTACCGTAAATGTACTTGATGTGAACTGGTGTATACATGTGGGGAGACAGCTAGAAAGACTGGAATATGGTGAAGTACTGGGTTTTAGCCACTAGGGGGAGACAAAGAACAGCAGGAAATGGAGACGTGCAGTACTAGGGTTTGGCCACAAGATGGAGGCAGGGAGCTGTGAGAAAGGGGCTTAACAGCAGCTTAAGGCTAGGAAACTGCATAGTCATGGTGGGCAGAGTTACGGGTACTCGAGACGGGAATTCCCAGGGAGGGGACTAAGAGCCAGTCCAGGAGGAGGAGTTCAGCAGAGACAGAGACTGAAGGAGGGAGAGACTGAGAGAGGAAGAACTCCGGGAAGGACTGGAAGGAGAAACAGTCGGGGGTGGCCCTGACAGGAGAGCCGCAGGACAGAGGAAACCCAGGGGTAGGCCTAGGGCAGACACAGTGAAAGAACGACGAGGGACGTCAATTGGAGGAAAGAGAAGGAGGTGAAAGGTACCCGGGCCTGTGTGTACGGAAGCTGTTGTGCAGCTGTGGTCGTCAGGAGGACGGCCAATGAAGAGGACCAGTTGAACGTGCATCGGTTTCTGTCTCCAGTCTGTTCGCGGCGAAAAAGGGACCCCCCCAGTTGGCCCACGTACCTACGAATGCATAGCATTTGCCTTGCAGTAAACAGCAGTGTCACTGTGGACAAAATCTCTTCCATTTTTCTATCTATGTGTAAACACAAGTAACTTTGTTTCAACACTCTGAAAAGACTTGTTCCTGTCTTAATTATTTGTCCACTCTATAACACTTTGTCCACGCACAATAGACATCCCCTTTTTCACTGCAGGAGCCCGTTGTCCTAAAGGTGACTGCCTGCATTTTAATTAGGATTACTTCACAACGATATGTAAATTCTTACTCCTTTTATCCATTGTACAGTTTATTCCAAGAGTCACAGACTGTCAGCTATTTGCTTCCTCACTGGAAATCTTTATGAGACGGAAGGAGGGAGGGTGTGAATGCCCCTCTCACTGGAGGCTTCAGAGTTTTGAATACTTTCTATGACAAAGGATATTGATTTAAAGCGAAACGGTCAGCAGGATTTTGCTCAGTAAACTACAGACACTGTCAGGTTGGCGCTGTTATACTGATCAAAATTATACATTGGTTGATGAAATCCATCTTGGGGTTGTTGTTTAATCTGTATTTGTAGCTTTCAGTTAATGAGATTCTCGTGGGTGAGGCTATATGTGGTGCTCTGCTTACATATGCATCTGTATGGGCTTATGACAGGTCACTCATCATTCAGTATAACAGAGCTAACCTAACAGTGTCTGTAATTTACTAAGCAAAATCCTGCTGACAGGCTCACTTTAATCTGTATAACAACACCATTATAGCCATGCCTTTACTTTATATTGCTAAATCATGCTGACAGGTTCTTTTTAACAAGAGCTGAATAAACAAAGGGAACAAGAGCAAGTATAAACTATAACTGCCAACTCCCACCGAATGCCTCAGCGCACGCTTCCACCAAATCCTGCTGTAAGTCTCCTGCAGTCGCGAAATCTGGTGGCAGCCAGTGACAGCTTCCTTTTTCTGCTACTTTTAGGTTGTGTAGCCAGTGTTGCTTTAACTTTGACCTTGTGGACTACGCTATATCTCAAGAACATTCAACATCCTTTTATCTTTTCATCTCCCTTTCTTTGCTTATGTAAAGCAATAATATACATTCCTAAACCACTCCAATATTTTATTATTTTTTTTTTATTTCGGAGCTTCCGCGCTGCCATCTTATGATTGCAACTTCTAACTGACCGGAAGTCAAGAGCCAAGGTCAAAAGCTCTCAGTGTAAGTCTATGAGATCCTGATTGTGGCCTTCATAGAATTACATTGAGTTGTGGCTTCCAGACTGCCCAGAAAATACTGGAGCAATCTGGCAGTTCACAAACTGCTGGAGACAGACCGGATTGGCACAGAAAAAAGATGAAGATGGTGGCTGGTAAGTTTAAGACTAGATTAGTGACACCACACCAGTGCTGCAAGAAGAAAATGCTGCATTGGTCTTGTAACGTTTCGACATCTCTCTTGCCATATTTCCATCATCCAAACAAATGTCACAGTCAACAAAACTCCCCTAGCTAGTCTGTCTAGGTATTTGATGCGTTTTATCTCGCGCATATCTAATGCAATTAATCAAGTCCTTGATGATTGCTTTGGGTGATTGAGAGATTTGCAAATGTGTCCTCACTATTGGAGATCCCACAAAGGGGCGGAATAGTTACGAGACTGCCTGCAGTAGTCAGTAACAGTGGCGTTTTATGGTGACTTTTTAGTTACCTCTTGTCTTGTTAGTTGCTGATCTATTTCCATTGTTCTTGTTTGATTGGTTTGATTGATTTTTACATTTTCAGGATGAGTCCCGGAGAGGAGCCCACCAGCTTCAGGTGCGTGCAGACTGCACAGATGGAGCCAGGGATACCACAGGTCCCTCCATAGCCTGTTACTTTTACCATATCTGCGGTTATTACTTTATATCTGCCCATAAAATAATCCAAGAACTGTAGAATAGAAAAAGAACGCGTGAACGCCCATCCCCCTCCCTATACCTCTAATATTTAATTATAGTACTTCTTGACGAGTAGATCTAAGTGTTATATATTAGTATAAAGTCGAAAATGGGAAGAAATGGGTAGCGCGGTGCATTCATGTCAGGATGGCGCCTGCTGAGCCCCTTTCTGTAAGAGTCTTAGTAACTCCGGTTACCGAACCGTTCATGAGAAAATGACAATCGGAGAGATTTTCTCACGTGAACTGAAATTACATAGTGGGGTCCACGCAGCCTGGTGTTAATTGCAGCCTGCCATGTTTTACTGTACGGCATAGAAAGTCACAGAGCGCAGCAGCGCCTTCTGATATTATGGATAAAACTTGCGTTTATCAAGTGGGTTCTTGTGACCAGCGCCGGGTCCTGCAGCAAGGTTACCATAAAATGTAGTATTGTACAAGGGACGAATGATTTGGTCATTGAACTCTGGTTTACAAATAAACAAAAATAAATGAAAAAATTTGAATATTACAATGAGATAATAAATAATAATCTTTATTTTTATATAGTGCTAACATATTCCGCAGCGCTTTACAGTTTGCACACATTATCATCACTGTCCCCGATGGGGCTCACAATCTAAATTCCCTATCAGTATGTCTTTGGAATGTGGGAGGAAACCGGAGTGCCCGGAGGAAACCCATGCAAACACGGGGAGAACATACAAACGCCTTGCAGATGTTGTCCTTGGTGGGATTCGAACCCAGGACTATCCACTGAGCCACCGTGCTGCCCAAAGAGGAGGACAGAGGAGAAGATCCAGCCCTGCATCACCCATTATACGTTACACCATATGGTAAAATAATATTATTCTGGCTTACTTCTGCCATCACTAGGGGAAGCCTTTATGCAGATCCTAGTACGTTGAACCGGTAGTCCAACTGATTATTTTTGCTAAGGTTTGGTGTGGCTTAAAAAATATAAAAATATTGCCACGTTTCCTCACCGGTCTCCACAGATCTTGCTACGACACTTATACAGTGCTCAATGGTGTCTCTACGTTCTAGTCCTATCTGGACACTCTGGAAATGGTTAAAAAAATGATGGCTCAGCCAATCACTGGCTGAATGGTTGACACAACTCAGTCAGTGATTGGATTGGCAGGCATTTACTGTTATTTCTTCTGTGTCGAAATTCGACTAGTAAATAGGGATTACCTGGTTTGGGGGCAGAAATGGCTAAGGTGGAGGAGTCCTATAGGGAACCAATCAAAAGTGGCCAGTTTTAACTCTCATTATATTGCTGTTGCTCTCCTGACAGTTTTTTTTTTACTCTTTTTAAATCCGATATATGGTCCCTTTGTAAGTAATATTAATTTTTGCAATATTTATCAAGGGGGATTTACTCACACACTAAAGACACGCCCCAGAGGAGCCTGCGAGCCACGCTCCTTTATTTAAGACCATCAAAATTATTAATAGATAACAATTATCTCTTGAACTGTGTGGCAGGTTTAAAAAAAAATGAAATATTCAGGGGAGTAACAGGAATAAAATAAGAAAAAAAAACTGTCCGCTTAACCTAGTCACAGGTTTTTATAAAATAAATTTAATACAGCAAATTCTAAAGGTTATGCTCTAAGGATGAATAAATTAATTATAATATTTATTTTGTAAAACAGAAATTTTGGACACAGTCAAGGAAGTTGTTGCCAAGGCAAATTATATCATGTGAAACATCAAAAGAGGTGCAGTATGAGAGCATATTTCCCTCGCTGTAAAAACCCTGGTTACATTGCTCATGGAATACATTGTCCTGGGCACCAGTGTAAAAGACATGCAAAACATGAAGCCTGGCTTGTGAAAGAATTATATATTGAGACCTTTAAATTGATATTAAGATTTTGAGATACAAGTTAAAATCCAAGCACAGAAATAAACTTTAGCATAATTGTATGTTTCAAAAGGAAACCATTGATTCAAAACTCTAAATCCCATGCATGTTAAAAATATATTTCTTGTTGCCTGCGACTGCCACGAGAGGGCGCTCAGGAGCTGAATGCATACAGTTGTTTTTCAGTTCAATGTATAAATGGTATGCAGTGAGGAGCTGAGCTACCCCCAGTGGTAGGTAAAAGTTTGGGCACCCCTGGTCAAAATTACTGGTATTGTGAATAGTTAAGCAAGTTGACACATTTCCTTTGTATTTTAGACAAGATATATATATATATATGTAAAATATAGCTTTTATTTTTCCATTAAAAAGGTTCCATGTTTCTTCAGTAACATTTTTGCATATAGTCAGTCCCTTTTGGATGACATGTTTCGACACTACATGTGTCTACCTCCATGTCCCTGGGACCCATGTAGTGTCGAAACATGTCATCCAAAAGGGACTGACTATATGTAAAAATGTTACTGAAGAAACATGGAACCTTTATAATGGAAAAATAAAATCTATATTTTACCCCACCATTGGACTGATCGCTGGAGAAACCATACTATTTCCTTTACATGCAAGGATTTATCCCAATCCGTTTTCTGTGCGAACTGCTACCACAGGCTGGACTTATTCCTGGTTTTCTTCAAAGCAGTGAGCTGGCTGTGCCAAAATTTTATATATATATATATACACATCTTTCACATTTTAAAAACTACAAAAAGGAAAGTAGGCCAATGCAAAATGTTTGTGCATCCTGCATGGTTAGTACTTGCTAGCACCCCCTTTTGTTTTGCAAGTATCACAACTTTTTTGAGGCATTCTCATCCATTCTTCTTTGGAAAACTCCTCCAGTTCTGTGAGATTCCTTGGTCGTCTTGCATTCTCCGCTATTTTGAGGTCTAGCCACAGATTATCAATGATGTTCAGATCAGTGGGACCGTGAGGGCCATTGTAAAACCTTCAGCTTGCGCCTTTTGAGGTCGCCTATTGTGGATTTTGATGTGTGTTTAGGATCACTATCTATTTGTAGTATCCATCCTCTTCCTCTTTTTAACCTCAGCTTTTTTACAGATGCCATTATGTTTGCATCAAAAATTTCATTGAATCCATTCTTCCCTCTATCCTTGAAATGTTCCCCATGCTATTGGTTGCAACACAACTCCAAAGCATGATTGATCCACCCCCATGCTTAATGGCTGGGGAGATGTTCTTTTCCTGAAATTCTGTGCCCTTTTTTCTCCACACATACCTTTGATCATTGTAGCCTCAGAATTCTATATTAACCTCATTGGTCCACAGGACTTGTTTCCAAAATGCACCAGATTTGTTTAAATGTTCTTTTGCATATTTCTGATGCTGAATTTTATGGTGAGAAGTCGGACACAGGAGAGGTTTTCTACTGATGACTCATCCATGAAGGCCATATTTGTGCAGGTGTCTCTGAACAGTAGAACAATGTACCACAACTCCAGAGTCTGCTAAATCTTTCTGAAGGTCTTTTGCAGTCAAGCTGGGGTTCTGATTTGCTGCTCTAGCAATACTATGAGCTGCTCTCATTGAAATTTTGCTTGGTCTTCCAGACCTTATCTTGACCTTCACTGCCATTTCTTAATTACATTTCGAACTGAGGAAACAGCAATTTGAAAATGCTTTGCTATCTTCTTATAGCCTTCTCATTCTTTGTGGGCCTCTACTATTTTCAGAGTGCTAGGCAGCTGCTTAGAAGAACCCATGGCTGCTGTTTTTTGGCACAAGGTTAGAGGAGGCTGGGTTTTTATAAAGCTGAGAAATTTGCATCACCTGACCTTTCCTAGCGATGATAGTGAACAAGCCATAACCCTAACAAGCTAATTAACGTCTGAAACCTTGGACAAAGCTGTCTGCGCACACAAATCTCCAAGAGTGCCCAAACTTTTGCATCAGCCCATTTTCGTATTTTGTAATTTTTAAAATGTAAATGATGAAAATATATATATTTGTTTGCCTAAAATACAAAGGAAATGTGTCATCTTTAACATTAGGCCTTTAAGAGATCATTTCATCTTCAACTTGCTTAACTATTCACAGTAAGAGTACTTTTAATCAGGGGTGCCTAAACTTTTACATGCCACTGTAACTATGAGTATGCTAAGGACTTGATGCAGAACATACAGTGCCTTGCGAAAGTATTTGGCCCCCTGGAACTTTTCAACCTTTTCCCACATATCATGCTTCAAACATAAAGATACCAAATGTAAATTTTTGGTAAAGAATCAACAACAAGTGGGACACAATTGTGAAGTTGAATGAAATTTATTGGTTATTTTAAATTTTTGTGGAAATTCAAAAACTGAAAAGTGGGGCGTGCAATATTATTCGCCCCCTTTAACTTAATACTTTGTTGCGCCACCTTTTGCTGCGATTACAGCTGCAAGTCGCTTGGGGTATGTCTCTATCAGTTTTGTAGATCGAGAGACTGAAATTCTTACCCATTCTTCCTTGGCAAACAGCTCGAGCTCAGTGAGGTTTGATGGAGATCGTTTGTGAACAGCAGTTTTCAGCTCTTTCCACAGATTCTCGATTGGATTCAGGTCTGGACTTTGACTTGGCCATTCTAACACCTGGATACGTTTATTTGGGAACCATTCCATTGTTGATTTTGCTTTATGTTTGAGATCATTATCTTGTTGGAAGACAAATCTCCGTCCAAGTCTCAGGTCTTTTGCAGACTCCAACAGGTTTTCTTCAAGAATGGTCCTGTATTTGGCTGCATCCATCTTCACATCAATTTTAACCATCTTCCCAGTCCCTGCTGAAGAAAAGCAGGCCCAAACCATGATGCTGCCACCACCATGTTTGACAGTGGGGATGGTGTGTTCGGGGTGATGAGCTGTGTTGCCTTTACGCCAAACATATAGTTGGCATTGTTGCCAAAAAGTTCGATTTTGGTTTCATCTGACCAGAGCACCTTCTTCCACATGTTTGGCATGTTGCAAACTTTAAACGACACTTTTTATGGATATCTTTGAGAAATGGCTTTCTTCTTGCCACTCTTCCATAAAGGCCAGATTTGTGCAGTGTATGACTGTTGTCCTATGGACAGACTGCCGCGCCTCAGCTGTAGATCTCTGCAGTTCATCCAGAGTGATCATGAGCCTCTTGGCTGCATCTCTGATCAGTCTTCTCCTTGTTTGAGATGAAAGTTTAGAGGGACGGCCGGGTCTTGGTGGATTTGCAGTGGTATGATATTCCTTCCATTTCAATATGATCGCTTGTACAGTGCTCCTTGGGATGTTTAACGTTTTGGAAATCATTTTGTATCCAAATTCGGCTTTAAACTTCTCCACAACAGTATCACGGACCTGCCTGTTGTGTTCCTTGGTCTTCATGATGCATCAAACAGAACCCTGAGACTATCACAGAGCAGGTGCATGTATACGGAGACTTGATTACACACAGGTGGATTATATTTATCATCATTAGTCATTTAGGAAAACATTGGATCATTCAGAGATCCACAATGAACCTTCTGGAGTGAGTTTGCTGCACTGAAAGTAAAGGGGCCAAATAATATTGCACGCCCCACTTTTCAGTTTTTGCATTTCCACAAAAATTTAAAATAACCAATACATTTTGTTCAACTTCACAATTGTGTCCCACTTGTTGTTGATTCTTCACCAAAAATTTACATTTGGTATCTTTATGTTTGAAGCATGATATGTGGGGAAAAGGTTGAAAAGTTCCAGGGGGCCAAATACTTTCGCAAGGCACTGCACCTAGGAAGAAAAGGTATTTTGATAAATTGTATCATAGCAAATCTTTGTGGTATAATTTATATAATTTGTGTCGACAAATAGCATTGTCTGAGATGTATTTGATCCATAAGTGGTCATGTTATATACAACAAATCTAAGCACTATTTAAGAAACGGCGCCATTACTGATTTCAGATTTGAGCTGAACCCCAATACCAAACACAGATGATAAATAGAAGTGGTGCGGTTTTTGGTAGAAAGCAGCCAGGTTTTTCTAGTCTGCTACTACTCCTTAAAGGCCATTTTCCAAATTGATAGGAAATAGTCCCATCTAATATATTGCAAAGTTTCTCCAAGCTAAATGCACCAAGTCTATGATAATAATAGAACTATAATTACATTTTTTTTCTGCTTCAGGGCTTTGAACCTGCATTAATAAACTGCAGTGAATGGAAAAGGGCGATGCTTTAATATGCAAATATCTTGCTTGCATAACTTTGCATGTATAATTATACGAGGAACAATTGAAATATGGTGGCATTTATAAGAAGAGAGAAGAGATTAGACCCACCTGATGCTCCTCTAGCTCCATTTCCCCTGTCGGTTCCTGCTTTCGACTTCGCCGAATACCTGGTGAATTCTTCATTTGGAGGCATTGGTTAATTTGCATAGCTTAGAGAATATCAAAGCCCCAACAATATGAAAGCCTCAATAAGACTTTTCATAGGATTTCAGGTTCCCTAATGAATTTCAGAGGAGACGCTCCACTAACGCTTCGCTGATACTGAAATCCTGCACCAAGCTGAATCGGCCCATGGAAAGCTCATCTAGGGAGGAAGAGGGAAGAAGCAGGTCTCCACATCCGTGTCTGTAATAATGTTCTACTTTGCCCCATGTGACTGATTCTTACATTTTAATACTTTGTTCTTGGTTCTCAGCACGAAGTGTTAACTCATTATATGGTTGGGTAAGTCAGAAATTTACAAGAAATATTCCCCGGAATGCCTTGCATGTTAGTTTTTCTTACGGATCACATTGGTTCTTTGCAACTTAAAGGGGCTGTCTGGGCTTTCTGTATAATTTGAGTGTGTACCTAGGATCCAGAATGCTGACAGTTTGTAACATGCTCCATCAGCATTCTGCATGGTGTCCTAGGCATCACACTTGTCTGGTGGAGCAGCTCTCTCCTGATTCCGGAGGAGCTGCTCATTCCAGTTCTCCTGTCTGGCAGAGACTTGTGATAACCGTCCACAGCGTAGACTTTAACATAGCCATGGACACAGTGTGTAACAGCGTGTCCCTCTTCCGGCCTGTGTTCCTGGACTGTAATATAATCAGGCCTAGGTCCACCTTACTTGTACAGCATCTAGTGGTGGATTCTGTCTTTGTTCCCCTCTGAAGGGTGCATCTTCAATACACAAATCTGTAGACAGGGTTTCTGGAACATTCTTAATCCTTGGAGCTATGTTTAAGGGGGTGGGTGCTAGCATCTCTGCCCAGCAAGGGGGCTGATCCCAAGAGTGGTAGGACAATAAGCCACATGTTGAATTAGTTGATGCTGTGTGCTTTGAAGGACAAGGATCTGCAGCTGTGGCTGGATCCTGGAATCATGTATGGAGATTGGAGATTATTTTGCCATATGGAATTGTGATGTCTCCACACCCTACTGGATTTGAGGACTGAATCTAAAGACTATTGTTGGGTGGTGACCTGCGAAGTCCTGGGATCTTATGCTGAAGCGAGATCCCAGTGACCTTGTGTATTGTTAGAAGCTGCCACGTGGGACTATGTTGTTTCCCTCATCTGCTGGATCCACTGAATTCACCCAAGGACTATTTCTATTTTCCTGGTGTAGGATTGCCAGGTGGCGCCCCCGGAACTGTTTCTCTCTTGGTGTGGACTCATTGTGGACTCTAAGAGACGCTATTGATATTTTATGTTCTATGCTCCCTGTCTCAATAAATCCCATTGGATTGATCTTCGGCCTGGTGTCCCTTCATGCTCTGTTGCACACACCGTCACACAGTGGATGCCCACCATCTTACCAGGAGTTAGCCGGTGAGGAAGTATGGCCATCACTAGGGCTAGAACAGTCATTGACACTCCATTCACTGATACAGGACATGCCTGCAGCCCCTCACCATGTTTCACAGACCACAATCAACAACCTGACTGGTTTTCTGATTGGTTTTAGAGTAGCCTTTTATTGTGGCCAGCCTAAGGCACACCTGTGCAATAGTCATGCTGTTTAATTAGCATCTTGATATGCCACAACTGTGAGGTAGATGGAATATCTCGGCAAAGGAGAAGTGCCCACGAAGGGCTCTTTCACATGTCAGTGTTTCCGGTATGTGTGGTGACAGTTATCACATGTACCAGAGACACTTATGCAAGTAGACACATTCATGTGCGTCAGTCTGTGCACATGTCAGTGTGTTTCCGCGGGCCGTGTGTCCGTGGGCCAAACACGCTGACATGTCCTTTTTAACAGCTTCAAAATGCCTCAAAATGTCCCACACATGTGCATACTGATGACACATGAATGATATCCGTGTGTCATCAGTGTGACATGTACCGGTGCTTGGGAATCAGCGGTACTATTCGATGAGGTCACCGCTGGTCAATGATGCTGCACTTGCAACTGATCATTCTCCAGTGGTTTTCAGCCTGGATGGTCGCATTTTGGCAAAGTCCATGTTGAAAACTATCTCAGACATGGATTATGGCAAGGGACAGAACATCAGAAAGGATATTGTTGTTTTTTTATTTTTGTTTTATTACAGTAGACGAGGGATTCAAAGGGATAGGCTTTAGGTGAGTATAACTGTGTTTGTTATTTTTGTTAACTTTACACTGGTTGTGTGTTTAGTCACAGTACAACTATAGGATTAGTAATGGAGAGGTGTATCATAGACACCTCTCCATTACTATCCCATGGGCTTGCTGACACCGAACAATGCAAAGGTGATATCAACCCCACAAATATGAACCCTACTTGCCACCACAGGACAAGTGGGAAGAGCAAGGCAAAACACCAGATTTGGCACATCTAATAGATGCACTTTTTCTGCGATGGCTGTGAGCTGCTATTTTTAGACTGGGGGTGGTCAATTTCCATGGTCTCTTACCAGCCAGATAGTACCAGCCCCCAACTGTTTGCTTTAGATTGGTTGGTGTCAAAAATGGGGGGGACTCAACCCAGTTTTTTAAATTATTTATTTAAATCATTTAAAAAATCAGCATTATATTCTTGATAACCAGCCTTGCTAAAGCTGACTGCTGCAGGTTACAGCCCACAGCTGTCAGTTTTGCCTGGCTGGTTATAAAAAATGCAGGGGAACCCACACTATTTTATTTTAATTTTTTTTAAAATTATTTATAGCACAGGCACAGCTGATGAATTCCCCCACTCGCTGGTAACAGTTAAATACAACTCTCAACATTGTCCCTTGCTCGCACTGAACACTGCGCAAGCAGGGGACAATGATACAAGCTATCTTTATCACCCAACACCAGGGAACAGCATGAACAGTACCGCTGATTCCCAGCCATATGATATTGATGTGTCACATGGTTGCCACACGTATTAAACGCACAAACTGGTTTTTCCATTATCGAAAATATTAGGACATGTGAAAGAGTCCTAACCCAGATTTAGTCACATTTGTGAACAATATTTGAGAGAAAAAGGCCTTTTGTGTCCATAGAAAAAGTCTTAGAACTTTGAGTTCAGCTCATGAAAAATGGGAGCAAAAACAAAAGAGCTGTAATTATATTTTTGTAGTGTATATGATACCGTATATATATACACTCACTGGCCACTTTATTAGGTACACCTGTCCAACTGTGTGTTAAGACTTAATTTCTAATCAGCCAATCACATGGCGGCAACTCAGTGCATTTAGGCATGTAGACATGGTCAAGACAATCTCCTGCAGTTCAAACCGAGCATCAGTAAGGGGAAGAAAGGTGATTTGAGTGCCTTTGAACGTGGCATGATTGTTGGTGCCAGAAGGGCTGGTCTGAGAATTTCAGAAACTGCTGATCTACTGGGATTTTCACGCACAACCATCTCTAGGGTTTACAGAGAATGGTCCGAAAAAGAAAAAAAATCCAGTGAGCGGCAGTTCTGTGGCCGGAAATGCCATGTTGATGCCAGAGGTCAGAGGAGAATGGGCAGACTGGTTCGAGCTGATAGAAAGGCAACAGTGACTCAAATTGCCACCCGTTACAACCAAGGTAGGCAGAAGAGCATCTCTGAACGCACAGTGCGTCGAACTTTGAGGCAGATGGGCTACAGCAGCAGAAGACCACACTGGGTACCACTCCTCTCAGCTAAGAACAGGAAACTGAGGCTACAATTTGCACAAGCTCATCGAAATTGGACAGTAGAAGATTGGAAAAACGTTGCCTGGTCTGATGAGTCTCGATTTCTGCTGCGACATTCGGATGGTAGGGTCAGAATTTGGCGTAAACAACATGAAAGCATGGATCCATCCTGCCTTGTATCAACGGTTCAGGCTGGTGGTGGTGGTGTCATGGTGTGGGGAATTTTTTCTGGGCACTCTTTGGGCCCCTTGGTACCAATTGAGCATCGTTGCAACGCCACAGCCTACCTGAGTATTGTTGCTGACCATGTCCATCCCTTTATGACCACAATGTACCCAACATCTGATGGCTACTTTCAGCAGGATAATGCGCCATGTCATAAAGCTCGAATCATCTCAGATTGGTTTCTTGAACATGACAATGAGTTTACTGTACTCAAATGGCCTCCTCAGTCACCAGATCTCAATCCAATAGAGCATCTTTGGGATGTGGTGGAACGGGAGATTCGCATCAGGGATGTGCAGCCGACAAATCTGCGCCAACTGTGTGATGCCATCATGTCAATATGGTCCAAAATCTCTGAGGAATGCTCCCAGCACCTTGTTGAATCTCTGCCACGAAGAATTGAGGCAGTTCTGAAGGCAAAAGGGGGTCCAACCCCTTACTAGCATGGTGTACCTAATAAAGTGGCCAGTGAGTGTATTTTAAATACTAATAATATTTAAAAAGTTTTATCTGTTTGATCTGCACATCTGGGAAATAAAATATTTATATTGGTCATTAAGGTCCAGAATGTTTCCGCGATACATATGATCCATGTGTGGTAGCAATTTCCTCCCACAGCTGTAGCAAAAAATTCTTTGGATAACACTGATTATTTTTTAATCCAGCTCCTCTTGTCCTTCAACTCACGAAGGCCTAAAGCTTTCTCTTTTATTTTAGAATACAAAAGAATACATAGAAAGCTGAACATTTCATCTCTATGTATTCAAATAAAAAAAATACAGCTTAATGAAAGTCCCGCCATTGCCCAACTTCTTCTGCATAACATCAAATGTTTAATCACTGACCTTTGCTCTACGATGGTGTTAACCCACGATATCCTGCAGAACAATGATTTCCAGTACAATAAAGTGAGGAAACTATTGAATATGCAATTAACCTTAGAACTTTCTAGCTCGTCCTTACATCACAGCTCTCGAGACCTAATCTGTGTTATGTTAAATTGCTTCCAGGTCCCAGAAGGCTTTGTCTGTTGGCTTGTCTCCATGTCATTGATGGCCTTTTCCACCCTTGGCTCTTAGAATTTAGATATAATGCTCGTCCCTGGAACAACAACTTTTCCCAGCCATCAGGGAAATTAAAAGTGTTGATTTGTAGTGGTTGTTTGCTCAAACACATACTGTAAACTGTGTTGCTCCACTGCCTCAACAAATGCCTCAATTCTGACCGTATTTTGTAAAAAAATTCTAAAAACATATGTGGTGCCCCTGAGGGTTCAGTCGCCACAGAGTTACTGCACCTCCTCCTGAGGTGTAGTATTCCACTCCCCAGGTAAGATGGTAACACCTGACCAGACTCCAGCACCTACATCCAGCACAGACACCTTAGAACAGCAGAGCATCTTTATGGCAGCTGCTTTGGTTCATGAAGGGTGGTGGGTGGTGGGTGGAGCTTTGATTACACTAGAGGAGAAAGCTGACAGGAAGTTAGAGCAGTTCCGCAGGGGGAAGCAGAGAGAAGACCACTCTGCTGACGGACTCCCCATAGAAGGGGAGAAAGAAAGTTCCCCACTGGAGAAGGAGGGAAAGGACGGAGTTGCAGCAACCTCCTCTGAGCTGGAGCTGCTGGCAAGGAAAGAGAAAGAAAGAAGGATCAGTTGTTCAGAAGGAATATAGATAAGAATGGAACGTGAGGAGGAGAGAGACTGGGGACTAGGGCTAGAGCGGAGCCCTTTCCTAAGTTCAATGCGCCAAGGCCGAGCGCCGGTATCCGACGCCGTGTGTGGTACTAATGATCCTACAGCAGAAACTGGAGGAATAGAAGTTGTGACCACTTTATTCCCACCTAAGACTCGAAGAGCAGCAGCAACATGTGTGAGCCAGGACATGATTGTATGGAGTCCCCGAAGCAGGCTACAGCTGCCTGTCATGTGAGTGGAGTTATAAGTAACAGCAAGAAGGAGGAACTTGAGTGTAATTCAGAACTACAAGTACTTCAGATTAGCGCTAGAAAGGAGACGTTCAGAAAAGGCACACGAAAGGGAGTGCTGGAAGGGTGTATTCCATCTGCCTGGGAGTTGGCTGAGACCCTGACCTGGAGGCTGCGGCACTGAAGCGAGCACCTGTCTGTGCCAGAAACGTGAGTAAAAGAATTGGAACTGCACTCAGCTGTGTCATTGCCTCCTTCCTGCGCCAACCCGCTCAGCACTGCTACATCTCTGTGCCTAACACTACATCATCTACCCCAACACCATCTACTACTGCCCTGGGACTACAGCTCTGCCTGTGGAGAGCTATTACATCTTTGCTGCACCACACCATCGGTCCCTGAGGATCTGCACCACAGTGCTGGTCATCTCTGACCAGATACCATAGGTGGTGTCACGAACTATCTACCTATAAGCTTTATTCCATTCCACCTATTTTACATGGACACCCAGGGCCATAGACCGGGTCACCGCCACCGCGACACTTCATCTTTAACACACCGGCCCGGTACCGAGTAATCCCACAGCCCTGGGGTTGCTCCACATATATGGACCGAGTTGTAAGTTGTGTCTCCTGGGGTCAATGCGAAATATACACCCATTCCCCACCAACCATGGGCTGTTTCTATATTGGCATCTTATTATATAGGACTTTGGACAACCTGTGGGAATGGGGCACAAGTGCAACTACTACTTTTGCACATTGCTACATGCCTGCCTGGACATACTCCACCAGTGTATGCCCCTATCACCAGGCACTGCCTTATTCACCATCCAGGGGGCACTGCTGATGGAAGCAACATCGTGGCCTTTATCACTGGGTAATATAGATTTTTTCTAGCCACAGATATTACTATGACCGCGACCTGTGGTGCTGCCCAGTTAGGCAGAATGGGTGTGCGCTGCCCAACAGATAAACAGGAGAAATTAGCTCCCTGCTGTGGCCAATGGGACAGCATCACTGCTGGGCATTTCCAGTTATTGTTTCGATTTACCCTTGTTAACTTGTGCTATTCCTTATGCTTTATCCAGATTCTTACCTAGATTGTGACACGAACAATGTCTATTCTATATTGGTTAGGTGTAAATATGGAGGCCCTTCTGCTTTCAAACATGCCACAATCATGCCTATTCTCAAAAACCATCCCTCAACCTGACTACTATGTCCAGCTATTACCCCATATCGCTGTTCCCACTCACTTCCAAACTCCTTGAGCAGCATGTTCACGCTGAACTTTCCTCTCACTTCTCATCTAACTCACTCTTTTTCAACCTACAATCTGGCTTCAGTGCCCACCATTCCACTGAAACTCCCCTGAACAATCTTACTAATGACTTACTTACAGCCAAAGCCAACAAACAATTCTCTATACTCCTCCTTCTTGACCTGTCCTCTGCCTTTGATACAGTTGATCACTGCCTCCTACTACAGATCCTCTCTTCATTTGGTATATCCTGGATTTTCTCATACCTTAGCAATCGCACATTTAGCATCTCCTACTTCCACACTACCTCCTCATCCCATGCTCTCTCTGTTGGAGTCCTTCAAGACTCTGTCCTTGGACCCCTACACTTCTCAATCTATACCTTTGGCCTGGGACAACTCATAAAGTCCTATGGCTTTCAGTACCATCTGTATGCTTATGACATCTACCTCTCTGGCCCAGATGTCACCTCTCTGTTGTCCAGAATCCCAGAGTGTCTATCAGCCATATCCTCTTTCTTCTCCTCTCGCTTCCTCAAGCTCAATGTGGATAAATTTGAACTCATTATCTTTCCTCCATCTTCAGCAACTTTCCTACCTGATCTATGTATCACAATAAACGACATCCCACTTTGCCCTGTACTGGAAATATGCTGCCTCGGAGTAACCCATGACTCTGCCCTATCCTTCAAACCACACATCCAAGTTCTCGCCACCTCCTTTTGCCTCCAACGCAAAAATATTCCCAGAAACCATCCTTTCCTCAACCCTCAATCTGCTAAAATGATTATGCATGCCCTCATCATCTCCCGCCTCGACTCCTCAGAGGCCTACCTTCTAACACTCTTGCACCTCTCCAGTCCATCCTTAACTTGGCTGCCTGACTAATTAATCTCTCTCCTTGCTACTCCCCTTCTTCCCCCTTTACAAATCCCTTAGTTGATTCCCAACTCCCTAAGTATCCAGTTCAAACTACTAACACTGACCTACAAAGCCATCCATAACCTTTCTCCTCCATACATCTCAGAACTAATCTCCCAATATCTTCCCTCATGTAATCTTTGATCCTCCCAAAACCTCCTTCTCTCCTCCACACGTATTTGCTCCTCACCCAATTGCCTCCAAGACATCTCCAGAGTATCCCCCATCCTCTGGAATTCTGTTCCCCAACACGCTCAGTTATCCACCACATTCAGATCCTTCAGACAGAACATGAAAACCCATCTCTTCAGTAAAGCTGGGGTCACACTAAGCGACGATAAATACGGTCCGTACTTTCCATGCGTAATACGGAGAAATGTCCCCTAAATAGTGATCCGTATGTCATCCGTAATCAAGGTATGGTCCCATATTTTGCGCATGTAAGCATCCGTATGTAATCCATAGGTAATCCATATGGAATCCGTATGCCGAGATTTTCTCGCAGGCTTGCAAAATGGACATACAATGGATCCTAATGACACGTTAAAATCCAAACGAAAGAATAGATATAGGCAAATAGAATAAATATAAATATATATATATTTATATATACAGTATATATATATATATACACACGTCATTGAGACACACACATATATATATATATATACAGTGTATATATATATATATATATATATCTTGCAAGGTAGCGCTGTCATTCAAGTAGGGGATACTCCCTTAGCAGCCACAAAACCAGATCCGGCACAGGTTTTCCATAAAACAATCACAGTCCATGCGGTTTATTAGGCATCTTAAACCCACAGCAGTAACATAAACTTCACTTAATCAGCATAGCGTCCATGACAGAGTTCAGCTCTGTAATCCCTGTGTTCACACAGGTTATGCATACACAGGCTCTTCAGCCTCAGTTATCTCACCCGTCAGGGTTCACTCATGGTTCCTTCTCCATGCTGCAGACGTCCATTCCCTCCAGGGAATTACCAGGCACGTGCAGCCATTACACACAGCGTTCACTTGCTGTCAGAAGGCAGCCCCATCTCTATCAGACGGGACCTTCCAAAATGGACCAACCAGGTCCCTGCATTCACTCCATGTGACCTACCCTCGCCACCTTATATGTTCCGAAGCCACACCCACCGCGTCACATGGCTATGACCTCATCACAGGTCCTTCACACACACATATACACTTTACAGTAACGCTATTAAACACACCCCCTGGGTGGGTTTGTAGGTAACTAGTTCCGCCCATCTCCCCAGCTACCTGGAGACTTCTCCCTGACACATTTAAACAGCACCTCAGCAGTATCACTGCTGATCAACACACATAAGTCTCCATCTCAAGGCCACCCACCTTGAGATACATAACGGTCATTCAGGATTCTGCCATTCATCCTCTCTCCTAGGACATCCACACAGCGCCCCCTAGCGGACACAGTGGTCACTACACCACATACCTCCCCCCTCTGTGAGGTTGAACACACAACATTACACCAGGATCTCGAGACCGGGCACTCATTACACCTTGCCCCACAGGTCGAGAGAACCGTCTCCATCCATCATATGGCCTCATCTCTACGTTAGGCCTCCCCCGCCCCCAGCGGTCAGAATATCGGTCGATGTCTTTGACCCTCCCGTCACGGTCTGTCTGCGTCATCAGACACTGTTTAGTCATCACATGCCTCTCCTTGTCTGTTCCGTTCCCCGACCAGCTCCCCGGTTGGTATGGTCATAAGTCTTAGTGAAGCCTATGTCTGGCCTGAGTCTGAATCATTCAGCATCTCACAGGAACCACGATCTCTCAGCTTCATCATGCCAGTCGAGCTACCACTTGCTGACATTCTTCAGCCATTTTCCATGTCACTTCTTGGGATCCTTACATCTTGGGTCGAAGGCGGCCGCCACGTGGTGTTCCGTATCTCTTTATCGATTCGCCGACGGTCCAGCCTCAATTGCTCAATCTCTTGCAGGTACCCCACTCGATACTCCAAGAGCATCCGAAAGTCTCTCAGGCTTTCCACGGAGCCAACTACCATGATGGGAATCCTACCGTCTCCACTAGATACCTGGTCTTCATCATCAGGAGGGATCCTCACCACACGGGAAATATTCACAAGGTCTTGCATTACCTTCCCGAGTCTTCCAATCATTCTCCCAATCAGACCTTTGGGTACCGGAATCACATCTTTCCGCAAACCCAGCTGATCCATAGCCTCCCTTGCTAACTCTAGGCGTCGAGCAGCTTTCATATTACTCTGCCTAACCAGCTATTTGGCGTGAAGACATTACAGATGCATTTCTTTCAGGACAGCTACTCGGTTTGATGTATTTTCTCTGGCTTATATTATCAACAACTGCCGAGTCTCAGGTGCCCAGTGCACCTTACACGCTTTGACCGCCTCTTTGAAAGCCTCATGCACACCTTCCTCAGCACAGGCTTCTTGCGTGTCTTCAGGTACCTCAATCACAGATTTGAAGGTCGTGGTCTTGTTCTCTTCCTGGCCAGGAGGCTCTGGCTTTACCACAGACACTTCCCTCACTACAGTTAACATGACCGGGTGACTGTCTTCTTCAGCTCTTTGCTCCAGCAGAAAACCTCTTACAGTTTCTTTGAGCTCCAAGACTTCTTTCACGAGCTCCTCGACCCTGTTCTCGGACAGTTGTCTCAGGACTCTTTCTCGTTTGACATGTTCTTCCATCTCTTCCCTAAGCATCTTGTTCACGTTTTGCCACATTGATAGGTGACCTCTGAGCTCAGAGACTTCCTTCTCTAGCCCTTCTATTCTGTGCTCTCTTTCTCTCTCAGAGCTACAGTCACCCCCAGAGTCTGAGTCACCCCGGCCTGTCTAGTAATCCTTCCAGTTACCCACTAACCGTGTGAATACTTCAGCCGTCTTATCAATCAGGTCACCGTCAGTCCTGTCCTGAGACGTCAGGTCCATAAGTTGGGCAGACGTACCCCTTCGTCCGGTCACATCTACCTCTGACCTGTCCACATCAGGAGCAGTCACTTTCTCAATATCTGTTAGCCCAACAGTAGAAACGTCCCCAACCTCCTGCCATATGTCATCAAACATGACAAAGTCCCGGCCCCTCTCCAAGGCATAAACTAAGTCCCATGGTATCCCGCCCCCTTGGCACCTGCCACCTATGGGCCCCTCAAACATCACTCTGTCTACCGTATAGTTCACCGTGACCCCATGTTTACAGTGAACCTGGACCATTCTCTCGGTCAGACAGAAAGTGAGACGAGATCCTGTCAGAGTCACCTGACACTTTGAGTCCAGCCGACCCGAGACTCCTTCTCGGTGCAGCATTACGGTACACACCTGTGGCCCGTCATTATCTGGAAAGAATATTCCACATTCAGAAAACAACATACACGAACATTGCTGTTCCTCTTTTGACACACCAGCCCCTTTCTGGACCACCCCGATTTGGGTCATCGCCCCCCTCTGGGACTCCACCCCTTTTTGGGCTACCACCCCAATTTGGGTCACCACCCCCTCTGGGACTCCACCCCCTTTTGGGCTACCACCCCAATTTGGGCCACCGCCCCCTTTCGGGATTTCCCCATGTCCTCTCTACAGGTCTTCTCAGACCACAGTTCACACAACACAGTTTATGTCTTTTTAACGATACCACACAAGTCCTTGCTGGCACCACCACAGCTCCTGCTGTCACCGATCTCCGACACCTCTGGCTGCCGTTCACACACAGCTGCTGGTGTCACCTTTGTAACCCCACCGAGTTACAGGAAGCCGCTTGTCCCCTTCGTAACCCTGCCAAGTTACAGCAAGCCGCTTGTCACCTTCTTGACTCCTACTGAGCCACCGCAGGCTGAGTTGAGAAAAGAAAAAAACACACCATACTAAAACTCACGTGTCCTGCTGTGTGCTATTCAGGACGTTCCATCTCCGCCTGAGACCGTCCAACACACAGGGCGCACCAGGTGCTATTCAGGGAACGACCCTCCTCTCAGGGTTTCCCAACACACCGGCCTAACCAACACACCACACAAAACTCACGTGTCTGGTCTGTGTGCTATTCAGGACGGTCCATCTCCGCCTGAGACTGTCCAACACACAGGGTGCACTGGGTGCTATTCAGGGAGCAGCTCTCCTCCCAGGGTTTACCAACACACCGGCCTCACCAGGTCCAGGGGCTTAGCGGGTGCTTTTCAGGACATCCATCTCCTCCTGAGACTGCCCAACACACACGCCTCACCAGGTCCAAGATCATACCACGTGCTCCAGGGATCCGATTCTTCTTCCAGAACCTCCCAACATTGACCCTCCAGGACCTAGCTCACTGAACCCTCCAGGTACACAGTCTTTCCCATTGACCCAGGTCAGTACAACACGAACACCTGTCCGTTACCTGTGTCGGCCACACAGGTCCTCGGATACCTCTTCTCCACAGAGGCACCCTATAGCAATCACCAGTCTCTTTCTCACTGACCCCAGTCAGTACAACATGGCTTTCATGACCGTCACCTGCTGGCCGCGCAGGTTCTCGGACCCCTCTACCGCAGAGGTGTCCTATAAGTCTGTTTCACTGACTCCAGTCAGCATATCACACAGCTTTCCAGACCGTCAGCCTTCCTGGCTCAGCGTTGCGAGCACTGCAACATGCGTTTTTTGGAAACCGTTGCCCTTAGCAATTCTCCACCAATTATAAGGTAGCGCTGTCATTCAAGTATGGGATACTCACTTAGCAGCCACAAAACCAGATCCGGCACGGGTTTTCCATAAAACAATCACAGTCCATGTGGTTTATTAGGCATCATAAACCCACAGCAGTAAACTTCACTAAATCAGCATAGCGTCCATGACAGATTTCAGCTCTGTAATCCCTGTGGTCACACAGGTTATGCATACACAGGCTCTTCAGCCTCAGTTATCTCACCCATCAGGGTTCACTCATGGTTCCTTCTCCATGCTGCAGACGTCCATTCCCTCCAGGGAATTACCAGGTACGTGCAGCCATTACACACAGCGTTCACTTGCTGTCAGAAGGCAGCCCCATCTCTATCAGACAGGACCTTACAAAACGGACCAACCAGGTCCCTGCATTCACTCCATGTGACCTACCCTGGCCACCTTATATGGTCCGTAACCATGCCCACCGGGTCACATGGCTATGACCTCATCATAGGTCCTTCACACACACATATACACTTTACAATAGCGTTATTAAGCACACCCCCTGGGTGGGTTTGCAGGTAACTAGTGCCGCCCATCTCCCCAGCTACCTGGAGACTTCTCCCTGACACATTGAAACAGCACCTCAGCAGTATCACTGCTGATCAACACATACATAAGTCTCCATCTCAAGGTCACCCACCTTGAGATACATAACGGTCATTCAGGATTCTGCCATTCATCCTCTATCCACACAGCGCTCCCTAGCGGACACAGTGGTCACTACACCACAATATATACAGTGGGGAAAAAAAGTATTTAGTCAGTCAGCAATAGTGCAAGTTCCACCACTTAAAAAGATGAGAGGCGTCTGTAATTTACATCATAGGTAGACCTCAACTATGGGAGACAAACAGAAAAAAAAATCCAGAAAATCACATTGTCTGTTTTTTTTCATTTTATTTGCATATTATGGTGGAAAATAAGTATTTGGTCAGAAACAAGCAATCAAGATTTCTGGCTCTCACAGACCTGTAACTTCTTCTTTAAGAGTCTCCTCTTTCCTCCACTCATTACCTGTAGTAATGGCACCTGTTTAAACTTGTTATCAGTATAAAAAGACACCTGTGCACACCCTCAAACAGTCTGACTCCAAACTCCACTATGGTGAAGGCCAAAGAGCTGTCAAAGGACACCAGAAACAAAATTGTAGCCCTGCACCAGGCTGGGAAGACTGAATCTGCAATAGCCAACCAGCTTGGAGTGAAGAAATCAACTGTGGGAGCAATAATTAGAAAATGGAAGACATACAAGACCACTGATAATCTCCCTCGATCTGGTGCTCCACGCAAAATCCCACCCCGTGGGGTCAGAATGATCACAAGAACGGTGAGCAAAAATCCCAGAACCACGCGGGGGGACCTAGTGAATGAACTGCAGAGAGCTGGGACCAATGTAACAAGGCCTACCATAAGTAACACACTACGCCACCATGGACTCAGATCCTGCAGTGCCAGACGTGTCCCACTGCTTAAGCCTGTACATGTCCGGGCCCGTCTGAAGTTTGCTAGAGAGCATTTGGATGATCCAGAGGAGTTTTGGGAGAATGTCCTATGGTCTGATGAAACCAAACTGGAACTGTTTGGTAGAAACACAACTTGTCGTGTTTGGAGGAAAAAGAATACTGAGTTGCATCCATCAAACACCATACCTACTGTAAAGCATGGTGGTGGAAACATCATGCTTTGGGGCTGTTTCTCTGCAAAGGGGCCAGGACGACTGATCCGGGTACATGAAAGAATGAATGGGGCCATGTATCGTGAGATTTTGAGTGCAAACCTCCTTCCATCAGCAAGGGCATTGAAGATGAAACGTGGCTGGGTCTTTCAACATGACAATGATCCAAAGCACACCACCAGAGCAACGAAGGAGTGACTTCGTAAGAAGCATTTCAAGGTCCTGGAGTGGCCTAGCCAGTCTCCAGATCTCAACCCTATAGAAAACCTTTGGAGGGAGTTGAAAGTCCGTGTTGCCAAGCGAAAAGCCAAAAACATCACTGCTCTAGAGGAGATCTGCATGGAGGAATGGGCCAACATACCAACAACAGTGTGTGGCAACCTTGTGAAGACTTACAGAAAACGTTTGACCTCTGTCATTGCCAACAAAGGATATATCACAAAGTATTGAGATGAAATTTTGTTTCTGACCAAATACTTATTTTCCACCATAATATGCAAATAAAATGAAAAAAAAAACAGACAATGTGATTTTCTGGATTTTTTTTTCTCAGTTTGTCTCCCATAGTTGAGGTCTACCTATGATGTAAATTACAGACGCCTCTCATCTTTTTAAGTGGTGGAACTTGCACTATTGCTGACTGACTAAATACTTTTTTCCCCCACTGTATATATATATATATATATTTACATTTCATAAAGGTCTACATATCATATTGCAATTGGAAGGTGACATTAAGCTGATTAATAATGGAGAGGTGTCAATTAGACACTTATCCATTATTAACCCTAGACTATTAAACGGTTAAAAAACACACAGACATCAATTACAAATTATTTTAATGAAATAAAGACACCAAGTTTTTGACAAAATTTATTCCTCTGCTAATCCAAATAAAAGCCATCGACCTGTAACAAAAATAAAAAGCAACCATATCCTTACCTCTCCACTGCTCAGTCAGGTCCCCTGCTGCAATCCATCAGAAAAGGTTAAGTGGTTTACACAGGGACCGGTACTAATGTGACCAGCCCCATGTAAACCACTGCCAGAATGAATTGTTTCATCTCTGCATAGCCTCCCTGGCTGCCCGGAGATAAACTAATGAGCGTGGGAAAGTTTGTGCATTTTTTCCCACGCTCATCAGTTCACCTCAGGTCAGTCAGTGAGGCTGAATCACGCACTGAATTGCCGGCTTTTGTAAAGGACACCGGTGAGTATTTCTCGCAAGTCACATGTCTGGTCTGTGTGTAATGCATATTTTTTGCGCACTCATAGACTTGCATTGGCATACTTCGGCCGAAATACGCTGACAATCGCAGCTGCGATTGGCGCGGACCGTAAAATAAGTGCGAGAAATATACCCTAATGGGAGTTACCCCATAGAAAATCATTGGTCCGTGTGCAATGCGTGGTTTTTACGCCTCTCACTTGTCCGTATTTCTCTCTAGTGTGACCTCGGCCTAAAGCTACAGTTGGCAATGATCACGCTGCCTCCTCGGCACCATCAGAGCTACTGCAAACCCCAATCTACTGTCTCCTTCCCCATCATCTTGTAGAATGTAAGCTCGCAAGGGCAGGGTCCTCTCTCCTCTACCAGTCTATCATTGTTAGTCTACTGTAAGTCATATTTGTATTTTGAATACAACCCTTTCTCATGCACAGCACCATGGAATCAATGGTGCTATTTAAATAATAATAACAATAATATGGAAGTACTGGTGAGGTGTGCAATTTGGAGGCATTGGTGAGGTGTACAATATGGAGACATTGGTAAGGTGTTTAATATGGAGGCATTGGTGAGGTGTATAATATGGAGCATTTGGTGAGGTATACAATATGGAGCCATTGGTGAGGTATACAATATGGAGCCATTGGTGAGGTGTACAATATGGAGGCATTGGTGAAGTATACAATATGGAGACATTGGTGAGGTCTACAAAATGGAGACATTGCTGAGGTGTACAATATGGAGGCATTGGTGAGGTATACAATATGGAAGTATTGGTGAGGTGTACAATATGGAGGTATTGATGAGGTGTATAATATGGAGGCATTGATGAGGTGTACAATATGGAGGTATTGGTGAGGTGTACAATATGGAGGTATTGATGAGGTGTACAATATGGAGGCATTGATGAGGTGTATAATATGGAGGCATTGGTGAGGTATACAATATGGAGGTATTGGTGAGGTGTACAATATGGAGGTATTGATGAGGTGTACAATATGGAGGTATTGGTGAGGCATAAAATATGGAGACATTGGTGAGGTATACAATATGGAAATATTGGTGAGGTGTACAATATGGAGGTATTGATGAGGTGTATAATATGGAGGCATTGATGAGGTGTACAATATGGAGGTATTGGTGAGGTGTACAATATGGAGGCATTGATGAGGTGTATAATATGGAGGCATTGGTGAGGTATACAATATGGAGGTATTGGTGAGGTGTACAATATGGAGGTATTGATGAGGTGTACAATATGGAGACATTGCTGAGGTGTACAATATGGAGGCATTGGTGAGGCATACAATATGGAGACATTGGTGAGATGTACAATATGGAGACATTGCTGAGGTGTACAATATGGAGGCATTGGTGAGGTGTACAATATGGAGGTATTGATGAGGTGTATAATATGGAGGCATTGATGAGGTGTATAATATGGAGGTATTGATGAGGTGTACAATATGGAGGCATTGATGAGGTATACAATATGGAGGTATTGATGAGGTGTATAATATGGAGGCATTGATGAGGTGTATAATATGGAGGTGTTGGTGAGGTGTACAATATGGAGGTATTGGTGAGGTGTACAATATGGAGGTATTGATGAGGTGTATAATATAGAGGCATTGATGAGGTGTATAATATGGAGGTATTGGTGAGGTGTACAATATGGAGGTATTGGTGAGGTGTACAATATGGAGGTATTGATGAGGTGTATAATATAGAGGCATTGATGAGGTGTATAATATGGAGGTATTGGTGAGGTGTACAATATGGAGGTATTGATGAGGTGTATAATATGGAGGTATTGATGAGGTGTATAATATGGAGGCATTGATGAGGTGTATAATATGGAGATATTTTTGAGGTGTACAATATGGAGGTATTGGTGAGGTGTACAATATGGAGGCATTGATGAGGTGTATAATATGGAGGTATTGATGAGGTGTATAATATGGAGGTATTGATGAGGTGTATAATATGGAGGCATCGGTGAGGTGTATAATATGGCAGTGTCAGTTCAGTCGTAGTCTGGTGGCACTGGGTAGGTGAATAGTATGGAGGCTTCTGATCAGCACTGTATGGCGCCATTGCTCGTGTGGCCCCTTTCTGAACACAAACTATTTGGGCAGAAAAGAAAACTAAGGCTTTTTTTCAAAACAAAACCTAATTTATTGTTTTGGAATGAGATTGATACTGGTAATATTTCTAGATCTGTGAGATGAAAACTGTAAAACTAAGTGAGAGATGTTCTAAATATGAATCTATTGAATAAAGATGTGAGAATTCATCCTCCAAGTATTATGTAAATGAGAGACAAACAGAATTAATTTACCCTGATGACATTGTATTATTTATAATCCTATGGGCTCTGCTGAGCCCCCGTTACAATATGTAACAACATTTGTATTCATTGTAGTCGTGACATCTGCTTTTTCTTCTTCGTACTGACCTTCTATAAGTTTTACCACCATATTGTACATATTACATAGTACTGCCAAACAATGCCTGTACAATACTGCCATTCAGTGCTCTAAGCAATGCCATCAAATAGTACAGTAAAATATTACCATATAGTGGCAACATCAAGCTGCCATATAATATCCTCATAATCCCATGCAAAAGAGACAAGGTATTAGGCCGGATTCACACTACTGTCGAATACGTCCGAGTGCTATGCCAGAAAACATTGCATAGCACCCTGCCCAGTGTTAATCTACGGGGCAGCTCACATCGGCCAGCCCCTCCATTATTTGAGTGAGTGGCTGTTTGTTCTCATCAGTGGAATGCACCTGTGCTGCTCCAGCCTTTATTAGTGGGAGTCTGCTGCATCCTGCTTGTCACGCCGTCTCTGCATACTCACCCGGCCATCGCTCCCACGCCGCAGCCCCTCGCCACCCGACAGCCACAGCGGTCACCTCTGACAGGCGCGCGGCCGACGACGTATTTGCATGCAATGCGCATGCACCATAGGCCGCGGCCGTGCCTCCCTTCTGCTTCTTTTGCTCCAGCTATGCCCTGACCCGGAAGCACCCCCTGACCAATGGCAGACCAGACAGGGGCATATCAGGCCACTTCCCCCCTGAGGGAGGCGCCTGATCGTTGTGTTTCCTAGCACACTGGGCCTTGCTTCTTCGTGTGCTCTCTGAGGTCTCACAGTTCCGTTCTCGTGTGCTCCCTGCAGCAGCCTCGCAGTCCGGCTATCCATGTCCCCTGCTGTACTCCAGTCCTGCCTCTGGTGTTCCTGTTCCATCCTGCTCCAGTCCTTCCGTCCTTCTCTGGTGTTCCAGTTCCATCCTGCTCCAGTCCTGCCTCCGGTGTTCCAGTTCCATCCTGCTCCAGTCCTTGTGTCCTCCTCTAATCCTGTCTCCTGTGTTCCTGCTCCAGCCATCCCTCCACGTTCCAGTCCACAGTCTTACTCCATTCCTGTCTCCTGTGTTCCAGCTCTGTTCTGTCATCTACACTTCAGTCCCACACTCCTACTCCAGTCCATCCTCGGTACCGGCTACTGTGGTACTCAAACCCCTGGGCCTGCTCCTAAATGTCCCTGTATAGGGGTCGGTTCCACCTGGCAGCTCGCCCGGGGCCCCTCGGTGTCACGGCCCAGAGGGTCCACTCCTGGAGATTCCGGCTCCAGTCCAGCCACGCTAACACTGCTAGTGCATTAGTCAAGGTTTTGGTGAGTCTACCTCTCATGTTAAGTGTTTTTTTTTATTTTTGCCATGTTCGCTGTTTTGAAATTAGTGCTAGGGATTCGCAAGTAATGGGACTCTTGGCATTGGGTTGCGAGCTTATCTGTCTTGGCCAAAATAGTAACCAATACCCCATTTAATGTATTTATCATATTATTTCTTCATCTTTTTATTGCACTTTTTATCATTTTTGTAGGATGCAGCTAGGCCTCTTTATGTTGGCTTGGTTTTTTGTGTGATGCATATATACTGCTCAAAAAAATAAAGGGAACACTATTCCATTTGCAACAGGGTGTTCGTGTTCCCTTTATTTTTTTGAGCAGTATATATCGTGGTGAACAGCCAGCCTGCTAATACTATGGGCGTCATCAATAGGCTTTTCAGACACTTTGCATCACACTTATCTGTGTGACTTATGTCTTATGCAAGCCTTATTTTTGTGCATTTTTCCACTAGGCAGCCAGCCCCACCGTTATTTGGGTGAGTGGCTGGTTGTTCTCATCAGTGGAATGCACCTGTGCTGCCCCAGCCGTTATCAGTGGGGGTCTGCTGCATCCTGCTTGTGCATTAGCCAAGGTTTTGGTGTGTTGATAAAAACACTTACCTGAGCGGGTTGACCCGCAATACCATATGGACTATTTGTTTTCTATTTGGTTTTCACTTTGTGCCTACCAAGGCTCTGTTTTGTTTCGCCACCCGTAGCGGTTTATGAAGGTAAATAAACTTGTCTGGACTTTGCATGAATACCCCCTCCTGTGCCTACCCCCAGAGCAGCTGAGTGGGTACAATCCTCTACAACGCACAAAGAATAGACAGATATAAAGATATCACTGATATATATATATATATATATATATATATTAGTTAGATAGAATAAAAGCTGGCAATCCAGCAGCCGCATACAGTAAAATGCAACAGAAGCTGACAGCATAAAATAGATGGATTATATACAGTATATACAGATAGAATAGATATGTAGATGACAGGGACAGATATGGTATTGGTGCAGTGTGTGTGCAGCTTGCTGTACATGTATTTAATTAATAAAAGATTGCTTTTCTGAAAAAAAAATGGTGTGGGCTCCCCGTAATTTTCCTAACCAGTAGAGAGAAAGCTGATGGCTGGAGGCAGATGTTTATAGCCTGGGAAGGAGGTAATACCCATGAAGCTTCTCAGGCAATTAATATCAGCTCACAACTGTATACTTAGCCTTTACTGGTTAGTAAAATGGGGGACCCTAAAAAAAAGATGTAGGGTCCCCCTATAATTAATAACAAGCAAAGTCTATGCAGACAGCTGTGGGCTAATATTAATAGCCTAGGAAGGGGCCATGGATACTGCCCCCCCTGGCTACAAAAATCAGCTATGAGCCAACGCAGAACAGGCGCATCTCTAATTCTGGCACTTAGCCTCTCTCTTTTTACTTGCCCTGTAGCGGTGGCAGGTGGGGTGATAGTTCAGGTGGTTGATATCACCTTTGTATTGTCACGTAACATCAAGCACCAAGGTTAGTAATGCAAAGGCGTCAATAAGATGCCCCCATAACTAACCCTATAGTCACATTGTATGAAAACACAGATACCCAGAATAAAGTCCTTTACTTGAAAGAATGACACAGACTCCTTTAATAAATCTTAATTAAACCATACTTACAACATCACCCATTCCAGAGATACCATTGCCTCCTGCAAAAGAGTTAAAATAACAAACATCAATATTTGTCACCTTTCCGCAGAGATGATAATCCATTTGTTCCACGACAGGTCTAGCTCTGCTACATCTAGATGGCAGGTTGCATGATGCGACCATACAGTCTATCATCCAGCAGGCACTAAGCACTGCATGCCCAGTGTCTCCCTTTGAACTCCTATTACTTGTCTGATGGCACCGCGAGCCTGAGAAAGTTCTCCTGCTCGTAGTGCTGTCAGAAAGGTCCTGGGAATTCGCAGACAATAAGCTCACTTCACCTATGTAACATCAGCGTGAGCCGATACACGCTACAGTGCAGGCGCCTACGCCATCTTGGAGGAGGCAATTTTTTTTTTGTCTAGCAAGATGGTGCCGCCTGTGCATTTGCAGCTATCAGATCGCGAATAGCTGCTACTGCGCAGGTGCTTCCAGCGCAATTTTCAGACTTTTTTTTTTACGTTTATGTATGCCATCAAAAACAATAATTAAATACACATTACACATGCGATCATACAGCAACGCTCATGCCTGCCTGCACAAGGTGATTTAAAAAAAAAAAAAATATATATATATATATAATACTCATTATGCAAACTAGGGGGCAGGTCAGTGAGGGATCAGTGACCGGTCAACAGTCTGCTTTATGAAAATCTAATCAGGGCACCACATGTAGACCTCTCAAAGGCCGCCCCGGAGCATGAGAATCTCATTAACTGAAAATAAAGATTAAACAACAACCACAAGACGGATTTCATCACCAGGTATCGCTGTAATCAGTATAATGGCGCCGACCTGACACTGTGTGTAGGATACTGTGCAAAATCCTGCTTACAGGGGCACTTTAAAGTCAGTTTTATACTCCGGATTGCAACTGGGTCATCCAAATACAGTCTATTTGATACCCCGTTGTCGGTGGTGACAGCACCGCCGAATCTCTTGGGTGCGTCAGAAGCCGTGTTGTCCTTGGCTCTGTGTTATCCCCACACAGGCCGGTTCTCTATAGAGCTCCTGCTCTGCAGCTTGCAAACAAACTACTGACACATCCAAACCAACACTGAGGCCGGAGTCACACTACAGCGAGATACGGCCGAGTCTCGCAGGTTAAAGCCAAGCTCTGGCACCGGCACTCCGGAGCGGAGCGTGCAGCTCCATGTATTGCTGTGCGGCTGCACGCTCCGCTCCGGAGTGCCGGCGCTAGAGCTTGGTTTTAACCTGCGAGACTCGGCCGTATCTCGCTGTGTGTGATCCCGGCCTGAGAGATTAAATGGGAATGGTGGACATGGAGCCACTCCCTAAAACCAGAAGTGGAGGGAGGGATTCGCCCCACTACCAAACCTGCAAATCCTTCCAAAAAGAAAAGCCCATGTCGGTTTTTCCTAAAAATTGCCTTGGTCAAATAGTTTGACCAAATCCAAACTTTCTTTGATTCTGCATTGTAAACATAGACGTTGCTGTAATCACCGTGCACTCCAGCGGGTCCAATGTGTCTCTAACCGCATCCTCCGGGATACATACCGGCCTCGTATATTATTCCCCTCACTGCCTCACATACCATAGAAGTTTTTTTTTTTAAAAAAAGAGAGCAATTCCCACCTTCAGAAAAAAGTCGCAACTAAAAAAACGATAAATAAATGCCAACAAAAATGAGAGACACAACAGCCCGCAGTATTGCTGTGGCATGTACATACGTCAAGCTAGAGGAAGAAAGTACATGTGCAAAAAAATCTAATTTGTGCATTTAAGCAATTCGCACATTGTTCTACTTCATCAGTTTCAGCAAATTTGTAAAAATTTTGCAGAAATTGAATTATTTTAGAATCGATTCACTCATCTCTGCTCCGGGCTCATAATGGCCACAATGTGTAATAGTTTCCTTGTTCATTATTCTTTCACTTTAAAGAAAACTTTTGTCATTTTGAATCAATTAATATTTTTTAATATTTCTTGCTCTCCTATCTGTTCTGGGTATAATAGCATCTGTGCATTGCCGTAAGCAGACAGACTGTGAATTATATTTTTGGTGCCGATCTAAACATTGTTTTTTTTTTTTTTTAATAAGGAAATTTATATACCGTAATCCTAAGATTGTTAATGCATTCAAGTTATCTATGTAGATTCTCTGCGTCCTGCTCTGCTCTTATTCACATTGATGTCGTACGACACAAGTTAAGGTCTTAATACTAGAGACAGGTTAGTACTGTGTCGATTGGGTTCACCTTGTCGCGGTGGGATGGCTTTTACGCTTTTTTGATCAAAATAGTGATTACTATGTACCTTATCTTATGTACGTGTATTTTTACTATTTACTTACTTTTTTTTTTCTCTAGGGTTTTTACATTCAGTTTATGACAAATTCTAAATGTATATGCAACGTGGCATGAGGCGGTAGCCGAGGTTAAGGTACTCATCTCCGGAGCCCTGGCACACTACATGAAAGTGGGATCAGCGACTCGCGCACGACTATCTCGCCGGCGCGCTTTACAGCTGATTGCTGCTGAGGATCAGGAGGGAAAATTTGTCCCTTTAGGATCATGGCTTTTTTTTTTTTGTCACCTATATCCCTTCCCTTCTTCCACCTGATGGAGGATGACCCCTCAGCCAATGGTCAGGTTACAAACTAGATGGGTTCTGTAGCTCTGTTTGTAACACAAATATGTAAATTGGAATAAGACTAGGAAAACAAAACACAACTCACTACTCTGGCCTTCTTGCTACTTGACGCCCATCATCTGGTCGTCGTCTTACCAATGTTGCATGCTCCATCACCGGCCTCTTCACTATAGACTTGATCTTCCATTTCCAGGCCTAGGAAGTCACTGTGCATCACCTGTACACTGATGTATGACACACAGTGACCTCTGGAGCGTGGACGTGGTCGGACGTCTTGGAGATGCGGCACGTGATGGAAGGAAGAAGAGATCTGAAGCAAAAAGACAATGTGGTTGGAGAGATAACTGTTAGTTTTGTGTTAACCAATACTCACTTCTCCTGCCTCGCTGCTTGCTGGCCGGTACCCTTCTTTCTGTTGTCGGGCGAGCCAGATCTTTAAGCCAAGACTACTAGTCGATGATGACATCATCTTATCATGCACACTGGGCTCCGATCTGGACACAATCCTGGCCTACAGAAGAGAGGCTGGTCATACAGTGCGGCTGACCGGCGATCGGAGAGGTCAGTGGTGAGATGAAAATTAGGTTTTTATTTTTGAGCATCTGACTTTCATAACTACGGGTCATACATAAGTTATATGTTCATAAGATGGGGACTGCTTGTATACTGTACAGCACATGATCTACCATTCACAATAGGTGCTGTCACAGCTCACCTCCTCCTCCTGCACAATGACTGATAACACCTCTATATACAGTAGATAACACATGATCCACCATTCACAATAGGTGATGTCACAGCTCGCCTCCTCCTCCTGCACATTGAATGATAACACCTTCTTATACAGTAGATAATACAAGATCCACTATTCATCAAATTTGATATCACAGCTCACCTCCTCCATCTCCTGTACAATGACTGATAACACCTCTATATACAGTAGATAACACAGGATCCATCATTGACAATAAGTGATGTCACAGCTCACCTCCTCCTTCTGTATGATTACTGATAACACCTCTATTTACAGTAGATAGCACAGGATCCACCATTCACAGGATCCACCATTCACAATAGGTGATGTCACAGCTCACCTCCTCCTCCTGTACAATCACTGATAACCACTCTATATACAGTAGATATCACAGGATCCACCATTCACAATAGGTGATGTCACAGCTCACCTCCTCCTCCTGTACAATGACTGATAACTCCTCTATATACAGTAGATATCACAGGATCCACCATTCACAATAGGTGATGTCACAGCTCACCTCCTCCTCCTGTACAATGACTGATAACTCCTCTATATACAGTAGATATAACAGGATCCACCATTCACAATAAGTAATGTCACAGCTCACCTGCTCCTCCTGTACAATGATTGATAACACTTTTATATACAGTAGATAACACAGGACCCACCATTCACAATAAGTAATGTCACAGCTCACCTCCTCCTCCTGTACAATGACTGATAACGCCTCTATATACAGTAGATATCACAGGATCCACCATTCACAATAAATGATGTTACAACTCTCCTCCTCCTCCTCCTGTACAATGACTGATAAGTTTGTAAGTGCATAGGAGATGTGTCGATATATGCAGAGTACACTGACACACCGCAATGCACTTCCAGGATTATTTACATGTGACTTTAAAGAGTTATTTCAGCGCTGGTACATCGGATCATTACCACTCCTACCACCTTCAGAAAAAGTTTTTAACAGATTGATTCCACGCGGGAAAGCGGCTGCACACCCACTGAACATTGCCAGACGCAGCTTAAGGAATTGTAGATGATATATAAGTCCTGATTTAGTTTGGACTTTGGGTTTGAATTTTATTACCATACTGTAAAGCTGCTACGGGCTTTTTAAATAATGCCGCCATACAGTGCCCATCTACCTCCACCGCACTGAGACTGAATACAACTGTCTAAACAACAATGCAAACAATTTAATGCAGAGATTTGGAGGTTGATGTCCTCCGTGATTATACTTTGTACTTGGTGGAAACGATCATGGAGACTTCTATCAACCAAGGACCCTTGTATCACACTGTGCCGATCCACCTGCAGCACACCGCCGCCTCCCCACGCCATCTTCTCCTCTGGCGGAGCATTTGCAGAGCTGTGCACTTTTTAGCAGATTACTTTTTCTTGAAAATGTGATGTGATCTTGCTTGACATTGGTAATATGCTCTCTGGGACTTAATAAGACGCCGCGCGCTTCTGTATCATTAGGTCAAGTACACAACCAGGAGATAAGTGACATCTGATCGCAGCCGGACGTCTCTGAGGTTTAAGCCTCTGTGAAATGTCAAATTTGAAATATATTTTAGGCGAAGGATAATTCATCGCTGACTTTGTGATTTATTGGATTACCTGAACTTTTTTGATGCCTTTTAGTAAAACACAAAATAAAGTAAATTTAAAGCTGCAAAATCATAGCCATTCCTAATACTTAAAGGGGCATTCCAGACTAAACAATTTTTTTTTTTTTTTTTTTTTTTTACATATTCACCATAGTGGTGATAATTACATATGAGTGAATACATTCATTGCAAATTCTGGTAAATTCTAACAATTTACAATTTGATTAGTCAAATAAATGCAAAAAAAAAATTCCAGCTGCTACACTGCAGAAGATTGCATTAGCCAGAGAAGGCTCTCATGACCCTGTGGGCTTCCTCATAAAACCTTTCAGCTGCCACATTACATGGTACAATGCAGCAAAGCAGGAACAACTATCATAAGCTGTATAAAAGCAGAGGAAGGGAATGAAGCAGCCATTTTAGGCTGAATCTGGAAAGTGAGAAAACGTCAGATCTCATAACATAGCCATAGCGAAAGAGAGAGAAAGCCATAAAACACTGAATAAACATTACAGATAGTGTGTGACAGCTCAGCAGTGAAGAATGATTATCCCCTGTTTACCCATAGTCATATATGTTGAGGTCACTTGGACAGTACTAATACTATATTTGTTTTAAAGAGCCTGAAAGGGCTTCAATACAGTCCTAGGAAACCTCAGAGTGCTTTGGCGTATTTGCAATTTCCTATCAATTAAGTATTTGGTAACATTTTCTTGGAGTACATTTTTGTGGGACTGGACAAACCAGGACCCCTACAGATCTCCAGGACATGGGGTTATATTACCTATTTTCTTCTAGCTGGAAGATCAGTTCTAGAAGGATTTTAATGAGTGTGGGTGCACCGTGAGCAGTAATGAATCGTTTAGCAAGAATGGTTCTTCTGTTGATCCATAAAAGCCTTGTAAATGACTTATCATTGCTTCACTTATCTGAAAATTCATTTCCGAAAAAAATCTTTGGATCAATTATTTATTTCCAGTATCTAGACACATAAATCTCATGATATCACCAAAGCAGGCTTCCCAGCCCCTAATGATCCCCTTCAATGAATCTATGGTATCGGAGTTTCATAGCCTCCCTGCTCTTACAGTAAAGAATCCTCATCTTTGATGTAAGGTAAAGGAGAATGCCCCGTGTCATACTTACAAGGTGTTTGCACAGTGTTTTGCTCAGACGCATCGTCTAGACTGTATACTATAAAGGGTATAAAGGAGCGCTCCTTTTCATATTGATATGACGTACACCGGATAGCGCCGACTTTCATTTGATGTTTCTTCACAGCTCCACTTGATCGGCTCTTTCACATTTGCTCCCTGCTACTCTGGCCCACGAGGTCTTTTGTGAGCATTGACAAGATTATTCCCAGGTCTGAAGAAGGTCCATTTTAAGCACCGAAACGTTACACAATAAATGTCTTGTGGAAAACTAAAGCTGTGAATAAAACGAAAATTCTTTTCTCTGCAATTGGGAGTGCCAGATTTCCTATTTTTTTATTTCTTCATCATGCTAGACTAATACAACATATGAAAAATCACATATTTATACTCAACACAGCACAGAACTGTCATTATGGGAGAGTGATAAACAATTGTGGCCATAAATATTGGAACATTTCCTAGATAAGGAGTGTGAAAGTTTTATAGTCCTCTGATTGGGGTCTAGTTCTGTGTTGTGATGCCCCCACAAGGTCTGAGGAGCAAATTCCTTAATTTATGTAAAAAGACATAGATCCATGCGACACATTCATTCCTGCACTGAGTGTGTCAAATGTTGTCATCTATAATATAACGCGCTAAGCGTCGCTCTGTCCGAAGCCTTTATAGACTGCGCAAGCGCGACGCGCCTGTGCAGTCTGGCTCCAGACAGAAAGAGGCAGCCAGCGGTGAGAAGTGTGTATGGCGTCGGAGATGGCGGTATGCATACACACTACATACCGCTATGTGTGGCGCCATACTTACATACTTACCTGACCGGGAGGAACGTTGCCGCGGCGCTTCTCTTCGGCCGGAGACCGAAGTTTAATAGGGGTGAGAGGGACCATACATATCAGGATAAGGGGGGTGAGGGGACCATACATACCAGGAAAGGGGGAGAGGGGACCACACCTACCACAAAGGGGGTGAGGGGACCACGCATACCAGGAAAGGTGGTGAGGGGACCACGCATACCACTAAAGGGGGGTGAGGGGACCACGCATACCACGAAAGGGGGGTGAGGGGACCACACATACCAGGAAGGGGGGGTGAGGGGACCATGCATTCCATGAAAGGGGAGTGAGGGGACCATGCATACCACGAAAGGGAGGTGAGGGGACCATGCATACCACAAAAGGGAGGTGAGGGGACCATGCATACCGCAAAAAGGGAGTGAGGGGACCATGCATACCATGAAAGGAGGGTGAGGGGACCACGCATACCAGGAAAGGAGGGTGAGGGGACCACGCATACCATGAAAGGGGAGTGTGGGGACCACGCATACCACAAAAGGGGGTGAGGGGACCACGCATACCACGAAAGGAGGGTGAGGGGACCACGCATACTGCAAAAAGGGGGGGTGAGGGGACCATATATACCAGGATTGGGGGCGAGGGGACCAAGCATACCAGGATTGGGGGGGCGAGAGGACCATGCATACCAGGTTTGGGGGTGAGAGGACCATGCATACCAGGATACGGGGGGTAGGGGGACCATGCATACCAGGATTGGGGGGTGAGGGGGCCTTGCATACCAGGATAGGGATGAGGGGTGCCATGCACACCAGGATAGGAAGGGGGCAGCACACCTGGCCATAGAACGGGTTCATAGCTTGTAAGTTTATACTCCCAGACTCTTCTGTCTCTCTGAGATTTGAAGGTACCCTTTAATACAAGTAATTTGATGTCCATGGTGCTGTGATCAGGGATACAAGAATGTTTGGCCACAGGTAGATTCATTCTTTTTTCTTTTTTACATCAATTAAGGAATTTGTTCCTCAGACCTTGTGGGGGGCATCACAACACAGAACCAGACCCCAACCAAATGACAATAAAACGATCACACTCCTTATCTGGTCCAATATTTATGGACACAACTGTTTATCACTCCCCCATAATGATAGTTCTGCTTCACGTCACTTGTCTTTTCTATTGCATTTTTTCTGTGCTGTGTTGTTCATAAATATGTGACTTTTCGGATTTTGTATTAGTCAAAGCGTGATGAAGAGACCTGAGTAGTCTCGAAAGCTTGCAATTTGTTATCTTTTCAGTTAGCCATTAAAAAGTGTCAACCACTGAGGACTCTCAGTTCTGAATATTTTTCTATCTACTGGCTAACACGGTACAAAGATATACATCTTTCCTGTATGAAAGGGTTAGAAACCGGACCACTGCTTCAGATCCGCGCAAGTACCAAGTAACGTAAATGGCACATCCAGCATGGCAGAGTATTAGCTTATATATGGGACTTTCAAAATAAATGTTCTCCTTGTGGAGAGTACCAGTTAGAAGAGGGAGACTTATGGAACTTATAGGCTAAGCAATACTCCCTGGAAAAATGGATTGCATATTGGCTTTGTTCCTGCTTTCTTCTACTATTTTTCCCAGGGGGGGGGAAATTACCTCCAAGACCTCCATCAAGGGGCACTCACCCACCCAATAAGTACCTTACTCTTCACTTATAAGAAGCCTTTGGGGAAAGACTCTGGTTTGTCTTACAGTCCTAAGCCATGAACGTGGAAAGGCTCGTTAAAGGAATTTGCCCAAAATTTCAAGCAACCCCAAGCCATCCCTAGAGCAGGGTCTTGGAATGCCATGTACGAGGGGCGATCCAAAAGTAATGATAATCAATAATAAACACAATGAATATTGTCAAAATTTTTTTTATTTTTCTACATAGTCTCCTAACAAGTCTATACATTTAGTCCATCTCTTTTCTAAACTTAGAATTCCCTTTGAAAAAAATTCTTGATCTTGACCCTCAAAAAACTCCCCAACAGCGGTTATCACGTTGCTATTGTCGTCAAATTTCTTGCCCCGGAGGTGTTCCTTGAGCCGAGGAAAGAGAAAGAAGTCACTGGGGGCTAGATCTGGCGAATAGGGGGGGTGTTCCACCAGTTCAAAGCCCGCTTCTTGAATGGTAGCCATGGCAACTGCAGCTTTGTGAGCCGGTGCGTTATCTTGGTGAAACAGCACTCCAGCCCGCAGTTTGCCGCGCCTTTTCTCCTTGATAACCTCCCGCAATCTTCTTATTTGTTCTGTGTAGTAGGAGCCCGTAATAGTGGCTCCCTTCTCCAAATAGTCCACCATAATAATTCCTTCAGCGTCCCAAAAAACGGACGCCATAACCTTCCCTGCTGAGCTTGACACTTTGAATTTCTTCGGCGTCGGTTCGTCGGCTCGTTTCCATGTCATCGATTGTTGTTTAGTTTCGGGATCAAAGTGGTGGATCCAGGTCTCATCCATGGTCAAAAAACGTGACAAAAAATTCTCTTGTCTGCTTGGAACTTTTCAAGATTTGCTATTGAAATGTCAACTCGTTTCTACTATTGCTCGTCGGTTAACATTTTTGGCACCCAACGCGCGGAGACCTTTCTCATATGCAATTCTTTTGCAAGGATTCTTTGAATACTGCCATATGAGATCCCTGTGACCTCAGCTACATGCCTGATAGTCACTCTTCAGTCTGCCAACACAACTTCTTCAACTTTTTTCACGTTTTCTTCATTGAGGGACGTGGATGGGCGTCCTTCGCGATTTCATCTTCCGTCGATGTTCTTCCCAGCTTAAATTCCTTGGCCCAGGGTGCAACTGTGGAATATGGAGGAGAAGAGTCCCCCAATGTTTCCACCAAGTCACTGTGTATGTCTTTGGTAGACATTTTTTTCAAGCAGAGGTATTTGATGACAGCTCTGAGCTCGTTTTTTTCCATTTTGATGTTCACTCCTTGGCAGTTCATATTCAAATGAATGTAGCTCCCGGGAATCGTGGCCTATTTAAGTGATTTTTTTTTCCTGGACTAGTGGGTACCTAAGAGAGAAGAAAACATTTTATTATAATTTCTGTGTGCAATAGAAATAACGGATTATCATTACTTTTGGATCGCCCCTCGTAGAGCACTAATCTATTTGTCAGTCCCCATAGACAATGAATTGATTGGAGGTCAAACATGGGCACCTCCACTCCAACCAACATGAGGTACTACAGACCCCCGTTCTCAGGATTACTGATAGTTTCCATGATCAGCCTCTTTTGAAAACCTTCTTGAAGTCAGACATTGAATTCTAGCTCAGCTTCTTTCAACCGGCCAACCGAGAGAAAGAACTTTCCTCCTTCTGGAGAAGAACAGAATTGCATAGCTATTGAGAGGGGTTTCCAGGCTTGAGGCTCAAGTCTATGTGATTGCAGTCTTGTGAATCCTCACAGCAGTCAGTGAGTATGCTGTCAGGATTCTCAGGGAGGCGCATGAAAGCAAATAAGAAATTTGCATACACTGCGGTCATGTGCCGACTAGTTGTGTGTGGCTGGACACATCTAGTTGGAATGTGGCTGAAAGTTTACAAATCGCAGTCATATTACTGTTCACACCTGGTGACGGCACTGGAGAATCCTGACAGCGTACAGTGTACTCGCTGTGAGGATTCACATAGAGTGGCTGCAGACTTGTACCTCTGACTCGCCCCCAGAGGCCGTGGGGTACTCGGTGCCGGGCCCGTGGATTTCTGTGGGAGATGTCATGGACCGTGGTCTCAGGCGGTCAATGTAAAAGGGGTAGAGTGATGGGGATAAAGTCATTGAGATGATTCATGACGCCACCTGTGGTTTCTGGTCAGTTTGACCAGCACTGCAGGGTTTCTTCTCTGGGACAGATGGTGTGGTGCAGCAATGATGTTGTAGCCCTCCACAGGTAGGGCTGTAGTCCCTGGGCAGAGTAGATGAGGTTGGGAAGTGGGGAGATGGTGTAAAGAAGCAGATGTAGCAGAGTCGGGTGTAAGGCGCAGGAATAAGTGGAGGACACAAGGGCATGTAGTTCCAAAGCTTTACTCACAGTCAGTTACGCCTAATCTGAAGTACTTGTAGTTGCGTATTAAACTCAAGTTCCTCCTTCTTGATGTTACTAGGGCCGGTTTCACATTTGCGCTTCAGGGCGCAGCGAAGGCCTGCGCACGGCTGCCACTAAGCCCCGCCCCCTGCCGCGCCTCCGCTGATAGCTCCGCCTCCGGGCGCATGACGCTGCATGCGTCATGCGCCCCCTATCTTTATCACTGAGGACGCAGGCCGTGCGCATTATGCGTTTGGCGGCGCCTGCGTCCTTTTGACGGTGCGCCGAGCGCAACCAAATTGCAACAGGTTGCGTTTGGCGCTGGTCGGTGCACCGTCAAAAGGACGCAGGCGCCGCCAAACGCATACTGCGCACGGCCTGCGTCCTCAGTGATAAAGATAGGGGACGCATGACGCAAGCAGCGTCATGCGCCCGGAGGCGGCGCTACCGGCGGAGACGCGGCAGGGGGCGGGGCTTAGCAGCGGCCGTGTGCAGGCTGTCGCTGCGCCCTGAAGCGCAAATGTGAAACCGGCCTTAGAACTCTACTTGTACGGCAGACAGCTGTAGCCTGCTTTGGGGACTCCTTGCTATCAAGTCCTGGCTCACTCACGTTGCTGTTGTGCCCCTAAGTCTTAGGTGGGAATAAAGTGGTGACAACTTCTATTCCTCCGGTGTCTGCTGCAGGAACATCAGTATCCATACAACCTCGGGGACCGGACCCCGGCCATGCGCTTCAAACTTGAGGAAGGGTTCTGCTCTGACACTAATCCTTAGTTCTCTTCTTCTCCTTACGTTCCGTACTAAACTTTCTTTCTTCTGAAGAATCAGGCTTTCTATTTCTCTTTCCCGTGCCAGCAGCTCCAGGTCACAGGAGTCTACTGCAGCACTTCCTTCACTCCATCCCTCTCAGGGGATCTTCTCTCACAGACTGACCTTTTCCTAATATTCTCCCACTCTCTTGTGCAGTCTAAGCTCCACCCACCTCCCAGCACTCTTCGTGTTCCAAGCAGGGAGCCACTAAAGGTGCTTTGCTACACTAGTGGTGTGCATGTGGGATGTGAGTGTTGGAGTGTGGTCAGGTGTCTCCACCATACCTGGATAGTGGGGTACCACACCTCAGGAGGAGATGCAGTACCTCTGTGGTGACTGAACCCTCAGGGGCGCCACACCACAAGCCTGGAAAAAACCCTTTAATTAATGATACAGAGACCTAAAAACACATTAATGGTTAAATATTCTCCATTTAGTAATTTGCTGGTTTATGGAACAACTAGATACTTTATATAATCTCTTACCAAACAGTTTCTGAAAGCAGGAAGAAGAGTCAAATATCCAAAATAAAGTGACAATGCCTGTGAGACTTTTATTCCAGTGTATCCGTTGCCCCTTCCGCAGCTGTTTCTCGTCAGCCTGTATCGCCATCACTTGACTCAAGCAGTTTCCTTCATCATTTGTGCCCTGTCAGGACGCGTCAAATCACAGTGCCAGGTTCCAAGTGAAAAGCTAATGCCTCGATGCCGTGCGCCCGTGTTCTATTTATGAGCTTTACGTAACAAATAATGTCAGACAACATCTGGTAATGAGCATGGGATGCGAACTTTGTTAAACTTTTGAAAACTTTTTCTTGCTTTGCATAACTTGTAAAAACAATCTATTGTTGTCTCAGAGAACAATGTAATGGGGAGATAGCAGGATATGCATACTCAGTGTCGGACTGGGGTGCCAAAGGCCCACCAGAAACCAACTCAGGAGACCCACTTTTCTGATACATGCAAATGTGACATTATCCTCAACCGCAAATTTATATAACAATGATTTGGGTAGATTGTTCAATGAATAAGATGCCGCCTGTGTCTGTACATAATGGTTCATGTATATTGAGTCAAGTACTGCTCATATACAGTGGGGGAAATATATATTTAATCCTTTGCTAATTTTGTAAGTGCACCCACTGACAAAGACATGAACAGTCTGTAATTTTAAGGGGAGGTTAATTTTAACATTGAGAGATAGAATATCAAAAATAAAATCCATAAAATCACATTGTATAAATTATATAAATTTATTTGCATTTTGCAGTGATAAATAAGTATTTGATCCCTCTGGCAAACAAGACTTAATATTTGGTGGCAAAACCCTTGTTGGCAAGCACAGCAGTCAGACGTTTTTTGCACACATGTCAGTTACTCCCTGGCCTAGAGAGGTGCTAGTGTGTGTGGGTCCTGAGTAGTGATCCCTCCTTACCTGAGAGTGGGGTACCACAACTCTGGCTGAGGTGCAGTACCTCTGTGGCGACCGGAACCTCAGGGGCACCACACATCCAGCACTTAGCTCTTCCAGACTACAGACAGGAACCATCACATTTTCTTCTTGGTATTGGAGCTTAATCTATTTAAAGGGAATTTCCCATGCCTAAATATATATTAGAAAACAGTGAAAACAGTGGTCAATCTGACAGTCGGTTATAATAACTCATCCCCCCCAATAATTTATTCTTAGTTTCGTATCAGCATTGATTGATGCACATTTATTAAAGGGAATCTGTCATTAGGTTATTGCTATGTAATCTGAGAGCAGCATGATTAAGTGGCTGGGACACTGATTCCTGTGATGTGTCACTTTCTAGACTGTTTGTTGTTTCATTAAAATCAGTGTTTTATCAAAAGGAGATTATCACTACAGGACAATGTGTCTTGCGCCTCCTAGTCAACTACTGTGTGTAACCCATCCCTAACCACAGATTAGCGTCGTTCTGTCAATATGCAGTGTACACAGAAAGCTGCCAATCAGTGGTATGTTTCTTGGCCCACATGGTGTCTAAGATGTAAAGTTTCTCCTTATGGATAGTAGTAAGCTGGTGTAAGGAGACTTATAGGACATGCAATGCTTCCCTGGGAATTTAAATATGCAAATAACTTCTTCAAAGGGTTAGTAGTCAGGGACTCCTGATTTTTTCCTCTTATCTTAAGTCATGTGACACGGTCCTTTTTGAAGGGTCAATATTGCCTTTTAGGATTCCTACTTCCAATAGTTGTCAGTAGAGCTCCTGTCCATATCTGAAGAGGTTATTTGCATATTTAAATTTCTATAGGTAGCTTTGCATGGCCTTTAATACTCCCTACACTATCTTGGTGTTCTTCACAAGGTCAAACTTGTTAGATCCCCTGTCAGAGGCCGCTCACCCAGCCAAATCAGTTATCCTGCCTTTGCACTGATGAAAGGCAAACAACCAGAAACATTTGTCTGTAAAAGGAGTTTCTGGTTTCTTACCTTATGTTATATGGCAAGGTCCTTTGAGGGGTCAATATTGACTTTTAGGATTGCTACCTACAAAAACTAGCACTATGAAGAGTAAGAGGACAGTAATGCAGCTCCTTGCTCTCACACACTACAGTCTCTCTTCAGAGCCCTCCAGCTTTTATCAGTGGTGCTCCCAAGGCCACAATATGGATCCTTGGGTGACTGTGCTACAGCCGCTCACATCAGCTTCTTCAAAGCATCTGCTGGGAACCTCACTGCCCACAGCTTCCCATGGGCTCTCCATCACATACAGGTGTCTCTCAGACTATAAAGGGAGAATTTGACCGACATCTATATCCACATCCCTAATCACCTTACATGCGGGTCCCTCGGTGTGTATGTAAGCGGATGACATTGCTATGGACAGCAGAGACACGCTGCCCCTTTAAGAGACAGCACCCCCGTGGCTGATGTGATGGTACATGCTATTCTACCCTTCAAAAGACTTTGGTTTGCTCTTCCAGCTATGGAGAGGGGAGGGACTGTTTTCCCAGTGAGTGTTTGGAGCTGGGAGTCTGCAGGAAACTGACATGAGGAGTAAACCGTGCAGCTTGCAACTGACTGAACTTGTGGATTGTGTATACCCTTCTGGGGATAATGAAGATGGTTTTCCTGTGATACTGCGAGGAGCCACGAAGATCTACAAGGAAGGAATTCAGAAGAGGGAGTTCAACGTTTCTAGGAACAGGCTTGGAATCTTCACACAAGGACAGGACCACATTGCACAGAGCTGCTAGGGAGGACATCGCATCATATTGCAGAGAACTGCAGGGGGCCTCCAGGAAGGAACAGAGACACCAGTATTACCGTGAGTGTTAACCCCATGTGCGCACATGTTTAGGGCTTAGGATAGGCTGCAATAGACAGAGCACGGTAGTCGTGTGGCCGAAGTAGCATCGGCCAGTCAGGCTATAGTTAGAGTAGCAGCATACTGTATTTTACTGTATTGTTTTGCCTTTTGAAAGAATACACTGATCTGTAATAGTTGGGTCACCGTGACCAGCTAGAGAATATCACTTTTGTAAATTGTTTTATGTCATTGCATACCCCTGTTTACACTTTCCTTACACTGCATTCCTTGCCTGTAAATAAAGTAACCCTTTGTTGTTTGTGCCTCATCTTGTGTACTGTAGTCTCCCTGCATTGTGGTGGTCCCCCGGCCATCGCTTCACGTACATGTGGTTGTGTTATTATTGTGGACACCTTCAGAATGCATTCTGGCACAATTTATGTGGCACTGGAACCCTCTAACTTGCCGATAAGATAAAATAGGTTTTGCAAAAATAAAGTCTTGTTTACTGAGTCTAGAACATATATATAAGGGGTAGCAGGAACAATGCTTGGCTTTTTCTTCTGCATTACATGACAAAAGTTTGCGCATGAGGATTTGAGGATGCACATTACCTGTAAGAAACGTTACATATACACAACAGGTTAAACTGGTGACCTTCATCTTCCCGATAAAGGGACACACGGGTCAATGTGCTATGCTGTGCCACTTACCCTAGCTCCACTCTTGTGATCGGTGTAAGGGAGTTCTCACTATCTACCATTTTATAGACGTGACCCCAGTCTGGACTAGTATTTCTTCACTGTGGAACTCCAGGTCTGGCTAACACTGAGACTTACATTAAGGCTGGAGTCACACTTAACGTATAAAAATATGGTCCGTTTTCTATGGACGAGAATCGCACAAATGTTCCCTGAACAATGATCCGTATGTCATCCGTGTGCAATGCGAGGATGCAATTTTCTCGCATCTAAGCATCCGTGTGCCATCCGTATGACATCCATATGGCGTTTGTTTCTCGCAACCTTGCAAAATGGACATTTAACAGTTTTTAGGCCTGAAAATAATTTAAATCATAATCCGCAACCCTATTTATGGCCTCTACAACAGGTGTCAGCCTCCAATCTTTGCATTTTCAGGCCGTGCTTGTGTTGGGGTATTTCTGCTTTGTGTCAAACATGACAGACAGACTTATTTTCAACACAACTGAGCGGGTGCTTTACAACTGGGTTTTGTCACGACGCTTTGGGGAGCCATACCCAGTGATTGTGGATCCGAGGAGGTGAAGACGAATGTGGGTCCATCCGCTTTTGAGGCAATGCCTCATTAAAGGCCATTTCTACCATCTCTATGCATCTCTGCGGACCCATCCTGACAAGTTCTTCCAATATTGTTGGATGAGCCTTGCCACCTTCGATATTTTGTTGGAGATACTGCGCCCTGTAATCACCTTTAAGGACAAGGACAAGTGTATTTCTGAACCTTCTCCTTACGTTACGGTATGTATTCCTCCTCTATGTTGATGATGTTTCCAACTGCCTTATTTTTTGGCTTCCCTAATACCTTATTTTTTTAAAATTTTTGTCAAAATACAACATGTGATTAATCATAATATTTGTATATTTTTGCAACCCCAAAGCCATTGCAAGTATTTTAATGTTGTTATGGCATGGCTTGTTGGGTACAGACTATAACTTTGATGAATGTGAAATTGGTTTGTTATGTTGAATGTTATCTGATTTTTTTTTTTCCCGTTTACTTTTAGCTTCCTTACAACTGGCTTTTCCTATGCGGCACTGAATCATGAATTTTTAATAGGAAAATCAACAATATCAGGCATAGTCCGGTCTACCTGCTCAAAAATATGGTCACGACTTCATCAAGTGGTCATGCCTGAGCCAAAAATGGAAGACTGGTTGCGGATAACCCGTGGCTTTGAGGAGAGGTGCCAGTTTCCAAACTGTATTGGAGCCCTGGATGGGAAGCACCTCCGTGAGCGTAAGCCGCCAAACTCAGGGTCCCAATTCTATAATTATAAACAATATTTTTCTGTAGTGTTGATGGCCCTGGTCGACAGTGGCTGCAGGTTTATAATTGAAGATATTGGGGCCTATGGAAGAACTGGAGACTCCAGAGTCTTCAATTCTTCCATTATGGGTCGGCGGCTGCGCAATAATCAGTTGGACCTACCACCCCTACGTCACCTAACAGGGTACACTATGGATGCTGTGCCATATGTTTTGGTTTCTGATGAGGCCTTTCAATTAACACGTCACGTAATGAGGCTCTATCGCCACAGAGGCCTGGACTACCGGTGCAGAATTTTTAACTTACCCTGGCAACAGACATGGCGGAGGAGTGGGCCTTCTCCTTTCTTCCAACTGCACCTTCAACCCAATCCCACCTCTTCCCTCCCTTATCCTCCCCTCTTTTGAAGTCCACATCTATTCTCCCTCCAACCTCCAAGTGGCCGTCATATACCGACCTCCGGGCCCGACCACTGCCTTCATTGACCAGTTTTCTACCTGGCTCCTTCACTTTCTCTCTGCTGACATTCCCACCATCATCATGGGTGACTTCAACATCCCCATCGACACCCACCAGTCGGCAGCCTCCAAACTCCTGTCCCTTACTTCATCCTTTGGACTTACTCAGTGGTCCTCCTCAGCCACCCACACAGACGGACATACACTAGACCTGGTCTTCACCCGCCTCTGCTCTCTTCCTAACTTCACCACCTCCCCTCTCCCTCTATCTGACCACAATCTACTCACTTTCTCATCCCTGTCCTCCTCACCTGTCACCTATGTCCAGCAGCATATGCACCCCCGCAGAAACCTCGCACATCTAGACACTCGCACACTCTCTGACTCTATTCTACCACTGTCCTCCATAGCTTCAATCCATGACACTGACACTGCCACTACTTTCTACAATGCCACTCTTGCATCAGCCATCGACTCAGTCGCTCCTGTCATGCATAACAGAGTGCGACGAATCAATAGACAACCCTGGCACAATAACACCACTAATAAGCTTTGGCAAGCATCCAGAATTGCAGAACGGCGCTGTAAGAAAACGCATTCGCAAGACGACTTCACTGCACTCAAAGAAGCAACACTTGCATTCAAATCAGCTCTCACCTCTGCTAAACAGGCCTTCTTTACATCCCTTGTATCTTCCTTATCCCACAACCCCAAACAGTTGTTAAATACTTTTAACTCCCTCCTCCACCCACCACTGCCCCCTCCGACTTCCCTAATCTCTGCCGAGGACTTTGACGCACACCTCAAAAACAAGATAGACCAAACACGGCAAGTCTTTATTGCTCAACCACCACAACCCCTTTGTATACCAGACCAGTGCCCAAACCCCATAACCTCCTTATCTAACATCACTGAAGGGGAGCTTGCTCATCTTCTCTCCAAATCACACCTCACCACTTGTGCACTTGACCCTATCCCATCCCACCTCCTCCCCAACATCAACACTACTCTTATCCCATCCCTAACCCACCTCTTCAACCTATCACTACCTTCTGGTACCTTCCCTTCTGCTTTCAAACATGCCACAATCACGCCTATCCTTAAAAAGCCAACCCTCGATTCAACAGCCACGTCCAGCTATCGCCCAATATCGCTGTTCCCATTCGCTTCTAAACTCCTGAAGCAGCAGGTCCACATTGAACTTTCCTCCCACCTCTCATCTAACTTGCTCTTTGACAATGTACAATCTGGCTTCCACCCCCATCATTCCACTGAGACAGCCCTGACCAAAATTACCAACGCCCTACATACAGCCAAAGTTAACAGACAATACTCTATACTCCTGCTTCTAGACCTGTCCTCTGCTTTCGACACAGTTGACCACTGTCTCCTACTACAGATCCTCTCCTCTTTTGGCATCAAAGATCTCACCCTAACCTGGATCTCCTCATACCTTTCCAACCGCACATTCAGCGTCTCCCACTCCCACACTACCTCCTCATCCCACCCTCTCTCTGTTGGAGTCCCCCAACGCTCTGTTCTAGGACCCCTACTCTTCGCAATCTACACACTTGGCCTGGGGCAACTCATAAAGTCCCACGGATTTCAGTACCTTATTTATGCCGATCATACTCAGATCATCCTCTCTGGCCCAGACATCACCTCTCTGCTCTCCAGAATCCCAGAGTGTCTATCAGCCATATCCTCCGTCTTCTCCTCTCGCTTCCTCAAACTCAATGTGGACAAATCTGAACTAATCATCTTTCACCCATTTCACAGATCTTCCTTACCCGACCTTTCTATAACAATTGACAGCATCACGCTTTCCCCCGTACCGGAGGTCCACTGCCTCGGAGTAACCCTTGACTCTACCCTGTCCTTCAAACTGCACATCCAAGCTCTCTCCACCTCCTGTCGCCTCCAGCTCAAAAATATTTCCAGAATCCGTCCCTTCCTCAACCCTCAATCTACTAAAATGCTTGTGCATGCCCTCATCATCTCCCGCCTCGACTATTGCAACATCCTTTTCTGTGGCCTCCCTGCTAACACCCTTTCACCTCTCCAGTCCATCCTCAACTCTGCCGCCCAACTAATTCATCTCTCTCCTCGCTACTCCTCCGTTTCTCCCCTCTGCAAATCTCTTCACTGGCTCCAATTCCCTCAGCGTATCCAATTCAAATTACTAATACTGACCTTCAAGGCCATCTACAACCTGTCTCCTACATACATCTCAGAACTAATCTCCTGATACCTTCCCGCATGTAATCTCCGGTCTTCCCAAGACCTCCTTCTCTCCTTCACACTTAATTCGCTCCTCACCCAACCGCCTCCCAGACTTCTCCCGAATAGCCCCCATCCTCTGGAATTCCCTGCCCCAACACGTCCGGCTATCAACCATGCTCGGATCCTTCAGATGGAACCTGAAAACCCACCTCTTCAGGAAAGCCTACAACCTGCAATGATCCCCGCTGCCTCCTCACCACTACTGGAGCTACTGCCTCACCATCACTGGAGCTGCTGCAACCCCCCAACCTACTGTCTCCTTCCCCACCATCCTGTAGCATGTAAGCCCGCAAGGGCAGGGTCCTCTCTCACCTCTATATCAGTCTGTGATTGTTAGTTTGTTTACTGTAAGTGATATCTGTAAATTGTAACCCCTTCTCATGTACAGCACCATGGTACCAATGCTGCTTTATAAATAAATAATAATAATAATAATAATAATTACTTACGCCTATCCCGTGCATTTCGCATTCTATGAGCCAAATGGCGTGTTCTGCAGTCAGCCATTCAGCTTAGTGAATCCAATGTAAATGAGGTGATTAAAGCTTGTGTGATCCTTCATATCTTTACAAGTATACATGATTGCTCCTCATCTGAAAGTGATGAAGTTGTGTTGGAAAATGTTGTGAGGCCTATTACACATGTGATACCTCTCCGTCATTAGCCCTCTGGATTAAAAGTGCGGGAAGTTTTTACTTATTATTTTGTTACACCAGAGAGAGCTACTCCATGGCAACACAATACTATTTCTATGTTGTAGCTTTGAATTATGTAGTGTAATTAACCCCTTCATGACCAGTAACGCCACATAGGCCTCATGAAAACTGGTGAAAATCTGACCAGTGATGCCTATGTGGCGTCATGACTTTAAAGGCCCCCTGCGGGTCGGGTGACCTAGGTCACTGAAAGGTCACCTGGCCCGCAGATACAGGGGCTTTGTTCTTCAGCATAGGGGGCGTGGCTTCGCCCCCATGTGACTATGATCGCTCTGATTGGCTGTTAAGTGAAACAGCCAATCAGAGCGATAGTAATATTTCATCAATAAAAATTGATGAAATATTACAATCCAGCCATGTCCGACGCTGCTGTAGCATCGGACATGGCTGGTGACAGCGATTCGACTCCCCCTCACCCGTTAATGGGGGCGATCTGCCCCCGCCACTGAATGACAGCGGCGATGTGCCGCCGCTGTCATCATCTCCCCCCCGCCTTCCCTCCGCTCCCCCCCGGCTTCCGATCGGGTTGGAAAGGGTTAGGGTTGGAAAGAGGGTTAGGGTTAGGGTTGGAATTAGGGTTAGAATTAGGGTTAGGGTTGGAGTTAGGGTTAGGGTTGGAATTAGGGTTAGGCTTGTGGTTAGGGTTGGGATTAGGGTTAGGGGTGTGTTCGGGTTAGGGTTGGGATTAGGGTTAGGGATGTGTTGGGGTTAGGGCTGTGGTTAGGGGTGTGTTGGGGTTAGGGTTGAAGTTAGAATTGTGGGGTTTCCACTGTTTAGGCACATCAGGGGGTCTCCAAACGCGACCTGGTGCAACCATTGATTCCAGCCAATTTTGCGTTCAAAAAGTTAAACGGTGCTCCCTCCCTTCCAAGCCCCGACGTGTGCCCAACAATGGTTTACCCCAACATATGGGGTATCAGCGTACTCAGGAAAAACTGCACAACAACTTTGGGGGTCTAATTTCTCCTGGTACCCTTGGGAAAATAAAAAATTGGGGGCTTAAAAAATATTTTTGTGGAAAAATTTTTTTTTTAATTTTCACGTCTCTGCGTTATAAACTTCTGTGAAGCACTTGGGGGTTTCAAGTGCTCACCAGGCATCTAGATAAGTTCCTTGGGAGGTCTAGTTTCCAAAATGGGGTCACTTGTTGGGGGTTTCTATTGTTTAGGCACATCAGGGGCTCTGCAAACGTAACGATGACCGCAGACCATTCCATCAAAGTCTGCATTTCAAAACATCACTACTTCCATTCCGAGCCCTTACGTGTGCCCAAACAATGGTTCCCCCCATATGTGGGACACCAGCATACTCAGGACAAACTGTTCAACAACTTTTGGGGTCCAATTTATCCTGCTACCCTTGTGAAAAAAAATTGCTGGCTAAAAATCTTTTTTTTTGAGGAAAAAAAATATTTTTTATTTTCACGGCTCTGCGTTATAAACTTCTGTGACGCGCTTGGGGGTTCAAGGTGCTCACCTCACATCTAGATAAGTTCCTTGGGGGGTCTAGTTTCCAAAATGGGGTCACTTGTGGGGGGTTCCACAGTTTAGGTACATCAGGGGCTCTGCAAATGTTACATGATGCCCGCAGACCATTCCATCAAAGTCAGCATTTCATACTGTCACTACTTCTCTTCCGAGCCCCGACGTGTACCCAAACAGTGGTCCCCACCCACATATCGGGTACCAGTGTACTCAGGACAAACTGGACAACAATTTTTTGGGTCTAATTTATCCTGGTACCCTTGTGAAAATAAAAAATTGTGCACTAAAAAATATTTTTTTGAGGAAAAAAAAATATTTTTTATTTTCACGGCTCTGCGTTATAAACTTTTGTGAAGCACTTGGGGGTTCAAAGTGCTCACTACACATCTAGAAAAGTTCCTTAGGGGGTCTAGTTTCCAAAATGGGGTCATTTGTGGGGGAGCTCCAATGTTTAGGCACACAGGGGCTCTCCAAACACGACATGGTGTCCGCTAACGATTAGAAGTAATTTGCATTTCAAAAAGTTAAATGTCGCTCCTTCCCTTCTGAGCTCTGCCATGTGCCCAAACAGTGGTTCCCCCCCACATATGGGGTACCAGCGTACTCAGGACAAACTGGACAACAACTTTTGTAGTCCAATTTCTCCTGTTAGCCTTGTGAAAATTAAAAATAGTGGGCTAAAAATAATTTTTGAGGAAAAAAAATATTTTTTATTTTCACTGCTCTGTTATAAACTTTTGTGAAGCCCTTGGGGGTTCAAAGTGCTGACTACACATCTAGATAAGTGCCTTAGGGGGTCTAGTTTCCAAAATGGGGTCACTTGTGGGGGAGCTCCAATGTTTAGGTACACAGGGGCTCTCCAAACGCGACATGGTGTCCGATAACGATTGGGGCTCATTTTCCATTCAAAAAGTCAAATGGTGCTCCTTCCCTTCCAGATCCTGCCGTGCGCCCAAACAGTGGTTTATGACCACATATGAGGTATCAGTGTACTCAGGAGAAATTGCCCAACAAATTTTAAGATCCATTTTATCCTGTTGCCCATGTGAAAATGAGAAAATTGATGCTAAAAGAAAATTTTTGTTGGAAAAATTAAAATGTCCATTTTTTTCTTTCCACATTGCTTTAGTTCCTGTGAAACACCTGAAGGGTTAATAATCTTCTTGAATGTAGTTTTGAGTAGCTTTAGGGGTGTAGTTTTTAGAATGGTGTCACTTTTGGGTATTTTCTGCCATATAGACCCCTCAAAGTGACTTCAAATGTGAGGTGGTCCATAAATAAAATGGTATTGTAAAAATGAGAAATCGCTGGTCAACTTTTAACCCTTATAACTTCCTAACAAAAAAATATTTTGTTTCCAAAATTGCGCTGATGTAAAGTAGACATGAGGGAAATGTTACTTAGCAACTATTTTGTGTCACATAACTCTCTGGTTTAACAGAATAAAAATTCAAAATTTGAAAATTGCGAAATTTTCTAAATCTTCGCCAAATTTCTGATTTTTTCACAAATAAACACAAAAATTATCGACCTAAATTTACCACTAACATGAAGCCCAATATGTCAGGAATGTGTCTCAGAATCGCTAGGATCTGTTGAAGCGTTCCTGAGTTATTACCTCATAAAGGGACACTGGTCAGAATTGCAAAAAATGGCCTAGTCATTAAGGTCAAAATAGGCTGGGTCATGAAGGGGTTAAGCTAATTTTTGGGTTTCAAGTGTGTGTATTTTTTCCCTTTATAATGTCTCAAATGTATAAATGCAAAGATTAACCATTTAGTCAGAACATTACACATTAGTCAGTTTGTTCAAACTGTTTTTACTCAAAAAGTAGACTTAGTCAAAAAACAAAACAATATTAGCAGCGTAGAAAAATATTTAGAATGGAGAGTCCTCAGTGGTTGATGCCTTTTAATGGCTAACTGAAAAGATGGTAACACATTGCAAGCTTTCAAGACTACTCAGGTTTCTTCATCAGGCATTGACTAATGCAAAATCTGAAGAATCACATATTTATGTACAACACAGGACAGAAAAAAATGCAATAGATAAGACAAGTGACGTGAAGCAGAACTATCATTATGGGGGAGTGATAGACAGTTATGGCCATAAATATTGGACCAGTTCATAGATAAGGAGTGAAAGTTTTATTGTTCTCTGATTAGGGTCTGGTAATGTGTTGTGATGCCCCCACAAGGTCTCAGTGAGTAACACGGTACAAAGATTTACATCTTTCCTGTATTAGCAGAATATTGTTTCTTTTCCCAATCAAAATGGGACGACTAACAATAAAAAACTTAGCATAATAAAAACAATAAAGTAGAGTTAAACCAAAAATAAAAACATAATAAACATAAGTTATAAGCTATGGTACATTGGGGGTGGTGATGGCTGAAGGGCAGCTTGCCCTATTTGCTGCGCAACTTGAACCTCACTCTGGGGATTAACATATGATGCCCCCGGATGGTGGATCTGGGCAGGATCCTGTGGTGGAGGCAAAAAATGTGAGGTTTGATACTGGAGAGGATACTCCTGGGGATTGGAGAATCCATGTGGTTTATACCCTCCAATATGGCCATGTCGACCATACCCATGTTGGGACCAGCCTCCAACAGAGGGTCTGATCAAGTGGCCATAATGGGCAGGTGCATTGTAGCATGACATTTAGCCCTGTGTAGGACAATGTAGTGTTTGGGGGGAATGTGGCTGTGGTGCTGGCACACGGAGAGGAGGTGACTCAGATACCGATTGAGCCTGCACTTGAGAAATTCTCGGCATTTGAAGCTGGTTACTGGTTGAGAGTTGCCAGTGTTCCAAATATTCAAAACTGGGTTGGGGGTCATTGTGGGGTGTGCAGGCATCAATTAGTATTTGAATTGCTTTACGGGCATGCAGCCTGACCTCCCGGGGTATTGGAAGGAAGTAAAGGGCCAGGCTGTGGGCATATGCTTCTTCCCCATCATTGTGTGCTGCCCTGGTCAAATAATTTAAAAAAACAGTGTCCACGTGCTTCCTGGTGATAGAGGCTGTAATATCTCTCCTTCGTCGACCACGGCGTGGGATGCCAGCAGCCTGGGGTGAGGTATCCAGAGGCATGGTATGGCTGCTGCCGTTTTCCTGGTCCTCCTCTGGATGTTCCTCGGATGCCAGTGCTGGTTGTGTGAGGATACAGCTGGAAGGTGCAGATGGCCAGCCACCTCTTCACCTTCCCCGACTGGATCTATAGGAGCCACTGAGTCAGAGGCTGTCTCCCTCTCAGTTAGGTTGGACTGAGTTCTGTTTTAATGGAATGTTAAAAAAAAAAATTAGATGTGAATCTAAAATCTGCATGTTTAAAATGTGGTGTGATGCTTGCACTTATGGTCTCAGATCCAGAATGGGAGCCAGAAAAGAAAGCCTGCCAAAGTATATATACTTTGTTTTCGTCGGTGCTGCATCCCCACTCCTGGCACGCTGCTGTTGTTCACCCCGGTACTGGTCCCTCACGCTGTGCCAGCATCTCATGATATTATTCACTGCAAACAAGCATACACATATATGTTTAATTTTTAAAATCTGCTTTGGTAATCTAAGATGTACTTTACACTATAATGTGGCATGATGATTATTATGTTTTAACCCAGTAATGTGCCAAATATTGGTACAATCAAAGCAGATATAATTAGGTAGTGGTGTGATGTTAACAGGTGTTACAGAGTTCAATAATATTATACAGGGGCTGTACTTACTAATTTGCTGCTGGGCCTCACAAGGCTTGTCCTCAAATTCAGGAAACATCTGCCCACATATTCTCCTCCATGCTGCCTCCCTTCTTGTCCGATCGGCATAATGGGCGTCCCTCTGATCCCATAGTTCTGGCCACTCGTACGTATTTCTCTCTAGTGTGACTCAGGCTTAACTCTTCCTCTCAGGTGCCCAAACTTGCCTGCTATGAGGAAAACTGCTGCCCTTATGGGTTACTTGCTGTATGATTTGCTCCATTGAACACCAGGAACTCGCATACTTGTTCCCATTACTCCTCCCCCGCCATGGGCTGCCTCTACAGTTAAGCCTGTCACCCCTAACTAACAGGAACTGCAGTCTCCAGGAGAATAAAACATTTAATACAATTCCATTTGCATACAAAAAAACAACAAGGGTCTTTAGAGGGTTGTTAGCCATCTTCTCCACCTTTACAAGACCACCAGCTTACTGTCATGAGGCAGTCATGTCCACCTGGAAAACCTGCAGTTAGTTAGATGGTCACGTAAGGTAATGAATCGCAGGTCTTCTTTAGAGATGGTGTGATTTGTGTCCCATATTAAATGGATTTAGTTTCTTCTGGTGCAGAAGAGGTTAACAACCCTTTCTATGCTGGTCAGAAACATACAGCTGCTTCTTATCTGGTCAATACCTCTTTCTATATACAGTAAACTGGTAATACCTTGTTGTCCTTGTCCCTGCCGGTGAAAGATTCATCTTCCTGTGCTGTGTGCTAAAGATAAGTGGTTGGAGTAGAGTTGTTGTAGAAGTGTTCTGTGGTTTGATGTAGTACATGTGTGTTTATCCTATGGTCCCTGTTCCCATTTAGCTTATTCGGCCCTGTCCCTATCCTCCTCCCTATTGTTGGTTAGTGCTAGAGGTTTTCTGTTGTCCTTGTTTTGTCTTTGTGTCTTGTTTACATTACATTTCTGTCCCATGCCTCATGGGATCGAGAAGGTGACAGATCAGGGTTTAACTGTCATGGGTGTGTCAGATGCTACAGACAGTCGCTCTGCATCTGGCTACAGAAGGTCTTTGCGTTTGGCATTGCAGATGCCTTTTTAATCCTTCTGACATTTAAACTCAGTGGCAACCTCCCTCTGGCTCTAATTGACACACCTGAACCTGGGCATTAATAGACTCCCAGTCTGCTTCAGGGAGCCGTCGGTGATATTCATGTTTTCCCCTTGTGAAGGCTTGGAGCTATAGCAGTCGACTAACTTCCTTTCTGGAGCTTTTGGAGGATGTCTGGTGTTATTTCTCTGGCGTCTGCTCAAGCTAAGTTGTTTCCTCCCTGTTTGTCTCACTTCTTGACTTTAGTTTTCAGTGGGGACCAACCAGTGCTCATCCCCCCTTCCCTATTCAGCGCTTAGCTCTAGGGATATACAGGTCTTAGGTTGCTGCTCGGTGATTGGTATGGAGCCAATATAGGGATGGTAGGGGAGGTAGCGTTCATACTAGATCTGCCTAGGCATCTCCACTTCCCCTTTCGCTAGCGTTTGGGCTTCCTTCTCCCCTTCCCCTTGTGTTGTATTTAGTCATCCCACACTGTGCGTGACATTAACAAGAGCATAGTAAGGTCGGAGACTCGGTTTTTCTACCTTCAAGAGTACTCCTGGAACAGGGATAGTTACGTTCTCAGTTCCAGGGACAGTTTGAGGCTCCCCTTCGTTACCGAAGACCATCACAGCGTGACACTTCTCGGAACATTGGCACACTTTTTGTATCAGACTCTTGAATCTCATGAGGATCCTCTTCCACTCTGGTGGTCCAGTCTGACCCTAGATGTCATACATATTATTGAAGGTATTTTACCAAGGTCTTTATAGCAACAGTCTGTTATTTTCATGGTCCTATCTTTCCCTTTAAACCTGAACACTTAGAAATTTTCTAGAGAAGACAAATCATCTCTTTTCTCATATTTACAGGATTGTGGCTTTTCTTTTTCCTTTCATGAGGATTTTTTTCACCAATATGGCTTACACTCTTGATCATATCTTGGCACCTGTCTCACCCCCACCAGTGTGTCTGGTTTGCCAGGGATATTAGTTAGTCTGGGAGTTTGTGTCCCTTGAAGCAGAACTGTGAAACATCATTCTCTCCTGTTTTGTGAGCTCCGGTTCATTGAGCTCAGGTGTTCCGGCTAATGATCTGCCAGTCTACCGGATAGAGGAGTCATAGCCTTCTTTATCAAGCTAAGTAGCAGTCAGGCAGGTTGTCAGCATAGATGATGCACCTCGAAGCTTCTCTCTACTACTTTTCTTTGCAATTTTTTTCTGTACTTGAAGTAGATTGTAAGTGTCAGCCGAGAGCTTTCTACCTACATAAAAAATACAGCAGGTTGTTTTTTGACTGCACAGTCGGGAGGGCTCCGACTGAGTTTCTTTTCTTTTACTTTTTAAGCAATTTTATGACTTAAAAATCTTATAAAATAAAGGCTTGTAGAAGCAATAATACTGTACATTACAAGACAGAATTCATATGTGAAGTATCTACTGAAGACAAAAGTAATCTCACACCGATATTACCGCAAATATGGTCACCATATAGTGGTAGATACTAGTCCTGCAGAACATATAAGTGACTACATGTACAGTTATAAATGATGACTTACAGATGACATTCTTTCTGATGGAATACTTCACTTTTCCCGTCTTTTCTATCTGAGCCAAACCGAAATGACGTCCCCAGCCATGACTCGTCTGCAGAGATTACAGCCAAAAACACATGTGACGTCTCACATTTCCAAAACCGCCCCCATCTATTCCCAACCTGCACAACCTCCTCATCCTACTAACACCCCAATATTGAGCTGCTGTTGCCATATGTGTTCCTGCTACTGGACCTGCTATGTGGAACAAAAACAGTGCTCCTCTCAGTTTCCCGCATAGTAATGCCACTGTTGCGAATCCTGGAGTGGACCAACTGGATCGCGGTGCCGACCGACCCCGGGCGATCCGGCCAGGTGGAACCGACTTCTATACAGGGACCATTAGGGGCTGGCCCGGGGGGAAGGTATGCCGCGATAGCTATTGCCAGAGGGACAGTTCGAAGGAAACAGAAAGAACCTGGGAACTCACCAAGAACCGGACAGAGCAGAGCGTCTGCAGAGAGGCATGGGATCCAAGACAAGGCAGCGTTCACACAGCGGGCACGGGATCCTGGATGGTGTCGGATTCTCACAAGGAGGCCCAAGATCCTGGGCAAGGCAGAGCACACACGGGAAGACGTACAGGGACAGAGACAGAACAGAGTACGCACAGGAAGACACAATAACAGGTACAGAGCAGAGTACGCACAGAGGGATACACAAGAACAAGGACAGAGTAACGGTGAGGCTACCGGGAGGAACAGTACCCCGAAGGGTATGAGGACCTGACGTGCAAGTACCTATGGGGACCTAGAGAGGGCACTGAAGTAAGGCACAATAATAATCAGGCGCTTCCTCAAGCAGGAAGCGGCCTGATATACCCAGAGACTGCTGCCCAGGCAGGGCAGTGCTTCTGGGTCAGTACAACCCGGCATCATAAAGAAGCCTGGAGTGCGCGCGACCGTGACCTAAGCGGCCTAGCACGCATACGTGAGGAGCGGGATCCCCTGCACGGCTGAGGACCCGGAAGACCAGACGAGACGCGGCGAGGGACCCGGGAAGCAAGGTGAGTATCGCCCGGTGTTGTAACAGCCACCACTGTGCCCCTTACAAAGTGAAATGCCTCCTTTATGCCCTTTAGGTGGTAAAATTGCCCCTTAGAAAACATTAATGCCTTGTGCAAGTGCCCTAAAAAATAGTGCCCACATTTTGCCCTGAGAAAGTCACACTGCCCCCATATACATAATGTCCCCATGTATTATAGTTAATCTGTAACATTAAAGCTTAAGTGGCCACGTAACATTTAATAATATTATATTTATTATTAATTATTATTATTATATTGTTATATTTGATAAAATAGTCCCCAGCTTTCTTAAACATAGCATTATGGGCCCACAGCTCCCTATACACAGTATGATGTGCCCACAGATCCCCTATACACAGTATGATGGGCCCAGAGCTCCCTTATATAGAGTATGATGAGCCCATTGCTCCCCTATACACAGTATGATGTTCACACAGATCCTCTATACACAGTATGGTGGGCCCACAGATCCTCTATACACAAAATGGTGGACCCAACGCTCCCTTATACACAGTATGATGAGCCCACAGATCCCCAATACACAGTATGATGAGCCTACATCTCCCCTATACTCAGTATGATGGGTCTACAGCTCCCCTATTCACCGTATGATGACCCCCACAGCTCCCCTATACACAGTATGATGAGCTCACATCTCCCCTATACACAGTATGATGAGTTTACAGCTTACATATACACAGTATGATGACTCCACAGCTCCCCTATACATAGTATAATGTCCTCAATGCTTCCCCAAAAAACTCTGAAAAGTCAAAAATTGTTACAAGTCTCAGAGAGATTCAGCACTCCTGAAATTGTTAAGATAGTGGGGCGCAATCACAGAACCAGAAATAACTGCCAAAGATTTGAGAAGAATCAAATGTGAATTTGTGGGAGAGAGGGTCCCCGTCGAGTGTCCGGGTCGGAACCGAGGGGACCGTCACCTGGGTTCCGGGGGGAAGGTGTTTCCGGGGGACAGAGTTCAGGGACAGACCGTGGAGACTGACAGGTGGACTGGGGGAGGAGCCAATATAAAAGGGGCAGGGAACGAGAGTCACAGTGAGTCAGCAGAACGAGACAGAAGGAGCAGGAGATCGTGGGAGCGACTGAGAGCCAGAGCGACTCACCAGAGCCAGGTAGGAGGCCAGAGACACCTGGACATCAATGGGACGGCGCCGAGATGACCGTCCGAGAACCGCTGCCCCGTGTCGACCAGCGGCCGCTGCCTTCTTCCAGCCCGCGGCTGCGGCCTGCCCGTGGTCACCAGCGGCCGTTGTCGCCTCGCTCCTGCCCGTGGCTGCGGCCTGACCGCGGACTTCGGCGGCAGCTGCCGCCTCACTCCAACCCGCGGCTGCGGCCTGTCTCCCGCTGCCCGCAGCCGCTCTGCCCTCACCCGTGGTCGTGGCAAGCCCAGTGCCGTTGGCGGCCACCACTCTCCCGCTCCGATCCGTGGCAGGGGCCGAGCCTCTGCTTGCCGTGGATTCCCTTGTGCAGCTGCTAGCTGCACAGGTGGCCTGTCACCCACCACCCCGCATCGCTGCCGCTTTCCCCCGTCCAGGGGCTGCGGCCTACTCATCCAAGGACTCCTCCAGGGCTGGAGGTGCCCCACGCCACAGGAGCGGCAGAACGCTCGAAGACTACGCCAACTCTTCAGCTGCTGGGCCCAGCGGCTGCTCCGCCAAAGAACCAACATCCAGAATGCTGAGGGACGTCAGGACAGCTAAGTTGACTCTATAGTTAAGGACCCGTAGTCGGCCATACCGCGGCCCTATAGTGACCAGCTCTCGCCGGATGTAGTCGTGTTCTACTCTGTTTGTGTTTACTTGTATTGAGCCCCTGCGAGGGCAACCCTTGTTACCCCTTTTGGTCGGTCAGGCCAAGCCTGAGGAAAGTCACCTCTAGGCCTATAAACGTTATTACAAAAGCACCAAAGTGTCTTGCGACTTGTCCCTGCATCCTGCGTACCTGCTAGTACCACAAATTGACCAGGAAGCAATTATCTTCCAGTGCTGCCATATTCCTGAACTGCAACCTACCTGGAGGGTCCAGAAGTACAAGGTGATCAGTGCTCAGAGACATGGCCGTGGCGAGGAGCTCGACCACCACTGAGCAAGGCACAGAAGTGGAATTGTCATGGCTGAAATATCTGAAGACAGATGTTCACTTCACAGGTTTTATGGACTGATGAGTTGAGAGTGACTCTTAATGGAGCAGATGGATGGGCTTGTAGTTGTATCAGTAATGAGCACAAACCTCCACTTCCACTCAGATGACTGCGAGGTGGATGCGGGTTCTTCTATGGGCTGGATGTTATGCACCTGCCCTAGAACTATGCCTTGCTTCTCTCTCCCTGGCTTCTTCAGTGCCGAGATCTCCATCTGTGCATGCGTCGCCACCCAGCGGCCATTTTCCCGGCAGGAATCCACCGCACACACACAGGAAAGCATGGATGGAGCGGCAGAGCCCCCCACGCAGCACGAGACAGAGCACGGCGGTGGCAAGCACCGAGGGACAGAGTGTGGCGGCAGCACTTGGCAGCACCAAGAACAGAGTGCGGCGGCAGCATCGGACACCCGCAGCGGCGTGCCGCACATCGGAACACCCCCTCATCCCAGCCTGCGTCCTGCAGCAACGTTCCACTCCTGCCTCCTCCAGCAGCAACCCTGGGACCCCACTTCACCGCAGCCACCACCCCTGGTAAGCAATAAGATGCATGGATTATAAGAAGCACCACCATTTTATTAAAAAAAGTTTTTTCTTTTTATTCTCCTCAAAATTTGGGGTGCGTCTTATAATCTGGAGGGTCTTATAAAGCAAAAAATACGGTACTTTATTGCAGCAGTGGTCCATGACAAACTGTGTTTCTTTCAAGAAAACAAGAATTTTTCTGCAGGACAATGCTCCATGTCAGCATCAAAGTCTCTACCTCTTTGCCAGGGAAGACCTTAAGGCCGGAATCACACATGCAAGGAATACAGCCGAGTCTCGCATGTTAATACCCAGCACTGGTGCCGGCACTCAGGAGCGGAGCGTGCGGCTGCATAGCAATACATGGAGCCGCATGCTTCGCTCTTGTGTGCCGGCGGCAGTGCCTGGTATTAACATGCAAGATTCGGCCGTATTCCTCGCATGTGTGATCCCGGTCTAAAGATGATAGAAAAATGATACTTCCTCTCCAGACTAAAATGCTCAGGTGCTTGTTGTTCGGGTCGAGCAAACTGGAATGCACGGGTGCTCGACCTGAGCAACGAGCCCAATGTAAGTCTGTGGAAACTGAAGCATTTTTCAGGTGGGCCCCCCCCTCCCGGCGAACTGCAGAGGGACTAGAAATTGCTGAAATCGATGGGAACAGTGCTCAAATGACATGGGAACAGCATGTGGAAGACCCCTGGTAGCATTTCTGACTCCCAGGTCACAGCTGTGAACAATGTTGTCAGAGTCTTACGCCACTTTTACAGGCGCACAATAAAACACAAAAGCGAAACCAAAATGGATTTTCCTGGGAAATATGTTAAGGAACATCCTTTCCAGGGTAATGACTTGTATATAAGGCAAAATAAATAATCAAAAACAAAAATGCTCCTCCACACCTTGGGCTATGTTCACACGTAGCGTTTTTGATGCGTTTTTGAACTTTACCTTTGCTTTCAACCAAGACAAATGCATTCACTGGGAAATGTCATTTTAACATTTTACAACCTTATCTGGCCATGTGGTGTGTGACACATCATCAGGCACATCCTATTTCATCTATGAAAGAGGGACTCTGAAAGTCAGAAAGCCTATTTTTATAGGACCATCAGGTGGCCTTTACTATTCTTCAAGGTCCAGCAGTCTGCTATGCTTTGTTGTTCCCATTATTAAACAGTGGGTCTCCGATACTGTTATTGTGTATGCATTGAGTGGCAGGGCTGCCCAAAATTTGGACGCACCCCAATAACCCTTTGAAGAAACATACTTGAGGACCTCCTGAAAACAATGTTCCCATTATTAGGATATGAGTCTCCCATAGTGTTTACATATGCAGTGAATGCAAGGGCTGCCAAAAATTTGGAGGCACTCTAATGCCTCTTGGAAGAGACGTGGAGGAGGGCCTCATAAAAAAATGTTCCCATAAGAAAGGAGCGGGTCTCCTATACCTGCAATGCCCATGTATGGGCTGACAGACATTTACCCCTGGTGGTACACCTGAACATACTGCATAACAATTTATTTTTACGGGCATCATAAACACCCTTTAAAAAAATTATGTGGGTGTTGCATCAAGGACCATGGTCACCCTGGTGATGTGGTGGTTGAGGATGAGGAGAAGGAGGAGGACAACAGCAAATAGCTAAAATCAGGAAGCGTATACCCATGTGTCGGTGTGAAGAGGTGCATGGGAATAGACCTCCCAAAAAAAGACACTGGATTTGAGTTTATGATATGCTGCTATCATTCGGTGGTGTTGAGAAGTCTGGCCCAATCCAGCCCTTGTTCATTTTTATAAGAGTCAGCCTGTCAGCATTTTCAGTTAACAGGTGGATGCGCTAATTAGTTATAATTCCACCAGCGGCACTAAAAACCCGCTCTGACAAAACGCTATCGGCAGGGCAGGCCAGGACCTCCAAGGCGTAGAGAGCCAGTTCATACCACATTTCCAGCTTGGATACCCAATAATTATAAGGTTCAGAGGAATCACAGAGGACGTTGGTACGGTCAGCAAGGTACTCCCTCAGCATCTTCCCCAATTTTGCACTCCTTGTGAGATTACCCTGCGCCTCAGGGCCTGTGCGATGGGAGGGTCTGAGAAAACTCTTCCAGAACTTTGACAGTGTTCCCCTGCCTCTGCTGGATTGGAGTCTTCTCTCTCACCTGTGCTCCTTGGTTGTCCAACGAACTGTGACCTCTGCCGCCAGCATTTTCAGATGGGAATTTTTTTAATAATTCCAAAACAAGGGCCTTCAGGTACTGCCCCATTTTAGTAGACCTGTCTGCCTCAGGAATAAGAGATAGAAAGTACTCCTTGTAGCGTGCGTCTAGAAGTGTCATCAACCAGTAATGGCTGTCACCCAAAATTTTGAGAATGCGAGGGTCACGGGAAAGGCAGAGTAACATAAACTCAGCCATGCCTGCCAGACTGCTAACAGGAAAGACTTCCGTGTCCTCACCAAGAGGACGACTGACCATGCTCTCCTCCTCCCTGTCCTCAGGCCATCCATGCTGAACAGTAAGTACTGTCTATAGCGCATGAAACTAGCTCTTGTTCTCCCTCTTCCTCCTCTTCCTCATTGTCACCCAATCCACCCAATCACCCAATGGGATGAGATGAGTCTCGGCTGTGTGTAATCACTCTGTATGGTTCCTTGCTCCATCTCATCGTGCTTTGCCTTCAATGCATCCTCTTTGATTGTGAGCAGAGAGCATTTCAGAACACAGAGAAGCAGGGTGGTGATGCTAATTATGGTGTCATCGCCGCTCACCATCTTGGTGGAGTCCTCAAAGTTTTGTAGGATGGTACATATGTCTGACATTCATGTCCACAAATGAGGTCTATGTGTGGAGCCTGAACTGAATACCGACGGTCTTGTAGATGCTGGTAGTCAACAACTGCCCTCTTCTGCTCACAAATTCTTCCCAAAATCTGCAGTGTAGAGTTCCAACGCGTGGGGACATCACACCCCAGCCAGTGAGTCTGAAGCTGCAAACGTGGCTGAAGCACGGCAAAGGGCGGTGGAAACTAACTGACTTTCTGAAATGGGCACACAGCCGGTGTACTTTGACAAGCAGATCCAGCAGCTCCGAGTAGGTTTTGAGAAACTGCTGAACAACGAGGTTAAGCACATGGGCCAGGCATAGTACATGTGTGAGCTCGCCTCAGAGCCGCCACCAGGTTCCAGTCATTGTCAAACACGACCATGCCTGGCTGTAGGTTCAGCGATGTCAGCCACAAATCTGCTTGCTCTTTCAGAGCTGTCTACAACTCTTCAGCATTGTGTGGTTTGTCACCTAAGTATATTAGCTTCAGCACAGCTTGTTGCCGCTTGGCTGAGTCAGTGCTGTAGTGCTTCCAGCTTGTGACCGATGTGGTCATTTCGGAGATGGAGTCTGAAGAGGTGGAGGAGGAGGTGCAGGAGCTGTAAACTGTGGGGGCAATCCTGATTGACCTAGGGCCCGCAATTCTCAGCGTCGGGAGGACGTGTTCCATCCCAAGGTCTAACAGGATCCCAGCTTTCACTATGATAACTCGGTGTGCCATCAGCGAGATGTACCGTCCGTGCCCACAAGCACTTGTCCATGTCTCTGTGGTTGGGTGGACTTTGCCAGTAATTGCATTGTTGAGATCACGGCTAATGTTGTGGGACACGTGCTTGTGTAATGCGGGGACGGCACACCGGGAGCTGCCATCAGGTTGCAGAAAGCTTCCGTCTCCACAAGCCTAAAATGCAACATTTCGAGAGCAAGCAGTCGTGAAATTTGGGAATTTAGTAGTGAGGCCTGTGGGAATTTGTCTGCGTATTTGTGCTTGCGTTCCAAGGACTGGGGTATGGACAACTGAATGCTGTGCTAGGACAAGGAAGTGGACATGCTTGCTGATGGTGCTTGTTGAGTGTGTGCAATGACAGGTGCAGGGTGTTTGCATGCACCACGGACAGGGGATTGGCTTGCACGCACAACAGCGGAAGAAGAAGTGGTGTCACCCACAGACACTGTTCCTGGACCCCGGGGTTCGGCCCACAAAGTCAGGTGCTTTGCTGCCATGTGCCTGATTATGCTGGTGGTGGTTAGGCTGGTAGTTTTGCTACCCCTGCTGATGCTGGCCTGGCAGGTGGTGCAAATGGCCTTTTTGGGGTTATCGGCAGAGTCTTTAAAAAACAACCAGACTCGGGAAGACCTAACTGTTGTACTGGCAACTTCCATCATGTTGTTGTTACAGGGAATAGTTGCCCGCCTTCTGTCTGTGGCCACCACACTGCTGCCTGTTAGAGTGCTACGCCTCCCTCCCCCTGTGTGCTGCTGTCCTCGATCTGCATGTATCCTGCCAGCTTGGGTCAGCTATTATATCATCCACCACCTCGTCTTCCACTTCCGCACCCTGCTCCTTCTCCTGACTTTCTGGCAATTGTGTCCCATCATTGTCCACCTCTTGTGACACTTTCCTACCATCACAGTCGTGTGATTGGGGCTGCTCAAATATTTTGGCATCACTACGTGAGCTCTCCTCTTTCCCCGCTTCAAGTGGACCGGGTGAGAGGCCCGAATCTATAAATGGAAAAGTGAACAGGTCTTCGGAGTGTCCAAGTGTGGTATCAGTTGTCTCCGGGCACTTGGCATGGTGGGAGGAAGGAGGATCAGGGTGAGGAATATGTGGTCCAGACTCATGTCTACTGAGACTTGACCGTGTGCAAGACAGAGTGCTGGTGGTGGTGGCAAAGTGACTGGAAGTATTATCCACTATCCAACCAACAACCTTTTGACACTGCTCTTGGTTTAATAATGGTGTGCTGCGGTCCCCTAATGTGGATAAATGGGGTGAGTGGGTGCTCTTGTCTGCTGGCTCGGCTGCCTTTAGCCAGACTGCGTGGACCAGGGCTCATACCATTGAACACCCGCTCTATCTCCTGATGGGCAATGCAGACAACACCGGGTTAGGGTAAAACAGTTTGGCAATACTTTATTGAACCACAAAACCCAATAGCAAACAGAGCAATCCCAGCAATTACCCCAAGATGGTGCACATTACAGGGTCTCACCCTTCCCTTCCGCTGACTCGCCAAGATAATAGAAGATATTATGTCTGAGCTCCCAGGGCCGTTACTCCACCTGTGTTACGCATGCAGAGAGGAGGTAATGACAAGCGTAGGGAGATAACTGAGAGCAGTCCTGTGTTCTTTCAGCCAAGTCCAAAGTACCCTGAGCTGAGATCCTGAAGAGTGACACCAACAAGAAGAAAAGAAGTCTCTTTCATACCCGAGGCAGGTGATCTATTTTTAGATTTACCCAGTGTCCTTCAGTCCACCCTCACAGCCTTTCCCTATCTACCTTTGAAGTCAACACACTGGTTACAGAATACAATACACAATTAGTATATCAGCACACAATTAGTATATCAGCACACAATAAACAAAGATAAACATACACTATGTACAAGTCACTCTTACAGACTTACACAGTATTTTATTTTTTCTATAGTGCTTCGAAATTCATGTTTGCTACTTTTTGGTTTTGACTCGGGACACCCCCTCCTCCATCAACTTAGTGTCTCCAAGCAGCTGGCTCAGAGACACCATATTGATGCTGAGGACAGAGAAGACCCCTGATCCACATAGCACTGGATGGACCAGAACTGACAAGCTCAAATGATCCCACAGCCCAGGCCTCCCATAGTAGCTAGGATTACAGGTGTACGCCACAGCACCCAGCATGTTAATGGTATGCAAGTCTGTCTTCTTGACCCACCAGACATAAACACTTATATCCACAAGCCAATATACAGATAAAAAGTCAATTCTTCTTGGTTTGCAAAAACATGATTGTCTGGGAAATTAAGATATAATCTGGTTACTTGACACCTAATAATTGGGACAGGAAGGTGGGGGCGAGAAGATGTGGGTATTTGTTGTGGCACAATTTCAGCTTGCCCACGGCCTCGGCCTTTACATGAAACATCACCATCACCATCAGGTCCAGTTCCTCGTCCTTTGCCACGCGCCTTGCCCATTTTAAATGGAGGACAATATTTTCCACATTCACTACAAATGGTTGAATTTTGAGTGCATTTGTATGTGATCCATGTGACGGACAAACCACAATTTTAAATACCTGGTCTGTAGATAACTATTTATAACAGCAAACTGGTGTCAATAACTTTGCTAACACACTGCAACAAAATTTAAATGGTGGCCAGAAATGGCAGAATTTTGAGCGCACTTATACTGTATGTGATCCATGTGATGGACAAACCACAGTATTAAATAGATGGATTTTTAGCGCTGTAATATGGAAAGGATCTGACTGTATTCTGCAGTGCCAACAAGCAAATGGAACAGAAAAACGGTGTTCTCAGGATTGCTTTTGAAGCAAATAATCAGGATTAAGATCCAAAAAAAATTACTCCTGGCCCCTGATACTTGGGGCAATGTCTAGAAATTTCTGTAAAAGCAGCAGCAAACAGAACTGCTCTATGCACTGCAGTCTGCCACATACACTGCCTGCCTGCCTGCCTAGCACTGATATCTACAGTATGCAGCGGGATTAAGCCCCCGTCACACATAGCGACGCTACATCAATCCCGACAATGATACGACCTGGTAGGGATTGTTGCTGCATCGCTATGTGGTCGCTGGTGAGATGTCAAACACTCAGATCTTCCCAACGATGCTGCAATGATCCGCCTACCCGTAGCGACCTTTGCAACGATGTCAAGCCATGTGTCTCGCTTCTGAGTCGCTGACGAGGTCGTTGTAAAAGGTGTCAAACATACCGATGCATGCTACCCAGCGGGACCTCAACGATCAAAAAAAATGTCCAGGCCATTCCGACAAGACCAGCGATCTCACAGCAGGGGCCTGGTCGCTGCTACCTGTCAAACGTAGTGAGATCGCTGCTGAGGTCGCTGTTGCGTCACAAAACTTGTAACTCAGCAGCGATCTCGCTGTGTGTGACGGGGGCTTTAGTCCTCAGAAGAACTGTTAGTTGAGATGGATATGTGTAGAATATATTGTGGTATACATACGCTAAGAAACAGGCAAATCTCTCCCTAGCTCAGCAGAACCTCTCCTCCCTACACTGCCTGATTCCGGAGTAGACTGTGACAAACATGGTGGGGCCAGGTCTGATATAAACATGATGACACTGTGTGGTCACCCAATCACTGTAATGCCACAACCAACATGGCTGCGACATTACAGTGTGTGGCAGACAATGCCTGCATGTTCATTGGCTCTCTAAAGAGCGCCAAACATGCAGGGAGGGGATCCGAGCTCCCACCGAGCAACCCCGGAAATACTCGGCGAGCTCCGAGCATCTCGAGCTGTGAGATGCTCGAGCGAGTACCGAGTAGTGGTGTGCATGCTCGCTCATCACCACACCCGACCCAAACCATAGTGAGAATTTCTTAGATAGGAGACTACAGTGAAGGAGAACAGTCACCTCTCTGATTAGTGTCTCAACATTTATTTTAGCTCCCATATAAATAAATCCTGCTTTGAGCAGGGGGTTGGACCACATGGCCCAGGAGGTCCCTTCCAACTCTATGATTCTATGATTCTATGAAATGAATAGATTGAGCTGTACTTGAGCTCTGTTCCCAAGATAAATGTCAGTTCCAACAGGATGTGGAACAATCCCCTTAGGAATTTCTTATTTTCTGATTTACACCTTATTTTTTGTGGGATGTGTTGTAGGTTTTTTAATAAAGGCATTGCGATTTTTATTAGTCTAGGTTTCATTTATATTAAAATTTCTAAATTAAAAGGCAGAACAATACAAGTCTGTCCTATAATTTTTTGACAATAAAAACAATACAAAGTACCGTATTTTTCCGACCATAAGACGCACTTTTTTCCCCCAAAATTTTGGGGGAAAGTGGGGGGTGCGTCTTATGGTCGCAATACACGGTACTAACCTGGTGGCTGGTGGCAGTGGGCGGGGCTCTGCGGTGCGGTGGTGGCAGCGGGCGGCGCTCTGCGGTGCAGTGGTGGCAGCGGGCTGTGCTCCGTTGCAGGAGTGGCGGCTCCGCCGGCAATTCTTCGCAGCCCGGAGGCCTCCGCACTTCCCTTGCTGGCCGCCTGCGAAGAAATGCCGGTGGAGCCGCCACTCCTGCAACGGAGCACAGCCCGCTGCCACCACTGAACCGCAGAGCGCCGCCCGCTGCCACCACCGCACCGCAGAGCCCACCTGCCCCAGCACAGTTGCCCCAGCACAGCTGCCCCTGCCCCAGCACTGCTGCCCCTTCCCCAGCACTGCTGCCCCTGTCCCAGCACTGCTGCCGCAGCCCCAGCACTGCTTCCCCAACCCCGGCACTGCTGCCCCAGCCCCAGCACAGCTGCCCCAGCCCCAGCACTGCTGCCCCTGCCCCAGCACTGCTGCCCCAGCCCCAGCACAGCTGCCCCAGCCCCAGCACAGCTGCCCCTGCCCCAGCACAGCTGCCCCTGCCTCAGCACAGCTGCCCCAGCACTGCTGCCCCAGCACTGCTGCCCCAGCCCCAGCACTGCTGCCCCTGCCTCAGCACAGCTGCCCCTGCCTCAGCACAGCTGCCCCTGCCCCAGCACAGCTTCCCCTACCCCAGCGCAGCTGCCCCAGCACAGCCAACCTGCCCCAGCACAGAGCCGCCACCGCACGAGCCTGGACCACTGAATGACCCCTGTGACTACTTCTCCACCTGTGCCGGATCCCTTCCCAGGTAAGCTGAATTCGGACTGTAAGACGGACCCCCATTTGACACATTATTTTTTTTCCCCTATTTTCCTACTGAAAACTGGGGTGCGTCTTATGGTCCGGTGCGTCTTATAGTCCGAAAAATACGGTAATACATGGTTCACCAGTTACAGGTGGAGTGAGGGTCCTGCTCGCAAGCTACAATCTATAAGGGACTTATGGGGCACAATAGGTAGAACGTGCTGTCATTAAGGTCCAGCCATCAGTATAATAGAGGCAATCATATAAAGCTGCAGGATCCACTCATCAGCCAGGATCTGTCTGAGTGCAGTTACCGTGTGATATTGGGTGCAAGAAGGGTGTGGAGACAGATGAATAAGAGGGTGCAGATTATGTTTAACATTTAGAAGGAGAGAAAAGGTGAGAGTTAGGTTAGTGAGTTGAGGTGAAAGGCTTGTCTAAAGAATTATGGTTTTAACCCCTTCACTACCGGAGCTTTTTTCGATTTTTCGTATTCGTTTTTCACTCCCCTTCTTTTCAGAGCCATAACTTTTTTATTTTTCCGTCTATATGGCCATGTGAGGGCTTATTTTTTGCGGGACGAGTTGTACTTTTAAATGACACCATTGGTTTTACCATGTCGTGTACTCAAAAATGGGAAAAAAATTCCAAGTGCGGTGAAATTGCAAAAAAAGTGCAATCCCACACTTGTTTTTTGCTTGGCTTTTTTGATAGGTTCACTAGATGCTAAATTTTACCTGCTAATATGATTCTCCAGGTCATTACGAGTTCATAGACACAAAACATGTCTATGTCCTCTTTTATCTAAGTGGAGAAAAAAAATTCCAAATTTTGCAAAAAAAAAAAAAAAATTGCGCAATTTTCCAAAACCCGTAGCGTCTCCATTTTTCGTGATCTGCAGTCGGGTGAGGGCTTATTTTTTGCATGCCAGGCTGAAGTTTTTAATTATACCACTTTTGTGCAGATACGTTCTTTTGATCGCCCGTTATTGCATTTTAATGCAATGTCACGGCGACCAAAAAAACATAATTCTGGCGTTTTTAATTTTTTTCTCGCTACGCCATTTAGCGATCGGGTTAATGCTTTTTTTGATTGATAGATCGGGCGATTCTGAATGCGGCGATACCTAATATGTGTATGTGGGATATTTTTTTTACTGTTTTATTTTGATTGGGTCGAAAGGGGGGTGATTTGAACTTTTATTTTTTTTTATTTTTTTTATTTTTAAACATTTTTTTTTACTTTTGGCATGCTTCAATAGCCTCCATTGGCGCCTTGAAGCATGCACAACTCGATCGGCTCTGCTACATATGGGCGATGAGCAGATCGCCCATATGTAGCAGATTTACTGCTGTGCTTTGAGCGCCGACCACCGGGCGGCACTCAAAGCCATCTGCTTGGAACAACCATAGAGGTCTCTATGAGATCTGTGGTTGTCCAGGCAACATGACGCCGACCCCCGATCACGTGACGGGGGGTTGGCGATGAGCTCACTTCCGGCCCGGCGGCTGGAAGTGCTACTAAATGCCCGCTGTCAGCTGGATTTAACTAGTTAATAGGCGCGGGCGGAAGGTGATTCCACTCACGCCTATTGTGGGCTCACGCCGGAGCCCACCTCAAAGCGGGGATCCTTACCGATGATGTACTATTCCATCATCGGTAAGGAAGGGGTTAAAGCACGCTTAAAAAAATGTGGTCTAGATATTAGTCATATCATTTGAGGTAGTGGATTCCAGAACACTGGTGCAGCTCGAGAGAAGTCTTGGAGATGTAGGTGCGAGGTATAGATTATGGAGGATGTTAGTCTTAGATCAGTTGTGAAGCAGAGAACACAGGTAGGGTGATAGACAAAGATGAGAAATGAGATACAGAGTGGGGCAAAATGATGGCGAGAGAGAAAAGTTTGTATTGTATTCTGTAACGAATGGGTAACCAGTGCAATTACTGGCACAAGGTGGAGACATCGGTGAAGAGGCTGGACAGAAATATGACCCGTGCTGCCACATTCAGGAAGGATTGGAGAGGAGAAAGTTTGGTTAGAGGGGCAACGAGAGTTGCAGTAGTCCACACAAGAGCGGATAAGAGTGACAGTAAATGTTTTTGCAGAATAAAGGTAAATTCTGAGTCAAATATGACCCCAAGACAGCAAGCGTGCTTTTGGGGAGTTGGTTGAACTATCCATGGTAATTGAAATGCCTGGTTTAGGTAGGTTAGTAGAAGGAGGAGTGGGATCTCCATTGATTTGAACAAATCTATACACAGGACCCTGTTCAGAGGTCAAGTCAGTTTTCTGTGGCCATTGGATGGGAACCCAGAGAACCAACTCTTACCAGTTGACAAGAAGTGGAACAACGAATATTCCATTTCCAGATGTCTGGATTCTTGGACTTGGTTGTCTTGTCTTTTCTGGATGTTAACTCTTCACAAAAGCACATTTTTTTATATTTTACCAGAAGTTCCTCTTTTAAAATAAATAATAGCAATGTTCCAGTATCTCATGTATCATCGTAATTACGAGCTGTATACATGGGATGCCTTGAAAAAGTAACTGACTCTACAAATGCAATTATTGCTAATGGAGAGTTTTTCAGCCCTATTATCTGGAGCTCTCAACAGGACATTAAGTCGGACCTGTAAAATGGTGCAACAATAATTGTGGCACTCTAAATGATCCAATCGAGGCACTCAATGAACTCATGTTGTTTAGAGACACAAGTCCAAAGTGGCACGTGGAAAAATCTATTACACTGTGCCAGGGCTGTGGAGTCGGTAAGCCAAACCTGTGACTCCGACTCCTCAATTTCCCTTACACCGACTCCGACTCCAACTCCGACTCCGACTCCACGACTCCGACTCCGACTCCCACACATATTGCTTATATTTAAGTGAAAAATTTATTGTAGTACAATGTGAACCTCAGACATTTAATCATTTTTATGATCCAATAATCAAGATATTTAGATAGAACAGAATATATATTGGTGTACTACCCGGTTTTCATTCTTTTTGGTACAGATACGATATGGATAGACAGATATGGATAAATGGATAGATAGAGCAGATTTCTAATCTGCTTTTGCTATTGAAAACATTATATATGAGCTCAAATACCTTTCAGGTGATGCAGTTTTTTAAAAAGATGATCAGCTTTTGCTGCTGAAAAACGTATCCTCAAAAAACACAGGAAAAATGCTGTGTGTGAATGTAGCCTTAGATCAGGAATATAACAGCCATTTATAGGACATTTCATAACTTTCCCAAACTCCTATGAAAAAATATTCAGCACATCCTGCATTGAATTACTGTACCCAATTTATTATATATTTTAGGAGTCGGAGTCGGTCCATTTTATACCGACTCCAACTCCGACTCCGACTCCACCAAAATGAGCACCGACTCCGACTCCGACTCCACGACTCCGACTCCGACTCCACAGCCCTGCACTGTGCACACATGAGCCAATGGTTTTCACCACTTTTTTTTTTTTTTTACAAATCCAGCTCTTTGCTATCCATTAAAGTGATTACCCAACACAAGAAATAATGCCATTTTGCTAAGACGTGCCATCACATTCACATTCCTGGATTGAATTGCTGGGGCACCCACAAGTCCTCAGTATACCATGATGCTGATCTTTCACAATTTCAAAGAAAGAGATGAGAAAGCGGGAAAAGTGTCGATGAGTACAATTGGAGTATTTAGTATGGCCATACACATGGGCCTAAACAGTTAAAGCGATTATCCAGGAATGGTAAAATATGGCGTTCCATGAAAACTAAATGCCATTTTACTCCAGTCCTGGACCACCAGAAATGACTACCTTTTGGCTACTACTATTTGATATTTTCCTTGAAAGGTGAGGCCCACTACATACATTTTTTCACAGCATAGGTGATCAATGTGATCACTTAAGTTCCCACCATTAGGACACCCAGTCCTTGTTATCTGAATGGTGATGAATGAGCAGTATAGCTCCATTCTATGGAACTGTAGATCATTTAGTTAACACTTTATAGGTTAAACAGATTTTTTTGAGACAACGTGTTTTAAAGATTTTCTCTTGAACAAGCAAATCCTAATGCTTTACCTGCAGGGTATCACCATAAAAAAGCTCCTCAAAGCTCAGATTTTCCTATTGTGTTTTGACATGGAGAAGAATGGGAAAAATATTTTTTTCGTTATAGGATATATAAGAACATGAGATTTGTACTTTTGACTGCTATGTGAGGTAAAGATTGGTCTTTTTTGTTTGTCATTGATATGCGCGATAGATTCCCACAATCAATACCCTGGTAGGATTTTAAAGCTTTTTGCAAGAATGGATTGAAATCTGGCTGTCTGAATTTTAATTGCTACTATGCTGATGACTCCGGGCCCATAAGACAGAGCTCAGTTTAGAATCTGGCCCTGTTTCAAAACCCATAAGTATTGAACCATTTCACATCCCCAAATTAAGGGACATTATTCACAGCCAGAGACTACTGATAAGTGTGTCAGATGCAATTCTTAGTAACACGGTGTCCGTTTTAATATGGCAATAACATAATATGAGAATTTTTACTCATGGAGATAAATTTGAGCTTACAATTGTGTCGCCAGTGCCAGTTTTAGGTGCTGGCATATTGGGAAATGACAGCCTTTTGAGACAAAAAGTACATCTGTACGTCCACTGTATGAGAGTATTATGTAGCTACTTGTAAAAGGGCACACCTGGTAAGGTGGTCTCTCTAAGCCTTAGGTCAATGTGAACAGCACAGACTGAAGGCAATGGTGCAGCAGAGTGGGGTTTGCCAGTTGGCACTTGGATTGGCAAAGACCCATACAGAAGATTATGCACTAAATCAAGCAGACAAGTGGAGCAGGATGCCCTAGATGAAACAGAGGCAGGTGTGTGGATATTCATGGGTAAAGAATATGTTTTGGAAATTTGGAAACTTGCTTGCAGAGATGCTGTTACACACAGGAGTAAAAGATGTATAAACGATCTAGTAACTTGCTTGCAGAGATGTGGTTTCACACAAGAACAGTAAATGTATTGGAAATCTAGCAACTTGCTTGGAGAGATGTGATTACACCCAAGACCAGTAAATGTGTAGGCAATTTAGTAGCTTGCTTTGAGAGATGTGGTTACACACAGGACCAGTAAATGTGTAGGCAATCTAGTAACTTGCTTGCAGAGATGTGGTTACACTCAGGATCAGTAATTTATAGGTGATCTGGTAACTTACTTGCAGAAGTGTAGTTACACACAGAAATAGTAAAGACGAATTGGAATCAGATACCTAGCTTGCAGAGACAAGGCTGTGACTAGCACCAGTTTTTACAGAATTGAGTTTGTTAACAGGTACCTATAGCAGCATAGTTGAGAGTGAAATAGCATCAGGCTTCACAGGACTGATCTACAAAGCAATGACAGATTGGAGAATAGCATGTAGGTATTTGCTGGTTAGACACCTAGCTGAAGCTGAGTGAAGTGGATGATGAGCATAACTCCTGTAACACATGTGGTAGTTGGGAGAAATGCTTCCTAAACACTCAGGCTTCACATGACTGAATGAGTCCGCCTTAAAAGGCCTAGGGTGATGATGTCAGAGGTGTTGCTGGGTTACCACAGAAACCCGGCACGGACTAGTAGAGAGAGAGCCAACCATTGTGGAAGGGAACAAGGCCTAGGACTGGAGCCAGATAGGTGAGTAATCTGTGGAAAATAAATTAAAAATAAATGATATACTAAGGCTCCTAACACTATAATACTACCTTAGGTGGCTGTTATAGCTGTTAAAAGTGCACAACCATGAACGTTGGGAGTCTGGGGGTCATATCCTGGCACTGCTCTGTTGGACATAATATACCAGTAGTGGTCCTTGGGCAAGACTACTAACACTATAGTGTATACCTCAATAAAACAGTGTCACGAACAAAGAGAGTCATGCCGGCTCGGACGTCGCCCAGATTAACAACGTCCGCGTAAGATGTCGAGGAACCAGGATGTTAAATGGGCTACTGGAACAAGAACCATTCATGGATAAGGCAAGAGAAACTGGATCTCATGAAACTCTGGATGGATACAAGACCTGCATGTCCACTGACTGAGAAACAAATAGTCACCTAACGTTTCAATATCATAAAGAGAAAGCTATTATAACAACACTGCAGATCCACCCCCACATGAAGACCTGGAACAACTATATGTGCAACCCCCTGAAAATCTTGATTCAATCCTGCAACTAGAGAGCACTGCAGCTGGTCTGAAACAGAAGATCTCAGATAAACTAAATACCATCAATACCAGATGGACTGCCAAGGCCCAGCAAAGAAACACCATCATGCAGTATGCCTGAAGATGCCAATAGAGCGCTTACATCATAACTCAAGCTAATAAACTGATCTATGCTACTGCCTCAGAATTATGGAAATGCTTGGCTATACAACCAGCAAGAACAACAGAAGTATGTGGCCCCCTTGGAAAATCAAGGTGACACGAAGGGAAGTCAGCCAACTAACAGAAATACAGTGGGATGTCAAGATTAAGACCAAGCTAGACAATTACAAAGGCCTAACCCAAGCTGAAGCCCTAGAGACTGCTAAACAAAGGCTCACAGCACTCGCTGCAAGACTAGGGAGATACATTAGAGAAGCTGAGGCCAAGAGGATAAATGCCCTGTTCTCCAAAGAACCATCCAAGGTGTACTTCCAATTACAGAGTAACAGCACAAAGGCAGCAACTCCACCAATAGCAGAGACTGAACAATACTGGAGGGACATATGGGAGAAGGAAAAAACACACAACACCAGTGCAATGTGGCTGCAAGATCTGAGAATGAAACATGAGAATGAATGATGTATAGTACATGAATACAGCTCAGAAAGGCATCGGGACGAACACCAGACGTGTAAGAGGCACTGAAAGTAAGGTTCGTTGGATGCAGTGAAGAGCCGGAGGCAGAGAAGGGGTTAACAGGATCTACTAGAACAGGTTATTATCATACAAGCAATATTCCGCACAGGGAGATGAAATCAACAGCAGCAGCAACAGGATTTGAACACAAACACAATATTTTGAGAAGAAGGTGTACAAAGAAAAAGAAAACTTATCGAATGCAGTTCTTGTTGGGGAGAGGCTTGAATACAGTATCTCCTGCCGGTGTCGTAAATCGTGGACAATGTGTCTGGCTCTGTCACGGAGGAACGAAAAGCACTGTCTCATGAGACCATGCTGATGTATCCGGGTCCGCTTGGCTTGAGTGCGTTACAACGTAGAAACAGTCTCTTTTGTACATTCCTCTGGAATAGTGCAGAACACGAACAGCATGCATGCTCGCAGGCCGCGGAAGCGTGCAAACCCCTGGAGTGGTCGCTAAGAACGGAGTGTGGCGCCCCTGAGGGTTCAGTCGCCACAGAGGTACTGCACCTCCTCCTGAGGTGTGGTACCCCACCATTCAGGTAAGGTGGAGACACCTGACCACACTCCAACACCTGCATCCCACACAACACAGTAGTGTAGCAAAGCACCCTTTGGTGGCTCCTTGCTTGGAACACTAAGCGTGCTGGGAGGCGGGTGGAGTTAGTTGGCACTAAAAGAGCGGGAAGAGTTTAGGATTTAGTCAGTCTGACAGAGTCAGTGGAAGAGTGAAGATCCCCTGAGTGGGATGGATGAAGGAAGTGCTGCAGCCGACCTCAGTGACCTGTGTCCGCTGGCACAGGAAAGAGACATTGATGGAAAGCCTGACTCTCTCCATAAGGCCTCTTTCACACTTCAGTTTTTTGCATCAGTTCAAATTCGCCAAAAAGGCAGACAAGCGGATCCGTTCTGAACTGATGTGAACGGATGGCACAGCATCCGTTTTTAGACGGATCCTGAAAATGAGGAAATTTCAAGGAAACGCTGGCTGGGAAGGAGAGAGAGAGAGAGAGAGAGAGAGAGAGAGAGAGAGATAATTTTTTTTGTCCGGCACCCAGAAAGAATGTCGGGTTAAATGAGTGTCTGGAGGATCCGCCAGAGAAAAAAACGTTACAAGCTCCGTTTTGAAATCTTTGAGGATGGTGACGGACAGCAACTTTTGGCGGATCCTCAAAAAAAACGGATGCAACGGACAGCAATCCGTCACAATCCGCCATTAATGCAAGTCAATGGGGAAAAAAACGGATCCTCAAAAAAAAATTGAGGATCCGTTTTTTTTCAAAACCTGGCGGATTGTGACTGATTGTAAAAAACTGAAGTGTGAAAGGGGCCTAGGAAGGATTGGTACGGAACGTAAGGAGAGGAGGACTAAGGATTAGGGTTAGAGCAGAACCCTTCCCAAGTTCACAGCGCAAGGCCGGGGTCCGGTCCCCGAGGTTGTATGGATACTAATGGTCCTGCAGCAGACACCGGAGGAATAGAAGTTGTCACCACTTTATTCCCACACAAGACTTGGGGGCACAATAGCAACGATAGTGAGCCAGGACTTGGTAGCAAAGAGTCCCCGAAGCAGGCTACAGCTGTCTGCCATACAAGTAGAGTTCATAAGAACATCTGACACGAGGAACTCCAGTGTAAATCAGTGCTGTGAGTACTTCACTATAGGCGCAAAAGGGAGACGTTCAGAAAAGGCACATATGTTGGCGGAGTGTTGGAAGGGAGTGCTTCATCTTGCCTGGAAGTTGGCTGAGCCCCTGACCTGGAGGACACGGTACCAAGGTGGGCACCTGTATGCTCAACAGACTGTGAGTAAAGCTTTGGAACTACATGACCTGGTGTCCTCCGCTTATTCCTGCGCCAACCCACTCAGCACTGCTATATCTTGGTGCCGGACACTACACTCTCTCCCTTAACACCTATCTTTTTCATCTAATCTGCCCTGGGACTACAGCCCTACCTGTGGACGGCTACACCATCATTGCTGCACCACACCATCTGTTCCAGAGGATTTGTCTGCAGCGTCGGCTTAACATCTTCATTGCCGAACACCACAGGTGGCATCACGAATCATTCACTCATAAACTTTATTCAAACATCACTTTTCCCCCTTTTACAATGGACGCCCAGGGCCACGGACTGGGTCACAGCTGCCGTGACTTCTCCCATTGAAATTCACCGGGCCCGACTCCGAGTACCCCACCGCCTTGGGAGGGCGATCCACGGAGCAAGTAAGATTATCTCTCACTGAGAGTGGAAAGGAGTCGTCCAGTAAGGGAAGGTCTGGGGACAGCTTAGGAAGGACACAGTCAGTTGGCAAGTTAGACCACTTTGGGAAAGATGATGTGGAGTTAGCAGTCAGAGCAGTGGGGAGGGAGTCAACCTTCTCCTTGTTCTCCTGTCGCCTTCCCGCCAAATCTCCCTCATTCCCACACTCAGACCCTTTTATTCCCACCATGCCCCCTGCTGTCGAGTGCCAAGGTTTTCCCCTCCCAGAAGAATTGTCCTACGGCAACAGTGGTGATAGTACCGATAGATCCGGACCCAAAGTGTACCGGAAACCGCTTACTCTGTCCTGGCTCATCTTCTTACAGGGGCTCTAAACACCAGCTCCTAGTAGATAGAGCGGTCACTCAAGACTCAAGATCCAAACAGACCAATCTCACCACAGCCTGGATTGACCAGAGGAAAGCCTATGACTCAATGTCACACACATGGATCTGTGAATGCTTGGCTCTATACAATGTCAACAGGAAATTAAGAACCTTCCTCAGAAACTCAATGGGGCTATGGAGAACAACATTGGAAGTCAACTCAAGACAACTAGCACAAGTGACCATCAAATGCGGCATATACCAAGGTGATTCACTGCCCTCATTGCTGTTCTGCATAGGGTTGAACCCCCTCAGTCAGATAATTACCGAATCTGGCTATGGATACAAATTCAAGAGTGGAAGCACTATCAGCCACCTCCTCTACCTGGATGGCATCAAGCTGTATGCAAAAAATGAAAGAGAAATCGATTCACTGTTCACCTGACAAGGATCTACAGTGAAGACAATGGGATGTCCTTTGGACTGGAGAAGTGCGGCCAGTTGGTAATAAAGAGAGGCAAGGTAATCAAGACTGATTGAGTGGAATTACCAGCAATGGCATATAGCAGATGTACAGACATGCTACAAGTACCTCAGCATCCCACAGGGATACGGTCACCATGATAAGGAGGCAAGGAAAGCAGCAACATCCAAATACCATCAAAGGGTAAGACAGGTTCTGAAGAGCCAGCTCAATAGGAAGAATAAAATCCGCACCATCAATACATATGCCCTGCCAGTTATCAGATACCCTGCTGGCATTGTGTGCTGGTGAAAATGTGAGATTGAAGCAGCAGATGTGAAGACACCATATCTCCTCACGATGCATGGAGGTCTCCACCCTAAGTCTAACATCCAAAGATTGTATACCAACAGAAAGGAGGGTGGTCAAGGCTTGATAAGCATCCAAGCCACCATCACGGATGAAACAAGGAGTATCCAGGAATACATCAGAAAAATGGCGCCAAAAGATGAGATGCTGAGAGAAAGCCTAAGGCAGCGCAACAACAACAGTTCTGGAGGGAAGAACAGGAACATGAAGTGCCGTGGCAAGAATCCTACTAATAGCTGGAGAAAGCTGGACTCCGAGACAGAATAGAGGCACTAATCATAGCAGCACAAGAGGAAGCACTAAGTACCAGATCCATAGAAGCAGAAATATACCACACAAGACAAGACCCAAGGTGCAGAATGTGCAAAGGAACCTCAGAAACCATCCAACACATAGTGGTAGGATGCAAAATGCAAGCAGGAACAGCGTATACTGAACGCCACAATCATGTAGCGGGAATTGTGTAGAAGAACATCTGCATAGCATATGGGCTAAGTCCCCCTATGCCCAGAAAAAGTGGTGGAGAATGAAAGGGCTAAAATCCTGTGGGAATTCAAGATCCAGACGGATAAGCAGGTGTTGGCTAACCAACCAGACATTGTGATAGTAGACAAGGATCAGAAGACAGCAATAATAATAGATGTGGCAGTGCCAAGTGACAGCAACATCAGAAAGAAGGAATATGAGAAGCTGGAGAAATACTAGGGCCTCAAAGGAGAACTGGAGAAGATGTGGAAGGTGAAAGCAACAGTGATTCCTGTGGTGACAGGAGCACTTGGAGCAGTGACTCCTAAGTTAGAAGAATGGCTACAACAGATCCCAGGAGCAACATCGGAACACTCTGTCTAGAAAAGGGCAATGCTGGGAACAATTAAGATCCTGTGCAGAACCCTCAAACTTCCAGGCCTCTAGTAGAGAACCCAAGAATGAGAGGACAACAAAGACCACCACCCCTAGTGGGGGTGAGAAGGAAGCTTATATATATTGGGATCGGCTTTGCTGGGGTCAAAGGTCACGTGCGTTCAGCATGAAACTCAGGCGCAGAGCTGGGATTCGGGTGTAACTGACCCTGGGCCAGGTTTATTAACGGTGAAAGCAATGCAGAAGGAAATAAAGCATAAAACAAATCCTTGCCTGTCCGGCACTAACTAAACAATGGACAACCTAACTACCAACTGGCGGGATTCTCCCGTCCAGCCAAACCACAGTTGCAGTGGGCACTGATTTCACTCACGTGTGTCTCTCACACAGACAGGCTCTCTGTGTTCCCAGGCTGAGACACTCACACAACCACCTGGCATCCTTTTATATCCACCTCCCATTATTCATTAGTAAGCAGGTGCGATACTGACCAGACTAGGCCACATAGGAAAGGAATCTGGGCGAGATATACCTGCCCTCATCCACTATTCCCACATGATTCTCACATATCCCCCCCTCTGCTCAGACCACTCCGGTCGAGCAATGACACCCGCCAAACAGTGCACTCGGGACAGGGCATCTGCATTCCCCATCTGTACCCCTGGGCGGTGCTCCACCGTAAAAGTGTAGGCCTGCAGGGCAAGGAACCACCGGGTCACCCGGCTATTCCGTTCCTTGTTCAAGTGCATCCACTTGAGAGGGGCATGGTCAGTGATCAGCCTGAACTTCCGGCCCACCAGGTAATATTTGAGGGCCTCTAGAGCCCACTTAATGGCGAGGCACTCTTTTTCTATGACTGCATACCTTTGCTCGTGTTTATTCAGCTTCCTGCTGAGATAGAGGACTGGGTGTTCCACTCCGTCCCTCACTTGTGAGAGTACGGTCCCAATACCGGTATCAGAGGCATCCGTTTGTACCACAAACTCGCTGCGGAAGTCCGGAGTCACCAGTACGGGCTGAGAGCAAAGTGCCCGTTTTAGGCTATGGAAGGCTTCTTCAGCCGCTAAACTCCATTTAATCATGATGGAGTCTTTCCCTTTTGTAAGATCCGTCAGGGGGGTAGCGATGGCTGCAAAATTGGGTATGAACCGGCGATAATAGCCGGCGATCCCCAGGAAGGCTTGCACCTGCTTCTTGTTGACAGGTTGTGGCCAGTCCTGAACCGCCTGAATCTTATCAACCTGGGGTTTAACAACACCACCCCAATTACATACCCCAAATACCTGGCTTCTTCTAGCCCGATATGACATTTCTTGGGGTTCGCGGTTAGACCTGCCTCCCACAGGTCGTCAATCATAGCTTGTACTTTCTGGAGATGAGTCTCCCAGTCCAAACTGTAAATGACAATGTCATCCAAATAGGCCGAAGCGTACTGCCTATGCGGCCTCAGGACTCGATCCATCAGTCTCTGGAAGGTCGCCGATGCTCCGTGCAGTCCAAACGACATATACACATACTGAAATAGACCTTCCGGCGTAGCAAATGCCGTCTTTTCTCTGGCAGCCTCCGCCAAAGGGATCTGCCAATACCCCTTTATTAGGTCTAGGGTCGTAATATACCGGGCTTTTCCTAACCGATCTATTAACTCGTCGACCCGGGGCATAGGATAGGCATCAAATTTTGAGACCGCATTCAGTTTCCTGAAGTCATTGCAGAACCGGATTGTGCCGTCCGGTTTAGGAATTAACACAATCGGGTTGGACCAAGCACTATGCGATTCCTCACTGACTACTAACTCTAACATTGCCTTCACTTCTCGGGAAACGGCTTCACGGCGCGCTTCCGGAATTCTGTAGGGTTTCACGTGAACAGTGACACCAGGTTCCGTTACGATGTCATGTTTCATTAGCGTAGTCTGCCCGGGTTTTTCTGAGAAAAACTTTTGGTTGTGAAGTAGAAACTGCCTGACCTCAGTCTTTTGCCGCTCCGAGAGAGTCTCTGCAACCCGTACCTCCGGTACGGTATGCGAGCAGACGGGACGGGTCAGCTCCACTGACAAGGCAGACCGATCTTTCCAGGGTTTTATCAGATTTACATGATAAATCTGTTCAGGTTTCCGTTTACCTGCCTGGTATACTTTGTAGTTTACTTCACCAACTCTTTCCTTAATCTCAAAGGGGCCCTGCCACTTTGCCAGGAACTTACTGTCCACCGTGGGGACCAGGATCAACACCCTATCTCCGGGTGCAAACGTACGGATCTTGGCGCCCCTATCATAGATTCTTTTTTGGGCTCCTTGAGCCTGTATCATGTGTTCTTTGACGATAGGCATAACAGCCGCAATACGGTCCTGCATTTGTGTGACGTGATCTATCACTGTTTTAAACGGAGTGACCTGACCCTCCCAGGTTTCTTTTGCAATGTCTAACAGTCCACGAGGACGTCGGGTGTACAATAACTCGAAAGGCGAGAATCCCGTGGAAGACTGGGGTACTTCCCTGATGGCAAAAAGAAAATACGGAAGTAAATAGTCCCAGTTTTTCCCATCCTTGTCTATCACCTTTCTCAGCATCTGCTTCAGAGTTTTATTGAACCGTTCGACCAACCCGTCTGTTTGAGGGTGATACACGGATGTGCGTAACGGTTCGATTTGTAACAATCGGCAGAGCGCCTTCATTACCCTGGACATAAAGGGGGTCCCCTGGTCGGTGAGTATCTGTTTTGGTATACCGACCCGACTAAACACATGCACCAGTTCCTTGGCAATCGTCTTGGTGGCCGTGTTACGCAAAGGGATGGCCTCCGGGTAACGAGTGGCATAATCCAAGATGACCAGGATATGTTGGTGTCCACGTGCAGACCGTGGAAGGGGCCCAACTAAATCCATCCCAATCCTCTCAAACGGGACTTCAATAATAGGTAGGGGTACCAAAGGGCTACAGAACCGGGGCTTAGGTGCAGAGGCTTGGCAGTCAGGACAAGACTCACAATATACACGAATATCGTGATGCATGCCTGGCCAAACAAAACAGTGTAATATCCTTTCGGTGGTTTTCTGGACTCCCAGGTGACCTCCCATCACATGTTCGTGGGCCAGGTCCAGCACCTGCCACCGGTAGGGTTTTGGCACGACTAATAGTTGTACCGTATCTTCCCCCTTTTTCTCTATCTGATAGAGTAAATCATTCTCCAGAACCATGTAAGGATATGCCAGCCTAGAGCCAGGTTCTACGGGTACCCCATTTATCACTTTTACATTTGTCCTAGCCTGAGAAAGGGTAGGATCCTTTATTTGCTCGCTTTGGAAGTCATCTTTCTGAACTTCTAAATCCGGCAAATGGCGAGGTGGACGGCTGTCGGCCTCCTCCTCTTCCCCGGTCTCCTCCGTATCACCCGCCATGACTGAAAACGGGAACTGCAGGTCATTTCCCGCAGACTCTTCCCCCGAGTCTTCCGGGGAGACCTCTTCCAGGGGTTCGGGACCCACACGTGCCCTGGGAGAAGAATCATGTACACTATTCCCCGAGGGCATCAACTGATTCTCCCACAATTGCCAGAAGTGGGGAAAATCCCGGCCCAGGATAACATCATGCAATAACGCCGGGACGAGTCCCACTTTATGTTGCACAGACCCATAGGAAGTAGTAATGCATATGACCGTGGTGAGGTACGAACAGGTGTCTCCATGCACACACGTTACAGAAAATTTGTCTGATGGTCCAGTCGGGGCTGACACCAGACTGGCTTTCACCAGGGTCACCACACTTCCCGAGTCTAACAATGCCACCACATTTTTGCCATCAACAGTTAAATCACACAAGTGTTTTTCCACATCCTTTTGACCAGCATTCACACTCACTACCCGTGCAACCATAGACATGCGGTTTTTAGAGTCTGTGACGTCGCACTGCATGGGTTCAGTAGTGAGCGGACAGTTCGCAGCAATATGTCCCATCTCTTGGCAGCGGAAACACCTAACGGCCCCTTGCTTAGACCATAGTTCGTTACTCTCGGCCTCGCAGTGCGGGCAGTCCCGTTTTCCTCCCCCACTGTCTTAGGGATTTTTCCATCTCCCCTACTCCCTGGAACAGTCTTACCGGTTCCACGTGGAGATGATGAAGAACGAGGTGGGGTAGCGTCGTCTCGGAGTCCTTCCGACACGGAGTAACGTTCCACCAGATCCACCAGTTGATCTGCCGTCATAGGATTTCCATGGCTTACCCACTTCCTCAAGGCTGGCGGTAGAGCTCTCAGGTACTTGTCCATGACGACTCTCTGGATTATCTCTGGCGCTGTCAGCACCTCGGGTTGTAGCCACTTCTTCGTCACGTGGATCAGGTCGAACATCTGTGACCGCGGTGGTTTATCCGGCTGATAAGTCCATTGATGCACTCTCTGTGCACGGACAGCGGTCGTCACTCCTAGCTGGGCCAAGATCTCAGCTTTCAATTTGTCAAAGTCCTGCGCAGCTTCAGGCTCTAAGTCATAATAAGCCTTTTGGGCCTCACCGGAAAGAAACGGGGCAATCAGGCCGGCCCATCGTGCCTTCGGCCATTTTTCTCGCACCGCCGTCCGTTCAAACGTGGTCAGGTATGCCTCGACGTCATCTTCGGTCGTCATCTTCTGCCAGTACCGACTCCCGTGAATCACTCTCGACTCGGCTTCCAGGTTAACCTCATGTAGGCTTGCCAGGCGCTGCGCCACCTGCTGGAGAAGCGAACGATCGGTAGCTGTCATGTCCACCAACTCCTTCAGCTGGGCCATCATCACCCGATTAGCCTCTTGCTGGACGGCGGTGGACTGTACCAGCGCTTTCACCACGTCCTCCATGCTCATGCTTACAACGTGATGCCCGCGTTCTCCACCACAATGTGATAAAACACTCCGGGATCGGCTTTGCTGGGGTCAAAGGTCACGTGCGTTCAGCATGAAACTCAGGCGCAGAGCTGGGATTCGGGTGTAACTGACCCTGGGTCAGGTTTATTAACGGTGAAAGCAATGCAAAAGGAAATAAAACATAAAACAAATCCTTGCCTCTCCGGCACTAAGTAAACAATGGACAACCTAACTACCAACTGGCGGGCTTCTCCCGTCCAGCCAAACCACAGTTGCAGTGGGCACTGCTTTCACTCACGTGTGTCTCTCACACAGACAGGCTCTCTGTGTCCCCAGGCTGAGACACTCACATAACCACCTGGCATCCTTTTATATCCACCTCCCATTATTCATTAGTAAGCAGGTGCGATACTGACCAGACTAGGCCACATAGGAAAGGAATCCGGGCGAGATATACCTGCCCTCATCCACTATTCCCACATGATTCTCACTATATATATAGATATATATATATATATATATAATAAAATTATTATTACACAAAAAGGTCCTTAAGCAACCCCAGATAAGTTAGTCCACTCTGAACAATTTATATAACAAAATCAAATGCTTCAAAAAACTACCCATTTGTTTTTTTTGAAGAAAAGGGAGTGAGACATATTTGATATAAAAATATAAATCTAAATCTTTATTAATCCATCCATTTACATGTTAAAATAAGAAAGGTTTAGGAACAGAAAAAAAGGGGGACAATGGGTCTAAGATAATTTATGCCACCTGGTAAGTGCCATGTTCAAAAATGGTTCCATGAGTTCTGATTAGTATGTAAAGTAGCCATGGAGTAAATTTAAAGCAAAGTAACACATTTACCATTTAAAAATCTATAACAGATTAACATTAGTCAGGTATCTCAATGCCTTAAAATATATTATACCAAAAAATTGCATCATCGCACATTATTAGATGTCCATTCTACTGTGCATTTAAATTGACATATAATGTCTGTATCTCCCTTGTGAACTAGCACATAGACGCTCCCATAAACATGGGGGAATTAATGATCACGGACACATTACCTGGATCCTGGTGGCTAGATAACTGTGAACGAAAGCCCAGTCCCTCTGCCCCGACGCGCACGTTTCGCCCAGCTTCATCGGGGGGCGATGTTCCTAAACCTTTCTTATTTTAACATGTAAATGGATGGATTAATAAAGATTTAGATTTATATTTTTATATCAAATATATATAATAAAATGTATACTATTATCTTTCCAAAGTATAGTTGAACTCTGATGATCAAAGTTTCTCTCTTTGTTTTTATCTTTTACAATTCACTTTTGTCATATTTTATAATTTGTGCCTGATGAAGACCCTAATTTATGGAAGAAACATACATTTTTCTTTTTTTAAAATTAGTCTTTATTATCTATGTTTTCCCTGCCGCACCAAAGACAGTTGACTTTTACTACAATCTGAATTAAACATCATAGCATCACCAGAGATCCGGATAAGAAAAGCTTTGAAACTCATGGTCTCCTTCCTCGATCCTCATGATCAAAATAAGAGTTGTGTCTAAAATTGGCACAACTGGTTCCAGTGATATCCATCTATAAGTATATTTGGATGACCGCTGATCCAAAGTAGTACATCCAGTTCTTGGATTTGGTTTATTGAACTCTAGAATCAGTAGAAAAATTAGTGCTACAAATCGTCTGCAAATTTCTTGTTAGTCAATATCATCGGGTAAACTTCAGACTCAATTTTGAGCACCAAAATTCGATACATGGAACCATAATCTCCAGAGCGACATATGTTCCTTCTGTACTGATCTAGAATAAGCCCCTTTATAGATTGCTAAATTTTATTTCTAGCTTTTGATAACGTCCTATCGAAAACTATTCACTAATTATTCCCACATCACTATTAGCCTTGGATAATTACTAACCATAATGAATGAATCACATTCCCTAATGATGCTGTTTACTATTGACCGAGAGAATAGATTACTGATAACGGATTACAAAGGAATTAAACCACTGAGGGCAATTCTTGTTTTTTTTTTGTTTTCTTTTTTCCATCAAGAACTTTAATAGATTTCTCTCACTTTGCTGGTTCTGTACATGATGCCTTAATCTTTAAAATATATTAATCTCTTTCTCTAGCTCTTGCATGTTAAGGGGCTCTTCTATTATTTACAAGGCTCAGCTCTTTCAAAACTCTTTGTTCAGAATTAGCTTTGTAAGTTCCTTAATAAAAACCCTTTGTAAACAGTTTTGTTTTTTAGATGGCTTCCTGATTTCATTATAGTTTGTTGTATACTGTAGTACCAACAGTCTACTATATTATAGAGAGACAGTCAAATGTCATTGAACTTCATCACCAGTGGGGCTCACAATCTAATTTCCCTCCACCGCAATTCAGTTCTAAGATGATTGCGTGGCATGTAGTAACTAAGCACTAGTGATCCCAAATCGAGACTTTTAAAGAGGACCTTGCTCTGATTTTTTTAAAATTAAACTCAGCATCACCTTCAACAGCTGCTGTGTGATACTCGCAGGTACACAGGATGCAGTGTCGAGTCACGAGACAACTATGGTGCTTTTTAAGAATAAGTTTATGGCACTTGAAGGGACTTTCCTCAGTCACGGCCTGATCACCGAGACAGGGGTAACACAGGTTGCCCACGCAGGGGCTCTAAACAAGCAAACACAGTAACGCAGCACATGACTACTCCCGGCAATGACCGGTCACTATAGGGCCGCGGTTTGGCCGACTACGGGTCCTTAAGTCTAGAGTCTAATTAGCGGTCCCGAAGTCCCTCACCGTTCGGGCTGGTAGTCTTTCGGCGAAATAGTTGCTGGGCCCAGTTGCTGAGGTGTTGACGCAGTCTTCACGCTCTCCGGCGCGCTGAGGACACTGGAGCCCCACAGGCCCCGGCGGAGTCCTTGGGCGGATGGGCCGCAGCGCCTGGACCTGGGCAGGCGGCAGCGATGTATAGTGGTGAGTGACAGGCCACCTGCGCAGCTAACAGCTGCGACGGGGAGTCCGCGATCAAGAGAGTCCCGGCTTCTGCTGCGGACCGGAGAGGGACAATCGTGGCCACAGACGGCGCGGTGCTGGCCGTGGCCACTGGTGAAAGCCGGGCGGCCGCGGGTGGCAGGGAACAGGCTGCGGTCACCAGCTCAGGGGAGGCAGCCATGGGCAACCGTGGGTAGGCCGCAGCCGTGGGCAGAGGGGAGGCGACAGCGGCCGCGGCCATGCTGTGGCTGCGGTGACAGCGGGCTGGAGAGGGGCAACAAGTCTCCGATGGCTCTCTGGATACCGTCCCTCTGGAGTCCTCCTGACTCATCGTCTGGGGAATTCCCTGCTTCCTTTATACCGATCCCTCCTCCAACCCACCTGTCAGTCACAACAGTCCGTCCTCGAATCCTGTCCCCTGGGAACAGTTTCCCCCGGAACCCAGATGACGGCTCCTTTGGTTCCGGCCCAGACACTCGACGGGGGCCATTCCTCCCACACTCCCCCCGCCCTGTATGCTCGCCAGTCCTCGGGCGAGGATTACTGTAGACTCATGTTAGTTCCTTGGGATGACAGTCCTTGTCGACATACAAATTGGTCCTGTTCATAACATTCATGGGGTTTGCCAGCTGTTGACCGCTCGGAGCGTCGAAGCTCGGGTGTAGTGGAGTCTTCTGGGCTGGCGGAGGGTGGTCGACTAGTTGGTTCTAGTGGGATTTCCGGGTCTACGGTAGTGCCACTGCTGGGGCGCCCCGCAGAAGTGACGGGGAAGTCTTCCTCGTCATCCAGGTCCCAGACCATAGGCAGGGGGTCAGGGACCTGGGGGGTTGGTTCGGGTTGCGGGGATCGGTAGATGTACATGGTCGTAACATGTTACGGTGCACAACCCGAGAGAGGGGCGCGTTGATTCCTTCAGATTGTATTTCGTACACAGGCCCATCGGGGCTTATTCGGCGCAACACTCGGTATGGGTTCGCCTCCCACCGGGGTTCTAACTTGTTTTGGGGGCGTTGATCAAGTACAAGTACCCGATCTCCAGCTTGAAAGTCAATGGGTGGGGCTAGTGCTCCTCCTTGGTGTTCTAGATCCTGGAGCTTCGTATGGACGATACGGTGGAGGGTCTGCAGCTGATGCCGGTGGTTTTGGACCCATGAGGACACCCCGGTCCAGGATTGTGGTTCCTCCGGGTTCAATTCCACCTCCATAATGCCTTTGCCTTCTCGTCCGAACAGCAATGAGTAGGGGGTGTAACCAGTCACTCGATGTACCCGATTGTTATACACCTACACCAGCTCGGGGACATATTCAGGCCAGCGGGCCTTGCGGTCGCTCTCTAGGGTGTGCAGCATTTGGATTAGCGTATGATTGAATCGCTCGCAAGCTCCATTTCTCTGCGGGTGGTATGGCATAGTCCGCAATTTATCGATCCCGTAAAGATGGTGTAGCTCTTCCATGACTTTTCCCGGGAAGCATGCCCCTTGGTCCGAATGTATTCATTGTGGACAGCCATACACTTGAATAAAGTTCTTACAAATCGCATAGGCGGCCGACTCCGCTGTTTGGTCTCGGGTGGGGGTGACCACGGCAAACTGGGTGAAATGGTCCACCATAACGAGGCAATGTGCATACCCCTGATAGGCAGGACCTATGGTTAGATAGTCCACCATGAGAAGCTCCAGAGGGGCCGATGTTACAATAGTTTGCACCGGGGCTCGTTGCGCGGGGGTTTAGCGAGCTCACACGAATGGCAGGTTCGACAAACTTCTTCTACAGCAGTGTGCAAGTGTGGGTGGTACACTTATCTGCTGTAGCCATTGTAAAGTCTTTTTAGCACCAAAATGAGCCCCTTTTTCATGGGCTTCCAGGGTCAGTTGGTTGAGATGTGCTCCGGGCACGATCACCTGCCATATCGTATCTGACATGGTTCGTGACGTGGCTTTTCGATATAAAAGTCCTTTTTTGATGGCTAGTTTTTCCCACTGGCGCAACATCAGCAGCATATCTTGGGTCAAAGTCTGTCTTTGTGAGCCCGTGGGCAATTTACTGGTTGGCCACCCATCGGCGTAGGAGTCCAATTTCTGTATCTTCTTGTTGCTGCTGGATCCAGTTGTCGCGGGGCTGTTCCACTAAGAGTCCCGGATGAGGCGCTTCCTGCGCGTTGATTGTAGGCGGTGGTGAGAGCGAACGGCGTCTCGTCTGCCTCTAATTCGTCGTCTCGACTTCTCCCTGGGGTGGTGTGTCGAATTCTGGAGAACGCGTCGGCGTGCACGTTTTCAGCTCCCCGTTTGTAGATGATCTTATAATTGAATTTGGCCATCCGAGCCACCCACCGTTGCTTGAGGGCCCCCAGTTTGGCATTCTCCAAATGGGCCAATGGGTTGTTATCGGTCCGCACTACTACCTCGGAGCCCGCCAGGTACTCTGCGAATCGCTCCGTCATTGCCCACACCACCGTGAGGAGCTCGAGCTTAAAGGAGCTATAATTTACCGGGTTGCGTTCTGAGTCGTGCAGCGACCGGCTACCATAGGCGATCACTCTCTCCCGGCCGCCCTGCACCTGTGACAACACAGCTCCTAGTCCCTGAAGGCTCCCGTCGGTATGTAGGATGAACGGTTGCGAGAAATCCACATATGCCAATACCGGGGCGTCCGAGAGCGCAGCCTTAAGATCTTGAAACGCATCCTCTTGCGGTTGCTGCCATTGGATCTTCCGACCATTCGCCCCGGCGGGAGCCCCCTTCAGCAGGTCCTGCAGGGCTCGAGCTCGGCGTGCAAAATTTTTCATGAACCAACGGTAGTAGCCGGCCAGCCCCAAGAAGGCCCACACGTCCTTCACCGTCTTGGGGGTAGGCCACCCCTGGACGGCAGCGACCTTTTCCAGGGATGGTCGGACACCCTCCGCCGAGACAGTATGCCCCAGGTACTCGATTTGGGTGCCGAACAGGTGGCGTTTCTGGGGCTTTACCTTTAACCCGTACTTCTGCAGCCGGCCGAGCACCTGCCCCAACTGCTTCAGGTGGTCCTCGAACATGGCGGAGTAGATGATAATAATGTCCAGGTATATCAACGTGGCTTCAAAGTTGAAGTCTCCTAGACACCGCTACATCAACCGCTGGAAAGTTCCTGATGCGTTGGCCAGCCCAAACAGCATCCGATTAAACTCGAACAGTCCCATGGGAAGGATGAATGCCGTCTTGGCCCTGTCTTCCTCCGACATCGGCACCTGCCAGTACCCACTGGCCAGGTCAAGGGTTGAAAAGTATGTTGCGTTCCCCAGGGCGGACAGAGACTCTTCTATGCGGGGCAGTGGATATGAATCCTTGATGGTGCAGGCGTTCAACTTCCGATAATCCACGCAAAAACGCAAAGTGCCATCTTTCTTCTGAACCAGGGCAATAGGGGCCGCCCAAGGGCTTTGGCTCTCTCGTATGACCCCCTTCCGAAGCATTTGGGCTAACAGAGTTTTCACTTCCTGGTATAGCTGCGTTGGTATTTGCTGATATCGCTCCCGGATGGGGGCCACTCCTGCCGTGGTGATTCCATGCGTGATGGCCATGGTACATCCGAAGTTGTCCTCGTGGCTGGCGAAGACACTGTAAAATTGTCCAAGAAGTGTCTCTACTTGGAGAAGCTGGGCTGGCGCTAGGCCAGACAGTTCGGCCCGCATTCTCTCCAGGATGACTCATCCTTTTTCTTGGGTCGAGGATGCGGCAGCCTGTTGGGTTTGTGCCGTCACTGCCCAGGGATCTTCGGGTTGTACCCTCAACTGGACTGCGGTGTCCGGCAGCATCTCCTCCAATGGCCTCACTAGTTTGGCCATCTCGGCCCGGGGCTTCAGGGCGATATCTTGGTCTTCCAGAATGATACAATGTACAAAGACAGTCCCTTCCCGCACTGTGGCCAGGGAGCGGGCCACCAGGATGTCAGGGTGCAGGTGCTCCGAATGACATGGTTCCACCTGCACCTCCACACCCTCCATTGGTATCGGGGTGCGGATCGGCAGAGCCACCACAGTCTGCTCTGGAGGAAGCACGAGCGGAGGGGCCGCCGGTGCGATGACCTTGCCCAGCGCCTCACCCTCCTGACACTCCTGGAGCACTCGCGCCTCCCACACCAACCGCTGGAAGACCTGCCCCTGGGCCATGCGAGAACACCACTGACTTAGGGTCTCCTGCGTGGTATTGTTGAGGAGTAGATTGCCGAACACCCGCAGTATGTTCATGCCCAAGATGATCGGGTGACGGTTGTTAGTCTCTCCTTGGGTTAGGACCACTCCCCGGCGACCGAGGGATTTTCCACACAATGTCATGAAGCCACACCACCCCGGCAACAGGTACCGGCAGTTGGTTTGTGGCCACTAGTCGTATCATGGGCCCCCACTGGGGCCTTGCCGCTTCCGGGAAATGCTGCCGGAAGTACGTTGCCGGCATGGTCATCACCTGCAACCCCGTATCCACTAGGCACCGCACAGCACGACCCTCAACTTCGGCTCATACTAATGGGCACTTTGCGACCAGTTCTTCGGGACTTCCACCACCCCTCGTTGTGGCTTTCGGCTCTGACAGGCATCCCCCATGTCCGGAGCCCTCTAGTTTAATGTCCGCCGGGGTGGATATCTCCCACGCCGCGGACACTCCCGTGCGAAGTGGCCCAGTTCTCCACACTCATAACACCGGGGCGGTGAGGCTCAGCCCCCAAGGCCCGGACTTGTAGCCAGGTCGGCCGGACACGAGCTCCATTCTCTTCTTCTCTTCGGCCAGCTCACCCCGGATACTCTTCAGTTCCTGTCTCATTTTCTCAATCCATTGAGGTTCTTCGACTACGCTTACGGAGGACTCCATACTCCGGGCCTTCCCCACAGGAGCCGTCATCCCCTGCTCTTGCTCTCGCACCCGGGCCTGACTCCCCACTTCGGAGAAGGCTAAACGTGGGTTCACTTGGACCTGTTCCCACATTGCCTGCTTGATTAGAGGGTCCCGGAGTCCAGTCACTAACAGGTCACGCAATGTAATGTCGATGGGCCCTGCCCCCATTCCATCCTTACTTTCTATGGCGGTGTGTAGCACCTGGAGGGCGTTCATATACTGGGTGATGGTCTCCCCCTCCCCCTGCATCCGACTGAACAACCGGATTCTCAACTCCCCCACGTCTGTTGGATCCCCTTGGGTGTCTTCCAGGATCTGTAAGACCCTGGCGAAGGTGTTGCGATGCCCCGGGAGTCTCAACATAATCGACTTCCGGGCCTCCCCATCCAGCGCCATAAGGGCCACCTCAGCCTCTAGATCGGGGGTCATGGGGTGCATACGGAAGAGGCCCCGCATGCATTCGGTCCAGCTCCACAATAGGGTATCGGAGCCAGAAAACCGGGGCAAGTTACTTAGCATAGCCCCCAGGGAGATGCTGGAGCGGGGACCCCCATCATCCGCAGTGCCTGCAGCCCTACTCTGATCAGGTGCACCGCCATCTGCGCTCGGATGCTGCATCCTGCCGACTGTGCCAAATGTGGTACTCGCAGGTATGCAGGATGCAGTGTCGAGTCACGAGACAACTACGGTGTTTTTTAAAAATATGTTTATGGGACTTTAGGGGAATTTCTTCAGTCACGGCCTGATCGCCGAAACAGGGGTAACACAGGTTGCCCACGCAGGGGCTCTAAACAAGCAAACACAGTAACGCAGCACACGACTACTCCCGGCAACGGCCGGTCACTATAGGGCCGCGGTTTGGCCGACTACGGGTCCTTAAGTCTAGAGTCTACTTAGCCGCCCAGATGTCCCTCGCCGTTCGGGCTGATGGTCTTTCGGCGAAATAGTTGCTGGGCCCAGTTGCTGAGGTGTTGACGCAGTCTTCACGCTCTCCGGCGCGCTGAGGACACTGGAGCCCCACAGGCCCCGGCGGAGTCCTTGGATGGATGGGCCGCAGCGCCCGGACCTGGGCAGGCGGCAGCAATGTATAGTGGCGAGTGACAGACCACCTGCGCAGCTAACGGCTGGGACGGGGAGTCCGCGATGAAGAGAGGCCCGGCTCCTGCTGCAGACCGGAGCAGGACAGTCGTGGACGCCGACGGCGCGGTGCTGGCCGTGGCCACTGGTGAAAGCCAGGCGGCCGCGAGTGGCAGGGAACAGGCTGCGGTCACGAGCTCAGGGGAGGCGTACTGGGGCCGCAGTGGCCGCGGTCTGGAGAGGGGCAACAAGTCTCGGACGGCTCTCTGGATACCGTCCCTCTGGAGTCCTCAGTCGGCATCCTCCCTGGCGCTGGTGAGTCGCTTTAGCTGGCAGTCGCTCCCACGCTCTCCTGCTGTGTCTGTCCCAGTCTGCTGACTCATCGTCTGGGGAATTCCCCGCCTCCTTTATACCGGTCCCTCACCCAGCCCACCTGTCAGTCACAATGGTCCATCCTCGAATCCTGTCCCCGGGAACAGTTTCCCCCGAACCCAGATGACGGCTCCTTTGGTTCCGGCCTGGACACTTGACGGGGGCCGTTCCTCCCACAGCTGTTCAACAGATTCTGAAACAATTTTTCTTTTTTCTTCTTCAACTCTTCGTTGTAAAGTGTTGTCCCTGGGAAATAAAGATGCAAATTTTCCCTCCAACGAACTGGACATATATCACAGAACTTCTCTGTGGCTATGTTGGTGTTTAGATTGTCTGGCATCAGAAGAGAAAACACAAACACCCACCCAGAACTTCTATGATTGGATGAAATAAATTTGCATCTTTATTTCCAAAGGGTATGACTTTGGAACAGAGTGGCACATAAGAAAGGAAAATTGTCTCGTAATCAGAGTGGCACCACCAACTGGTGGAAGTAGTCAGTTTAAATGAAAAAAAAAAATCCAGTAAAAGATCCTCTTTAGGTCCTAATTTTGAAACATCCCCAAAATGGCCACTGTAGGATGGAGTTTCTAAAACCCTCATCTTGAGGTCAACTTTGCAAAACTGTCCTGTCAAACTCAGGTCTGTTGGCAAATATGCAGTAGCGGGAAACAGGAGAACCCTGAAAAAATGATGATACTCTTGGTAGACTGGAACCAAGCAAACAAGGAACTCAGTGATGACCATTGATCCACCTTGACACCCAAATTGGTAACCTTTTATAAGTGTGAAAGAAGATGGCGGGATTGCTGACGAGACGCAAGTTGGGACGTTTGATCCTGACCATCGGAACAGTGTGTGCACAATTATTAGGCAATTAGTATTTTTGATGATTAATTTTAATTATTGAACATCTGCTGTGCTATTGGTTAATCCAAAAGCTTAATAAATACTTAGGAATGTAAAAAGATGGTTTTATCTTTCTTAGGAGAATATCATCTCTGTGCAGAATTATTGGGCAACTAAATGAAAAATGTAAATTTTATATCTCAGTTGTTTATTTTCACCTGTTACAGTGAGAATAAGAACCAAACAAATCAATGTATAAAGTACATTTCTAACATTTTGCAAAAAATATCAGTGACCAATATAGTAATATGGCTGCCCTTCTCAACACAAGTCATAAGCTCCATTCATGTAGTCTTTGTGTTTCCTAATTTGTTCACAATCTACTTTTCGGGCAGCACCAACCACTGCCTCAGACACTGATCAGAGAGGTGACTGTTCTCCTTCACTGCAAATATCCAGTTTAAGAAGGACCACAAGTCCTCACTAAGGTTTAGCTCCGGTCAGGAGGGGCTGGGTTACTTTTCTGTTAGGGATGGCGGAACGCACTAAATATAAATAATAGGAAGTGCGTTCGCCGCCCGGGGTCCACCGTGCAGTAGGTGTAACAACCGCTGCTGAGTAATGGCGGACTCGCTATATGGCGGTATACTGCGCTCGGGTTAAACGTCACCCGAGGTGCGTAGAGCGGACTCTGTTAAACTCACAGAGGCCCTAAAGCATAAACGCCGAGCCTGTTAGCTTCACAGGTCTCAGCTGGCGTGCACATACAGTATATGGTCACAGGACACGGCCCAAGGCAGAGGTCGGTGTCCGTCTTGCCCTACCGTGCATGCGGCGTCGCTACTGCGGACGCCGGTAAGTGCTGCTAACTGCAGCGCGGCGGTAACTACTGCCGCTATACGATAGTGCCGTGAGGCGTGACACCATCGGACGCTAGTGCAGAGGTGCGGTATGCACTGTGGCCTATAGCTTGCCAGTGACTGGCGCTGTCTATCTCTCTAGTTCCCTATCCACATGTGTACTATCAGAGGGAAGGGGTTTCAAATGAGTCAGTCACCAGAATCATACATCCGTCACCATTCACACATAGCAAGTATAGCATATACTAGTGTGGCACCCCTAAGGCTCAGTCGCCACAGAGGTACTGCACCTCCTCCTGAGGTGTGGTATCCCACCATCCAGGTAAGGTGGAGACTCCTGACTAGAGTTGAGCGACTTTTGGTTTTTTAGGGTCGCGTTTCGTTTCGTGAAACCCGACTTTTCCAAAAGTCGGGTCGAGCAAGATCGTCCGATTATAGGGAAAAGTCGGGGTCGTCCCGAAACACGAAACCCAATGTAAGTCAATGGGGAATAAAAGTCGGCAGTGAGAGGAGGACAGGAAACACACCTACAGTGCCCATTTGAATGCCAAAAGCATCAATTCTTCTTACTTAAGCTTGTCAACCTTAATTAACTTCATAATACAAGTTACGCACTGAAAAATGGGGGTTATTTGGCTAAAGTTGTGGGGGGGGAGGGCTGGCTGCAGGTTTTCATGTGCCCTGGGCGAAAGAGCGCCCCTTTAACACATACCACAACTCATCATGCTCCGATACGGCAGAGAAATAGCGGTATAGTACAATGAAAAATACCTCACTTTTTACATCTCATGACGAGGCCCATCTATTTCTCCATACAGAATCATTGGTCCCATATAATGTTTGAAACAGTATATGATGAGCTCCACATAATGCTACAGTATATGTTGGTCCCCATGGATGAAGCTCCACTGTCTTATGGGCCCAAATAATGCTCCAAACATAATGGGCCCCATTTCTAATGCTCTAGTGTATAATGGGCCCTGTAAATGCTGCTCCAGTGTCTGATGTCCACCTTTGGAATGTCCCAGTGTATGGTGGGCCCCATCTATCATTCTCCAGAGTATAGTGCTCCCCAAAAATTGCTGTCCCAATATTGAAAACAATCAAATAAGTCTCCTCGCTAGGGAATCCCTGTACTTGTCTGGATTCCTCGTCGTCCCCATCTTCCATCTCACTGCACAGTATTTCAACTTTGCAAGTGCTGTGATCCTGGGCAAGCAGGGGGGGCCCACTCGTTGGCGACGGCACTGGCACAGGGCCCCTGATAGTACGGTGGTGTGTCTGATGACGGGTGGGCCGAACCTGCACTTTCATCTGCAGCTTCCTCTTTGTCACCGTGTAAGATGGAACTGTATATGGGAAGGGTAACCTGAGTTTCATCAGGGTCAGATTCAGGTCGTGTAGCGTGCGAGGGGAATGTAGTGGTCTGGGTCAATGTACCAGCAGATTCATCGAGCAGTGGCTGGGCATCAGTGCACTTGTGTCGCCCCCAGGAGTACGGTCGCCACAGTGGCATTACCTTCTTCCTAGGGAGTGTGATGTCATGCTTGGGAGCAACGAAGGATCTCTCTAGCAGGTTAACTGATTGGGCGGCGTTATTCCCACGAGTCATGACCCTCCAAACAGTGTTCATGAAGGCAAAGTGTTTGTTTTACGTGGGCAGTATGGTTGCAAAGCTGAACCTTAAAGGAAAGTCCAGAAGGGCACCACCAGGAGTGGAGCCTACGGTTAAATTCGACTCCACCTGGGAAACCTCAACCATGCCAGCTACAGAACAGATGCACACATTGCAAGCTTAATTCCGTTAACGAACGAGACTCCGTCATGCCCCGCGGTCCGAGTCCGGCTTACTAGAGGGACACGGGAGGCTCTGGCACATGAGATTGGCCAATAACTGGTGTGTCATGCCCTTACATGTCCGTGGCTGCATGTGCGCTACACTGAAAAGGCCAGCGTTTGTCGCTTACAGGTGCAGATAACCCACTGAACAACGTTAGTGATGGGGATCACTGATTACAATTATTACCCGCAAACAATGATTTCCCAGTAAGTGCAGGTCAACCGCAGTTCCGGAATTAGGCCTAACCGTCATTCCTGAAAAAATGAAAAACTTACGTGTGCAAACCACAGGTGCTGTAGCTTGCTTAACAGCTCGCCAGCCGTTCTCACGCCCAGTATGGATTACACGTGATTGCACAAAGGTGAGAAAGGGTACCGTATCCCCAGATAACATGTATGGATAGCGTACACATTCAAAATATATGTCTCAGGAGGCAGGCTCAGACGGTGTTAGGCCCAGTATGGATTGCACGTGATTGCACAAAGGTTAGAAAGGGTACCGTATCCCCGGATAACATGTATGGATAGCATACACATTCAAAATATATGTCTCAGGAGGCAGGCTCAGACGGTGTTAGGCCCAGTATGGATTGCACGTGATTGCACAAAGGTTAGAAAGGGTACCGTTTCCCCGGATAACATGTATGGATAGCGTACACATTCAAAATATATGTCTCAGGAGGCAGGCTCAGATGGTGTTAGGCCCAGTATGGATTGTACGTGATTGCACAAAGGTTAGAAAGGGTACAGTTTCCCCGGATAACATGTATGGATAGCGTACACATTCAAAATATGTCTCAGGAGGCAGGCTCAGACGGTGTTAGGCCCAGTATGGATTGCACGTGATTGCACAAAGGTGAGAAAGGGTACCGTATCCCCGGATAACATGTATGGATAGCGTACACATTCAAAATATATGTCTCAGGAGGCAGGCTCAGACGGTGTTAGGCCCAGTATGGATTGCACGTGATTGCACAAAGGTTAGAAAGGGTACCGTATCCCCGGATAACATGTATGGATAGCGTACACATTCAAAATATATGTCTCAGGAGGCAGGCTCAGACGGTGTTAGGCCCAGTATGGATTGCACGTGATTGCACAAAGGTTAGAAAGGGTACCGTATCCCCGGATAACATGTATGGATAGCGTACACATTCAAAATATATGTCTCAGGAGGCAGGCTCAGACGGTGTTAGGCCCAGTATGGATTGCACGTGATTGCACAAAGGTTAGAAAGGGTACCGTATCCCCGGATAACATGTATGGATAGCGTACACATTCAAAATATATGTCTCAGGAGGCAGGCTCAGACGGTGTTAGGCCCAGTATGGATTGCACGTGATTGCACAAAGGTTAGAAAGGGTACCGTATCCCCGGATAACATGTATGGATAGCGTACACATTCAAAATATATGTCTCAGGAGGCAGGCTCAGACGGTGTTAGGCCCAGTATGGATTGCACGTGATTGCACAAAGGTTAGAAAGGGTACCGTATCCCCGGATAACATGTATGGATAGCGTACACATTCAAAATATATGTCTCAGGAGGCAGGCTCAGACGGTGTTAGGCCCAGTATGGATTGCACGTGATTGCACAAAGGTTAGAAAGGGTACCGTTTCCCCGGATAACATGTATGGATAGCGTACACATTCAAAATATATGTCTCAGGAGGCAGGCTCAGACGGTGTCAGGCACAGTATGGATTGCACGTGATTGCACAAAGGTTAGAAAGGGTACCGTATCCCCGGATAACATGTATGGATAGCGTACACATTCAAAATATATGTCTCAGGAGGCAGGCTCAGACGGTGTCAGGCACAGTATGGATTTGACGGCCCAGATTACACAGCGGAGGAACAGGGAGAGGTAAAGATTGCAAATGCTGGGGCCCTGCCCAAGCAAGGGGGGCCCACTTGTGGGCGTCGGTACTGGCACTGGGCCCCTCATAGTACAGCGGTGTGTCTGACGGCGGGTGTGCACCACCACCGTCAGAGACACTTGATTGCACTATGAGGGACCCTGTGCCAGTGCCCGCGCCCAAGAGTCGGCCTACCCACCTGTCCAGGGCAACGGCACTCGCACGGTGTCGTGCGCTAGGTGGTGACCCCGGCCATGGGGGGGAGGCAGCACAGTTAGGGAGTTTTAGAAAGTGGCATATGTTGATGTTGGACATTCAGCTGATGCAAAAGGCGAAATAGGTCAAGTCCCAGGAAGAGGTGGACCAAAGCAAGCCATTTTTCTGTCACCCTATGTGTCATCAGGGGAAGGTGGGACAAAATCCTTGGAAACCCATGCGTGGTTCATTTTAATGAAGGTTAGATCATCCACATTTTGGGTTGACAGACGGGTCCTTTTTTCTGTCAGGATTGATCCAGCTGCACTGAAGACTCTTTCCGATAGCACACTTGCAGCTGGGCAAGCGAGCTCCTGTAAGGCATATTGTGCCAATTCAGGCCAGGTGTCCAGTTTAGCGGCCCAATAGTCAAAGGGGAATGACCTGTGTGGGAGAACATCGATATGGGAGGAAAAGTAGTTTGTAACCATAGTTGACAACTGCTGTCTCCTGTCACTTTCCATCGATGCAGTATTACCAGTTGTGTGAGCGGTATTTGAAAAATCAGTCCACAACATTGTCATGAAACCCCTGTCTCCAACGCCACTTCTGCTGTGTGCACCACGAACACCTCTGCCAAGCTGCCCCCGGCCCGTACGGCTCGTGTGAGAACCATCACCGCTGCTGTGTGCTGGGAATGCCTCAAGCAACCGATTTACCAGAGTTGCTTGTTTATTAGCCAATATTAGGTCAAGGTTCTCCTGTGGCATGATGGTTTGTAATTTGCCTTTATAGCGTGGATCCAGGATGCTGGCCAACCAGTAGTCGTCATCGTTCATCATTTTGGCAATGCGGGGGTACCTTTTTAGGATCCGCAAGGCATAATCTGACATGTGGGCCAATGTTCCCAGTGTCAATGATGCACTGCGAGTGCTGGGTGGAGGAGCACTTTCTGGCAAATCCACATCCCTCCAGCCACGCATAAACCCTGTACCAGACCTTGCCACGCCAACATTTTCACTTGCCCCACGAGATGCATCCTCCTCCCCTAAGTAATCATCCCCATCATCATCCTCCTCCTCCTCTTCTTCCTCCACCTCGTTCAGGAGAGGTCCCTGAGCAGACAATGGCTGAATGTCATCAAGGATTCCCTCCTCCTCTTCCTCCTCATCAACATTGGCTGCAGACGCCTGCTACTTAAGGTGCGTCAAAGTTTGCATGAGCAGACGCATAAGTGGGATGCTCATGCTTAGGATGGCGTCGTCTGCGCTTACCAGCCGTGTGCATTCCTCAAAACACTGAAGGACTTTACAGAGGTCTTTCAGCTTCGACCACTGCACACCTGTCAACTCCATGTCTGCTCTCAAAGTGCCTGGCCGTGTATCCTCCCACAAATGCATTATGGCCTGCCTCTGCTCGCACAGCCGCTCCACCATGTGCAGGGTGGAGTTCCACCTTGTTGCAATGTCGATAATGAGGCGGTGGTTGGGAAGGTGGAGCAATCGCTGCAGCTTCTGCATACGAACGGAGTGTACAGGCGACCGGCGGATGTGCGCGCACAGTCTTCGCACCTTCTGGAGCAGGGCTGTTAACTCCGGATAATTTTTGAGGAAGCACTGCACCACCAGGTTCAAGGTGTGAGCCAAGCAAGGTATGTGGCTGAGTTTTGAAAGGGCTATGGCTGCCACAAAATTACAGCCGTTATCACTAACTACCTTGCCTGCCTCAAGATGTACACTGCCCAGCCATGACTCAGTTTGTCGCTTCAAGTACTCGGCCAGCACCTCGGCGGTGTGTCTGTCGCCCAAACACATCATCTGCAACACAGCCTGCTGACGCTTTCCACTAGCTGCTCGATAGGGGGACACATCGTGTGCAACAGTGGCAGCTGCAGATGGAGTGCTCGTACGACTGCGCTCTGTGGACGAGCTTTCGCTTCTGGAGGAGGAGGAGGAGGAGGAGGAGGGTCGAACGCCTACGGCCAACTGTTTACTATACCGTGGGCTAGGCAGCACTGTCCCACCACCGCTGTCCCCTGTGGACCCTGCATCCACCACATTAACCCAGTGCGCAGTGATGGACACGTAACGGCCCTGGCCATGCCGACTGGACCATGCATCAGTTGTGAGGTGCACCTTTCCGCTCACTGACTGCTTGAGTGCATGGACAATGCGGTCTTTCACATGATGGTGGAGGGCTGGGTTGGCTTTGCGAGAGAAGTGGCGATTGGGTAGGTCATAGCGTGGTACTGCATAGGCCATGAGTTTGCGGAAAGCTGTGCTTTCCACCAACCGAAAGGGCATCATCTCAAACGAGATTAGTTTGGCAATGTGGGCGTTCAAACCCAGTGTACGCGGATGAGAGACTGAGTACTTTCTTGACCTACTCATAGTGTCTGGGAGGGTGAGCTGGACTTGAGAGCTGCATATGGTGGAAGTAGCGGTGGACAGGGCAGACTGAGAGAGGGTTGATGATGGTGATGGAGTTGGTGTTCTTTCTGATGGCCTAGAATCAGTCTTTCGTTGATATAACAGTGGGATTCCCTGACTGCTGTGGTCTTGCAACGACACCTCAACATTTGATGCTGTGCTAACCGGTGGGCTTACAGTGGGGGAAACAATGTAGCGTTGATGACTACCTTCGTTGTGATCAGTTGCACATGTGGCACTTGAGGTTTGGTGTTGTGTCCACGCTTGCAAGTGCATGCTGGTTAAATGTCTAAGCATGCAACTGGTATTCAAATTTTTCAGATTTTTCCCTTGGCTAAAGGTCTTTGCGCACTTCTTACAGATAACCTTGGCCTGATCATGAGGATTTTGTTCAAAAAAGTGCCACACTGCACTCTTCCTACTTTGGCAGACATTTTGCGGCCTAGCATGCTGTGATCTTTTGACCCTCTGGACAAGCTGCCCAGCAACTCTTTTGATGTTTGGAACCTGTCTTTGGAGTGCTCCGGGCCTGCCAGATAACAGCTGTTGCGATGTCGATGTCTGCTGTGGATGCTCCTCATCTGAGCTATTGGAAGCAGCACCCTCTTCCCCCAATGGATGCCAATCTGGGTCAACAACTGGGTCATCCATCACCTCCTCTTCTATGTCATGTGCACCTTCCTCTGTGTCACCGTGTATGGTGGTATAGTGTGCGGGAAGGGGCACCTGAGTCTCATCAGGGTCAGAATCTGGCTCTGTACACTGCGAGGACAATGTAGTGCTCTGAGTGAATGTACCAGCAGAATCATCCATCAGCGGCTGTGCATCAGTGCACTCCATGTCAGATTCATCTTGGCCTGTGTAATTCACCATTTCACTTGATAATCCAGGCATGGTATGTGAAAACAGCTCCATGGAGTAATCAGTAGTATGGCCTGCGTCATCCTTCAATCTTGGTTGGGGTGAAGGACACAAGGAAAGGTGTGGTTCATGAACATGAGCCTCCAATGATGACTCAGTGCTTTTACTTTTTACAACTGAAGAAGAGGAGGCGATAGAGCTGGAGGCTGAGTCAGCAATGTAAGACAAAACTTTTTCCTGATGCTCTGGCTTTAAAAGCGGTTTGCCAACTCCTAGAAAACTAAGTGTCCGAGGCCTTATGTAGCCAGACGATGACGCAGGGTCAGCACCTCCTGCATTCGGTCCTATTTTGCTCTTGCCACTACCATCAGATCCACCAACACCATCATTACCAGCTGCCAACCCCCGCCCAATTCCACGGCCTCTTCCACCAGCCTTCCTCATTTTTGGTAGAAATGTAGACAAAATCCAACAAACTATATAGTAATGTAAAACAAGGTACAAGGTGTCTATAGGACAGGGGAGATTTTGAATTTCTGCACACACTTTTGGACACTGGACACTTTTGGATTGTGTGAGGCCCACTGATATCTGAGCGCTATGTGACAGGCTCGATGGCACTGCTGTGACAAAAGTGACTAGAGGATAAGGGAGATTTTGAATCTCTGCACACACTTTTGGACACTGGACACTTTTGGATTGTGTGAGGCCCACTGATATCTGAGCGCTATGTGACAGGCTCGATGGCACTGCTGTGACAAAAGTGACTAGAGGATAAGGGAGATTTTGAATTTCTGCACACACTTGTGGACAGTGGACACTTTTGGATTGTGTGAGGCCCACTGATATCTGAGCGCTATGTGACAGGCTCGATGGCACTGCTGTGACAAAAGTGACTAGAGGATAAGGGAGATTTTGAATTTCTGCACACACTTGTGGACAGTGGACAATTTTGGATTGTGTGAGGCCCACTGATATCTGAGCGCTATGTGACAGGCTCGATGGCACTGCTGTGACAAAAGTGACTAGAGGATAAGGGAGATTTTGAATTTCTGCACACACTTGTGGACAGTGGACACTTTTGGATTGTGTGAGGCCCACTGATATCTGAGCGCTATGTGACAGGCTCGATGGCACTGCTGTGACAAAAGTGACTAGAGGATAAGGGAGATTTTGAATCTCTGCACACACTTGTGGACAGTGGACACTTTTGGATTGTGTGAGGCCCACTGATATCTGAGCGCTATGTGACAGGCTCGATGGCACTGCTGTGACAAAAGTGACTAGAGGATAAGGGAGATTTTGAATTTCTGCACACACTTGTGGACAGTGGACACTTTTGGATTGTGTGAGGCCCACTGATATCTGAGCGCTATGTGACAGGCTCGATGGCACTGCTGTGACAAAAGTGACTAGAGGATAAGGGAGATTTTGAATTTCTGCACACACTTGTGGACAGTGGACACTTTTGGATTGTGTGAGGCCCACTGATATCTGAGCGCTATGTGACAGGCTCGATGGCACTGCTGTGACAAAAGTGACTAGAGGATAAGGGAGATTTTGAATTTCTGCACACACTTGTGGACACTGGACACTTTTGGATTGTGTGAGGCCCACTGATATCTGAGCGCTATGTGACAGGCTCGATGGCACTGCTGTGACAAAAGTGACTAGAGGATAAGGGAGATTTTGAATTTCTGCACACACTTGTGGACAGTGCACACTTTTGGATTGTGTGAGGCCCACTGATATCTGAGCGCTATGTGACAGGCTCGATGGCACTGCTGTGACAAAAGTGACTAGAGGATAAGGGAGATTTTGAATTTCTGCACACACTTGTGGACAGTGGACACTTTTGGATTGTGTGAGGCCCACTGATATCTGAGCGCTATGTGACAGGCTCGATGGCACTGCTGTGACAAAAGTGACTAGAGGATAAGGGAGATTTTGAATTTCTGCACACACTTGTGGACAGTGGACACTTTTGGATTGTGTGAGGCCCACTGATATCTGAGCGCTATGTGACAGGCTCGATGGCACAGCTGTGACAAAAGTGACTAGAGGATAAGGGAGATTTTGAATTTCTGCACACACTTGTGGACAGTGCACACTTTTGGATTGTGTGAGGCCCACTGATATCTGAGCGCTATGTGACAGGCTCGATGGCACTGCTGTGACAAAAGTGACTAGAGGATAAGGGAGATTTTGAATTTCTGCACACACTTGTGGACAGTGGACACTTTTGGATTGTGTGAGGCCCACTGATATCTGAGCGCTATGTGACAGGCTCGATGGCACTGCTGTGACAAAAGTGACTAGAGGATAAGGGAGATTTTGAATTTCTGCACACACTTGTGGACACTGGACACTTTTGGATTGTGTGAGGCCCACTGATATCTGAGCGCTATGTGACAGGCTCGATGGCACTGCTGTGACAAAAGTGACTAGAGGATAAGGGAGATTTTGAATTTCTGCACACACTTATGGACAGTGGACACTTTTGGATTGTGTGAGGCCCACTGATATCTGAGCGCTATGTGACAGGCTCGATGGCACTGCTGTGACAAAAGTGACTAGAGGATAAGGGAGATTTTGAATCTCTGCACACACTTGTGGACAGTGGACACTTTTGGATTGTGTGAGGCCCACTGATATCTGAGCGCTATGTGACAGGCTCGATGGCACTGCTGTGACAAAAGTGACTAGAGGATAAGGGAGATTTTGAATCTCTGCACACACTTTTGGACACTGGACACTTTTGGATTGTGTGAGCCCCACTGATATCTGAGCGCTATGTGACAGGCTCGATGGCACAGCTGTGACAAAAGTGACTAGAGGATAAGGGAGATTTTGAATCTCTGCACACACTTTTGGACACTGGACACTTTTGGATTGTGTGAGGCCCAATGAATATCTGAGCGCTATGTGACAGGCTCGATGGCACGGCTGTGACAAAAGTGACTAGAGGATAAGGGAGATTGGATTGCTTTTAAAAAAGCAGTTTGCAGAGCAGTGGGTAAACAGCAATGCCAGCCTGTCAGGAAGCCTTAAAAGGCAGCCCAACAACCAACACCACTGATACACCACAATATAGCCTCCCCTTGCACTGCACACACAGTGACTGGTGTGTTGTGCAGGCCAAATTGCTAGCAGCAGAAGCAGTTTTTTTTTCTTCTCAGCAGGACAAAAAAAAAAAATTGGGATTGCTTTTAAAAAAGCAGTTTGCGGAGCAGTGGGTAAACAGCAATGCAGGAATGTCAGGAAGCCTTAGAAGGCAGCCCAACAACCAACACCACTGATACACCACTATATAGCCTCCCCTTGCACTGCACACACAGTGACTGGTGTGTTGTGCAGGCCAAATCGCTAGCAGCAGAAGCAGTTTTTTTGTCTTCTTCCCTGCCTAACGCTCTCCCTACAGAATCAGCAGCAACCTCTCCCTATACTGAGATCGGCAGAAGTAAGATGGCGGTCGGCGTGCACGCCCTTTTATACCCCCTGTGACGCCCACCAAAGCAAGCCAATCACTTGCATGCCCTTCTGAAAGATGGTGGTGACCCCTGCCTATGTCATCACGTTGCCCACAGTGTCCGTGGATCCTGATTGGCTGAAAAAGAGCGCAAAACAAACTTTTGAAACGCGACTTTGGCGCGTAAGTCGACGACCTCGTGGCCGACCTCATCCTAGGGTCGGGTTTCGTTTCATGAAACCCGACTTTGCCAAAAGTCGGGGACTTTTGAAATTTTTCGACCCGTTTCGCTCAACTCTACTCCTGACCATGCTCCAACACCTGCACCCCACACCACAAAGTAGTGTAGCAAAGCACCTTCGGCGGCACCCTGCTTGGAGTATAGCAAAGCACCCATTGGTGGCTCCCTGCTTGGAACACGAAATGTGCTGGGAGTTGGGTGGATTTAGATGACATTACAAGGAGCGGGAAGAGTTTAGGAAGAGAGTTCAGTTGGTTAGAGAGTTGGAGAGAAGAAGATCCCTGGAGAGAGGGATAGATGGATGGAAGTGCTGCAGCAGATCCCAGTGACCTGGGTCTGCTGGCATGGGAAAGGAAGAGAGAGAGAGCAAAATAGACTGAAAGCCTGATTCTCCATAGCAAGAAAGATTAGTACGGAACGTGAGGAGTAAAAGGGAACAGAGGACATGGGTTAGAAGAGAACCCTTCCTAGAAGTTCTAAGCGCAAGGCCGGGGCCCGGTCCCCGAGGTTGTATGGATACTAATGGTCCTGCAGTAGACACCGGAGGAATAGAAGTAGTGACCACTTTATTTCCACACAAGACTTGAGGGCACAACAGCAACTGGATAGTGAGCAGGGACTTAGTAGCAAGAAGTCTCCGAAGCAGGCTACAGCTGTCTGCCGTACAAGTAGAGTTCATAAGAACATCAGACAGGAGGAACTCCAGTGTAACTCAGTACTAGGAGTACTTCATTTAAAGGCGCTATAAGAGGAGACGTTCAGAAAGGCACATGTTGGCGGAGTGTTGGAAAGGAGTATTCCATCTGGCCTGGAGGTTGACTGAGTCTCTGACCCAGAGGAGATGGCACAGAGGCAGGCACCTGTTTGTACAACAGACTGTGAGTAAAGCTTTGGAACTACATGCCCTGGTGTCCTCCACTTATTCCTGCGCCAACCTGCCCAGCACTGCTACATCCCTTGAGCCTGACACTACCCCATCCAAGTGTCACTTCACCTACACTACCCTGGGACTCCAGCCCTGCCTGTGGAGGGCTATAACATCACTGCTGCACCACACCATCTGTCCCAGAGGAGCTGTCTGCAGCGTCGGCTTACATCTTCATTGCCGAACACCACAGGTGGCGTCACGAATCACTTATAAACTTTCATCACCATAAGCACACTGAAGCAACCCCTTTTACAATGGGCGCTCAGGGCCACGGGCCGGGTTACAGCTGCCGTGACATCTCCGATTGGAGCCCATCGAGCCCGGTACCGAGTACCCCACAGCCCTGGGTGTGAGGGCGACCCACTAGCGCATGGGCGAGCGGCCATGCGGGCCTTTTATAGCCATGCGCTTCCGGGACCTTCCAGACCTCTGAGATGGGCCAATCAGATCAGGACAATGACCTGAGCACATGACCCCCGATCTCCACTGGGAGATCGCCTCGTGGGCATGCCCAGTAGCGCGGCGAGAGGACTTAGCCTCTGGAGTGGGTTCCTGCAAAGCAGGTTGCGCTACCATTGCTGGTCCAGAGGTGGCAGCAACATCCAGACCCAGAGAGCTGGTCTGAGCAGGGTCCCTGGATCGCCGAGATTGCTGTGCAGGTCCCTGAGCGGTTGGAAAGGAACGGGAGACCGCTGGATGTATGGCTCTGGAATCCTGCTGTGCATCGGCAATCCGACGCCTAACATTTTCTTTCATCTTTAGGCCTCTTAGATGGGCAATTTTTTTCGGTACGAGGGCTATCTATCAAAATCACGGATAGCACTCATATGCAATAATCGTACATCTGAATGAGGCCTTAAAGCTTTTACTGGCAGCCAAGCAGTGGAGACTTTGATGTTGCAATGGAGCATAGTCCTGGATGAAAATTCTGTTTTTTTGGAAAGATGCAGACTTTTTCCTGCTCCGCTTACTTGACTTTTTATTTTTTCTGGACAGCTTATCAAAAAATCCCAGGACAGACAATATTTTTTCCCGGACACATTGGAAAACGATAATAAATCATTATTATTTTGAGTGATACATGTCTTAAGCCCATACTTCTGATAAGAATACATCAGCAGCATTCACTGTAATCTGTAAAATAATGATAATTACAGTCTAAATTATCTGTATAAGTATCTTCAACTTAAAAAAAAATTACATTCGCTTTAAAAAAACTTTACGGACAGAGTCGAAAAGCTCCCTATTTTTCCAGACTGTCCTGGAATTTCTAGACAGTTGGCAACCCTGGTACCACTGCTTGAAGAAAGTGTCTTCTAGAAACTGGCAGTTTAGTTGGGAGTCCATCTTCAACCCCAAAAGTCCAACTAGCTCATCTTTAACCCCTTCACCCCCAAGGGTGGTTTGCACGTTCATGACCGGGCCAATTTTTACAATTCTGACCACTGTCCCTTTATGAGGTCATAACTCTGGAACGCTTCCATGGATCCCGGTGATTCTGACACTGTTTTCTCATGACATATTGTACTTCATGATAGTGGTAAAATTTCATTCAAATAACTTGCGTTTATTTGTGAAAAAAACGGAAATTTGGTGAAAATTTTGAAAATTTCGCAATTTTCCAACTTTGAATTTCTATGCCCTTAAATCACAGAGATACGGCACACAAAAAACTTGATAAGTAACATTTCCCACATGTTTACTTTACATCAGCACAATTTTGGAACCAAAATTTTTTTTTGTTAGGAAGTTATAAGGGTTAAAAATTGACCAGCGATTTCTCATTTTTTGCAACACCATTTTATTTTTACGGACCACATCACATTTGAAGCCACTTTGAGGCGTCTATATGATAGAAAATACCCAAAAGTGACACCATTCTAAAAACTGCACCCCTCAAGGTGCTCAAAACCACATTCAAGTAGTTTATTAACCCTTTAGGTGCGTCGCAGGAATTTTTTTGAATATTTAAAAAAAAATGAACATCTAACTTTTTTTCACAAAAAAAATACTTCAGGTTCAATTTTTTTATTTTACCAAGGGTAACAGGAGAAATTGGACTGCAAAAGTTATTGTGCAATTTGTCCTGAGCACGCTGATACCTGATATGTGGGGGGAACGACTGTTTCGGCGCATGGCAGAGCTCAGAATGGAAGGAGCGCCGTTTGACTTTTTCAATGCAAAATTGGCTGGAATTCAGATCGGACGCTATGTCATGTTTGGAGAGTCCCTGATGTACCTAAACAGTGGAAACCCCCTACAAGTGACCCCATTTTGGAAACTAGACCCCCCAAGGAACTTATCTAGATATGTGGTGAGAACTTTGAACCCACAAGGGCTTCACAGAAGTTTATAACGTACAGCGGTACAATTAAAAAATCATATTTTTTCCACAAAAATGATCTTTTCAGCCCCAATTTTTATTTTCCCAAGGGTAACAGGACCCTAAAAGTTATTGTGCAATTTGTCCTGAGTACGCTGATACCCCACATGTGGGGGTAAACCACTATTTGGGCACATGGCAGAGCTCGGAAGGGAAGCAGCGCCATTTGACGTTTTTGGCTGGAATTGAGATCGAACACCATGTCGCGATTGGAAAACCCCTGATGTACTAAAACAGTGGAAACCCCCCACAAATGACACCATTTTGGAAACTAGACCTCCAAAGGAACTTATCTAGATGTGTGGTGAGAACTTTAAACCCCCAAGGGCTTCACAGAAGTTTATAACGCCCGGGCATGAAAATAAAAAATTCGTATTTTTTCCACAAACATGATCTTTTAGTCACCATTTTTTATATTTTCCCAAGGGTACCAGGAGAAATTGGACCACAAAAGTTGTTGTCCAATTTGTCCTGAGTATGCTGATACCCCATATGTGGGAGAAAACTACTGTATGTTCACACGTCGGGGCTCGGAAGGGAAGTAGTGACGTTTTGGAATGCAGACTTTGATGGAATGGTCTGCGGGTGTCATGTTGCCTTTGGAGAGCCCCTAATGTACCTAAACAGTGGAAACCCCCCACAAATGACCCCATTTTGGAAACTAGACCCCCTAAGGAACTTATCTAGATGTGAGGTGAGCACTTTGAACCCCCAAGGGCTTCACAGAAGTTTATAATGCCAGGGCATGAAAATAAAAAAAATCGTATTTTTTCCACAAACATGATCAATTAGTCCCCAATTTTTTTTATTTTCCCAAGGGTAACAGGAGAAATCGAACCCCAAAAGTTGTTGTCCAATTTGTCCTGAGTACGCTGACGCCCCATATGTGGGAGAAAACTACTGTATGGACACACGTCGGGGCTCGGAAGGAAAGTAGTGACGTTTTGGAATGCAGAATTTGAGGGAATGTTCTGCGGGTGTCATGTTGCCTTTGGAGAGCCCCCAATTGAACCTAAACAGTAGAAACCCCCCACAAATGACCCCATTTTGGAAACTAGACCCCCTAAGGAACTTATCTAGATGTGTGGTGAGCACTTTGAACCCCCAAGGGCTTCACAGAAGTTTATAACGCTCGGACGTGAAAATAAAAAAATAATTTTTTTCCACAAAAATGATATTTTTGCCCCCAATTTTTTATTTTCCTAAGGGTAACAGGAGAAATTGGACCCCAAAAGTTGTTTTGCAATTTGTCCTGAGTAGGCTGATACCCTACATGTGGGGGTAAAACACTGTTTGGGCGCATGGCAGAGCATGGAAGGGAAGGAGCACCATTTGACTTTTTCAACTCAGAATTGGCTGGAATTGAGATCAGATGCCATGTTGCATTTGGAGAGCCCCTGATGTACCCAAACAGTGGAAAGCCCCCAATTCTAACTCCAACCCTAACGCCAACACACCCCTAACCCTAATCTCAGCCCTAACCCTAGCCCTAACCCTAGCCCTAACCCTAGCCCTAACCCTAGCCCTAGCCCTAACCCTAACCCCAGCCCTGGACCTAACCCTAGCCCTAACCCTAACCCTAATGGGAAAATGGAAATAAATACAATTTCTTTTAATTTTATTATTTTTCCCTAACTAAGGGGGTGATAACGGGGGGTTTGATTTACTATTTATGGCGGTTTTTATGTTTGGCGGCTGTCGCACGCTAAAAGACGCTTTTTATTGTAAAAATAGTTTTTGCATCACCACATATTGAGAGCTATAATTTTTCCGTATTTTGACCCACCGAGTCATGTGAGGTCTTATTTTTTGCGGGACGAGTTGACGTTTTTATTGGTACCATTTTCGGGCATGTGACTTTTTTGATCGCTTTTTATTCCGATTTTTGGGACGCAGAATGAACAAAAACCAGTGTTTCATGAATTTCTTTTGGGGGGGTGCGTTTACACCGTTCCGCGTGCAGAAAAATTGATAAAGCGGTTTTATTCTTCGGGTCAGTACGGTTACAGCGATACCTCATTTAGGTCGTTTTTTTATGTTTTGTCGTTTTTTTGCAATGAAAACTATTTTATATAAAAAATTATTATTTTTGCATCGCTTTATTCTGCATGCTATAACTTTTTTATTTTTTATCTGATGATGCTGTGTGGCAGCTCTTTTTTTGCGGGACAAGATGACATTTTCAGCGGTACCGTGCATATTTATATGCGTCTTTTTGATCGCGCGTTATTACACTTTTTGTTTGGCGGTATGATAATAAATCATTATTTTTTGCTTCGTTTTTTATTTTTATTTTTTAAGGGGTTCACTAAAGGGGTTAACTAATGGGACAGTTTTATAGGGAGGGTCGTTACGGACGTGGCGATACCTAATATGTGTACTTTTATTGTTTTTTTTTTTTATTTCCAAAAAATGGATTTATTGGGGGAATATGTTTTTCTTTTTCTAATTTATTTGGCGATTTTTTAAAAATTATTTTAACACTTTTTTAATTTTTTTTTAACTTTATTACATAGTCCCAGGTGGGACTTCACTGTCCTGTGACATATCGCTGATCTGTCACATCACAGATCACTGTGACAGATCAGCGATCTGTCACAGGCACTACTGGAGACTTCCTCATGCCTGCGCTTTGCAGGCACTGAGGAAGCCAGCTCCCTGCAGGCCCCCGAAGGCCCCCGTCGCCATCTTGGATTCGGGGGCCTGTAGGAAAAGAGACCCCCGCATCAGCGCTGCACATTGCGCTGCTGTGGGGGGCTCAGGGAAGCACGGAGGGAGCCCCCTCCCTGCCGATGCTTCCCTTTAACCCCCGGTACACCGCGATCATGTTTGATCGTGGTGTGCAAGGGGTTATTATTATTATTATTATTATTATTATTTTTATTATTTATTGTTATAGCGCCATTTATTCCATGGCGCTTTACAGGTAAGGAGGGGTATACATAAAAACAAGTACAATAATGTTAAACAATACAAGTCACGACTGGTACAGGATGAGAGAGGACCCTGCCCGCGAGGGCTCACAATCTACAAGGGATGGGTGAGAATACAGTAGGCGAGGGTAGAGCTGGTCGTGCAGCGGTTTGGTCGATCGATGGTTACTGCAGGTTGTAGGCTTGTCGGAAGAGGTAGGTCTTCAGGCTCTTTTTGAAGGTTTCGATGGTAGGTGAGAGTCTGATATGTTGTGGTAGAGAGTTCCAGAGTAGGGGTGATGCGCGAGAGAAATCTTGTATGCGATTGTGGGAAGAGGAGATAAGAGGGGAGTAGAGAAGGAGATCTTGTGAGGATCGGAGGTTGCGTGCAGGAAAGTACCGGGAGACGAGGTCACAGATGTATGGAGGAGACAGGTTGTGGATGGCTTTGTATGTCATGGTTAGGGTTTTGTAATGGAGTCTCTGGGCAATTGGGAGCCAGTGAAGGGATTGACAGAGGGGAGATGCTGGGGAATAGCGGGGGGACAGGTGGATTAGTCGGGCAGCAGAGTTTAGAATAGATTGGAGGGGTGCGAGAGTGTTTGAGGGGAGGCCACAGAGCAGGAGGTTGCAGTAGTCAAGGCGAGAGATGATGAGGGCATGGACTAGGGTTTTAGGGTTAACGAGTCGGGGGCTGTCCGTGACCGCCCCTGACACATTGTGCCGGGTGTCAGCTGTGATAATCAGCTGACACCCGGCCGCGATCAGCGGCGCTCACCACGTGGGCGCCGCTGATCGCGCTAGACGTACTATCCCGTCCATGGGCATAGGGGCCCGGGTCCCATGGATGGGATAGTACATCTGATGTCAGGAAGGGGTTAATATTATCAGCACACAGCAGTACACACCTTCACCTTGATGGTGTCTGAGCTGGAGGTCTGTGCCGCTACTAATCCTGCCACAGGCACATCAATCTGGTCCATCAGGAAGAGTCACTCTCATCTCATGAGTCCATAAAGCTTTTGGACAATTTGTACTACATATTTCTTGTCCCAGTTTTGACGGTTCCACTTCTGAGTTTTGGTCATTGGTGGCTGAGCTCAGTCTCTTCACCTTAGACATTTCTCTGATCACTGAACACCTTGTATTTCTGGGCACTCCAGGGAGGCTGCAGTTTTGGAATATGACAAACTGGAGGATAATGGCTTTCTGGTTGCTTCAAAAACTTTCCTGGCTCTGTGATTGCCCCAATATCTGTCATGGGAGTGTCAGGTGTGACAGACAGTCATCCTGGATCCAGCTGTAGAAGGTCTTTGCGATTAGCTCAAGCATCTTCTTGATTTTTTGCATCTCTGTTATGGAGCGATATCCTTCTCCCTCTAGGACCCAACTGATACCTCCACCTTTTCCTGCTAATTACACACCTATGATGATGTATTTTTAAATACATGCAATTGCTGCTGCATGGTGTGGGTGTTAGCTCATACTTGTCTCTGTCTTTGGAAGTTCTAGCAGTCGGTTAGTGTTTTCCCTGCATGATTGCTGGCATGACATCTCGGTGGTCTCCTCAAGCTAAGTGTTTCCCCTCATTCGTCTACCCTCTCTGTCTTTAGTTTTAGTGGGGACTGACTAGTGCTTACCCTGTTCCCTCCCTATCCAGGGCTTATCACTAGGGTCAGGCAAGAATTAGGCTTCTGCTCGGTACATTTAGGGCAGACAGGCCAAATATAGATTTGCCTAGGGGTCCCCACTTCCCTCTTCTATACTGTTTGGGCTCCCCCCTCCCTCTTCCCGTTGTTGCTTATCCTTCACCCAGCGTGACAACGTTTGAGCAATCTCAGGAACTGTGTTATCTGTAGATTGGTAACAACTAATGATTCAGTTAATTCTCTTTTTTTGGCCTATTTTGCCTGAGGAAAACAAGCTGCATAATAATTCTGCACACTCTGACAAAGGATGTTGTATCCTTAGGCCACATCCCCCTTATTACACAAAGACACATCACCTGACCTGCTTCATCCAATCAGCATTCATGTTTATACAGTGCAGAGGTGGAAAATCTGCATCAAAATGATTATGGGTTAAAGATACTCACTGCCTAATAATTGTGGATGCAGTGTATAGGGAGAATTTCATCATGGATCATTATGGAAAGAGTAGGAGCCTTGATGTATGTGCCACAATGCTGTCTACAGATTGAGTGTATATTATCTCATCACTGATAAATTGGGCACACACTCTGAATATGAATACATAAAGATGTGATACCTTTATTTCTATAACCCTAGCTATATACAATAGAAATGTGTGCTGCAAATGAATGAGGCACAGACTTCTATATACTTTTTACAATATTGAAATTGCAACCCCAAGAAGGAAAAATCATGGAATTATGGAAATCACAGGATGGAGACGATACTGATCTGCAAATGATGAAAAAATAAAAAACTTTCAAAACCTGTGTACTGATTTAGTTTGGAGTACAAGCCACAAGCAAAAATCACTTATTCACTTAATCACTTATCCAATGTTCAGGAGCCATGTAGCTCGAAACGCGCATGGATTTATCTCTGCTACACACACCACCCCTCTTTATTGCTTTGTTGTCTGAAATGCCCATTTTTTTCATCACTTTATTTGTAAAGGATTTTCAATAAAGATTTTATGATTTTTTTTTTTAATTTTTCTGGTGTGTTGAGCTGGTTCCACCCCTATTTTCCTCATTCAACTACAGCGCTGTGCAGTAGTGGGGACGTCGCGCTCCTCCCGGATTGGAATAGCATCTCAGGGGTAAGCTGAATTTTTTCCTGATTATTCATGTATACAGTGATACATGGTGGTAGATCTATGATAACTACAGTGAATCAGGATGGTGGTTCAGTTATGGCTACAGTAAAGCATGGCGATCGCTCAGTGATGCCTACAGTGAAGCATGGAGGTTTTTCAGCTTTGCCTATGGTGAAACATGACGGTGGCTTAGCAATGCCTACAGAAAAGCATGGTGGTGCCTCAGTAATTGCTACAATGAAGTATGGTGGTGGTTCAGTGATATCTACTGAGAAGTATTGATTTAGCTCAGTGATGCCTCCAGTGAAACCTGGTGATGCCATGGTGATGACTACAGTGAAACATGGTGGTGGAAACCTGCAGAATGTGGAGGGCAAGATTCAATCAAGCACCAGGAAATTTTAGATGAAAACATCCTGTCTTAACTGGGGAAGCTGAAACTTGGGTGTTATTAGACCTGCCAACAGGCAAATAATCCCAACCATACTTGAAAGTCAGCCAAGGCTTGGTTTCAAAAGAAGTCCTGTAAGACTGTGAAATGAAAAATTCTGAGAACTCCTGTTATTAATTGTGTTCAGCTATTTTTATTTTATTTTTTTGGATTGGTTTATTGCAAATTTTTTAATTTTTGCTGATAATACAAAATTGCTATGGAGGTTGAATAATTTTGATTGCAACTGTATCTACATATTAATAAAGAATATGTACCGTACATATTCGTGTATAAGCCAAGATTGTCAGCCCATTTTTTGGGCTGAAAGTCCCCCTCTCGGCTTATACACGAGTCATATACTGGGGGGATCGGCGGGGGAGGGGGAGCTGGGGTGTCAGAGATCATACTCACCTTCTGCAGCCCCCCTGCTTGTTCCATGTTCTCGGCACTGCTCTTCCTTCCTGCTTCAGTGGTCACGTGGTACCGCTCATTAAACTCATGAATATGCGCATATTTAATGAGCGGTACCACATGACCACTGAAGCAGGAAGAGAGCAACGCGCCGAGAACATGGAAGAAGCAGGGGCTGTGCTGCAGAGACAAGCGCCATGACAGGGGTGAGTATAAACAGGGGGGAGGCATATTCACCTGTCCCTGCGCGTCGCTCTGCTGTCTTGCGTCCTCTGCAGTGACATTCAGGTCAGAGGGCGAGATCGATTTTTTTGGTAACGGAGGCAGCGGCAGCAGCAGCAATATGATGGGGCCTCTCACTGTGCAGCATTATCTGGGGCCACTCATGATGCAGCATAATCTGGGGCCACTCATGGTGCACCCTCGGCTTATACACGAGTCAATAAGTTTTCCCAGGTTTTTGTGACAAAATTGGGGGGTCGGCTTATACACGGGTCGGCTTATACACAAGTATATACGGTAAATGTTAATTTAAAGTTTTAGAAATGCAAAAGAGAAAACGTATTTTCAACTTCAATTCTGTGTAGAAACAAAAGCTCAAAATCTTTGCTGTTAGTCATTGACATCTCCTATTCACCAATAAATAAGTAATAGTCCAGTGTTGATGGTGACTTATGCTAAGACCTTGTCTCTCCTTGTGGCCGGCAATTGATTGCCATTGTATTCCATTGTAATGATAATAGGATGTAGAGTCCAAGAACAGGTCATTAGCATTAATATGACAAGTGACTCATAAATCCTACTGATATACTCACTCCGGTGCACATCTTCTCCTGTATACTAGCCATTGCTCACTGCTTAGAAGACTTTTATTCCCCACATTTACTTTAAATTAATGCTTTAAATACATTTTGTATGTATTTTATTAGTTCAGTACAAAAATTGGAAATTACGTTGCACATTATTATGTTGTGTTAGTGTTGAATTAAAATATAGTTTAGACTACATACATCTTAAAGCAACTGCATGTTATCGAAGCCTATAAGTGATATGCAAGCAGTGAATCCCAATCTAAAGTCTATGGCAGAGGTGTCCAACCTTTTGGCATCTCTAGGCCACATTGGAAGAACGAATTGGCATGTGCCGCATGTTACACCGCTTTCGAAATTATTACGCAAATTGTATTTAAGTGTCATAAAGATGTAATTTTTTGTTTTTCACATAAACTCATGGATAGTTTGTGTCTAGTGAAAAGCGAGCATGCTCACCACTGCTCGATACTTGATCGAGCATTAGGGTGCTTGGGCACGCTCGTTACTTGATCGAGTAAAGCAGTTGTTCGAACCTATCTTCAGGAAACCCTTTCTTTTTGTCTGACGCTTTCTCAAAGATGTCATCTAATGCTGGCCCGAAGACCCTTAACCCTGAGAAGGGAATGGAGCATAACTTATTTTTAGATAACTTATTTTTAGAGGTGTTATTCCCCGACCAGGTTTTCATCCAGAGCCCTATGGGCTGCATTAGGCAATGAGCTATTCCTACCAGAGAACCTTAAAGATTCAGCAGATGTATATGCACAAGAGTCTTTAGCAGACTTAATCAGTGGGAGGGGGCCATAATATCTTCCCTTGGAGTTTTTTTTAATCAAATGCTCCTCCAGTTGCCCCATTCATAGAAATATAGACCTAGCAACTGAAGTAGTGGCTATATTGGTTTTGATCAAAGCTGCAAATGTCTCCCAAGCCCGTTTCAGGTGGTTGTCCGCCTTCCTTTCCATAGGGTCTTTTAAACTTGAGGAGTCCTCAAAGGGAATGGATGTTGTTGTGAGTTCATTTTCCCCTTCACCATTGAGGTCTGATGAACTCCCTCTTCTGGTGAAGGAAGGTAGTGAGGCTGATTACCAAGCACCTGAGCAGGATGATGACTGGGTGACTGGAATTGCTGACTGGATATAAGGCAGCCGACGCCCTTCTGCCTTGCTGGTGATTTCTCAGAGGGATTCTAGGAGACCAGTCTGATTCCTGCTTCTCAAAAGCTAAGTTTTCTGCTCTGCTTTTTGCATTTGTGTTTTGGTTTTGTTTTGCCTTGTTTTTCTGGATTTCTGCCATTCCCTGCTGGGGTGAGCTGAATTCCTTTTTGCTCTGTCTTCAGAAAATACCTGAGTACTGATATAGTCTTTTTGAAGCCTAGCGTCTTCAGGGCTTTTTTCCCTATCAGTCTGTTGGCTCTTGTTTTGATAGGGTTTGGGCGGATTGCAAACAGCAGCTTTTCTATCCTGTCCTATTTAGTTAGCTTGGGCCCCATCATTTGCTCAGCCTATCTTTCTATCTGTGTGAGTGTTTTTTCATCTTGCTTCACCGTCATTATATGTTGGGGGCTGCCTATTGCTTTGGGGTCTGCTCTGGGGCAGTTTAGATTTCCCTTTCTGTCTTTAGGCTATTTAGTTCTCCGGCTGTGATCGAGGGGTCTAGGGCACCGTAGGAACCCCTCACGGCTACTGCTAGTTGTTGTTGATAGGTTCAGGGGTCTGCAATCCGATAGCTGCCAACTTCTCTGGTTTTCTGGACTTAGCTAGTATTTCTGTTTTTGCCTCCTACGGTGACTCATTCATAACAGGATGTCTTCCTAGCGACTTTGGCAATCGGTGCATCCATCTTGGGGAATCCCACAGCCACAGGGGACTTGGAAGGTCTTATATGACCTGCAGCAAGACTAGTCTGCAGGTATTCCTTTAAGGCCTCCCTCTCGGGGATCGTCATATTAAATAAAGAACTCTTAGGGAGAGTAGCACCTGGGACGAACTCAATAGCGCAATCATAATCTCTATGCGGTGGTAGCGCTTGTGACTCAACTTCAGAAAATACTTTTCAGAATTCCTGAATAGCTTCAGGTAGCTTATTTTTCACCACAGCAGCGATGTGTACATCACAACATTTCCCATAACACCCCTGACCCCAGGATCTTATAGTATTTGACGACCAGTCCAGTACAGGATTGCGCACTTTTAACCAGGGTAACCCCAGGACAACTGGAAAAGGCAATTTATCAAGTACAAACAAATCTAAATATTCCTGATGCTTCATATTCACAGTGAGTGGAAATCCGGTGACCTTTCGGGAAACACACCCATCCTCTAGAGGAGTGTTATCAATCGCCACTGCAGGAAAAGGGGATGATAAAGGTACAGACTCAATCTTATACTTGTCTAGAAATTGTTGATCGATCAAATTCAGTGCAGACCCACAGTCCACCATTACTTGAAAATCCATAGTATGACCATGAAGGATAGAACTACCAGAAAAAGAAACTCCAGCGGACCGTAAAAATGCAGTACAAACGGGAGGGTTACTCTGACCCCTTTTTTTTTTTCTTTTCCTGATTTATGCAACCTTCACATTGCTTGATAAAATGGCCAGTCTTGCCACAATAAAGGCATAGTCCCTCAGAGAACCTCTCTCCCTTTCCTGGGAACGATAGGACATCGTTCCAAGTTGCATTGGTTCCCCATTGTCCATAGTCTTCTATCCACCCTGATGGCTAACTGCATTGCAGCCTCAAGTGTAGAACGTGCAGGGTATGCAATGAGTAAATCTTTAACCCTGTCATTCAAACCTGCTAAAAACTGACTTTTGAGTGCTGGATCATTCCAGCTGATTTCTGCAGACCATCGTCTGAACTGGGTAAAACATCCCTCAGCGTCACCAGAACCCTGTTTCAGCTGTCTGAGTTTTGCCTCGGCTCTAGCGACCCGATCTGGATCATCATATATTAACCTCATAGCAGAAAAAAAAACGCTTCTACTAACATCAAACAAGGGTCATCTGGATGCAATGAAAATGCCCAAACTTGCGGCTCCCCTCGCAATAAGGACATAATAATCCTCACAAGCTGTAATTCAGCTCCTGAGGACCTGGGTCTAAGCCGAAAATAAAGTAAACATGCATTTTTTAACTAAAAAAATTCCTGCCATTTACCAGAAAAACATTCCGGCAAACTCACCTTAGGCTCTTCGGGGTGGACCCCTGGGCAATTACTCACGTGCTGATGTAAGCTGGCAACTTCAAACGTTAACCCTTGCAGGCGTTGATCAAGATCCTGAACGCTATTCATATTGCAGAAATCCGGGAGGGTTTTTTTTTAACTTTCTCGGGCTGGACAAACTGTTATGGTTCTGCAGCACAGGACTAGGGTAAGAGGGGGAAAACTGACCCTGCACTGTGACTAGGCTGATACCCTACGATGGAGTGGGCGACCCATTCCTTGTGAATAGACCCACCGACGATCCTAGGCTAATCTCAAATGAAGACCTATAGATAGGGGGAAGGGGGTCCCTGAAAGATCTAAGGACTGGGTACAAAAACAGGTCACCTCCTAATAGAAAACAAAGAGAAGGCTGCAGAAACAAACTGAAAACAGAAACTAAGACTAGCTGTCACGCCGTCCTGTCTGTATCTGCTTGTCAGCGTGACAATTCCGCTGTTTGCTTTAACCCCTTACTCCTTTCCCCCTAATTGAGCTGGGATACTGCTGGCTGTTACCTGTATGGAGCCTGCTCAGTTCCCTGCTCTGCTGCGTAGCTGCACTTGTGTTGTTAGGTCTTTGCTCTGCTGCTTGACCATTCGCATGTGTGGTCCCTGGTCGCCACTGTGGAAGCTGTCCGCTGGTTGTGAGGTCATTTGCAGCTGGTGCATGACTTTCCACGTGTGTCTAGGTTTGCAGACGATGCCAGGTGCTCTAAGCTGCAGTTCCTGCACTGATTGTGCTGCAATGGTTTCTGTGTGTGCTTTTATCAGGGTTAGTGTGTGTACTTGAAATGCTGACCCAGCCAATTGCTGAGGGGCAGCTCCTTTATAAACTTACCCTGCCCTATTGGCGGGGCCAGAGCTACTCACAACTCACAAAGCTCCTGGACGGTGCTATGTGTGTCTCGTGTCTGTGGACCTTGTCTGTCTCGGTTATGGTACCAAAGTCCCTGCCTTGATTCCTGCTTTGTCCTGTACCCTCGCCCTGCCCCGGAGGCGGTATATCCGGGCCTGAATACTTGATCCTGTACCTCTCCTGTACCTGACCCTGTCTAAATTCGCCCTGGTCTAGAGGCGGTGTATCCAGACTTGAATCCTTGATCCTGTACCTATCCTGTACCTGACCATGTCTGAACTGTCTGCTGTGTTATTTTCCTGGAATTCCTCTGTGTTTGGAGCCCCACACCCAGTGACTCTGAGACTCTTGTAACCGGTGTTCCTGCTGAGCATCTACTATGCTGTGCTCTGACTACCATGCGGTGCTAGCCCCATGCAGGCCCAGCAAACCTGCGGTGTTAGCACCATAACGCTTGAGTTCCTTCCTAGGTCCGATGCCCGGAGCCTGACGACCGCAGTCTGGAAACTGATGAAGGCTGCCTGGAGCCTGGAGCTGGATGACTGCAGTGGTGCCTGTAGGTCGTGTTGGATGTCCGGAACCAAACGACCCCCGTCTGATGTCTGCCGGTGACTCTGATATCCTGTGGGTGACCCTGATTTCCTGATGACCTCGTGTGTCCTGATGTCCTGATGACCTCGTGTGTCCAGACGTCCTGCCTGTGTCCCGATGTCCCGCTTATGTGTGCCTCGGTGATCCGATGGTGCCTTGGGGTCCACTGGGTGGAACCCTTCTGGGAGGTGTGGAATCGGGAGCCTGGTTTAGCCCTGTTTTGCCTATGTACTGTGACTTTACTTTAAGTAAACTTTACTTTATTTATACCTGAAGTTGTGCGGTGTCATCAAGTCCTACGTGTCCTTGTCCACATGCTCAGCTGCCACAGTATCCTGGTCGCTGCCCTTCCCTAGATCGGGTAGGCCCGGGTCCGCCTCTGTGGTATAGAGGGTCCATATTGCATCCACGGGGGATGCCTGCCCCGCGCCGTCAGCGAGGAGGCGCCTGCTGGGCCGCGTCTCCGGCCGCAGTCGTGACACTAGCAGAACCAGAGGTCCCATAACTGCACTAATTAAACACACAGAAGGCAAAGCAAGGCTCCGAGCCAGAACTCAAGCGGATTAACATTGTTGTCCAGCAAGGAATGGGAGACAGATGCACATTAATAAAGGGTGATACAATCACCTGACCCAAGACAAACCCAGCATCAGGGGAAAAAGACCAGCAGCCAGAACACTACAAGAAAATGGTGGATACTCACAATCTGAACAGATTCTAACAAAAACATAATGCTATGGTATACATATATAGGTAATCATACAAAAAAAGCCAAAAGAAAAGTAGCCATTCATAAGAACGCACTGAGGCCAAAATTCTCATTTAAGCCTTGTGGAGACAGGGTACCCAACCTAAAAAACCATTTACTCTCCATCTGAGCTAGGGTCCTGCCCAAATCACCATCCCTCGAGCCCAGGAAAACAATATAAATCCCCTTTATCTTAAGTAGACTAGAATTGCTTTGGTGATGAGTAAAAAAATGTCTTGAGAGTGTTTTAAGACCAAAGGGATCTTCCACGGATGCACTTTTTTCAATGTCCCTAACATGTTCTCTGGTCCTAATCCGCAGTTCTCTTGTGGTAAGGCCGATATAAATTTTACCACATGGGCACTGGACATAGTATATTACTCCCTTAGAATAACAAGACAGGTGGTGTCTAATTGTATACACCCTATCTCCTTTGGTGTTTGAAAATGTTTTACTTTTCTCCATGTTACTGCAGGCCTTGCAATGGCCACTTGGAAAAAAGCCTTTTACCGCCAACCAATTTTGGTCTTCATTACTCTTGAATGGCTCATAGTAGCTTTTTACCAAAAAATTTTTTACATTTTTCGATCACTTTGCCGTTATCAGAGGTTTTTAGGGCAGGCATTTCTGTAAGAAGGGGTCAGACATCAGTACAGGCCAGTGTTTATGGACAATTTTGACGAGATCAGACCACCGTCTGTTGTATGTCGTTATCAGTGTGATGTCATTAGATTTTTCCTTTCTCCTGTTATTATTATATAGAAGTTCTTCACGTGGCGGACTTTTTGCTCGATTATAGACATTTTGAATAGTACAACCTTGTGAAAACTTACAGAAAATGTTTGACCTCTGTCATTCCCAACAAAGGATATATAACAAAATATTGAGATGACCTTTTGTTAATGACCAAATACTTATTTTCCACCATAATTTGCAAAATAAATCTTACCAAATCAGACAAGGTGATTTTCTGGATTTGCTTTCTTACTTTGACTCTCATAGTTGTGGTCTACCTGTGATGTCAATTACAGGCCTCTCTCATCTTTTTAAGTGGGAGAACTTGCACAATTGGTGGCTGACTAAACACTTTTTTTCCCTACTGTATTTATCTCTGAAATGCTGGGGCCGGTGACTGTATCTGGTGACCAGATTACTGCGGATCCGCCGCTGACCATCTCATCCAGCCACCCTCTATTTGATTGGCAGGTCTCACCCATAGCAAGAGACTAGTACACCACCTCTAGCAGCGCACGGACTGCTCAGGATTAGTGTCATCTCTAGCTGTGGTTCCCGACTGGATTGTTAAAGTAATTTTATTTTCAGAGAGACATAGTAATGGCTATAATTTTGCATCCAGGCTCTGATTCATGCTGCCCGCAGATTGGGAGGCATGAATAAAGTGACAGGTTCCCTGTAAAAGACTCCAGAAGGAACATTACTATTTTATAAGAGTTATTTAGTCTATTTCTACTTTACAGGGGTACTTGGAGTATTATTATGTTATAAAGGGACACTCAAAGTTTATTTATTTAATATGGGGCTCTTGCAACAATTTTACTTGATAAAGTGGAACTCAGGACATTGTTATTTTTCGGGGGGAGCACTCGCATCATTATTACTTAGTTTACATGGGACACTCAGGGCATAAGTACTTTATAATGGGGCACTTGCAGAATTATTAAAGGGGCTTTTGTGGACATTTTTTTTCTAACTTAAATACATACAATGTGGGTGTAACAAGGTGGCACGGGGTGGTAGTTGCAGGCGAGGTCATTTAATGCAACAGTTCACGAACACCCCGGCCCCTTGCACATAAAACAGACAGGACAGATGCAACCCCAGGTGATTTACCTCTTCTCCACCGACACTGCAGCACAGGCAATCAGAATCCAGGAACACAGTTGTAATCCAACAGAGAAACAATTTATTGTAGAACAAAAAAGAGGTAGGAAAAGTGGATACAATAAATGGAATGAAACTTCCTGCTCTTTTCCTAGTATTCTTCACTAACATACCAGCGGCAGCAACAGTTGCGGTCACAGTCCTTAAGCCGATTTCTGTACCCTTATAGTGCTCGGTGGGGCACTACTCAGTCCCGGTGCCTACTTCACTGCCCGTAGGTCCAATGCAGCAGTCTCGATCCCCCTCCTGGGGTTTGGTAAGCTCCCGAGCACTAGTGAGCACCTGCCCGGGCAAGTCTGCCCGGGGCACTAACTGGAAGCCGGAGCTTCCTACTGCCTTTAGGCTGCTAATCCAGCCCACAAGCTTAACCCTTAGCTAAGCCTGCACGGCATAAAGACATTATAAGCATGGTACAGGAACACATCAAAACATTTAATAAACAGGTACACCATTCAGGTGCACAGGCCCAGCACATAGTAGATAGAGGACTCAACAAGGTTCTCCGCCACCTCCTTACCCCTGCTAAAAATAATTTTTGCTATTAGGTTTCGTTAAAAATGTTGTGCTGTTTTTAATGGCTGCTGTATTACACTGTCTATTGCTGGGTGCAGAATGAGTTAACGGGGTCGGCCACAATATCTTTTTTTGCCACTTGTGTGGGTGACATGATTTTGTGGCATTTACTATTATATACAACGCCTTTAAGGGGGTTCCCAGATAATTATAAAAGGGGGACACAGGGGGCATCTGGGATCAATTAATATAGAATGGGACTCGCCACTCGCTCCCACAATGTAAGAAAAGTTGTGGACAAATGCGACATTCTTATACTAAGTGTGTTAGAACAGTAAGTCTTGTCCCTGATGTTGGCGCTTGTCACATTCCTATACTAATGATTTTCAAAATAAATAATATGTCTGTGCTGATAGACACATAGAGATTACTGGCTGTAATGTATCCCCCATTTCGTTGTCAGCTTTAGGGAATATTCACATGGCGGCAGATTTGTTGCAGAAATTTCTGCAGCAGAAAATGACTTCCATTCATCTGAATGAGGTTCTTTTGGAAGTTATCACATCGATTTCTGCAAACTCCGTCCCGATAAATGGGACATGAAAAACTGCAATATACTGTGTCGGCCCTGTTACTTTTACTAGATGCACCTAGAACTGAATGCGACTACATGGTTTTGATATACATTGGGCAATGTGCACACGGTGCCTTTTAGATTCCAATTTTTCCCAGGCGAAGCTGTTTCAGGAGAATGTCAGCGGTCATTTTCCTGATGCTGCCTCCCTATCAGTCTTGCAGCATCTTTTACTTATAATAAATGGGTGGTTTTCCAGCAGAAGCCTCCCGAAGAATGAGCACGTCACTCCTTTTTGCAGCTCCAGGGTTTCCAAACCTTAGATCGAATAAAATGTGAGCACAATGTCGTTTTTACATTGCTGCTAATTGTGTTAATTATATGGGGCGTTTCACCTGTGCTTTTT